>NW_026854566.1:0-735500 GCF_026571515.1 Ruditapes philippinarum
TTAAGTATATCTAATATGATATACTCAAATAATAATAATTATATACATGAACATAAACCTTAACGCATACAAGGATTCGCGCGTGTGTGTGGGGGAGCAGAGTGACCGGGAGTAGGGGGAGGGGGGTCATTATAATTTTCATAAAATGAACTTAGGCGAATATCTAATTGTTATAGCAGACATAAGAATACGGGACGGCGGTGGTTCTACTCTGGTGACTGCTCGTATCTGGTGGTAAAAGTTGACTTTGACTGCTATCATTAAAGGCCCATTATGCCTAAAAAAGCAATATTTTTTATTTCTCAAAGGCATTCTATTTTTGGTATCTTGTTACAGTTTAACATAATATTGAATAATTAAAATAATAGATGGACTATCTTTTTATTCTAATACTCTGTTGGCAAGTTTTATAATTATATTTAATGGAAGTCAAAGTTCTACTTTGTTTACATTTTTCTACCTTTAAGACACATAACGGAATATTTATTGCCCCTTTCTTTACTTGTTAAACATCTTATATGCTTTAAATTCATTACTGAAACATTATCAAACATGTGTTTGACATTTCTTAAGAATAAAAAAAATATGTATTTCTGAGGAATAATGTGCCTTAAAATAGTATATAAAATTAATTAAACCTATTCAAACTTTTAATGTTTAAAGTTTACCGTAGCTAACTTCACAATCAAATCTGATGTAGGATTTAATCAAGAAAGCTGAAAAGTAAATAATTGTTCATGTACATGCATTATCACATGTTAGGACCTTTTTGAAAGATTATAAACAACATGGCAAGTGTTTCCTCTTCATATTATGGTGAACTATATACTTTCATAAAACTGAAGAAAAGTCTTTAAAGAAAAGAGTAGATCATGAGTAACACACGCTTTCAAATAAATGAATAAATAAATAATAAAGAGTGCAGATTAATGAGAAATTTAACTGCGAACAGGTACACGATACTATACCGTTAAAGGTTGAATCTTTATTTCTATAACTTTTTTTTCGTTTTACCCCTTTCTTTTCTTTTTTCTTTACGAAAGTGTTCATGCGTGAACCTTATTCGGTTATGTTAAGTACCTTTACGGTACATGTAAGATCAATTTTATGAACATTTTAAAGATTTGTACGGTGACAGGGATATTTTTACTGATAGGGATGTAGAAGATAATATAAATAATTCGGAATCAGACGATATTTTAGTTGATGAATTAGATGTAGATTTTTCAATTGAAGAAATTGAAAGGGCAATTACTTCTCTTAAACAAGAAAAATATTACATACATTCGTATGTAATATAGGTACGATTGCATACTACTTTTTGTAAAGACTTTATGTTTACTGAATTAAAGGTGTAATGTAAAATGAACAAACATGTCATGAGATATTTTATATCTTTAAACATTTTCATGGAATGTAATTAATGTATCACCATATTAAAGTTGCATGCCTTCAGATGAGAAAAATGATTTCAAGGAAATCAAAATATGAAAAGAAAATTCACGGTCAATTGACTGCTTTGAAGCATAATCACAAAATAAAATTACAGGAAATTAAAAACCTTTTTAATACACTTAAGGTAGAATTTCATTGTAAATCATAGTCAAAGATTTGAGATATGATTATTTATTCATATTAACCTCATTATTGGTTATATATTGATAAAAAAAAACCCGAAAGACACAGTTTGTAAATATTTATTACAATAAAATATGAAAAAGGTATACGCGCCGGGGTTAGCTATAATTAAAATTCCCGCGCTAAGTCGCGGTGGTGCTTGGGATAATCACTTGATACTGTAAATGGCAGCCATTTTACGATACTTATCCTCGAAAAGTTTATCCTGCCGAAAAGATATGAAAAAATACTTGCAATTCAAAGTTTGCTGGCTACATAAAGATTATCGATTTACTCTTTGCACACTTTTTCTCTGCCTGAGTATAATAATATTGACGTGTTTTCATTGGCTTAAACCATCACGTTACCAATACACATGTAGGTGTGAACTAATTTCGTGTTCACTAAAATTATTCTGTTAATAGACATATAACAATCTTATTTACAAATGAATTGATAAAACAACAATCCCAGAAGCATTTAAGATAATAACAATCATTGGAAAAAAATAAATACATATAAATTGTAAATTTGTGTATGACAACTCAACCCCGTAAAAAAAACATATAAACTCAACCAAAACAAGCGCCTGCTTCTTCACCTAACTATGTAGTTGCATGACCATGATTAGCAATTTAGCAAACCAAATCTAAGAGATAAACCTATTGTAAAAATAATACTATGACCACAGCAGATTTCGTACAGAAAAGACAAAAGTAGTGGGGATGATCTTCTTACACCTGAACTTTTTATAGATTGTAAACACATTATTTCACCATTATTATGTAAATTATTTAACCACATGTATTCAAAATGTATATATCCAGAAAGTTGGACTAAAGGTATTGTGGTGCCTGTACCTAAAAAAGGTGACCTGACTAATATAAATAATTATAGAGGTATTACCCTTACAAGTATTTTTTCAAAAGTATTTTCAATCATATTAGATAACAGACTAAGAAAGTGGTCGCAAAATGTAAATGTATTAGATGAATGTCAATTTGGTTTTAGTAAAGGAAAAAGCACTGTTGATTGCATTTTTGTTTTGAATAGTATTATAAGTAGAATATTGAATTATGAAAAGAAGAAAATGTATATAGCGTTTGTAGATTTTAAAAAGGCGTTCGATGTGGTATACAGAAATGGTATATGGTTCAAGTTAATTTCTTATGGTGCATCATCAAAAATTGTAAATATGCTTAAAGTCATGTATGAGAATGTAAAAGCATGTGTCAAAGTAAATGGCTGTTTAACTGATTATTTCGACACATACATGGGAGTAAAGCAAGGAGAACCATTATCTCCTCTATTATTTCTGTTTTTTATTAATGATATGCGAATTCAACTTAGCGAAGACACTTTAGATACATTTACTGTTGACGAATTACAGATATTTCTATTGCTATTTGCTGACGATACTGCTTTATTTTCTTACTCTGTGGATGGTTTACAGCATTTGTTAAACAAACTACATCAATACTGTGCAAAGTGGGGTATTATGGTAAATACGAACAAAACTGTAGTAATGCTTTTTAAAAATGGAAATAGGAATGAAAATGTTGATGTATTTTATAATAATGAGAAATTGAATTTTGTTAAATCATTTACATATCTTGGTGTTACTCTATCTTCAAATGGTAAATTTTATCAAACACAGAAAGCCTTATCAAAGCAGGCAAACAAAGCACTATATTCATTAAATGCGCTGTTTGACAAAGTGCAAATGGATATTTCTGAAAAGATAAAATTGTTTGATGCTATGGTATTACCAATTTTAAATTATGGTTCTGAAATTTGGGGCCTTCATAAAGCTCCAGATATTGAGCGTATTCATATCAAGTTTTTAAAGCAAATATTAAATGTCCGACAACAAACTGTAAATGCAACCGTTTATGGTGAACTAGGTAGATTTCCTTTGTATGTGTATAGAAAAATAAGAATTTTGAAATATTGGCAAAGGTTGAAGAATAATCGAGATTCTTTGATTTAAAAAGTGTATGAAATGGTAGATGTTAATGGTATTATTGTGAATAGATGGTCTTTGGAAGTTAAAGAACTATTAGATGATCTTGGCTTCTCGTATATGTGGAACTACGTTGATATCTCAAATGGTCAATTGCAACAATTAATACAAAGAGTAAAAGATCAATATATTCAAATGTGGTATAATAGTATACATAGTATGTCAAAATTAGATACATATTGCTTATTTAAAAACGAATTTTCCTCAGAGAAATATCTTATATGTATTAATAATATAAATTACAGGAATGCATTGCGTAGATTTAGATGTTCTGCACATGACTTGTTGATTGAAGAAGGCAGACATCGGAATATTGATAGAACAATAGAAAATGCACTAAATGTAACATGAATGTGATTGAAAACGAAATACCATTTCTTGATGGTATGTCCATATTATAGATCAATAAGAATGGAAAATCTGCCAAAATATTACAATTCTTGGCCAAGTATACAGAAATTTTAAAAATTTGATGAAATGTGAAAATAAATGTAATTCTTAACAAACTTGCAAAATATATCTATCTGGCAAATTGCAAACGTGGAAATGTACAATTAAACGATGAATTATAGTAACGTTAACGATATATTATACTTTTATACAAATTATATAAAGTACACATTTGTAAATATGTATTCGTCAAGTCGTTACAATATGTACTTACTGTCTTAACTGTATAATTGTCATAAAAATAATTATTTTATTTTCTCAATAATTGTCTACATGAACTAAATTCTTAAAATACAAATAAACATGTCAATCACCCTGTTTATGAAACACGTATGTACTAATAATTTACATATTAAATGTATATCCTGTACTATAGATTGTATATATATTTTGTTAACAGCTTTTCGAATGTCTTTTTAATATGTTTGTGTGATAAATTATGTTATACTTTTCTCATAATTATGTTACTCTTTACCGCCATACATTGTTACAACGTATTGGCGATGAACATGTATATATGTTTGTGCCAAATAAAATGTTTGTTCTGTTCTGTTCTGTATAACTTCCTGTACTGAGACAATGACACTCGGAAATTTCTGTAATTGATGTACATTATCGAGTTTACCCGAACATTATATGATTCTGTAGAACTTGTCTTAAATGAATAGTCAGATGTATATGTTTGTGTAGGAAAGAGAATGACAGAAGGAAATTTATTTTTCTTTTCCAAAATACTCCTAACTTCTGCATACGATCACTTTTTATGCTCACGTTATATATGTTAACGTACATTTAATAATGATAACTATGTTATTATATTATTATGTCTAAAGGCATTAAGGCTTAAAGTTATTTTATTTTGATTTACTTAAACACCATGTTTGGAAAAAAGAGCGTTGTTTTCTAAAGTAGAAGTTTTGAGCCTGTGGCAATTTTTTTCGCATGATTCACATAACTGTCTTCAGCATAATACATACAGTACTAATACTGTACATAAGTACCTGAGTTCCTTTATCATATGTCGAAGACTATTTTCGTTGTATATTTTATTTTCTGTTAAATATTACATACAAAACCCCATGCCGAAGTATTCACGTACGTGAACTTATTCGGTTATGTAAAACGGTAAACATTTAATTCCGGTTTAAATAATATCTGTGTGACTTGCTGGTTTATCAATAAAACGACAAAATTTCGGAAGATGACATCATGAAAACCATGTACACCATATTTTTTACCGCGTTTACACCGATAGTTGTTCGTCTTTTTGATGGATAATTCTATTCTTAGAGGATTAAATGGTTTCTTCCATTCTTTTACATGTAACAAAATGAAAGCATGACATTTGTAGAAAGAAAGTCATATTTTAGATCGAAAATTGCCCGATAACAACATGGTGATATATTAATATATATTAATGATATATTCTTTTCATGTACAATGTGCTAAACAATCTCAGTTTTATAATGTATTTTACAAATCAGACAAATGTCAGACATGAATATTATTGTGTTAGATGAGACTCCTGCTTAGGATTATATCACCCCTCTGCCTTTTATGAATGAACCGGTATAATTTATTCCAGCACTTTTAAGTGTTGACATTTGAGTGGGACTAAAAAAAAAGGATTGGAGCACCACACTAAATACCGTATTCCGGTACATACCGGGCAAGGCGCTTGAATCATAAAATACTAAAATCTTGCCTTTTTACCCAACGGAATGAACTGAAATAGGCCTTATTCATCTTTTCACACCGATTCATATATGATAATGAATGAAAAATGTAAAAATCGGCGAAAAAAAACGATATTTGTCTATTTAGCGATCATGATTTCTGCAAGCGTCTAGAGGTATTGCTCCAATCCTGTATTGAGTTAAATCCTTGACATTTGAGTACCGCTAAAACCGGTGCTAGAGGCAGTGAGGGATGTTGGATTTTTAAAGTTATCCCTCATGTACATATTCAATCAAACAGAGTGTGAAATTTTCATGCAATTATGTGATTTTAATGCTTCCGAGACTTTTTTTCAGATATGTATGTATCACCACAGCAGATGTCACAGCTTTCCACAGCTTCATAGTACTACATGTGCCGTGTGGCAGCCGTAATTAGTTGCCTCGTACTTCAGTGTTGTTATATTTTTGTCTAGTCCTTAATCATTGATTTCCAGCGCTTTTAAGTGGCAGAAGTAACTGTTTCCGGGTAGTTTATCACTGCGAAAAAGACATGGATATACGGAAGTGTACGGAATTCCGTTTATCATTGATATACGTGTAAGAATACGGGAAACTTAAAATACGGAGATGTACGGGACCGTATATTATATCAGTCCGTATATGACTAGTATACGAACTCCGTACATTCGTAATATACGGGAATTTTGATGTACGAAGTCCGTATTTTACTAATATACGGAATTTTTATGACAAGTCCGTATATTACTAAAAATACGAAATTCCGTATTCGTGCAAATACGGATTCTGTATAAAGAAATAGCGAATGATAGCGTCAGTGCACAGAACGTGTAAGACATCCACATGTAGCATGCAGAAGCGGTATTCTAGCTCAATACCGTTGGGTAATAGCGAATACTTGACAATTGCAATTGACGATTAGATAGTACGTTTTTGTATTTTGCATCTATGGTGAATCATGTTATTTTGTAATTTCTTTTTCATTATCATTATAATATTTTATGATGATGAGCCAAACATGAGAAAATGATAAATTTAAAATTGTAATGTTCAAAACATGAATTAATTATATTGAAATCGTGAATCTGTGAAGCTGAAATCGTGAAAGTTAAAAAAATTGTGAAATCACCAAGATAAATTCGGGATTGTCCACACAGCATTTAAATTTTACTTTAATATATCTCCTACAAAAAATAGGCTATACATAATATAATACTTGTACTTTCATATGTAAATAAAATCAACAATGATATCTCATTCATTCATTCATTCATTCATTCATTCATTCATTCATTCATTCATTCATTCATTCATTCATTCATTCATTCATTCATTCATTCATTCATTCATTCATTCATTCATTCATTCTTTCATTCATTCATTCATTCATTCATTCATTCATTCATTCATCCATCCATCATTCATTCACTGAATCAATCAATCAACCAATCATTCATTCATCTATTTATTCAATTTTTCATTCATTCATTCATTCATTCATTCATTCATTCATTCATTCATTCATTCATTCATTCATTCATCCATCCATCCATCCATCCATCCATCATTCATTCATTCATTCATTCATTCATTCATTCATTCATTCATTCACTCACTCACTGAATCAATCAACCAATCATTCATTCATTTATTCATACATTCATTCATCACTCATTTATTCTTATATTTATTTATTTATTTATTTATTTATTTATTTATTTATTTATTTATTTATTTATTTATTTACTTAATCTCTTATTTCAGGAAACATAAAAATTTGCGTTTTTGTACACATGTTTTGCATAAAAATCTTATGAAGTTCCGAATTTCCAAATTTTGATTCTTTCCGCGCGGTCTCATTTATGACATAATATTGTGTAATAGCCACGTGCTGTATTGCGATAATCGAAGCCAATACTGATAAAGCCGGATATTGATCCGGATATTGATCATAAACGCAGCAGGGTATAACGAGTGTCGCTTTTCTCTGATTACGTAAGTCAGCGCAATTGGTGTTGAATGTCTTAACGGTAATTTTTACTGTTTATTTCTAATGTAATTCATGTACGAAATAAAGGAATTAAATTGTGATCTCATAATAGAGTCTCTATGTGATTTTGTTGATCCAGATATTATAAAGACTCGAACCTGACATGTTAAAATAAAACAGACATAGCTGCTGTATTCTTTCAAATGTTTTTGCAGCGTCGTGTTGTTGTTATCCTTTTATCTGGCGGAATTCGTCATTTAAACAAGACACAATTAAGATTTATCTTAAAGTAAATTTTGAAGTACCCTGCTGCCAGGTACAATTATATTTAAGTTAACAAGCTAGAATCAGATGGATGTCACTGGGGAGTATGTACATGCATTGTTGATTGATGATGTCAAATTATTCGAAATAACATTTCTTGAAAAATATCATCATCATCTCCCGAGTTTTCTCGTCTCCCATCAGCCGTGTTTCTGCATAAACGGTGACTTGAACAGGACAGGGGAACATGGCCGTGCTATGTAAATTAACATTTGTACCCTGATTAAAATAAAATTATGTATCTTTGAAACAGTTTTTGTATGAGTAAATTTCTGTTAAAAAAAAATATCGTAGTTTGTTTTAAAAAATCATGTTAAGAACATACTAAATTATATATTGATAGTAAAATCACTTTTTAAATTGGACTTTCGAATTTTTACCTATACTCAAAATATTCTTAAACTGATAAAGTTTAATTTCAATTATGAAATCCGCAGATAATGTGAATGGATCTTTATATTTCAATTTTTTAATTTATTTTAATGACATGTGTAAGCTTATTTTACAAATCTAATTTTACAACATATCAAATATACCCGGCCCAATGGGCCTATAAATCACCTCCAATAAACATAAAATATTTACATAAAGTCATAAGTGATTATATGAGCCCTGCTATGACAAAACCAACATAATGGGTTTGCGACTAGCATGGATTCAGAACAGCCTGCGCCTCCGCGCAGTCTGATCAGGATCTATGCTGTTCGCTGTCAGTTTCTCTACTTGTAATAGGGTTGGTAAGATCACAGCATGGATCCTGATCAGACTGCGCGGATGCGCAGGCTGGTCTGGATCCATGCTGGTCTCAAACCCATTATGTTGGTTTTGTCATGACGCGGCTCATTATAAACAAACTCATTTGTAAAAATCATAGATATAACGTAATTTAGAAGTATTGTATATAATCATTGTGTAATAAATAGTTCATAAGATATGTGATTTATCCTATAACTGTATCTATAAATGCTTTGTCGTATTTCACAGTGTGAGAGAAATGTGAAGTCTGACCGAAACTTGAACCGGGGACTCTGATTGAGCTATTCGGCCGCTTACAATTCTTTTCCTGAACAGTGGCATAATCCCCTGCTTTATTAAAATTCACAGATTTACAGCAATATGCGAACTAAAACTCTTAAGCTATATGCAGCCATGGTGCTATCTGACCATTTTCTCCTCTTAATAGTGAACAGTTCTGAACCGTGACACATATGTCAATATTGTTCATGTACTAAAGTCAATAATAATTACAATTTTCAATGAGTATTTCATGTAATTGTATCACGTGAATCCTATCAACCAATCAGAAATAGCGCGGGCGAAATGAAAAAAGAAAAAAAAAACGCGATTGGAAATGGATGGTTAATAAAATTCAGAATATTGCAAAACAAGGTCGGTTAAAAGTTATTTTTTATCGTTGTTATATCACTATGCGATCAATAAAATAGTTGCATTTTGTGAACAACAGCTTATTTCAGGGTTAAACTGATTTGTTTTTAGAAAACTTTAACACTTTTTAATCTGTTTCGCTATTCAATATGGCCGCCGGATTAGATAATTAAAGCAGGATTATATCCCCAAATTTAGACTCTGAGGATACGAGTTTGATTTTGATTTCTAAACTGTATCTTGTTTAATAAATAATTTGTTTGAAAAATGCAAAAACCAAATAAAGAAAAGGTTATTTCTAAAATACGTTAATCATAACTTCCCTTAGGGTAAAAAAGACACCACGTTAAAAATTACGACATTTAAACATCGAAGATGTCAAGGTATTACAGCCCCTGGACATGGTAGTACAAAAGGATTAATCAGTGTGTGTGACACGACCTATGTATGCTTGATTGGTCAACTGATTGGACTTTATAATAATCTTGAGCGATCTCAATTATCACTTAAAATCAGGGGTGCGAGTCAATGCGCAATCAAGCAAGCTGAAAAGACACACTCAGATTCTATTTGTTTTAATAGTACTTTATGAACTAGATAGCCGAAAAATAGGTTATTTTTTATCTATTCAATTAGGGTATTTTGAAAGACCCTGATTCAAAATAATAACAACAATTATGAGATTTAACAGATAAGCATATTTTAAAAGAAAATTGTTTAGTACTTCTAAAAAATATGTTTATAAATTTTTAGATAAAGTTGTCTTTCTCAGTCTTGAGTTTTCAACGAGCAGAATACTTGTTTTATATTCACAGTTTTTATTTTTATACAAATCCCCATTATTTGATGCAAATATAAGTCACTTTAAAGACTCCGCTCTTTTCATTTTTATTCACTTTTTTTTTAAGTTTCTGTACACATGTTTCTATATATTTCTTATTTATATTAACTATATATAAATTAATACAAATCTGAAACAAAAATAGCAAACAAATATTTCTTTTTTCATTTATATCATCATACATTTAGATGAATAAAAAAAAGAAAATATTTGTCAGAATTTTTTATTTACATTAATACAAAGAATGACAGATAAATACCCTTGATGTCAAAAGATATGCTTATATTTACATTGATACGAAGCTTAGTGTCGGTGTAAGAATTTTAAAACTCGTGCATATAAAATATAGCAACGAACCAGAAGTTTTAAAACGGTTTTGTTTGTATTGTTTTAGCATAATTAGTAATTAGCAAGATCGAGTTTACTCGCAATTCAGGACAGACAACTCTTTTTTCATTCGATATTCTTGGTTATTTATCTACGTTGTTCAGGATAGCACAGATTTTAAATTGTATATACATGAACTGAGTTTTCAACATTTATATTGGATTTTTTATTGGACAAATAATTAAAATTTAAATATTTGTTTCTTATTATAATCAAAACATTTTATTTAGTTTTTAAGATAAACATTACGCATAAGGTGATATCGCATGGGTCAGTCACAAACACGCGCCTGTTTGAGGAAACAGTTATTAAATATTTCGTTATACATAAATTAACTGTATAGAGCCTTTGTACATCACAATTTTTTTCGTCATTCCACATTTTGACTTATATTTCACATAAAGCGATATGGTAACACACGCACGCACGAACACACAAACATACATAACATTTTAGAGTCTGGCATTTTCCCCGAAATCTGGACAAGAGGTTGTATAATACCATTACATAAAAAGGGAAATAAAGAAAATGTACAAAATTACAGAGGAATAACTTTATTAAGCCATCTTGGTAAATTGTTTACTAGTATTTTAAATCAAAGAATAACTAAATGGTGTGATGAAAATAATATTATCTCTGATGCGCAGTTTGGTTTTAAAAAAGGTAGTTCGACTACAGAAGCTGTTTTTATATTGCATTCTATAATTGAAAAATATTTGAACCAGAAAAAAAGATTGTATTGTGCTTTTATTGATTTAAAACGCTGTTTTGATTCTATATACAGGAATGCACTTTGGTTTAAGATGTATTATGCTGGTTTAAATGGTAAATTATTAAGAATAATAAGAAGTATGTACAGCTCTGTTAAATCTTGTGTTAAGTCCTGTGGTAACTATTCTGATTTTTTCGATATTTCGATTGGATTACGTCAAGGAGAGATAATCTCCCCAGTTATGTTTTCCTTGTTTATTGAAGATCTAGAACTCTATTTGCAAAATAACTTAAATTCTGGTATAGATCTTCAAGACATTTGCCTAATTTTACTTTTATTTGCTGATGATATGGTATTAATTGATGAAAATCCTCTAGATCTCCAAAATTCATTAAATAAGCTTCATGAATACTGTAATAAATGGGGATTAGAAGTTAATGTTAACAAAACCAAAATCGTTGTTTTTCGTAAGAGGGGTGGTTTAAGAGCAGGAGAAAACTGGTTATATGGTCAAGATAATATAGAAATCGTAAATGATTTTAATTATCTAGGTGTCACATTGAATTATACAGGAAATTTTAACTTAAATACTCAAACTTTGTATGGTAAAAGTTTAAAAGCCCTAAATAATTAAGTGGCAAATTTGAAAAAATATGAAACAAAACCAAAAATAGCCCTACAGTTGTTCGACTCTTTTATTGGTTCTATTTTAATGTATGCAAGTGAAGTATGGGGTTTTCACAAATCAAAAAAGTTAGAAAATATTCATTTGAAATTTTGTAAAACTATTCTTGGTGTTAGAAAATCTACTAGTAACGTAGCTGTGTATGGTGAACTTGGAAGATATCCGTTGTATATAAACAGATATGTCCGAATTGTAAAATTTGGTTTAAGATAATAAGTTCAAGTAATATTATTATAACTACAATTGTTAACTCATGTATGTCTGATATAAATATAGGGTATACAAACTGGTTTGCAAATGTACGAAGTCTTTTAGAAAAATACGGTTTTTTTTGATGTATGGTTAAACCCTTTAAGCGTTAATCAAAATTGTTTTATTGTCGTTTTTAAACAGAAGATTAATAGATGAATATTTACAAGAATGGAGAGCTAGTATTAATTGTAATGATGTATTATTTTTATATAAATCAGTAAAGGACAGTTTTGAAATGTCACCTTATTTAGAAAATATTGTATCAAGAAAACTAAGAATAGCTTTGACAAAACTGCGTATTTCAGCTCATAATCTTAGAATACAGACAGGTAGATATTCACGTGAAAGAGTAGAGCGTAATTTAAGATATTGTTTAATTTGCAATACAAATGAAATTGAGGACGAGTTCCATTTTTGTGTTTAAGTGTCCTGCATATGAAAATTTAAGAAATATATATATTAAGAATTATTATAGAAATAGACCAAGTATGTATAAGTTTACTCAATTATTAAAAAGTGATAAAAATAAAGAAACAATTATGCTTTGTACATATATTAATGAAGCTTTCAAATTAAGATATCAGATTATTAATGCTTAATATGTATTTCAACCTACTTTTATGTATACCTAAACAGATCCAACTAATGAAAGTTTTATTGTGTATACTACTGTGTGATGTAATATCCATTATGCTTTAATATTTGTGTCATCTCTATTTTGTTTTGTCCATCCAATATAATTATTACGTTTACTTTCATGTCATTGTATTTTTCATGTCATTATATATGTATGCTTGTATATATGTTAATCACGAGAAACTTGTAGTTTAAGTGAAATAAACGTTCTTCTTCTTCTTCTTCTTCTTCATAACTACACATGCACATAAAAGTGAACACGTTCCTACAGTATTAACACTCGCACATGTGATCACTTATGAAATATTTTCAATGTGATCTTTATCAGTTTATGATGAAGTTATATTATGATTTTTTCAGGACAGTGTACAGCGTGTTTAAATCTTCCAGAAATGCAGCTGTGCCCTCTTAACAGCAATTATAGATGAAGCAAAGTATGGTAGCAAGTAATATAGATGTAAGTTAACGTATATAAATTGTTGTATTTTGTGAATAAAATAAGACAATTACACGGACGTACTGTCTGTAAAGAAGAGTTACACATACTGATATATTCCCATCCGTACTGACATCATGTATTTTAATCTTACCAAGGAAAAGTCAAATTTCCTTAATTACACGCATTTATTTTGACATGAATAAATGTGGTTAGTTATAGATACATTTGTTCTCTTTTATATCTTGTTGGTGGAATGATGTCATAAAATGATGTCAATTAAGGCATATAAGCATTTTGCTTCGCATTTGAAAATGCTAAAACATCCTTGCTTTTAATATGCAAAATCAAATATATAAAAATATATACAACTCCAACACACACAATTGTTTGATATTGATGCGCTGTGCATGCGACTTTATTATATTAAATTAGTTTTCTTTCTAAACATATTACTGTATCAAAAAAATATGTGTTTTCTTCTTTAGTTTAATCACTTTTATATATGTTAATGATAGTAATTTTTTTATTTACTACGTGCGTAAGCGATAAGTACGCCGCTTTGATAATGTGAGAGTGACTTAACATTTTCTTTTGTGCATGTACACTAAAGTTAACAACCTTTGTCTGACTAGGTAAAACAGGGTTTTCAGAAGCGAATATAATGTAAGATAAGAAACAGAATTGAAATGTCTTGATGGCAAAGCTAGTAAAGTCATTCGAATGTCATACACATTAAATTTTATCACGAGTTCGAGCCTCAAAAGTTGTCTCACCTTTTTATGCGTTTTTCTTACCATATATTTTTTAAATTTTACATTAGAAAAATGGAATTGGAATAGAAAGGTAGTTTTGTTATGATATTTAATAATTTAGATATACATGCACGGATGATAGTGATTTTATCCTGTATAGTGTGTAGTATGTAGAAGTCATAGTACTTTTGCAGTGCAGGAGTATTTCGCGCAAACGTAACTATAGTTAAACAGTCTGTGTACAGTATCATGCATTCCGTATAAATTTGCACCAACTTGCTAAAATAGGCTAAATACAGCTCCATTTAAAACAAAATGATAAGTTAATAGAAAATAGCACAGCATTTATAATCTTTGCAATAAAAAATACAAAAACTGTCTTACTTGATTGATAATTATAAAGCAATACTTTTGGGAAAAAGGTGCAATTCGAGCCTAGCTGTATTGCAGATATTTACCACAACTTTACCTACTGCATTACGCTGAGAGTTGGTAAATTTGTTGATAATTTAATTTATATAGCTAGCCTGTTTGAAGATAATAAACACAATATGATAGCTGTTTTAAACCTGGATGGTGGACTTGACCACCTCGTAATTAATTATTATACTAAACGCACAGTACTTGTGCGCACGTGAAACATATCATGATATGGCGTTGATACGTAAATGTTTCACGTGCGCACGTAATACTGTCGCATTCGCATGTATTAACTAAAATATTTCCTATGTTATTTTATGCAGTTGTCACATATGATACGTATATTTCTGAATTTGATTTCATACAATCAGATTAGTGCTATAGGCAAGGGAGGATATTTTGATTTATAATTTTTGTGGGAATTATCACTTTATTTTTAGTGATGGCACACTGTAAGAGATTCTTTTGTCAACTAACCTAGTTAAAACAGTCTTAACAATAAAAAAATATTAATATACACTATGTATATTTGAAGGTATTCATTCGTTGCTGTGAAGTTGTGATGAGATAGTTTTTGAAACAATTGAAACTGAAACAAACAATAATCCAAATTTGTTAAGATTTACTTTTTTATATAAATGGGAAGTATAGCTGGGTATCCCGCCTTTTACTTAACTGGATATCATTGTGCAAACACGGATCTACATTTGAGTAGCAAAATATCTGTACATTTTAAACCATTTTTTTTTTCAAACGAATTGACTCCTACTAACGATACTAATATACATCGTAAAACGATCAAAAAAATTATGTCAGCACTTTTTCCCAATGCAATGTTATTTTGTTTACATATATTTTTAATAAATAAAATACTCTTTTACATAGAACAAAGATACCATTATAATTTATATTACAAGTGTGAAATAATATATTCGTAAGAGTTTCATAACAAAAAACATATAACTTATCATCCGTCAAAGATTAATCATTTCATTTAAATCCTGTGTTAATGGTTGCTTATAAATGACATCTTTATTCGAATGATATAAGATAATTTTGAAATTTGCGTAAGAAAAAAAATTGTATATATGTATACGCTTAAAAAAATGCTTGTGTATAGACTTTTTGAAAGTTGTGAAAACTATTTTATGACACTATTTAAACAGGATTATAAACTCTCTTTTTCAGATACACACGAGTATACACACATGCCGAAGAAGATTGTAATATCTGGAGAAAACATTTCCTACGTCACGAAAATACACACTGTCACACTGGCCTATAAGATGATTGATATATTAAAAGTGCTTTTAAGAACAGTGTTTGAATGACGAATTTCTGAAAATACGGATTTTTAATTTTAATGCTTACTATTAAAACTTTCTGTAATTATCAATTTGTGCCATGGACTCATTTTCCTAAAATAACATGTGAATGTTAACACAAGCAAATAATATGAATGTTCTTTTAAAATGTTTTATGGATGTAATATTAAGTGGCTCATATGAATCATTGTTAAGATAAATCGAAAGAACTTCAATTTAGCATAGTTTGTTCTAGATTTAAAACAACATGCAATTCATAAAGTTACGGCTTGAAAATATCGAGAAATGTACATGTATAATTCGATCTCTAAAGAAAATATCGCGGTGCGGATGTTCTACACCGTGATACGTATTTCATGACTCTGTATTGCAACATACCGGTATATCGCCGTTCCGTTGCAACGCTACATTAATGTGTCCCTCTGGAATAAGTATGACTATTGTAGCGAAGACATGTTTATTTGGTTATATATATGTATACATATTGAATATATGTTTATGAAATAATAAATATTAAAAGTGACTCGATTGGTTTTTACTTTATTATTTGAAAATACTCCAATTGTGAAGATATAGTTCATAAGCATATGACTTTACAGTTCCAATTCACAATGTGTAATCAAACATGTTTTATTGTACAAGCCTGCATTTCGGTCATGTTTACGTGTTACTTATATGTAAAATGCATGCTTTTGATAGTATCTGTACCTTCTTTTATCTCGATAATACAGTTCTGTATACCTGTGTACAACTAAAAAATGCAATTCCGTATATCCCCTGTATATAATTGAAAATACGATTCCGTATATCACCTGTATATGTAGAAAATACGATTCGTATATCTTCTGTATTATGTAGAAAATACGATTCCGTATATCATCTGTATATGTGGAAAATACGATTCCGTATATTATCTGTATATGTGGGAAAATACGAGTCTGTATATCATCTGTATATGTAGAATATACGGTTCCGTATATCCTCTGTATACGTAGAAAATACGAGTCCGTATATCCTCTGTATATGTAGAAAATACGGTCTCGTATATCCTTGGTATATTTATAGTATACTAGGGATAACAACCTTGATAAAGTCCGTATACGGGATTTTATTCTCCGTATACTTCAAACATACGAACAAATATACGTACATGTATATGGTGCAAATACGGAATTCCGTATATGCCTGATGCATATACGGACTTCCCGTATACTCGGTGTTCCCTATACGGACTCGTATACTTGGTCCGTATATTCGACAAATACATCCCGTACACGCCCGTATATGTCAAAAATACGGGACCGTATATTCCCATATATCAGTATATTTTTCGCAGTGTATCGGGAAACCCGGCGGAGTCCCCAAGAAGCTAGTATATTCCGGGCCTTACCTGCATTTGCCAACTTTGCTTCGTGTACATGCCACTACATGCATACATGTTTTACTTACTAGTTTTGACAATATACTTTAATGTTTCTCCAGTTGATTGTGAACCATATAATTAATAAAAGGTAAGTTGATTAGATGGGATAATCCTTCTTTTGCTGTTTACAATTATTAATTTTAAGGGTAGCGCATACACAGCTCTAATTACCGTCTTCATTTGCTTGTTAAAATTCGTATATGAACTTAAGTGTTTACCTTGTGTTCACTTTTAAAATTATAATTTCTGAACAGTATTTTATAAGATTTTTAACTTAATGTTAAAAAGGAATATAAAATTGTAGACTGCTAGGTTTTATAGTACGACGGCAAAACATTTCTACAATTTATAAAATGCAGCTTTAAAATGAATATCTTTAAAGATCCTGAATGTCATTAAGGATTGTAACAATATTTAAATGAAATCTTATTTATGTATCAAATTATTCTCCTAAATGAATTTCCAAAAATGTCGGATAATATGTTTAATAATGTAATACAAAATGCTAATACGCATTAAAGATAATCATTAAAATATATTTATTCATTTCTTATTGAATCATTTTGCTCAGACTTTATCGAACATAAAATTTCTAATTACCCCCCTTTATTTTCATTAAATGTAAATTCGGAATTCATGGTGTTAAGAACTTACAATGTTGATAAATCTTTACTTGAGCGTCATATTTATGATTTAAAAATGAGTTTCAGGATCTTTAAACAAAGACGCGATTGCAGAAATGAATAACTGGATAGGAACAAACCACTCGAATGCCTGTATTACTATAACTAAATAAACTTTGAAACAAAAAACATTGGATGATTTTGTGTGTTCATTTACTCAAAAAAATTTTATGATATATTTTGATATAGCTGTTTGTCATTGTTTGTTACTGTTCGTGTTTATTACCATGCTGAATATACAATACAGATGTAATCGGTTATCAGATAGGATCACGTGTGGACATTATGCTGTTAGTCACTTGGCTTCTTGATCATCTTGCTGTCTCCAAGGATTTTTAATTATTCATAACATCTAGAGCATGATAGAATATTTAAGATGTTCAAAACATATTCCATAATTACATAGGTGGTTTAACCACCTTACCAACGAAAGTCACAATTAATTTACCAGAGCACATTTCAGCCACCCACATTTTCTTGGACAGGCTGTCAAGCAGCTTTGCAGTACTACATGTAGTTGCATTCACTCTAAATTGCAACGTGCTGATAACTTCAGTACATGCTAGGGCAAAGGTACTATTCGAAATATGGTACGATCAATCACAGTGAAAATGACTTTCACCATCCGAGATTCGAACCCCGGGTATCCAGATTTACTTCGAGCCGAACGGTACGGATACTCTCAATTTCAAGCATGCGCATGTTTTTTATATTGACTTGGACTGCCTTCACCCTCTATGTCTTCATTATCTTTGCAGACGTTGGAATATGTAAGTATAATAATTATTGAATCAATCGTTGCTTACATTTTCAATATGTGAATCAACGAAATTATATGACCAGAGAACCACCGCAAAAAATATTTATCGTATCTTTCCTACATTAAATATACAATTGAAAATTCAAAAATCTGGAGACAAAGTGATCCCTCGGAAGCATTAATCACAACAAAATGTCACGAGAACTTCAGACTCGGTTTGATTGAGTCTGTACATGAGGGATAATGAATATGTGCAACATCCCTCATCCCCCCCCCTGGCACCGGCTTGAGCGGTACTCTATTCTTAGTCACAGGGGGTCTACACGGGGCGCGAAGCTAGATTTAAAGAAATAAAACGGTGCGGTCACAGGACGAAAACACGCTTATTAGCAAGGGCGCAGGCGAAGTTTAATAGATAAAACTTTGCCTCTGCTAATAAGAGTGTTTTCGTCAAACGACCCCGCCAAGCGAAAAGTCGATAAATAACAAGTTAAAATGGTGGGGCGCGTAGCGAAAACACTAGCGGGCGCTAATATGTGTGTTTTCGCTGTGCGCCCCGCCGTTTTATTCTTAAATCTTGTCTCGCTCATTAAACTTCGCCCCGCGCTCTTGCTAAATTAGCGTGTTTTCGTCCCGCGACCCCCGCCGTTTTAACTTGTTAATTCTAGCTTGGTGGGGTCGCGGCGAAAACACGAATGGCACAAATCAACCATCATAGTTTTACCTACGATACGAAAATGTCACAATCAAATAATCAATAAAGTATTATGCAGAAACTGTGAATATTATGAAAGAAACCCTAACATAAGTATCTAGTCAGTGAATCTAATGTTTGCTTATCAAACTGTTAGGGTCTTTTTCGGGATTAAAAGAATACGCACGATTTCATCGTTCTCTGTTTCTGAGGCGCTTGAACAAGTGTGCAGTCTCGTGCAACTTGGCCGAAATTTATTTTATGAAATCCCAATAAAAGTACATGTGTTTGTCATATATTTAATATTTGTTTCAGATATAAATGTTGTTATCCAGTTGAGAACTTATTCTTAAACTGATTAGATTTGATAGAATTAATGTACTGTGCCGCTATGATAATGTGAGATTGACGTTGCAATTTTTGTGTACAATCTTTGTCTGAATAGGTAAAACAGGGTATTTCGAAATTGAATATGATTCAAAATCAGAAAATAGAATTTGAAAAGTCTCAAAGTTGTTTAAAGTCACTAGGATGCCATACAAATTAAATTGTATCATGAGTTCGAGCCACACAAGTTGTCAAACCTTTTTTTCCTTTTTCTTTCCCTATTTTTATTTTTACATGAGATGCAAATTAATTGGAATATAAAGGCAGATTTGTTATAATTTCGAATAATTTATATATACCGGAAATAATAATTTTTATTCTGTGCAGTGTGTATTATTATATACAAGTACAATGTAGTACTTTTGCAGTGCACAAGTTTTTCGTGCCAACTTAACTATAGTTGAAACAATTTATGTACATGTATGCATTCCGTATCAGGTTGCACCAACTTGCTAGATATAGCAACATTTTTTAAAACAAAAGTGAAATGAGAAGTTAATAGAAAAAATAACACAGCGCTAATAATCTTTACAAGAAAAAAAGAAATTCTTAATCGATTGATAATTATACAAAACAATTTGGGACCGAACCTGGCTGTCTTGCATATGATATGTAACTAAAAATTTACCACACAACTTTACCTACTGTGTTACGCCGCCAGTTGGTAAATTTGTCGATATTTTAATTTATATGGCAAGCCTGCTTGACTTAAGATAATAAACACAACATGATAACTGTTTTACACCGTTAAAGTGGACTTGACCACCGTGCCACTAAATAATTATCCGAAACGCACAGTAGATTCAAATATATCAATACAGGTGATTAGCTACGGTATACGCACATTTATACAGATAAGTAATTTATTTCGACATGCATTTTCATCACGAACACTATTAAATAAACGATATAAAATCAAACATGTGTTATGCTTTCATCTAGAAGATGCGTATGATTTTTTCGATTTTCCTCACATTCAAACAACAGTTCAACAGTACCGGTATTAGGTTTCATATGCTGTTACACTTACAGAGAGTGAAATCCGGGAGTTTTTCAACAACCCCCACCCCCTCATTGTTGGGAACATGATTTTGTTTTCAAAATAAGATCATAGGGCATGATGCTATCGACTTTGTACTACGTACAGCGACAGATGCTTGTGTGTTTTCCCAAGAAAAACGTTGATAAAGTGGTAACAACGTACAGACTGTGACCTATGCATATTACTATGGAATACCGTTAGGGCCATCGTAGTTATACTTTATAATCCAGAGGGCAACAATAAGACAGTGCGATAGAACAACGAGGACAATACAACAGTGCGATGCCGACAATGCGATGCCGAAAGTGCGATAATGCAATGGCGACAATACGATAGTGCGATGGTACTAGAAATTTACATCTATACATAATTTTATCTATATAATTATCTAAAATAAGAGGTCAGCAATTTTCAGTAGTTTAACTAGTCAGCAGTTTTTCGCATGACGAACATGAATCAATCTTGAAGAGCACATCTATCTTGCTCTTGCTACATATCCATTTAATCGAATATCCAACTACCAATACCTACCAATTTTACGCTCCTTGCACTATACACCGTTAATTTTCATCAATATATAAGATGGGGCATTTTTTGAATACTTAGTAAACCGAGCGCCCGAACTATTTCTAAAAGACAGTAAATAAATATGATGAGGATCAAACATTGCTATACTAGACTTTGTGTCCACATATTATATATATATATATATGCAATGTAGTTCTCAAAAACAGCTTAAAACTTGCGATGTAAAAGAAAGAAATATTTTGTTACAAGTATCAAACAAATTACAACGCATTTCAAAGTTTAAAAGTAGCGTTGGCTTATAGAATTGTCAATACATGTACGCAAAATGAATATTGATTTTAATCAATTAAAATGCTATTTTTAGCGATGTCAGGATATACAGTAAAATACATACAGATATACAGTACGATTGCGATAGCAACCGATCAGAAAATACCACAGAGCTTGCAGCCCTTTGATTATAACTTGGGGACAATACTCCGCCTTTCAAGGAATGGCACTTCTGTGTCACATTGAAGGTTCCATGATACCCGCGGTTTGAATACATCTGCGGATGTTTCTAAAATCAAATTTTCACCCTTTCATGTTAAAATGCTGAATTCTGCTTTAGACGGTGCCAGGGGGCGTAGACGGTAGTTTGCACTTGACATTACCGTCCATAAACAGGGTCAATCAATCCAAGTCTGCAAACATTTTCAAGTTTGAAGTGTTTGGCCTTGAGGGATGACCATTTCTGTGCTTTCATAACGCGCCGATTAATACGTGCAAATTCATTTTTCTTTTTTACATTTGAAGACAATTATTGATTGATCGAAAAAAAAATCTGGAAACATAGTGATCCACCGGAAGCATTAATCACAACAAAATTACATGAAATTTGCAGACTCAGTTTGATTGAGTCAATACATGAGGGAAAATGAACAAGTGCAACATCCCTTCACGCCTAGATATTTATAGCACAGAAAACAATAAAATAAGATAATTAAAATCGGAAATTTTACATTATATACTTTTAACAAGTAAATTATTAACTGTGAAACGGGTGCCCTTTTGATTAACTATACTCACAACTTTTCACAGTAAATTGGCAATAGTCGATGTCACGCGTTATACAAACATATAAACACCGGGTCAAGTAAAGGTCAATGGTTTAATTTACGATCTTGATTGAAATTTGAAAGTACAAAAAATACAACATTTCTTCTGTTTTTCGAATGTTCGTATTCGTTTTTCGATGTTCGATTTCGAATATTCAAATATATTTCCCGCGGGCCCGTATATTAATTCTTGAATCAATCGTTGCTTACATTTTTCAATATGTATAACGAATCAACGAAAATTACATGACGAGGGAACCACCGCAAACATACTTTCTTTTTTCCTTGTTGGTTTTGTTTATCATATTTTACAGAAAAAAATTATTAACAAATTATCGACGGGAAAATATGGGGACAGGGAACATATTCGAATGATGGACCCGATCAATTGTTTTTAATAACTCAGACATGTGTTTTTGAAGGTACTGGAAACTTCTGATATTTTCTCTGTCATTGTAATTCTTTCTCGTTTGTGTGTAGGAAAACGAGCAGTATTTTGTTGTTTTTTTTTACCCGAAACTAATGGCATTTTTGGTAGCTTTGTATGTATTTGTGACTCTCCGAATGGAGGTTGAAAAAGTTTTAAAAATCAAGCTTTTAACAGTTGGCGCCAAAACAAAATAAATTTTGTTTGTTTGAAAAAATTTCTAAACGCATGACAGACACTTTGTCATTTTTGAAAATGCCATAGCTTGCACGGCGTGGTAAGTGATATTTTTTTTAAGGAATCGGGCGGATTCTAGAGTATGCTGCACCTTCATGAAGATTGCCCATATTGGTATATTTTAGGTGTGATTTTGGATGGGTGAGGGTAAATATAAATTGCTGTCAGTCATTTTTTAAGGAGAAATGCATTCAAACTATTATTTTCTTCAATGTATGTCATAAATCATTGAATAATGCTGTGCAACTGGTTATCTGCCTGTGAAACAGATTTTGAAATATTTTGAATTGTGTTTCTAGCCACACAGAATTACAAAATTGTTCATTTTTAGGTCCCCAGCCCCCTTCGTGTTTTGATTTAATGCAAATTGATGAGTACTCTTTAAGGGGCGGTAACTTTTCCATTTTTCGCTTCAACTAGAACATTTCCCCTTTCTTAAATTGAAGTTAATATCCTAAACAAATGATAGTTTAGCGCAGGATTGATTCCGTATGATTTTGATGATGGCCACTTAATTCTTACACTCCTGCCAATCCTGGTAAATATAGTACCATCAGAATAAAATTGAAAATTAAAACATTCCACAGACCATTTTTTAATGACACTAAAACATTTTATAAAAATTGACTATATTTTCCTTTGGATAGATCTAGCAATTTAATAATTAAAAAAAAAATTCAAAGAAAAAAAAATGTTTTTTATTGATAATATTTTGCCATGGCAAACTTTTTTGTAATTGCCATGGACTTGCCATGGTAAATTTTTGCCATTGAATTGCCATTGCAAATTTTTGCCATGGAATTACCATGGCAAATTTGCCATGGCAGAAATTTGCCATGGCATTTCTATGGCAAAAATTTGCCATGGCAAAATGAAAAAATTAGAGATTGCAATAAAAACATAACAATAGCACCAATAACATGTCATAGGATAAGTTTTAGAATGTTTTGAGATGTTTTAGAAAAATAATTGCCATGGCAAATTTGCCATGGTAAAAGTAGGAAAAATCTTGCCATGGCAATTCTAATTTGCCATGTCAAATTATTTGCCATGGCAAAATGCCGAAATACCATGGCAAAACACACTTTGCCATGGCAAATGCAAACTTTCAATGCATTTTTACAAAAAAGTATTAAAGATAGAAAAACATAAGATATTAACTTTTAAACCATTTAGTAAATATGACAATTTAAGATAGTTTTCATTTTTTTAAAGTGCGTAAAAATAGGGGTTGAATTTGCCAAAAACTGGCGCGGCAAAAAGAAACCGGCAGCTATTTTAAACTAAAGGGAAGAACAACCTTAATGTGTAGATGGTAGTAAAGGAAGGAATTTTTGCTGCAACCAAATTTAACAGAATTATGGCCCTTTGTTGATTTTTTCACTATATACCATATAGAAATTTTGTGAATGCAACTTCTTTTAAACCGGATGGCAGATTTTGCAAAAACTTCCAGGGATGAACAACCTTAATGTGTAGATGGTAGTAAAGCAAGGAATTTTTGCTGCGACCAAATTTAAGAGAATTATGGCTCTTTGTTGATTTTTTCACTGTATACTATGTAGAAATTTTGTGAACGCAACTCGTCTTAAACCGGATGGCAGATTTTGCTTAAACTTCCAGGGATGAGCAACTTTAATGTGTAGATGGTAGTAAAGGAAGAAATTTTTGCTGCGACCAAATTTAAGAGAATTAAGGCCTTTTGTTGATTTTAAGTTTTCAACTTGTGGCACATGTAGTCCAAAAAATATTTGACCTAGAGTCATAAGATTGACAGAACAGTGGCGTGTGGGGGCATCCGTGTCCTATGGACACATTTCTAGTTTCTTTATCTTATTGATACATGCATAACAAATATGTTATCTGTATTATGCTAGAATAATCAGCAGAAATAGTTTGCATTTCAAATACCCCAGGCAAGTGATTGCTTTTCAAAGATTCGGCCAATGAAACAGTTACTTCAAACCAAACAGTTATACATGTATTTGGTTAATCGTCATTAAATGAAGGCAGTTGTTATTGAACGCCGCCTTTCCTAGTTGATCTTGTTTATCATATCATATGGTAACACGACCGGAATATTTACAGCCCCGAAAGACTGCCGTATCTCTTCACCACGCAGATGCATGTTTGAGCCTGTTAATGGACGGTGCTGTTGTGCTAAGTTCAAACTACCGTTCATGACCACTAGCACCGGGGAATTAGTTTTTGTTTTTATTCATATAAAAGATCACAAGTGTGATTTTAATGAAGTTTTAATTAAATTGTGTAAAACTAACAATTGTTAGTTTAAACAATTACTGTGTTCGAACCGTGTGGCCAGCACTGTTGGAAGTAAAATGTTTTTCTTTATATTTGATACAAACAAACCTGGAAACAAAGTGATCCCTCGGAAGCATTAATCACAACAAATTACTAGAGAATTGCAGATTCGGTTTGATTGAGTCTGTACATAAGATATAATGTAAAGTGTAACATCCCTCACGCCCCCTAGCACCGACTTGAGCGGTACTCAATTCTCAACACTTAATATTGCTTGCAGAAAAAAATAACAACACTTTTTACAGCCACCACACAGCACTTGCCACCTACTGTTGTGAAGTATAAAAATCTGGAAGCAAATTGATCCCTCAATATCAGATAACTGTCTGCATTGGGCGATATTAGCAAATGATGTTGCAATGAAAAGGGGATATTTTTGGGATGGTACTTATTACAAATGCTATACAGCGGACGCGGTGGCGCTATTAAAGGCCGGGATAATTTTTGTAATGTATGATTTGAAATACAAATAAGTCATTTATTTTCAGAAATTTATATAACTTTAAATATTTAAAAGTGAGGTTTCTATGAATCCTTCATAAACTGGGTGATTGTGACAAAATAACTAAGCTTGTGAGTATGAATTGTGTAATAGTTAAGAAATACTGAGAGAAAGGAAGAGAAGGGTTTTGAAAATGTTCAAAATAACTATACAACATCAAACAAACTCAGAGTATCATTTCAAAAATTTTTAAATTATATTTTGTTTTGCCATCATTTCTTTGTTTTAATAGCATATTTTATTTTAAATGTATAATCGGAAGAAGAATTGTACATGCGTGTCACGCTTTAACTTGGACAATCGATGAACATGCTCAATTAAACGGAGCATATCACATAAAACTTACTCCGAAATTAAGAATATCCGGCTAATCTGTAGTTACAATCAAACGTTTACAGCTACAGACCAACAGGTTGTCTAATCTGCTGTGACAGGTAGTGCACCGTGGAGCTGTAACGATAAAGTTTGTTTGTCTGGGTAAAAAAACCTGCATGTGTCGAGTTCCGGATAATAAATGATATTTATGGGTGTTATAAAGGTCTTCCAAGAAAACTCTATTTTCATAGAGAGATTAAAAAGAATATCCGCGTTCTATGAATTTGTAAGGTTGTTCCTATAACTCCGTGTCCAAAATTAAATCGTCGGTTAACTTGTTTATTAACTTGGAAACAGTTTGTAAATAGATCTAATTGGTGATTTAACAATTTGCTGTTTTAAGTCTACTCACGTTTCCCCTTGTTATAAGATTATAAACACACGTATGTGTTTATAAGATCGTGCGAAGAAATTACATTAATAACATTCAAATGTAATTGATGCGTTAAATTCAATCAAAGTTTTTCCGTATTTTAAACTCCACTACCCCCAAAAATATCAACAAAAAGGCAGGTTTTAAAGGAAATTCTCTGAGGTCTAAAAGCCCCAAAACATTAAATTTGTTTTTTAACAGTGAATTGATCAATAAATGAAAGGTAAGTTATACGTTGAAGGTGTTGAGTATCAGACATAACAACAAACCATGAACTAATTTTATTTGGAAGTTATTGGCAGGTGTCGGTATTACATATATTAATATAGCAGATAACAAAATGTTTTCGCACAAACTATTATCATTCGTCATATAAATGTTCACTTTGTCTAAATCACTTTGATGTTTATTCATTTGTTTTCATGCAACTTTACATAAGAGTAGCCAAATGATACATTTCTTGTTGTTTTTTTTATCAATATTAGAACTACTTTATATGGAAAGACCAATCCACTTTAAAACAAACATTCATTAAATGGTCTTTAAACTATTTTTTAAAGAAACTCAGACGAGCCCCTTTAAACGTTTTTATCCATTATTAACAGTACTCTGTTGTCTCTGTTTTATACATATATTAGACAATGTGTGGACACGGTTATTTTTGTTTTCCGTTGAACTACAACTTGTTCTGTTCTTCATCATGGTGTAAATATATTTTCGGGATCATAGATTATAAAACAATTTAGTCCTGAACACAGAATACTTTTGTGTTCGGTTATTGTACTGTGCGGCGGAGGGGGAAGTCGTGAAATATTCTCATCTTTCAATATCTTTTGCCGGGTCTACTTTTTTTACATACATGTATTAGTTTCCTCGTTCATTTCAAAATATTTTTATTTTTAAAAAGTTTTATTTTAATTTAATGAAAATTAGCATGAATTTGAAGGCATTCTGCTTTTAAATTTTGATACCTATATACGGGTTATTTGTTTTTCGAAGACAGTTAAGTTTGTCTCTCGCTTACTATGTTTGTATTTTTACAAAGGAAAGTTTACAAAGGCAATCACGCTCTATTTTTGTTATAGATAAAAATATCTATTGCAAAGAAAAAACTTAAGGCTTTAACAGCCTGGCTTGTGAATTAATTTCCGATGAAAAAAGTAAAATTCTCAACCTCTGAGACAGATAACACTTGAACGAGATCGACGGCCAAAAATTTTTTTACTTGAGAAATATTTCTGATATCGTAATTTGATATCTCAAATTATATATTTTAATGAGCTGAAAAATTAGAATAGAGAAAAACTTTTTATTTCAGTTGGTATGTCTAAATACAGCTTTCAACAAAGAAAATACATTTTGTCTTCTTTTTTATCTTTTATTGAATTTTCTTCTTTTAAATTGTTAGAAAGAATGAATTTGAAATTCAAACTACTTTACAGCAAATTTCGTAACGAAATATATTGACAAACAGTACGTTATAGTACGTTTCAATTTCATTTAATTTAAAATTAAATTGGGCAAAATTGTGAAATCTACCAAGAATTCAGCGAAAAATATCTGATATATTCACATTGTGAAATTACTTAAACAATTGTACGAGTTTGATTTAATCTAAACATGTCAAGAGAAACACAGTGGCTGTTTCATTTTAAGTTTAAGAAGGTCGAATTCATTTAATTTAAAAGAGCATGTGTTTTTATTTATGTTAAAATTACATTAAATTCAAAATTGCGCTCGCTTTAGCGTAAATATAGTGTTTGATTATTCAAACATAACTCGATATCAGATGAAATTTAACATTTCACATTTTATGACATTTGCTATAATTATATGTTCTCAATATCTCCCTCTTACAGTATGTAAATGTGCTTATGGTAAGAAAAACTTTCTATTTCCATATGTACATGTTTATATACAATTTACACTCAACTTAAGGCCAACTCATTTACTATTCTACCGCGCGAAATGTCTTTAGTTTATTCTTTGTTCTCGCATTTGATTGAATAAAATATTCCACCTGGAAGCTTAAAACCTTAGAAATATCCTCGACTGCATCAGTGGACCAATTTCCCTTCTTCTCCAAAGACAATACACTTACAAGAGATAGATAAAGTATATAAAGGGATGCAACCAATACATTAAATTGTGTATAGATGAGACACGGTTACTCTTCCTACTGGTAAACTTCCACTCAACAAGTGACTTTGGCTATCAGAAGGCCCCTGTCTTTGAGTATAATAATATTATGCATGGTCGTAAAGGTAATACATGTAATGATATGCACATTGCGAAGATGCCATTCGACTTGATTCAGTGACATTTCCAAAAAAAGAATAAAGGTGTTATAATGAATTTTTGTTATTATCTAGACACAATTTAAGTCATTGTAACATGACGAATTATCAATTAATAGAGAAAAAAATTATTGGAATCAAGACGTCTTCTGGTATAAGTAGTTACTGGTATAAGTTGTTATTTTCTTAACTATTAAAACCTCTTGAATATTTTATCCGATTTAATCATATTCAGTTTTATAGTATATGAATTGAAAGAACGAAAAACAATTCTTAACTTTTCAAAATAAGCAATTGAAAAGAAATTTATGAAATCCTTTTTCAAGTTTTTAACATGAACGAACAACATAATTCGGAAGGCATGAGGCTTTTTAGCAATGTAAAATTGATGAAAAAGTTAGCCTACAAAATCATGATAACGAAGAACAGCACTGTCTGTTTAGAATCTGTTTCTTTGAAATTTCTGTTGTTGATAAACGCAAAATTGACGTCAAAATCTTTTCCGCCATCCGTTGGTGCTGTTTCAAAATAATAAATTATTACATTAGCACTATTTCTAAATATGTAAAACAAAAACAGGTTATATTTAATGTGATAAACGTTGATGTGATTTAGAAAAGTAGCACAAACACCAGAAAAATTAAGCAACCATCAGAGGGATGGTTAATAATGTATCTATATACAAAAAGAAAGTATATGTTTACTTACATGAATCTTTTTCATTCATAAATGAAATTCGTCCGAGAAAACAAATGTATTCAGGTTTACATGTACATGTCCCAAAGTAAACAAAAGATGGCAAATAACATGATCTTATTAATCCCGACCCACAGCATGAAATCAATCATTTACATTGTCTGCCGCTGTAACCGTCTGTTGCAAGGTATAAAATGCATGAATATGAATTTCCATTTAAACAAAACTCAATATAATGGGTCAATATAATGACTTATTGTTATAAACAATGATAGATCAAACACCAGTAATTGTATTATGATTATCTGAATTTGACGTTAACACGATAAATAAAATTTCTAAGTTGCATGAATGCTGAAAGAAAACAAAAGCAAACTGAAAACAAACACATAACTTGTAATGCAAACGATGAAAATAAGATGAAGAAAGAACCTTTTAACGTAAACTATTTTACTGGCCGGAATTGTATTCAAATATAGCAAAGATGTTAAACAAAAAGTGTCAGTTACCGTCGTAGAGGCATCTGTGGTCGAGTGGTTAAGATTGTTAACTTTAAGCAACTTGTACCTCACCGCTATGAGTTTGAGACATGAAATGGACTTTGGATTCTTTCATGTGAGAGAGTTATGCAGTTATTGGCGTGGCTAGTTTGTGTAGTGGAACGTTGCCTTGCCTTGTTGATCATTTTTCTCATTTTTTACAATGATTTTATCAACACTCAATTTCATTGAAGCCAAACTTAATATAATGAAATAATAATGAATAAACATTTTAGAGGATGACATTACTAGCATTTTGTGATAACTGATAGTTAAAAAAGCATTGAAATCTAAATCAAATATGATAACTTGCGAAACAACCCTTCTACAAATTATTTCATTACAAGTATCCTAGCATAAAAGACTCCTGCCTTTGAATATCGCAGTAGTTCCTTCGAAAGAGGCAAAACATAAACATGTTTCAACGTTTAGTTACCTTACTGTTTATCACTGCAGTGCTGTCGGAACCAGAATGTTCCAGATTCCACTATGAGGAACAAACTTTAAACAAAATGATTCGACAGGAAATAGCCATGGAAAAACTGCAGGCGGATATGGCGGCAACGCAGCAGCAAGTGTTTGACACCCTGGGAAAGCTGACAGAAACAACACAGCAGCTTAGTGACGACTGGAATAATGAAAAGATAAAATTGGAACGTGAAACAAACGACTTCATGGAGGGAACCAATAAAAGCATTCAGAATGAAATGGCAAAGTTGAAACGTGTGACCAACGAAATGACAGAGGAAACAAATAGAAGTATTCGAAACTTTGCTGCTGATTTAGAAAAACTGAAAGGTAAAATTATCCTTAACTTAGTTGACATTATTTTTAAGCTGATGGTAAAAGAGATAGTGATTGTATACAGTGTTGTATTCATCAACAAGTGTTCCTTCAATTAAAAGAAAAATAGTTTTTCAACAAATTTTATTTAAGTTAGTAAAAATAATGAGTATTAAAGATGAATATAAACTTTGTTTAATCTATTGATATCATATATTTCAATTTAAACATGATTTTGTCACCCACCACATGTTGTTTACAAACATTTAAATTACATTTATCTAGGGCCCACAGTCGCATTCAGAAGTAAGGACCTTGTTGACCTTACACCAAGTTCTGGGGAAACGCTTGTGTTTAAGACGACGACGTTGAACGAAGGTCTCGGGTATGATAACAAGAGTGGGATATTTACAGCACCTGTAGCGGGAACATATACGTTTTCTGTGCAGTTTTGTGTTAGGTATGGGAAAGAAATGTATTTTGCTATAGTTGCGGATGGTGTTGAAATAAAGAAAGGGTGGTTCTATGAAGAGAAATATAATAAATGTTATGCTACAGACACTGTTGCCGAACTTCAAAAAAATTCAAAAGTTTACATAAAGTGTTCTGTCAGAAGTAGCTTATTAGTATTTTCAAGTGACTACTGGAATACATTTTCCGGTGTACTGGTGAAATCGTAAAATTTCAATTTGAAAAAAGAACTTAACGTTACATGTATTTTATATATATATATATTGTTTTTTGTTTCTTTCACCTGATGTATATGTTATATGTTGATGCTGCACATCAAAGACGCCGCCAAATGATGTTAACAGTCAATCAGCATTGAAAATCGTTCTCCATTACAGTTGAATATCCGAAGCACAAATCAATTTTGTCTCCATGTTCTTGGTATATGCTCTTTGTTAAATAATTAAGATGCATATTTTTGTGAAAAAGTAGAACCTACTGCATAAATTCACAAAGTAATGCTATGTCTGAAATTCTGAAATGTTTGTTGCCACAAAGATTGAAACTTCTGGTCGGAGCAAAATAAATTGGAAAATAAATAAAATTGAAATGATTGATATACTTAAAATAAATCTAAGACAATGTCCTATGCTTAATGAGGGTCCTTGGTGTTAAGACATAGAAATCAGCTGTCGCTGTCGAGTACAAACCCCAGACATGTCATCAATGTCCCTAAATGGTTGATAGTAATGCTATGATAATTAATGACAAAGTAATGATAATTTACCCCCATGCAATTAGGAGTATTAGCCAAAGATACGATTTTTATCTAAAGGTAAGGCACTGTACGGCGGCCAATGTTTACCTTTACGAACACTAACCTGAGACAATATGAAAAGGAGGTTAACTCTTTTCAATTTTTTTATTTCATGATTTTTCTTGTATTTTGAATGTAGCAAAAATAATATAACTTAGGATCGAGTATTACAAAGAAGTTTCCATTTATTTAGGGTATGATATATCAAAAACATACACAAAATATGTACACCGACAAGCTGACTCATTTACATGATTTTAGTTCAATTTGTGACAAAACCGTTGAAGCCATTTAAACACTTCACTCTCGAGACCCCTTTCTGAAGTTCAACAGTACCGGTGTAGAATAAGAAAACACGGTCGTGGCCTGAGTAAGTCTCAAACCCACAACCCTGTGTTGAATAGCAAACAACTTACCCACTAGGCATTTGCTTTCTTTTCTATTTTAATTCAAACAAAAAACGGAAATGCATGCATATTTGATCAGACATATAATTAAATATTAGCTAAACACATACCTTATTTGTTAATAAAGGTCATCTTGACATGAAGTAGCCCCTGTTGCCAAGCCATTACACTATACAGGATAATCTTTACATATATTCAATAGGAAGTATAAAGAAGTAGTGAATATTTCACGAATTAAAGCGCTCTAAGAGATGCAACTTATATTGTCAACTGTTTAGGAATGAAACGCGTTTATTTCCCTTGTATTATCTTACCGGTTTATTTTATTATTACACAAACTCACAAAAGAATGTAGTTCGTTTCAGGACGGAATCTTCAAATCTTCTATGAATAACATACTAAAATGAATGGTTCAATACACTGCTTATCTGTTCATTTCACTTGTTGCTCTTTTGTAGATAATGTAAATGGTATTCTTGCATGTTTGCAATATCCTTTTTATTTAACAAATTTCACGTTTTATCGTCTATAAAGCATAACTTTGATAATTACACTGTATTTCACTGACATAAATCTAATTTTAATAATAATGTTTATTCATTTTAACAAAAATGCTTTTAAAATTTTAAAGAACTTAAGTAGAACAACATTCTTCTCAAATTTTTCAGGTATGACCATCCTTATGCGATACCTTCCTAAAACAGATTATTTACCACTAGATATCATTGTGTAAATGAGGCACAAGTTTCATATAATGGTATCGATGAAGAAACATTTCATTTACCTATGAAGGTATTTATTATTCACTGTAATTATTACAAAATGAATCTTATGTTGTTTACTTGCTGTAAACTTAAAATGGAAATAAAAGTTTGAAAACCTTGTAGAAATATAATTTACAGGTATTCAACATTTTTTCTTATTTTAAACATTCTAAAGATAACCATTGATAATGTTCTTATAACATTTTCATTTTGTTATGTTAATAGTTCAGTAAATTTAGATATATTTTATCTTTTCCTAAAATATATATTTATAAGCTGCTTTCCCAAAGCATTGTACATTGGACAGTCTAACTATACATGAAATCAATTAAGAGCAAATATTACATTTACTTTCTAAATATAAGGAATTGCTTCAGGTTTATGCCATCTACCAGTTCCTACTTTTTTATGTGAAGAAGTCCTGAAACAAGAAAAAGATTTCCTAAGCCATTGACAGATATGATCGAAAGCCAAAATCACAAAACAATACACAACTTGCTCTTGCTCTTGGAGAAGCTCATAGTGCTGTATGCCAATTTTGTGTTAATCTTTATTTTACTACTGCTAAACTATATTTACATCTCCAACATATAGATTAATCCATACGGTTGACTTATTTTGTACTACGAGGTATAGTCAAAAAGTTCCCGGGCTCTTACGATAACTTTGTTATTTTGTGTATGTTTATATAATGACATATATCAAATTTAGAGAAATCGCTGCATGAATATATAAGAGTCAGTGCTTTTCATAAATGTAACACATATTTAACATCCCGTTAATGTTACACACTATGTCACGTACGGAGCACTTCGGCGACGCCGACGACGCTAACGACGTTCAGGTGACGTTCATATTTTAGAAACAACTTACCGTCACGTTCATGCTTTTTCAAAATAGTCCCCATTGTGTTCAATACACTTACTGTGCCGCTGTACCCACTTCCGGTAAATGTCTGCATACCACTCTGGAGTGTAACTTCTTATTGCGGACCTCACGGCATATTTGATCTCATCTTCTGTATCAAAACTCCGACCCCTCAAATCTGCTTTCAGTCTAGGGAAAACACAAAAGTCTAAGGGGGCGAGATCGGGGCTATAAGGGGGATGACGTAGCCGCTCATATCCTAAGAAGTCAATAGTAAGGAGTGTCTCGTCTGCGCGGTGTGCTGGAGCGTTATCTTGATGAAAAATGAAATTTTCGACGTCGCACCCTGCTCGCTTTTTCCTGATAGCGTTCGTTAGATCCCCCCGCACAACCTGTTAATAACAAATTCATTTTATGTGAAACTACCACAAATGCGGCAAATTATAAAAATAATAGTTTCTTTCACTTTTTGTTATATTTTATATACTTTTCACCTTACATATAAATAAACATAGAAATTTAGTAAAAACATTTCATGCAACATAATTAATGCTTACCTTTTGATAGTACTCTTTGTTGACTGTCGCCGATCTTGGCACCGCATGTTGCAACAGCATACCCTGGCTATCCATGAAGAAAATATACATAACTTTCTTTGCCGGCTTGCATGTTTTCGCCTTCTTGGGGGGGAGGTGATGAAGGTCGCTTCCACACCATCGACTCTCGTTTACTCTCCGGGACGTAAAAGTTCACCCACGTCTCATCCGTAGTGATAATACGCCTTAGGAATCGTTCGCCGTCTCTATCACATCGCCGTAAAAATTCTCGGGAAGCGTCTACACGGGTTGCTTTGTTTTCATCTGTAAGTAACCTAGGTACCCAGCGGGCGCATACCTTATTTATGTTTAAATCCTTCGTCACTATCTTATGTTTGTTTATTTGTTTGTTTCATTTTACGCCTTTTCCCAACAGTATTTCAGTCATATAGGCAGGTAGTTTCCTAACCATCGTTCCTTGAGAGTTACACCAGTACTAGACTACCTTCCTCCGCACTAAACTACCAAAACATCTCCCGGGGATCGAACCCACGCCAGAGAGGTAACTGGATTAGAAGTCATCGACTCAAACCCCTCGACCACGGAGGCGGTTCACTATCTTATGTACAGTTCTATGACAAAGCCCGGCGGTATATAATCAATCGACTTTCTCCGATCTTTGGCGATGACGTCCTTCACATCTTGGATTAAGCGCTGATCGTTACCCGGTCTTCCGCTTCGTGCACTATCGGTAATTTCCGTCTGACCTTCCCTAAAACGCTTGTGCCAGTCAAACACAAGTGTCCTAGAACAATTATGAACACCCTCCTTCTGATTCAAAAACTTCCAGGTATCAGTCGGAGTCATTCCAGACATCGCACAGAATTTTATAACTGCCCGCTGCTCCGTACGTTTTTCTGAGGTAGACATTTTTTCGTATAGAAATTTTCACGTGGCTTGAATAATCGTGCACAAAATGAATGGCGATACGTCATCCGATCACGCTGATTTTTTGCAGTTGTTTACTAGCAACGTTCAGCTGACGTAACGTACAAAAGTCACGCCGTTCCGGCGCCAGTATTTTGAGACATTCATGAAAGAGTATTATTCACTTCTAGAAAATCAAATTAATTCTGAAATGCCCCGTACACGGGTTGTGGGCATGTTTCATGTGAAAAATAATTTCCAAATATTTACTAAATTGATTTTTTTTCATACATGTTGCTACTCAAATTAGTTAAAAATATCTTCATGGTAAATTTCATGACAAGCGGACGTCAATAATCTTTTTAAACAGACCAGTCCGGGAACTTTTTGACTATACCTCGTACTTGGCTTAATAATTTGTAACCAGTATTTTATATCGTTAACAGGTCTCATTGCGTTAAAAGATTTTTTCCTACTTCTCCATTGATGAAATTATTTTGTGTTTGTCTTTTAACTCCCAACAACTTCTTACCATATTTTAAATTTATATTTTCCAAAACATGACTATCATGTTATACCCATAGTTCAAATCCAGAACTGACATAGATTACATTGTAATTTGTAAAGCCTAAAATTACTTAAACAAAATAAAACTATAATAATTACAATTATACTTTTTACGGCCTCATAACATTTTACTGCGAAAACACGTGTGAAACTTGTGACGGGTAATGCACCGTGAAGCTATAGTTTGTTTGTACCTACGGATTAGTTGTGAAAAAAACACATTTGCCAAGTTCCGGATGACATTTATTATTTAAGGGTCTTATAAGGGTCTTCCGGGAAAACTCTATTTTTAAAAAAAGATTAAAAATTATCCGCGTTCTTTGAATTTGTAAGGTCGTTCCTATATCCCTGTGTCCAAAATTCAATCTTCGATATACTTGTTTTCTAACCTTTTCATATGCACTTGAAAGGACAGTTTGTAAATAGATCTAATTTGTGATTTAACACATCGATGTTTCTCCTTGAAATTAGATAATAAACACATGTCTTTTGAAGATCATGTAAGAAAATTACATTAAACACATTCAAATGAAATTGATGCGTGAAATTCAATCAAAACTTTTCCGAATTTTACCCCCCCCCCCCCCCCCAGATAAAAGAAGAAAATAATCAACAAAAAGCAGATTTTAAAGGAACTCCTTCGAGGTCTAAAACCCCCAAAACATTAATTTTGAATTTTTTAACAGATATCAAATGTTAAACTTAATTAAAGTGGGATGGTCAATAAATGAAAGGTGTATTATAAGTTAAAAGTGTTGAGTATCAGACATAACAACAAACCATGAACTAATTTTATTTGGATCTTATTGGCAAATGTGAGATACATTATCCTATATTACATATATCTATATAGCAGATATTAAAACGTTCTTAAACCAAATACTATAATTCATTATTCATTAGATAAATGTTCATTCTAGATCACTAAGAACTTTTTTCATGCAACTTTAATAAGAGTATCCAAGTGATACATTCCTATTGTTTTATCAATATTTGAAATATGTTTACTATGTATGATAAATATGACCATTGGAGACCACTCCACTAGAAAACAAACCTTAATTAAATGGTTTTCAAACTATTTTTTTTAATTATGTTAAAGGAACTCAGGCGAGTCCCTTTAAGTGTTTTGTGTCCATTGTAAACCTCTATTTTAAACGTAGAATAGACAAAACAAGCGATGTGCAGACACGTTATTTTAGTTTTCCGTTGACCTACAACTTGCGGTGTCCTTCATCTCGGTGTAAATACATTTTTCAAGTCCTTATGGATTATTGATTTTAAAACATTTTAGTAATAAACACAGATTACTTCTTAGGTAGGCACTAGAGAGGGGCTTAAGATATTCTCATATATATCTTTTGCCGGGTCTACTAATCTTTTTAATATTATTTGTTTTTGTTTTTCATTGCTTTTAGGTTACCTCCGCGTTTCTAGTGTTTTCAATCTGTTCAATAATACGTAATTGAACAGTGGATATATGCATTTCTGAAATAGTTTACCCGTTTTACAGTGGAAGAATAGATATATCAAAAGAATGATTTGTGATAAAAAAAAAGTTGTTGATTATTTGATTTGTCATAGAAACAACCAGTTATAAACAAGGTTTAAAGTGGCATGCCTTCAGATGAGCCTAAAAAATAAGACTTTAAGAAACATTTTAAAAAGCAAGTTATAATTAACATGTTATAAGCGATTAATGGTTGGTTTTACAGTATTTATCACCATGTTTCAGCTGCGTGACTAACGTAATAAGGGCTATTTGCGGACATTTTTTGCCTCTTTTTGCTAATTAACATGGGTAGTAAATGCCATTTGCAATGAGTAAATTATGTTATTCGTTCACTTCACAATATTTTTTATTTTAAATTAGTTTTTTTAATTGCATGAAAATTAGTTGAATCTGTAGGCATGCTGCTTTAAATGCTGCTACATTCTGAAGTTTTCGAGGATAGTAAATTTTGTTTCTCGCTTTTCATGTTTGTATTTTACATAGGGAATCACTCTTTATAACAAAGATATCTATTACAAAAACAACAAACTTAGGGCCTTGACAGCTTTGCTTTTGAATTAACTGTCAATGAAGTCAGTAAAGATTTCAAACTCAGGGACTGTTAACTCGAAAACGAGCTTGATGACCAACAATTGATTTTTCTTTAAATATTTCTGTTATCGTGTTTTAAAATCATGCAAAGTTTAAATAAATTGTTTTCTTCAGCTTCTTTCATTCTCATTTGAAGTAACTAGTCTAAGAGCATTTGCCAAAATTTTTTTTTTCTTGAACAAAGCGGTGGGTCGAGGACTTTTGCAATTTAATCTCTCAAGAGCTGAGAAATAAAATGAATATTTTATCACAGTAGGCCGGTCTTACTACGGTTGCAACAAAAGAAAAACAATTGATTAATACTATTGAAAAATTACCAGAAAAAGAGACCTATCTACATTAACGCTTTTTGTTTCCTTGTACTAGAATAGCAACGGAAATTGCAGAATTGAAATTGGAGCGTAGCACCGGTGGTGTTCATGGTAGGAGTTGAGTTGCGGCGCGTAATCTTCTCGCTTCAAACTGTCATTAAAACATTTAGAAATGGTATCATAACAACTTCAGCATGGAATTTCAAATCCTATTTATGCTAAATATGAATCATTAAAACTTTATTTTCTTTTTCTTGATATTTTTTAGAAATAATAAATTGAAAATTCAAAGTACTTTACACCAAATATCGTATCAATATATACACTTTATTGAAGAAGTGTACATTTACAGTACGTTTCAATTTCTTTTTATTAAGAAATAAATCGGGCAAAATTGTGAAATCCATCAAAAACATGAACTTAGAATTCAAAGAAATAATCTAATATATTCATTTTGTGAAATTACTTAAACCATTGTACGGGTTTGATTTAATCTTAACATGTCAAAAGAACCACAGTGGCTGTTTTATTTTTTGTTTGAGGAGGTTGAATTCATTAAACGAGCATGTGTTTTATTTACGTTAAAATAACATTAAATTCAACAGTGCGTCCGCTTTAGTGTAAATCGTTTTTTACTATTTTAACATAACGCGATATCAGATGGAATTTAACATTTCACAATTTATGAGATTTTTTATAATTTTATGTTGTCAATATCTCCCTGTTTCAGGATGTAAATGTGCTTATGGTAAGATAAACATTCCGTTTGTACATGTATATATATGCTTAACACTCCACTTAAGTCCAGCTCAATTACGAATTTATTGCGCAAAATGCCTTTAGTTCATTCTATGATCTCGCTTTTGACTGAATGTGGAAATATTCCACCAAGAAGCTTAAAACATTAGAAGTAGCCTCGTCTACATCGGTATGACAATGTCCCTATAATCACGTTCTTCATCTCCAAAGACAATACAAATATAAGTACGAAACACGAGGCTATCTGATTTGTACGAGGAGCGTAGCCCCCGAGTGTAAATCAGATTACCGAGTGTTTTGGTGTTCTTTCTCTTTTGTATCATAGTCAAACATAACAACACGTTCCAGAATATGTTGCCAGAATATGAAACCCCGAAAAAAGTAACCAGTGAACGAGCATCTAAATATGATATTTCTGCCGCTTTCCCTTTCTCTGCCGTCACAATTAGTAAACTGATACCTGCACTCCAGTTAATGCACTGTGCATGTATATGTATACGATTAAACTCTGACACTTTTCCAACAGAAAGGTCCCCAAACTATGATACAAGATATAGTTAATCTATATAAAGGGATACAACGAACACATTAAACTGTGCAAAAATTAGACACGGTTACTTCCCCTCCTTGTATGCTTTCAGTTTATTTTCAACTCCACAAGTGACATGAAATATAACAAGGTCCCTGTCATTAAGTATACTATCATTTTGCATTGTCGTATGGGTAATAATAATATACACATAGTTAAGATTCTTTAAGATAACAATTTACAAACAGGTGTCATAATAATGTAAACAAATATTAAGTTATTATTTTTGTAATAGTAATATGTTGTACACATGATTTACTCAGTGACAGAGATATATAATATAAAAAATGATATTTTGATATTTTGTTCACTCTGCTGTTGTAGAATGTCATGCCAATTTATGAAATCCTTCGTCTTTAAAGTTTTTAAGATGAACGAACAGCATAATTCACTAGACATGAAGCTTTTAACCACTTGAAATTGATGAAAAATATAGCCTACAAAACCATGATAACAAATAACAGCACTGTCTGATTAGAACCTGTTTCTTTGAAAGTTTCTGTTGTTGATTAACGCAAAATTGACGTCAAATTTATCTTTTGCGCCATCCTTTGGTGAAATTTCAAAATAATAAAATGATAACATTAACACTATTTCAAAATATGTAACACAAGAACAAGTTCTATATAATGTGATAAACGTTGATGTGATTTAGAAAAGTAGCTCGAAAAAAAGAAAAAAAGCAGCCATCAAGGGGATGGTTAATAATATATTGATATACAAAGAGAAAGTATTATGTTCACTAACATGAAACTTTTCATTCACAGATGGACTTTCATCTGAGAAACACCATATTCAGGTCTTCATGTATTTGTTCCACAGAAAACAATAGATGGCAAATAACCTGATACTAACAAGCCCTGCACACGGCAAGAAATCAATCATTTACATTTTATGCCAGAAATAAAAAGAACGTAGTAATCGTCTTTTGCAAAGTATAAACTTCGTGAATATGAATAAAACAAACAAGAATAAAGATCAACAAGGCAAAGGCAACGTTCACAGGACGCAGCCCCCGACACATCCAAGTAGGACACCGAGAAAACACCAAACAAAAACATGGTCTATTATAACAAAAATACAATATAATGGTATAATGGGTCATAATAATGATTAATCAATATAAACAATAATGAATTAAAGACCTCAAACATCATAAACTATCATGACTATCTGAATCTTGCCTTAACAATATAAATAAAATTTCTAAATTGCAGAATACTGCAAAAGAAACATATAACTCGCAATGCAAAAGATGTAAATTATGATGAACAATAATCTTTAAACGTAAACCACTCTACAGGCCAGCAAGGATTTTTTTAATTTTTCACTAAAGGTGTGTCAATTATCGTCTAAGGGTCATTCGTGGTCGAATCGTTAAGGTTGTTGACTTGCAGTTGTTGACAACTTGCACCTCTTCGCTGTGAGTTTGAGTCATGAAATGGACTTTGGATTCTTCCAAGTTGTGCAATTATTTGCGGTGAACGTTGCCCTGTCTTGTTGATCTTTGTTCTCATCGTTTACAATGATGTTATCAACACACAATGTCATTATAGCCAAACTTAATATTATGAAACAGTCATCAATAAATGTATGAAAGGAACAAATAAATTACAAGCATTATGTGATAACTGACAGGAAAGACTGGGATAAATCAGAACATGTTATTTTAGGCTAACAATTATTAAGATAAAAAACATTGAACAGTCTAAGTACTAAAATAATGAACCGATCTAAATAAGATTAAATAACTTGCGAAACAACCCTTCTACAAATTATTTCATTACAAATATCTCATAAAAGACTCACTACAATGACGACAGAGGAGACAACATATAATTATGTTTCAAAGATTAAATGCATTACTGTTTATCAGTGCAGTGCTATCTGAACCAGAATGTTCAAGATTCCACTACGAGGAACAGACTTTAAACAAAATGATTCGACAGGAAATAGCCATTGAAAAACTACAGGCGAATATGGCGGAAACTCAGCAGCAAGTGCTTGATGCCCTAGGAAACCTGACAGAAACAACCCAGCAGCTTCGAGATTTGAATAATGAAAGGACAAAATTGAAACGTGTTACTGACGAGCTGACGGAAGAAGCCAATAAAAATATTCGAAACTATGCTGCTAAAATAGAAAAACTGAAAGGTAAAACTACTTAAATTATAATTGACCTAGAATTAGCATTATTTGTAAGCTGCTGGAAAAAAGATAGTGATTAATTGTATTTAATACCTTAAATTAAAGAAAGACAATTTTTGAATTGTGATATTCAATGAAATTTTAACTTGTTCCTGCCAGGATGCTAAGTACCAAGTTCAATCCCAGTTTAGTCAGTTAGTCAGAGAATAAGTAAAAATAATGATACATGAAGATGACAAATGAAAACAAACTTTTTTTAATCTATTGATAACATATATTTTAATTTAAACATGCTTTTGTCACCCACCACATTTTGTTTACAAACATTTAAATTACATTTATCTAGGACCCACAGTCACATTCAGATGTAAGGACCTTGTTAATTTAACACCGAATGCTGGAGAAACACTTGTGTTTAAGACAACGACGTTGAACAAAGGTCTCGGTTATGATAACAAGAGCGGGATATTCACAGCACCAGTCGCGGGAACATATACGTTTTCTGTGCATTTTTGTGTTGCTGGTGGGAAAAATATGTATTATGCAATAGTTGCAGATGGTGTTGAAATAAAGAAAGGATGGTTCTGTGATTTGAAATGGAATACATGTTACACTACAGACACTGTTACCGTACTTCATAAAGATTCAAAAGTTTACGTAAAGTATTCTCACAGCAGTAGTTTATTAGTAACTACGAGTATCTACTGGAATACATTTTCAGGTGTACTGGTGAAATCATAAAACTTCAAGTTGGAAAAGAAATTTTACGCAAGCAATGTTTATTTTCTTTTTTTTTCACATGATGTGTATGTTATTTCATTAACATTGATTTCATTCTATATCATAGACATAAATCAAGTGTCATATAAAAAATAATACATTTTCAGTTCAGTTTTGAGAAAAATGCATATACGCACTCGTTTATTCTTTTCAGAAAAATTGTATAAAAAACTTATGACCTTTATTTGATATCAATGTCCTGACTGTAAAATCACATTGTTATTCTTTTCTTGTATAATTAAGAGAGACTTTCAATAACAAAAATGTATCTGTGTGCTAAATAAGGATCCATACGCCGTAAAGGCATGGAAAGAAGCTGTCGCTACAGAGTACAATCGCGTCATATCCCTAAAGTGATAATTTTTGAAGCACGAAATTATGATAATTTACCTCCGTGCAATTTCCACAAAGATATGAATTTTCATTCAAAAGTAAGTCACTGTAAGGCGACCAATGTGTACCGTAGTGACTAATTCATGGGGGTTAACCCTTTTTTTATTCTGTTCATTTCATGATTTCTGTTGGGTTTTGAATTTAGCAATGTATTTAGCAAGGTATTTTATTCAAATCTTTTCAAAATTGTTTGAAAAAAAAAACAACTTAAATTGAGAATATAGTTGAAAAAAATCGATCAATAGAAGGTCTTTGGAGACCAGTGACCGTCGAAGACCGGAGACGGTCGATTAGAAAGTCACCCGTCATATCATTCATAATATATGGCTTGTTAATACACTCTGTAGGTGTTTTTTATTAAGTGAAATAAAACAATGATTTCTTTTTTAACATACCATTGTGTGAATAAATCCATGCAAAATTTAAAGTAGGCATACAGGTTGCAGATGCCAGTACAAATGTTTTAATTTTATAGATTTTCGTTATTATAAATATTTTTTTTTGTTAAATTTTAGAAAGACATGAAAGGAACTTTGAAAATTTTATTTTCAAACACATTAAGTTTTTCCATCAAATAATGAAAGAAAATTAGAGACACCGTAGTAGTATACACATATTAGGAATCAGCCCGGTTAATTTTCGTATTCTTTGTTCTATAGTAAATCAGTCACATTTGAGGCTTTATTCTGGATTCCACTGTTCTTGATGAATTATTTACTGTCTTCAACTTTGAACATTAGCTTTAAGTCCAATGAGGCCCAAAATATAATAGGTTAGCCATCTACTTTTTCAGAAATCTTCATTCTGTTGTAACACTGTTTAAATTCACCACTTTAAAAACTCATGACTGCTGGTGGGTAATACATGTACATCTTTAATCCTGCCGCCAACAAATGAGTTCCTGGAGAATACACAAAAAACTTTTAAAGGCATCATATAACACACAAAAACTACACATATGCAATAGTTAAACTTTTATTATGACCAATCTAACTAGAGATGACTTAAATTGGGCCACTTCAAAATTATAAAGAACTTCTAGGCTACGGGTTGGGTCTAATTCCGTACCGGGTTGAGACCATTAGTGTTATGTACATAATTAGGTGCTTTTGGTCATTCTGAAATAAAATGTAAAGGATAGTTCAAACAAATCTAAAATAAAATGTAAAGGATAACTCTGAAATAAAATGTAAGGGACTATAGGTTGTATAATGTAAAGGGTAGTTTTAAAATAAAAAAAATGTATAGGCATGAGAATATTTTTTTAACTTTTAGTTTAATTTGTAAATGATTACAAAATATTTAAAGACAGATATAAAAGTAAAGGAGACATCTAAAGAAAAAGCTATCGTACTTTGAAAAACAATATGTTATAATTAAATTTCAATGTTTACAAAATAGGTACTTTCTTAGCTACAATAATTAATTATTATGTCATTGTAATGCAAGCATTGCTAACATTACATCTTGTATTTAAAACTTAGAAAAAGCATAATTTTGCATGTTTATCTTCGGCTTAGTATCTTTTTGAAAGATTCTTTTTGTTTTATTACTACACCAACTCACAAAAGAATGGGTTTGGTTTTAGGGGGAATATTCAAATCTTCTGTAAATTATAACGAACTAAAATGAATGGTAGATAGACTGCTTAATCTGTTCATTTTACTTGTTGTTCTTTTGTAGATAAGGTAAAGTGTAATCCTGCACGTTTGTAATATATTGTTTATGGCCCCGAAGGGAGGCATAATAAAATCGAACTGTCTGTCTGTCCGTCTGTCTGTCAGTGCGTCCCGACTTTATTTGTATCCGGACTGTAACTTTGTAATACATGTACATTGAAGGATTTTAAAATAACTATGTATAAATGTCAACCACATCATGACGATGTGTCGCGTCCAAGAACCAAGTCCATACCTCAAAGGTCAAGGTCACACTAACATTTTGAAGTTTCATATTATCGCAATTAGAGTTAATAGTTACACACATTCGTGTCCGGACTGTAACTTTGTCATGCATTAAAGGATTTTAAAATTACTGTCTAGGTATAAATGTCTACCACATCAAGACGATGTGTCACGTCCATGAATTAGTCCCTACCTCAAAGATCAAGGTCACACTAACATTTAGAAGTGTCACTTTATCACAATAAAAGTTTATAAGTACACGCATGTGTGTCCGGACTGTAACTTTGTCAGTCATCAAAGGATTTTAGAATAACTTGGCATAAATGTCTACCACATCAAGACGATGTGTTACATCAAAGAATCATGTCCCTACCTTCAAGGTCAAGGTCACACTTATAGTTTGAAGGTACTCATTCTCTCGAGAAGAGTTTGAATATACACATTCATGTCAAGACTATAACTGCATGGAAGGATTTTAAAATAACGTGGCATAAATGTCTACCACATCAAGACGATGTGTCGCGTTAAAGAATCATGTCACTACCTTCAATGTCAAGGTCACTGTTATAGCTTGAAGGTACTCATTCTCTCGAGAAGAGTTTATAGAAACACATTCATGTCCAGCCTGTAACTGCATAAAAAGAATTTTCAAATAATTGGCACAAATGTCTACCACATCCAAACAATATGTCGCGGTCAAGGCTCATATCACTATGTCCGTCCGTGCGTCCCCACTTACACAACAATCATGTCCAGACCGTAACTGTGTCATGCATTGAGGGATTTTGAAATAACTTGGCACAAATGTTAATCACATAACAACGTTTGTCGCGTCTAAAAACCACGGCCCTTCTTCAAAGGTCAAGGTCACACTTATATTTAAAAGGTTCACATTATCACAAGTAGAGATTATAGGTACACACATGCATGTCCGTACTTTAACTTTGTCATATATATGGGATTTTAAAATAGACTGGCACAAATGTCTACCACATCAAGACGATGTGTTGCATCCAAGAACCACGTCCCTACCTTTAAGGTCAAGGTTACTACTACATTCTGAAGTTTTGCTTAATCACAATAAGAGTTTATAAGTACACTCATCTGTGTCCGGGCTGTAACTGTGTCATGCATCAAAGGATTTTAGCATATCTTGGAATAAATGTCTACCACATCAAGACGATGTGTTGCGTAAAACACCATGTCCCTACTGACAAAGCATGAAGCTTTTTCGGGGAACATTCGTTACTTGCGTGACAGCTTTAAATACTCTTGCATAATTTTGACATCAATAATGTTTATTCATTTTAATAATTATGCTTTCAAGATAAGTTTCATAAGATATCAACATTTTTAAGATTTTAAGTAGAACAACATTCTTCCAAATGTATTACAGGTATGACCATACTAATGCGATAAATCCTAAACAGAATTTCAGTTTAACATCATTGTGTAAATGAGGCACAAGTTCAAATGAAGAAACATTACATTTAACTATTAAGGTATTTATTATTCACTACAATTATTTTAAAATGAATCTTATGGTGTTTACTTGCTGTAAAACTTAAAATGGAAATGAAAGTTTGAAAACCTTGCAAATATAATTTATAAGTATTCAATATTTGTCCTTAACTCTAACATTTTAAAGATAACCATTGATAATTTTCTTAAAACATTTTCATTTTGCGATGTTAACAATTAAATAAATTTAGGTATATTTCATCTTTTCCAAAACTATTCATTTATAAGCTGTTTTCTCAAAACAGTGTACATTAGACATTCTAAAAATACACGAAATTCAATTGAGATCAACTATTGCATTGTCTTTAATTACAAGGAATTGCTTCAGATTTGTGCCATCTACCAGTTTCTTCTTTTAATATATGCCAAAAAGATCTGAAACGTGATAAAGATTTCCTAAACTATTCAATATTAGCCATTGACAGATATTATTTAAAACCAAAATCACAAAAAAGTACATAACTTTTTTGCTCTGGATGAAGCACAAAGTGTATACCAATTTTGTATAAATTATGTTAATCTTTGTTTTACTACTGCTAAAATATATTAGCATCTCCAACATTTCCAACACCCAGATTAATCTATACATCATTGAAACCTAGGATTGTAACTAAAACGTTTCAGACATAGACGATACCATTGAATTGGGTTTAAGTTCTAAATCTCTACACATAAGATAATTCTATGATAAACAAGATCAACAAGGATAAGCGGCGTTCAATGAACGCAAATGACAAAAACACTTTGACATATATTTTACTACTTGACTGAACAACCTTTTTCCAGTATTTTATAACGTTAACAGCTCTCATTGTTTTAAAAGATTTTAACCTAGTTATCAATCGATAAAATTATTATTATTATATCTCCTAACCACTTTTTACAATATTTTAAATGTATATTTTCTAACGCATGACTATCAAGTAATATCCATATGTGTGATCCAGAACTGACATATATTACTTTGTATTAGTAAAGTCTGAAACAACTAAAACAAGATATGATTATAACACTAGCACCTTTTTATGACCTAATAGCACGTTACTGTGAAACACGATTGTTCGCGGAATTCAGCGAAGTAACATCGGGCGTACTTATACATGCATATAGTACTATTGTCATCAAAGTTTATTCTAACAATCTCATTTGAGTAATCAAAATCATCAAAATAACTTTTGATATAGGCCCAGCACGTGAAACATCTTCGAATCATTGATGATTGTTTCTTACATATTAAGAACTATATGTGTATTATGCAGAAGCAAATCAGAGTTAGTAATTTGGCTTATTTCGCTCAAGATGACCAGTCTCTCGAGAATCTGCTATAACGAAAGCTGCTTAGTAATACCATAAAAAGTTAAACAAATGATTATTTACTCTGCACCATCGAAAAATGTGTATTTCTTTTATTGCCCCTCATCTGTGTGCAAGAGACATTTGATTCATTCATTTATCTTAGGTGCCCATTTGTGCCAAAAATAACTCATTGCAAGTAATCCAGTAAAGCTGGAAAGACCCTATATGGATTTTAAAGTATTGGTGCGATGTAAAACCCTACCAAAAAAGGCAAAAACTATTATATATAAAAGCTTCTGATATTTTACCTGACTGTGTGTATGAATGGTGTAATAGTTAAGAAATACTGAGAGAAAAGAAGGGAAAAGGTTTGAAAATTTTCAATATAACTATACAATTTCATACTAGCATACAAAATTCAGTCAATATTTGATTTTTAAATGTATAATCGGAAGAAGACTTGTAAGGGGATGTCACGCTATAGCTTGTGACCATCAATGAACAGGCTCAATTAAATGGAGCATCTCATTAGAATAGTTTTTTCTCTCAACTTATCCATAGGTACAATCAAACGTTTACAGTTACAGCTCGGAAAATAAGCCCAACAGGTTGAGTAATTTATTGTGGCGTGTAATGCATAATGAAGCTATAACGGTAAAAGTTTGTTTGTACCTACGGATTAACTGGATAAAACACATTGGCCGAGTTACGGATATATCTTTTATTTATGGGTCTAATAAGGGTCTTCTGAGGAAACTCTATTTTTAGAGAGATTAAAAGATTATCCGCGTTCTATGAAATTGTGAAATTTTGTTCCTATAACTCTATGTGTAACATTCAATCTTCGATATACTTGTTTTCTAACCTTTCCATATGCACTTGGAAGAACATTTTGTAAATATATCTAATTGGTGATTTAACATTTTACTATTTTAAGTCTACTCATAGTTACCCTTGAAATTAGATAAAAACACATGTGTTTTGAAGAACATGTGAAGAAATTACATTAAAATGGATTCAATGTAATTGATGCATGAAATTCAATAAAAACTTTTCCGAATTTTAAACCCCCCCCTCCCCCCCCCCCAAAAAAGGGGAGAGAAAAAATCAACAAGAGAGCAGGTTTTAAAGAAACTCCTCTGAGATCTAACAGTCCCGAAATATAAATTTTGATTTTTTTAAACAGATATCAAATTTTCCCTTAAAGTAAATTGGTCAATAAATGAAAGGTGCGCTTTATATTGAAAGTGTTGAGTATCAGACATAAAAACAATCCGTGAACTAATTTTATTTGGAACTTATTGGCAAGTGTGAGATACATGGTCCGGTATTACATAAATTCATATAGCAGATAATAAAACGTTTTTAAACAAAATACTATTATTCATCAGATAAATGGTCATTCTAAATTATTAAGAACTTTATCATCAACTTTTTTCATGCAACTTTAATAAGAGTATCCAAGTGATACATTCCTATTGTTTTATCAATATTTGAAATATGTATACTATGTATGATAAATGTGACCATTGGAGACCACTCCACTATAAAACAAACCTAAATTAAATGGTCTTCAAATTTTTAAATAATGTTAAAGGAACTCAGGCGAGTCCCTTTTAGTGTTTAATGTCCATTGTAAACTTCTATTTTAAACATAGAATAGACAAAACAAGCGATGTGCAGACACGTTATTTTAGTTTATCATTGACCTACAACTTGCGGTGTCCTACATCTTGATGTAAATACATTTTTCAAGTTCTTCTGGATCATTGATTTTAAAACATTTTAGTAATAAACACAGATTACTTCTTGGGTAGCTAGAGAGGGGCTTAAGATATTCTCATATATATCTTTTGCCGGGTCTACTAATCTTTTTAATAGTATTTGTTTTTGTTTTTCATTGCTTTTAGGTTACCTTCGCGTTTCCAGTGCTTTTAATCTATTCAATTATACGTAATTGAACAGTGGATATATGCATTTCTGTTCAAAATAGATTTCCCGTTAAACAGTGGAAGAATAGATATATCAAAAGAATAATTTGTGATAAAAAAAGTTCTTGATTATTTGATTTGTCATAGAAACAATCAGTTAAACAAGGTTTAAAGTGGCATGCCTTCAGATAAGCTTAGAAAAAGACTTTAAAGGGATAAGGGATATTCCGGCACAATAATGAATATTAAAATGATCCAATGTACTCAAATAAAGCGTAAAGGACTTTTCTTGAAGTTTCAGCATGAATTTCTGTTTAAATTCTATATATTTTGGGTTTGAAGCATAAATATATCTATATATGTTGTACAAAATTTTGACGCCAATAAAATCATCAAGTAGTTTTTAAACAAGTCAAGTTACTTGAACAAACCCTTGAAGTTACATAGACAGATAATGTGGATATTGTATGATTGAAACAAGACTAAGTCATTCATTTGACATGATTTTTAACGTTTCCAGAGTTCACTTCGACAACTATTGTGAAATGGTAGCGCTCTAACCTGACCCACGCGTCAAGTTATTCTTTATATGGAAAATGTTTTGTTCCTTTGACTGTCTAATATATTCATTTTTAGGGCATTTACAGAATAATGAATTAAAAATTCAAAACTAAGAAATGAAACTTTTGTCTTAAAGAAACATTTTAAAAAATAATATCAAGTTATAATTAACATGTTATAAGCGATGAATAGTTGGTTTTATAGTATTTATCACCAGGTTTCAGCTGCGTGACTAACACAATAATTGCTATTTTCGAACATTATTTCCTCTTTTTTGCTATTTTGCATGGGTAGTAAATGTCATTTGCAATGTGTAAAGTACTTTATTTGTTCACTACACAATGTTTTTACTTTGAATTACTTTTGTTTTAATTGCATGAACATTAGTTGAATATGTAGGGATGCTGCTTTAAATGCTGCTATCTTCTGAAGTTTTCGAGGACAGTAAATTTTGTTTCTCGCTTACTATGTTTGCAGAGGCAATCTCTTTATAACAAAGATATCTATTACAAAAACAACAATCTTAAGGCCATCTTAGCTTTGTTTGTGAATTAACTGCAAATGAAATCAGTAAAGGATTCAATCTCAGGGACAGTTTACTCGAAAACGAGCTTGATGACCAAGAATTGATTTTTCTTGAAATATTTCGGTTATCATGTTTTAAAATCATGCAAAGTTTAAATAAATTGTATTCTACAACTTCTTTCATTATTATTTGACGTAACTAGAGCATTTGCTATTAAGTATGTGTTCAACGAAGCGGAGGGACGAAGACTTTTGCAATTTAATCTCTCTAAACATATTTTAATGAGCTGAGAAAAAAAACAGTAGGAATGTCTAACTACGGTTGCAACTAAAGAAAAAACAATTGATAAAAATTATCGAAAATTCGCCAGAATAAAATACCTATCTACATTAATACTGTTTTTTTCGTCTTCTTACAAGTACAAGAGAAGCACCAGAAATTGCAAAACTGAAATTGGAACGAAGCACTGGTGGTGTTCAAGTTAGGAATTGAGTTGCGGCGCGTAATGATTTCGCTTCGTACTGTCATTAAAACATTTAGAAATGGTATCATAACAACTTCAGCATGAATGATGCAAAATATGAATTATTAAAACTTAATTTTTCATTTTCTTAATTTTTTTAGAAACAATAAATTGAAAATTCAAAGTACTTTACAGCAAAACTCGTAACGAAATATACACTGTATTGAAGAAGTGTACATTACAGTACGCTTCAATGTAATTTTATTAAGAAAAAAATAGGGCAAAATTGTGAAATCCATCTAAAACATGAACTCAGAATTCTATGAAATAATCTAATATATTCAATTTGTGAAATTACTTAAACAATTGTACGGGTTTGATTTAATCTAAACAGTCGAATGAACTGCAGTGTCTGTTTTATTTTAAGTTTAAGGAGGTTGAATACATTAAAAGAGCATTTTTTACGTTTAAATTACATTATATTCAACATTGCGTCCGCTTTAGCGTAAATATAGTAGTGTTTGATTATTCAAACATCACTCGATATCAGATGAAATTTAACATTTCACATTTTATGACATTTATTATAATGTTACGTTGTCGATATCTCTCCCTGTTTCAGGATGTAAATATATATAGATATATATATGGAATATTCCACCAAAAAGCTAAAACCCGTAGAAGTATCCTTGATTACATCAGAGTGACAATTTCCCTATAATACACGCTTTTCATCTCCAAAGACAACAATTTTATGAGCGATAGTAAAGTATATAAAGGGATGCAACCAATACATTAAACTGTGTAAAGATGAGACACGGTGACTCTTTCTTCTGGTAAGCTTTCACTTAACAAGTGGCTTTGGCTTTCAGAATGCCCCTGTCTTGGAGTAAACTATTTTTATGGATTGTCATAAAGGTAAAACATGTAATGATATGCACAATGCGAAGATGCCATTCGACTTGATTCAGTGTCATTTTACAAAAAAAAGAATACAGGTGTTATAATGAATTTATTATTTAGACAAATTTTAAGTCATTCATTTTGTAAAATATTGTACACATTGGAATTACCGTTTAATAAAGAAAACAAATGGAAACAAGACGTCTTTTGGTATAAGTAGATACTGATATAAGTTGGTATTTTCTTAACTATTAAAACATCTTGAATATTTAATCCGATTGATCATATTCTGCTTTTAAATTGCAAAGTATATAAATTGAAAGGACGATAAACAATTCTTAGCTTTTCAAAATAAGCAATTGAAAAGACATTTATGAAATCCTTTTTCAAGTTTCTATCTTGAACTTACAACATAATTCGATAGGCATGAGGCTTTATTAACCATGTGAAATTGATGAAAAAGTTAGCCGACAAAATCATGATAACGAAGAACAGCACTGTCTGTTTAGAATCTGTTTCTTTGAAATTTCTGTTGTTGATTAACGCAAAATTGACGTCAAATTTATCTTTTCCGCCATCAGTTGGTGTTGTTCCAAAATAATAAATGATAACATTAGCACTATTTCAAAATATGTAAAACAAGAACAGGTTATACCTAATGTGATAAACATTGATGTGATCTAGGAAAGTAGCATAAAAACAGAAAAATTTAGCAGCCACCAGAGGGATGGTTAATAATATATCTATATACAAAAAGAAAGTATATGTTTACTTACATGATACTTTATCATACATAAATGAAATTCGTCCGAGAAAAGAACACCTTATCTAGGTAAACATGTATTCATACGAAAGTAAACAATACATGGCATATAACAGGGTCCTATTAATCTCGGCCCACAGCATGCAATCAATCATTTACATTGTATGCCGCTGTAATCGTCTGTTGCAAGGTATAAACTGTATGAATATGAATGTCCATTATAACAAAACTCAATATAATGGGTCAATATAATGACTTATTGTTATAAACAATAATAGCCCAAACACCATTAATTGTGTTATGACTATCTGAATTTGACGTCAACACGATAAATGTAATTTCTGAAAGAAAACAAAAACAAACTGAAAACAAACACATAACTCGTAATGCAAACGATGAAAAATAAGATGAACAAAGAATCTTTTAACGTACACTAGTTTACTGGCCGGTATTGTATTCAAATATAGCAAAGATGTTTAATTCAAGGTGTGTCAGTTACCGTCGTAGAGGCATCTGTGGTCGAGTGGTTAAGATTGTTAACTTTAAACAACTTGTACCCCACCGCTATGAGTTTGAGACATGAAATGGACTTTGGATTCTTTCATGTGATAAAGTTATGCAGTTATTGGCGTGGCTAGTTTGTGTCGTTGAACGTTGCTTTGCCTTGTTGATCATTTTTCTCATTTTTTACAATGATTTTATCAACACTCAATTTCATTGAAGCCTAACTTAATATAATGAAATAATAATGAATAAACATATAAGAGGATGACATTACTAGCATTTTGTGATAACTGATAGTTAAAAAAGCATTGAATGATTCTAAATTACTCAAAGAATGAACAAATCTAAATCAAATATGATAACTTGTGAAACAACCCTTCTACAAATTATTTCATTACAAGTATCCTAGCATAAAAGACTCCTGCCTTTGAAGATCGCAGTTGTTCCTTCGAAAGAGGCAAAACATAAACATGTTTCAACGTTTAGTTACCTTACTGTTTATCACTGCAGTGCTGTCGGAACCAGAATGTTCCAGATTCCACTATGAGGAACAAACTTTAAACAAAATGATTCGACAGGAAATAGCCATGGAAAAACTGCAGGCGGATATGGCGGCAACGCAGCAGCAAGTGCTTGACACCCTGGGAAAGCTGACAGAAACAACACAGCAGCTTAGTGACGACTGGAATAATGAAAAGATAAAATTGGAACGTGAAACAAACGACTTCATGGAGGGAACCAATAAAAGCATTCAGAATGAAATGGCAAAGTTGAAACGTGTGACCAACGAAATGACAGAGGAAACAAATAGAAGTATTCGAAACTTTGCTGCTGATTTAGAAAAACTGAAAGGTAAAATTATCCTTAACTTAGTTGACATTATTTTTAAGCTGATGGTAAAAGAGATAGTGATTGTATACAGTGTTGTATTCATCAACAAGTGTTCCTTCAATTAAAATAAAAAATAGTTTTTCAACAAATTGTACTTGTTAAGGAGTTAGTAAAAATAATGAATATTAAAGATGAATATAAACTTTGTTTAATCTATTGATAACATATATTTCAATTTAAACATGCTTTTGTCACCCACAACATATTGTTTACAAACATTTAAATTACATTTATCTAGGACCCACAGTCGCATTCAGAAGTAATGACCTTGTTGACCATTCACCAAGTTCTGGGGAAACGCTTGTGTTTAAGACGACGACGTTGAACGAAGGTCTCGGGTATGATAACAAGAGCGGGATATTTACAGCACCTGTAGCGGGAACATATACGTTTTCTGTGCAGCTTTGTGTTGATGGTGGGAAAGATATGTATTATGCAATAGTTGCGGATGGTGTTGATATAAAGAAAGGATGGTTCTGTGATGAGAAATGGAAGACATGTTACACTACAGACACTGTTGCCGTACTTCAAAAAGATTCAAAAGTTAACGTAAAGTGTTCTGCCGGTAGTAGTACATTAAGAGCTACAGGTAACTACTGGAATACGTTTTCAGGTGTACTGGTGCAATTATAAACCTTCAATTTGAAAATGGAACGTTATGCTAACATGTATTTTATGTTAATATTCTTGTTTGTGTTTCTTTCGCATTAAGTATATGTTATTACCTTGATTTCAATGTATCCTCAAGGTACTTTATACCGGGAGGTACTTTGTACCAGGAATGTCCAGATATTACAAATAATACTTACATAAAAAGTTTCTTTTGTATGCAAGTGTTTTTTCACATTGATTTATGCAAAATATGGCATTTATTGAAGAAAATTACGGTGAAGTTTTAATAATTCTATTCACATAAATGTGTTTTACGCATAAAAGCCAATAGTATTACTAACGATTTGGAACCATCATGACATTTTGAATGTGTGTGCAAATGCTTATCAAAAATTGTTACCCTTTTACTGTGTGATAAATCTTGAATAGAACTTTAGTATCATTAGCAGCAATTTACCATTGACACAATGTTTTTTTTTTACTTTTTACTGATTGTTTAAAAGTCATTCCTGGCTTTAATTACTTAGAACAAAGATGGCTGCAATTCATACTAGGTAATTAACAGAATTATCTTTTTGGTGTATAGTTAAAATTCCTTTTGGATAATTGTTATTTATATAAAAAATGGTAGCTTCTACAGCAAATAACTATTTTATCTTAGATTTTTTCTGTATTATATGATGGTGGGCCTAATAAGGCTTACACTTACCGGTAGATAGTACAACCAGGATATGTCAATTATATTGCATTTTATTTACGCAAATGAAGAATATAATGCGGTGTCAGATCAGTTTGGAGAAAAATTGATACACGCATTGTTTATATCGTATAATAAACATATGACCTTGAACTTGTATCAATGTAATAAAACATGATTCAAATATAGAAGTTACACAAAATGCTATTGGTGTTGAAATGATTATGTAAAATCACATTGTGATCATATTGTGGTAAAATTTATTCATAATGAGGGTCCATCCGCCGTTAAGGCATAGAAAGCACCTCTCGCTGCCGAGTACAAACCCCGGACATGTAATCAGTCATGCCTTTAAAGGGTTAATTGTAAAGCACGAAGTAATAATAATTTAACTCAATGCAATTTTCAAGGAGTATTAGCCAAAGATATGAGTTTTCATCCAAAAGTAAGTCACTGTACGGTGCACCTAAATGAACAGTAACCTGAGAAGTATTAAAAGGAGATAACCCTTTTTATTTCATGATTTCTGTCGGGTTTTGAATTTAGCTAAGCAATACAACAAGGGCCGAGTATTACAGAAAGAGTTCCATTTATTTCGTGTATGGAACATCAAAAGCACATACTTATTATATTAAAAGACAAGCTGACACATTGTCTTGACTTTAGGTCGAATTGTGTGACAAAACCCTGAAGCCAATTTTAACCACACACTCTCCAGACCGTTTCCTGTAACTCAACAGTACCGTTGAAGTATAAAGAACACAGTCGTGACCTGAGTAAGTCTCGAACCCACAACACTGTTTTGATAAGCAGCACCGTTAAAAGCTAATCATTCGCTTTCTTTAAATATTTAACGGAAAAACATGCATATTTTGTCAGACATATAATCAAATGTTAGCTAGACACATGCCTAATTAATAAAGGCCATCTTGACATTACATAGCCCCTGCTGCCAACTCTTCCAAATAAACAAGAAGGTGTTAACTTAGATATTCAATAGGAATAATAAACGACTACGAGAAAATATTTCGTTTCAAACATCCCTATAGGCTATCTGCTGTCCATGGGCATTGTCCCTACCAAATAAAATAAACCACTCAAGTTATCGTATAAACAATGTTAACAGACCCACACCGTATCATCGGCGGCAGTGATGGCAGATCACTGCAGTGATGGCAGATATCTGAAAATTACCGATCGATACAGGTAGGTTATGAATTTGATTGGTTTGATTATATTACACAAATACGGCCCATTTCTTTGGTCCATTGAATGGAGATACAGTAAGGTAATTTTGGACTCGTTTTTTCCCTGTTTTAAGACTATTTTGAGCAGGTAAAAAGTGACAGCCTCGGAAAAATCCGTGAAAATGTCAGTTTTTTGTTCAAAATATCTCAAGTTTTAAGTAAATGACAGGATTTCCTGTTATCAATATAGACGTTCATCCATTGGGGTCACGCAAGCCAAATATCTACCCCGTGAGTCTTTTCTTGAAAGTTTTACAGACGCTCAATCTTGTCCGGTCGAAGAAAAAATGCTGCCGTTGTAGGCAGATACATATTATAAATGCTGCCGTCGATGGCAGAAATACCATGAAAGTGGCTAACATTCTGACAGAAAATCAAGTTCAGTCTTTTATCAATTCCTCTTTTCTTTGCGTCCTTTTAGTCGGAATTGAGACGTTAAACTATCATTTCTAATATTTTCTCAAGATAGAAAAGTTATTAATGCGGTATGTGCATCGAAAAAACAGCTTTTTAGCAACATGTAGTTACAATACAAGTACGACAAAATTGCACTATAAATAGAGAAATGAACATGAAAAACTTCATTTTTCTATATTCATGCATGTGTGCTTGATCTGTTGTGTCTGTCAGTAACATGCATACAATACTATATGTATCTTAAGTTTAGCAGCGCACTCCCTTTTTAAGACATAACGCCAATTGCATATTACAGCAAGTTGTGGATATTCATTTGCTAGCATATGACATTATTTTCTCGAGGTAATAATGTTCATCGCTTTATGACAAATAAAGGCTGAAATTTACTTAATCGGCGCAGATTGTAAGTTATTAAATTGATGTAATAAAGGGGAGACTATTAACCTCGCAACTGGCATCAGTGTATCATAAAACAATGTATGTTAATGTAAAATGGAAAGATAATATTATTGACAGTTCAAATATTTTCCTATATTATCTTATCAAGTTCATGAAAAACACGACAACGTGGATTCATGTCTTTAAAGTTTCATGTTTGTAATAGTGTTGTAGTTTGCCTTTGAATTACATTTACCATGCATGCTAAACTATTAACAACAGTTCTAACATCACATGCTCCCATTTTAACAATATATTTTTTCATTCATTTTAGTTGTAACCATGACAACTTATAAAGATGAACCTTTCAATGATTAAGACGAGGCAATGGCTCCATTAGATGGCTCGTTTCTTGCCGAATCTTTAAAGGAGACTGTTAATAGTGAGATATTTGACTTTGACACTTGTGGCAGAGGTAATAAGACCAAAGTCTTACTGAAAAGACATCTAAGAAAACATTCCAGCAAGGAAACATTTGAATGCACAAGATGTACACAGTATTGGAGCCATTGCCTCACTGTAGATTTATTTTTCACTACAGCGAAACATATTTTCCGTATTTTTGAATGGTGTCTTGTCGGACTACTTTCATTCCTAATTCAGGTAATATACAAAATTAAAGGAGAAGTCTTATGAATTGAAAGGTCAAAAAAGAGAAAAAGTATACAACAAACCAAAAATTCTAGCTTTTTTCCTATAAATACAGGATTTATTTTCATCTTGTGATATGAATCATCGAAAGGTTCATCTTTATAAGTTGTCATGGTTACAACTAAAATGAATGAAAAAATATAGAGTTAAATGGGAGCACGTGATGTTAGAACTGTTGTTAATAGTTTAGCATACTAAATGTAATTCAAAGGCAAACTACAACACTATTACAAACATGAAAATTTAAAGAAATGAATCCACGTTGTCGTGTTTTTCATGAACTTGATAATATAGGAAAATATTTGAACTGTCAATAATATTATCTTTCCATTTTACATTAACATACATTGTTTTATGATACACTGATGCCAGTTGCGAGGTTAATAGTCTCCCCTTTATTACATCAATTTAATAACTTACAATCTGCGCCGATTAAGTAAATTTCAGCCTTTATTTGTCATAAAGCGATGAACATTATTACCTCGAGAAAATAATGTCATATATCCACAACTTGCTGTAATATGCAATTGGCGTTATGTCTTAAAAAGGGAGTGCGCTGCTAAACTTAAGATACATATAGTATTGTATGCATGTTACTGACAGACACAACAGATCAAGCACACATTTTGTTTAGTTTATTTCATTTCTCTATTTATAGTGCAATTTTGTCGTACTTGTATTGTAACTACATGTTGCTAAAAAGCTTTTTTTTCGATGCACATACCGCATTAATAACTTTTCTATCTTGAGAAAATATTAGAAACGATAGTTTAACGTCTCAATTCCGACTAAAAGGTCGCAAAGAAAAGAGGAATTGATAAAAGATTGAACTTGATTTTCTGTCAGAATGTTAGCCACTTTCATGGTATTTCTGCCATCGACGGCAGCATTTATAATATGTATCTGCCTACAACGGCAGCATTTTTTCTTCGACCGGACAAGATTGAGCGTCTGTAAAACTTTCAAGAAAAGACTCACGGGGTAGATATTTGGCTTGCGTGACCCCAATGGATGAACGTCTATATTGATAACAGGAAATCCTGCCATTTACTTAAAACTTGAGATATTTTGAACAGAAAACAGACATTTTCACGGATTTTTCCGAGGCTGTCACTTTTAACCTGCTCAAAATAGTCTTAAAACAGGAAAAAACGAGTCCAAAATTACCTTACAGTATCTCCATTCAATGGACAATAGTTTTATAGCAAAGAAATGGGCCGTATTTGTGTAATATAATAAAACCAACCAAATTCATAACCTACCTGTATCGATCGGTAATTTTCAGATATCTGCCATCACTGCAGAGATCTGCCATCACTGCCGCCGGTAATACGGTGTGAGACCGTTGTATGTACAAACTGACCAATTCTAAAAATAATTATCCCCACAAAAGGCGATAACTTGGTCAAAATTAATGTCTGATTTATGGGCCTTAGAAGGTGCTGTTATAATATAATTCTAAAGACATGTATTAAGTTTTAAGTGAACACTACAGTATTTTTAAAGATTAATGTTGCATTTAAAACTTTAAACATAACTTTTTCTTAGTTTAAAAATTCATAGTGTAATCTTATTGGTTAATTATCTCGTAAGCACGACTTAGATATCTCGTTCCCACGACATAGTATCTCGTTGCCACGATATAGTATCTCGTGGCAACGACATAGTATCTCGTTCCCACGATTTAACTATATCGTGGCCACGACGTAGTAACTCGTGGCCACGTCATAGTATATCGTGACCACGACTTAATGATCTCGTGGCAACCCTGAAGCCAATTTTAACCACACACTCTCCAGACCGTTTCCTGTTTGTTTGTTTGTTTGTTTGTTTCATTTTACGCCTTTTCCTGTAACTCAACAGTACCGTTAAAAACACAGTCGTGGCCACGTCATAGTATATCGTGACCACGACTTAATGATCTCGTGGCAACGACTTAGTAACTCGTGGCCACGTCATAGTATCTCGTTCCCACGACTTAACTATCTCTTGGCTTCGACTTAGTATCTCGTGCGCACGAGATAAATAAAAAAACACATGTTACCTTTGAACCATCGTAATACACAAACTTACAACGGATTGGATTTCGCTTCAAGGGGAATATTCAAATCTTATGTAACTAACATACTAAAATGACTGGTAAAATACTCTACTTTACCTGTATTCCTGCACGTTTGTTATTTTAGTTAAACTGCTTTTAAGAATAGTTTCGTAAAGTATCAGTATTTTAAAGACTTTAACAAGAACAATATTTTCGTAAATGTTTTAAGGTATGACAATCCTAATACGATACCTCCTTACTGAAGAGTATTTGTTTTAGGCAACGACGAGGAATCGAATACGAGCGTCAAACTTTACTTCTATTTCTCTTTGTTTTATTTCTTAATTCTTGTCTACTATTCACTTTCTTCATACAGTATTGCAAACTTTTTATTCAGAAATATTTATTGTCCTTGCATTTAAGTGTAAAAATGTAAAAAAGTAGCTTAGCAATAGTATGATTGTTCATCGCGGTATTATTTCGTAAATGTTCAGTTACTATAAAACAAATGTGATGACACAATATTAGATGATTAAGTCTTAATATTCCTGCTTGAATAATATTGAATCAACTTTAGGATATGCTGCCTGCTTTTTATATTTGTCTTTTGACGTCATATCTGTGTATTGCAGGCTTCACAACCTCTTATCCCCTTTCAAAATTTCATTTTATTTAGTTCCGCCCTTTGTTTTCTCGTTTAGGGCACACGATTTCTTTTACTTGGGGACCATTTGCCGCTTTTCATGGAATGGCACGAGTGTCACATTAAAGGTTCCATGATAACCGCCGTATGAATACATCTGCGGATGTTCTTAAATTCAAAATTTCACCATAACCACATTACATGTTGAATTCAGCTTAAGCCGGTGCTAGGGGGCATGGACGGTAACTTGCACTTTCTATTACCCTCCATGAAAAGGCTAAATCAAACCAAGCCTGCAACATTTTGAATTTTGTCTTTTGGGCTTTCTTTAGGGATTCTTATTTCTCTCTATTTTATCGCCACATCAGCGTTGTTTGTGCCGTTTGGAGCCTGAAAATCTCGCCCGTACATTCAATCAGGGATGTTATATTTCCAATCCTTAAAGATCGTTCAGCACGACATTATTGTTGTGTTTGTGGTACTTTAAGGTTTTACTTTTTGGCATTTTTCTAGTTGGGTTGTTCCAATATTCCTACTTGAATAATGATGAATCACCCTTAAGATATTTTGCCTGCTTTTTAAATTTGTCTTTTGGCGTCATATCTGTGATATGCAGACGATGCCATTTCAAAATTCAATTCTATTTAGTTCCACCCATGTTTTCTCGTTTAGGGCACACGCTTTTGTTTACTTGGGGACCATACAACGCTTTTAATAGAATGACACGAAAGTGTCTCATTCAAGGTTCCATGATAACCGCCGTATGAACGCATCTGCGGATGTTTCAAATTCAAAATTTCTGTTGAATTCTGGTTAAGCCGGTGCTAGGGGGCGTGGACGGTTAATTGCTCTTTCCATTACCGTCCATGAACAGTCTCAATCAAACCGAGCCTGCAACTTTAAATTTTGTCTTGTTGGGCTTTCTTTAGGAATTCTTATTTCTCTATATTGTGTGATTTCTTACTCCCCCCCCCCCCTGTCAATTTGATCAAAATACCTTTAATTCAGTGTATCTAAAACAAACCTAATATCTTTTTACTTAAAAGTATGTGGTATGTTAAGGCAGTTTACTCCAAATGCTTTGCCTAGCATTACTTTAAAAAGTATTAAAAGGCACACCTTAGAAATAGAATATTTTTAATTTTTTAATTCTAATAATTGAATAATAGACTTGGGGTATGTGGGATGTTAACAATTGAGAAAAGGAGCGCTGAACGTACAGAAATGTGTCGCGTAAAGCTTAAAGGTATCAAAAAGGAAACAGATATGTATTTTAACGTCGATATAAAACATTATTTCACTGTAATATATCAATCGCCAACAGAGCAATAGAAAACTAAAGATAGTTTAAATGACAAATAAGTTTATTTGTATAATATGTTGTTATAAATAACTAGAACTGCGCGAGTCGGATGTGTCGCCTTGTGAACAATATAGTTTAGGAGAAATGGCCAAGACAAAAATGAAATATGAACATTAACAAAGGGCATTAACTCAAAAAATAAGAAGAAGTGCATAGCAGCAGTTTCTGTGCACTGCACTTGTTATCAATAAGATCTATCATTCTATGAAGTTTCCAGTCCATATTTTTTTTATAATTTATGAGAAATGGCCTGGACAAAAATAAAGTATGAAAATTAATAAAGGGTAATGACTCAAAAATAAGAAATGCAGAGTACCGGTTCTTGTACACTGCACTTTTCTAATTGAGATCTATCATCCTATGAAGTTTCATGTCCATAGCTTTCATACTTGGGGAGAAATTACCTGGACAAAAATAAAGTATGAAAATTAACAAAGGGCAATAACTCAAAAAATAAGAAATGCAGATTACCGGTTCTTGTGCACTGCACTTCTTTTTAATGAGATCTATCATCCTATGAAGTTTCAAGTCCATAGCTTTTATACATAAGGAGAAATGACCCGGACAAAAATAAAGTATGCAAATTAACAAAGGGCAATAACTCAAAAATTAGGAAGTGCAGAGTACCGGTTCTTGTGCACTGCACTTTTTCTTAATGAGATTTTTTTATCATATGAAGTTTCAAGTCTATAGCTGTTATAGTTGAAGAGAAATGGTCCGGACAAAAGTATGAAACTTTACAAAGGGAAATAACTCAAAAATTAAGAAGTGCAGAGTACCGGTCCTTGTGCACTGCACTTCGGGTTATTGAAAGAATCATGCATACAAAGTTTGTAGTCAATCCGACGTATAGTGACTGAGTTATGCTCCGGACAAGCTTTAGGGGACGCCGACAACGACGCCGACACCGCAGACGCCGCCGACACCGCAGACAAAAGTAACCCGTATATGTCGCCTTTTCAAGGCCACACAAAAATGCTACATTTCTGAGGAATGATGGGCCATTAAATATTCTAGAACTACTACAGCATTGATTTGGGTGTATTGGGTTCAAATTGTCAAATTGGGCGACATATTTTCATCTTTATTTTATAGCTTAGATTCCTGTTTAGAAAGAAAAAAATGTTAAAATATTTATTATATAATTATTTAAAGTATCTTTAGCTAAATAATGCTAAAATTACAAACACAATTGGTTGCTGATAGTGAGTAGTGAGAAAAATGACAAAGATACATGTATTTAATATTTAAAGAAAAAAGCGTTGTATTGTAGGCATTGTAAATGAAATAAGTAAATTTTTCAAACTCAGGAGCAGATAACTCGAAAATGAGCTTGGTCACCCATACTTGTTTTCGCTTGAAATATTTCTTTTTCATGTTTTAAAATCATGCAAAGTTTTGATAAATTCTAATGTACGTTGGTTTATTCTAAGTAACTATAGCATATACGCCATTGAATTTGTGATAAGTTTGTTGGCGGATCGAAGACTTTTGCAATTTAATCTCTCAAAATATTTTCTAAAACGCCCGAAATACACTTTCTATAACTGTAGGCAGGTTTCATCCAAGAGATAGATAAAGGATATAAAGGGATGTAACTGTGCATCAATGAGAAACTGTTACTTCCCCTTCTGGTAAGCTTTCAGTTTATTTTCCTCTCCAAAGTGACTTTGATTATCAGAAGGTCCCGGTCATGGAGTATACTTTCATTATGCATTGTCGCATGGCAAATAATATTATAAACATTTTTAAGATGCTTTAAGATGACATTTTACAAAAAAGGTTACAGGTGTCCTAATTATGTAAACACATTTTAGATTATTATTTTGTAATAGTAAAATATTGTACACATAATTTACTCTGTGGCAGAGAAATATAATATAAAAATTGGAAAGTAAAGACTTCTGATATCAGTTGGTATTCTACCCCATGGTCTTAAATGAAGTGTCAAAATTGACAGAATTATTAATAGTTTTTGAAATAAGCAACTGATGAAATAATGAAATTGTTCAATAACAATCTATCTCTCCTAAAGTTTTTTTTTTCTTTATTTCCTTTACCCTGCTGTTATATAATGTCGTGGCAATATATGAAAGCATTCGTCTTTAAAAAATTTAACATGAACGAACAACATAATTCAATAGACATGAAGCTTTTTCTTCACCAAGTGAAATTTATGAAAAAGTTAGCCTACAAAATCATGGTAACGAAGAACATCACTGTCTGATTAGAATCTGTTTCTTTGAAAGTTTCTGTTGTTTATTAACGCCAAATTGACGTCAAATTTATCTTTTGCGCCATCCTTTGGTGCAATTTAAAAAAAACAATGATAACAGTAACACTATTTCAAAATATGTAACACAAGAACAGGTTCTATCTAATGTGATAAACGTTGATTTGATTAAGGAAAGTAGCATGTAAACAGAAAAAAAGCAGCCATCAAGGGGATGGTTAATAATCTATTGATATACAAAGAGAAAGTATATGTTTACTTACGTGAAACTTTTCAGTCACAAATGGATTTTCATCTAAGAAACACCATATTCAGGTCTACATGTATTTGTACCAAAGAATAAAAAATAGATGGCAAATAGCTTAATACTAACAAGCCCTGCCCACGGCATGAAATCAATCATTTACATTTTATGCCAGAAATAGAAAGAACGCTGTAATCGTCTTTTGCAAAGGATAAACTTTGTGAATATGAATGTCTATTGTAACAAAACTACAATATAATGGTATAATGGGTCATTATAATGATTAATTGTTATAAACAATAATGAATCAAATACCTCAACATCATTAACTATCATGACTATCTGAATCTTGCCCCTACAAGATAAATAAAATTTCAAAGTTGCAGGAATACTGCAAAAGAAACATATAACTCGCAATGCAAAAGATGTAAATCATGATGAACAATAATCTTTTAACGTAAACAGCTCAACATGCCAGCAAAGATTTCAACTTTTTAGGTAAAGTTGTCTCAATTATCGTCTTGGGGTCATTCGTGGTCGAATGGTTAAGGTTGTTGACCTGCAGTTGTTAACAACTTGCACCTCTTCGCTGTGAGTCATGAAATGGACTTTGGATTCTTCCGTGTGAGAAAGTTGTGCAATTATTTGCGTGGCTAGTATGTGTCGGTGAACGTTGCCCTGTCTTCTTGATCTTTGTTCTCATTTTTTACAATGATGTTATCAGCACACAATGTCATTATAGCCAAACTTAATATTATGAAACAGTAATCAATAAATGTATGAACGGAACAAATAAATTACAAGCATTATGTGATAACTGATAGGAAAGAATGGGATAAAATCAGAACATGTTATTTTAGGCTAACAATTATTAAGATAAAAAAACATTGAACAGTCTAAGTCCTCAAAGAATGAACCGATCTAGAATAGTTTAATAACTTGCGAAACAACCCTTCTACAAATTATTTCATTACAAAAATATCTCATAAAAGACTCCCGCATTTGAATTTCTCACTTTATCGAGGACAGGGGAGGCAAAATATAAACATGTTTCAACGTTTAGTTGCTTTACTATTTATTACTGCAGTGCTATCGGAACCAGAATGTTCTAGATTCCATTATGAGGAACAAACTTTAAACAAAATGATTCGACAGGAAATAGCCATGGAGAAACTGCAGGCGGATATGGCGGCAACTCAGCAGCAAGTGCTTGACGCCCTTGGAAAGTTAACGTAAACAACTAAGCAGCTTAGTGACGACTGGAATAATGAAAAGGTAAAACTGGAGCATGTTGCAAATGTGTCGGCGGAGGAAACCAATAAAAGTGTTAGAACCTTTGCTGCTACTGAAATTGAAAAACTTAAAGGTAACTCATTTAAAGTCATACTGCACTTTCAAATTAATCATTTTTTGCTAATATCATTGTTACTGAGAGCTCTTTTGGTTCAGAAAACAGTTACAATCACCCGTAGTATAAAATGTTTCCTTTTAAAATTTGTCTTTGACAGCTGCCAGTGATATACAGACTTTATAATCTATGGTTCTCTTCCAAAATTTATTTAATTTAGTTCAACTTACTATTTTGTTTCGTTATGGCTACTCTTAAACCTGTGAACAGTATGTCGGATTTCATGTTATGACACGAAATACACACTGAAGATTGATTATTGTCATATGAACACATCTGTAGATCTATCTGATTAAAACTTTGATAAAAAAAAATGGCATTGGTACAGAGTGTGAACGGTAGCTTCTACTCTATAAACATGCTCAATCTAATAGGCTAATAGAGAGAAATAACCAATTCATAAAAAAATCCGAAACGGCAAAACTTAAAAAATTGCAAGCTCGGTTTGGTTAAGCCTGTTCATGGACGTACGAGTTCTTAATGTTTTTAACTTATGCCGTGTTGAGCGACCTTTTATAATAAAAAAACATTGTATTGGAAGCATAAAGCGTTTATTTAATCTTCTGTTTCTGTTAATCAAACTATCATGATAACATTTTATTTTTGTTATTGTCCTTTTGTTGCGTTCTAGTTTCATTTCAAAAAGAAGGTCGAATTCACAAAGTAGGAACTAATTCGTTGGAATAATATCATTCGTTAAATTATACAAATCCTATAATTAAAGCGTCTTGGTAATATTACGTGCCTTAAAACATATATTGATACAAACCAGAAGACGACAAATGAGCGATGGTGGCAGACAAATTTTGAGATGTAATGACAATGAGATATTATTTTAACATAATGTCATTTGGTCATCCATTAAAAGTACGTTATACAAGAATTACAATCTAAGGTATCAGTTGTGGTAAAAGATTTAGATCCATTAAAAACAGTTAAATGCAGTTCTTCATACATCAAAAGTACTTTATGAAATGTTTTAGACAAAATTACAAATTGCACCAACAAGAATGAAAAAAATAGCAAAAATAAATAGTCACTGTACTTTTCCCTCTATGCGATCTATCCATTTATGAAGTTTCATATTCATATGTCTAATATAGCGGACCAAAAAACGAAAAGTGAAAAATACAAAAGAGTACTAAAGTTTCTCACAGAAGTTTTCGGTTTTTTTGGTCCAGTCAGTGTGACGGTGTGACGCCGGAAGGAGGACCGGACAGACAGCCAAAAGGAAGGAAAATTGTCCGGAATAACTTCAAATCTACCTCTCACGGCTTTCTGTAAGAAAAAGAAAGAAAAATGAAAAAAATGAAAAGTAAAATAAGATAACGGGTATATGTAACGCTTTTTAAGTGCTTGTTGCAATTTTGTCCGTAAATAATCTTCTTTTACATTCTTATACTTTCTTTTAACCTAGGGCCCTCGGTTGTATTTAGAAGTAAGGACATAGCAGACTTATCATCGACTGCAGGTGAAACGTTTGTGTTTAAGACGACGTCTTTGAACCAAGGTCTCGGCTATAGTAACAAGACAGGGATACTCACAGCACCTGTAGCAGGAACATATATGTTTTCAATTCAGTTATGTGTAACAGTAAATAAAGAACTGTTTTACGCACTGGTTGTTGATAATGAAAATGTAAGAATAGGATCGTTCGGTGACCACAGTTGGACTACTTGTTACAATACAAACACCATTGTTGTTCTAACAAAAGGATCAAATGTACACGTACAATGCTTTACATCTCCATGTCGATTATACAGTTCCAGTAAATACTGGAATATATTTTCCGGTGTACTGCTGAACTCATAGACCATCATTTAGAAGGCGGAACATGACGTTTTCATGTATTATATATCTATTCGGAATTATTATTATAGTATTTCGAAGTTTTATCAAAAATAGTTATGACAGTTTTAGTCAGTGTATCGAAATATGAACAGAAAACATTAATTGTCCCCCGCCTTTTCGAAGAAAAAAGGGGGATATAGAAATAGGCTCCGTCCGTCTGTCCGTCTGTCCGTCCGTCCGTCTGTCCGAGCAGACGAGAGCTACATTATGAGGTTTAGGTTTATGTACAGGCACTCTGTATGGGGTTCATTCCGTAGAGACATGTATTATGTGGATAAAAATGCTCTTATGGGGTTAAAAAATTTGCTCTTGTGGGGTTAAGAGATCAAAGGAATAACCCCACAAACACGTCTGCTAAGTACGTCCGTCTGTCCGTCCGTCACACTTTCGTGTCCGGTCCATAACTTTGTCATTTATGAAAGGAATTTGAAATAACTTGGCACAAATGTTTAGTATAATAAGACGATGTGTCATGCGCAACAACCAGACCCCTACCTCCAGGGTCAATGTCACACTTGCTCATTCAAGGTCAAAATTGCCTATTTGAGGGTATATGTCGTGTCCGGTCCATAACTTTCTTATCTATGAAGGGATTTTGTAAATACTTGCCATAATTGTTTACAATAATCAGACGATGTGTCATGCGCAAAAACCAGTCACCTACCTTCAAGGTCAAGGTCACACTTGGAGGTCAAATATTAACATAGTCTGTTACAGGGTATATTTCGTGTCCGGTCCATAACTTTCTTATCTATGAAGGGATTTTGTAAATACTTGCCATCATTGTTCACAATTATCAGACGATGTGTCATGCGGAAAAAGCAGTCACCTACCTTCAAGGTCAAGGTCACACTTGGAGGTCAAATATTAACATAGTCTGTTACAGGGTATATTTCGTGTCCGGTCCATAACTTTCTTATCTATGAAGGGTTTTTGTAAATACTTGCCATAATTGTTCATAATAATCAGACGATGCGTCATGCGCAAAAACCAGTTGCCTACTTCAACGTCAAGGTCACACTTGGAGGTCAAATATTAACATAGTCTGTTACAGGGTATATTTCGTGTCCGGTCCATAACTTTGTTATTTATCAAAGGAATTTGAGATAACTTGGCACAAATGTTTGTTATAATAAGACGATGTGTCACGCGCAAAAACCAGACCCGTACCTTCAGGGTCAAGGTCGTACTTGTTCATTCAAGGTCAACATTGTCTATTTGAGGGTATATGTCGTGTCCAGTCCATAACTTTCTTATCTATGAAGGACTTTTGTAAATACTTGCCATAATTGTTAACAATAATCAGATGATGTGTCATGCGCAAAAACCGGTCACCTACCTCCAAGGTCAAGGTCACACTTGGAGGTCAAATACTTACATAGTCTGTTACAGGGTATATTTTGTGTCAGGTCTATAATTTTTTCATAGATCAAAGGATTGTGAAAATACTTCGCACAAATAGTCACTATAATAAGAGGATGTGTCATGCGCAACACCTGCATCCCTACCTCCAAGGTCAAGGTCACACTTAGAGGTCAAAAATTAACATAGTCTGTTATAGGGTATATTTTGTGTTGAATCTAGAACTTCTTCATAGTTCAAGGGATTTTGAAATAACTTGGCACAAATAGTCACAATAATAACACCTGCTCCCCTACCTCCAAGGTCAAGTTCACACTTAGAGGTCAAAGCTTAACATGATAGATTTTTAAATTCCGTGTTTCATTTTATTTTTTTAACAAATTTATTGTTACATTTGCAGATCTAGCATTGATCATAATTTTGGACTGAATGTCCTGAGATCCATACCTCAATCTTTTGAAATAGCACAATTTTATGCTTCATATAAAACTCCCGGGGCGGGGGACGTTGGTAACTCTGTTACAAATTCTTGTTTTATATATATATATATATATATATATATATATATATATATATATATATATATATATATATATATATATATATATATATATATATACAGTCACATTCCTCCATTTACGGGGCATCGGTCTATTTGAGACCATACTTGTGGGGTTTATATTTAATGTGGGGCATACATAAGGCCTCGCAACTCTGGCATGTTTAAAACGATGTAATAAATGACTGGTAAAATACTCATAATGCATTTGTTGATTTCACTTGTTGTTGTTGTTGTTGTTTTTCGTAGATAATGAATATTGTATTCCTGTACATTTGTAATATCGTTTTTCATTGAACAAACTTTCACATTTATATCATCTTAAATTTAACGAATGTTGCTTAATATATACATAAATAATATTTATCTATTTTAGTTAAAATGCTTTTAAGAATAGTTTTGTAAAATATCAAAACATTAAAGACTTTAACTAGAACAATATTCTCGTAAATGTTTTAAAGGTATAACAATCCTAACATGATACCTCCTTACTAAAGAGTATTTGTTTTAGGCAACGACGGGGAATCGAATACAACGAGCGTCAAACTTTACTTCTATTTCTCTTTGTTTTATTTCTTTATTATTGTCTACATTATAAAATTTCTTCAAACAGTATTGGAAACTTTGTTTTATTCAGAAATATTTATTGTCCTTGCATTTAAGTGTAAAAAAGTAGGAAAAAGTAGCTAAGCAACAGAATGATTGTTCATCGCGGTATTTTCCCGTAAATGTTCAGTTATTATAAAAGCAAACGTGATGCCACAATATAAGATGATTTAGTCTTGTGTGATTTCTTAACCCTCATCCTGTCAATTGGATCAAAATACCTTTAATTAAATTTATCTAAAACAACCCTCATTTATTTTTACTTAAAACTATGGGGTATGTTAAGGCTGTTTCCTCCAAATGCTTGGCCTAGCTCTACTTTAAAAAGTATTTAAAGGCACATTATGCCTTAGAAATCGAATATTTTTAATTCTTTAGAAATGGAACACATGTTTTATATAATGATTGAATAATGACTTGGAGTATTGGGGATGTTAACAACTGAGAAAAGGAGCTACAGTTATGAGTCGCTTAAAGATAGCAAAAAGTAAACAAATGAGCATTTTGACTTCCATACAAAACATTAATTCACTAAAACATGCCTATTGCCGAAAGAGCAATTGAAAACTAAAAATAGTTTAAATGACAAATGGTTATAATTTGTAACAAGTTTTTTTTTAATAGAAAGAAAACATTTCTGAGTCATGATGTGTCATTAAATATTCTAGAAAAACTACAGCATTGAAATGGGAGTCGTGGGTTCAAACACTTACTGGACGACAGTTTTTCTTCATTTTTTATAACTTATATTCCTGTTTAGAAAGAAACAATGATACATTTTTAATTATATAATTATTAAAAGTATCTATAGCTAAATAATGCTTAAATAACGAACACACTTGGTAGCAGATATTTTCAAAGTATAATAAATAAAAACAAAAAGATTAAATATTTAATTTGACAAGATCAATATACTTTTGCTTTGGGGAAAATTATAAAGAAAACATCTAGATTTCGTAGATATTAGTGGTATTGTCAATAAGTCACACTTACTAGGGAAATTATCAAACACGTGTTTAAAATGGATGGGTAGGGAGACAAAGACAATTGACAAAGATATGTATTATAAAGAAAAAAGCGTAAGGTCTTGCATGTGAATTAATTGCGAATAAAAAAGTAAAATTTTCAAACTCAAAAGCAGATAACTCGAAAACGAGCTTGGTGACCAACAACTGTTTTCGCTTGAAATATTTCTGTTATCATGCAAAATGTTTATAAATTCTATTGTACGGTGTATTTTTTCTAAGTGACTGTAGCATATACGCCATCGAATTTGTGACAAGTTTGAAAGCGGTTCGAAGACTTTTGCAATCACTTTTAATCACTTAAAACATTTTTTAAAACGTCGAGAAAATAAAATGAATTTGAAATGAATGACACAGTAGGCAGGTTTCACCTAGAGATGGATAAAGTATATAAAGGGATGTATACATTAAAATGTGCATAAATGAGACACGGTTACTTCCCCTCCTTGTATGCTTTCAGTTTATTTTCCACTCAACAAGTGACATCAAGTATCAGAAGGTCCCTGTCATAGAGTATAATATCATTTTACATTGTCGTATGGGTAATTAGAATATATACATTGTTAGGATGCTTTAGATTAAATTTTACAAAAAGATAACAGGTGCCATAATTATGTAAGTTTTTCTTTTTGTAATAGTAACATATTGTACACATGATTTACTCAGTGACGAAGAAATATAATATACAATTGGAAATAAAACGTCTTCTGATTAAAGTTGGTATTTTACACCATGGTCTTAAACGAAGTATAATAATTGACAGGATGATAAATAATTCTTAGGTTTTTTTAAATAAGCAACTGATGAGCTAAGGAAATTAGTAAAGAACAATCTATCTCTGCCAAAGTTTATTTCGTTCACTCTGCTGTTTTAGAATGTCATACCAATTTATGAAATTTTTCGTCTTTAAAGTTTTGAACATGAACGAAAAACATAATTCAGTAGGCATGAAGCTTTTTCTTAACCACGTGAAATTGATGAAAAAGTAGGCCTTCAAAAGCATGATAACGAATAACAGCACTGGCTGATTAGAACCTGTTTCTTTAAAAGTTTGTGTTGTTGATTAACGCAAAATTGACGTCAAATTTATCCTTCCGCCATCCTTTGGTGCAATTTCAAAATAATAAATGATTACATTAACACTATTACATAATATGTAACACACGAACAGGTTCTATCTAATGTGATAAACGTTGATGTGATTTGGAAAAGTAGCACGAAAACAGAACAAATAAGCACCTATCAGGGGGTGGTTAATAATATATCTATATACAAAAGGAATGTATATGTTTACTTACATGAAACTTTTCATTCACAAATGAAATTCGCCAGGGGAATAAGCACCCCATTCAGCTCTACATGTATTCGTTAGAAATTAAACAATATATAGCAAATAACTTGATCCTATAAGGCCGACCCACAGCATCAATTATTTACATTGTTTGCCAGATATAAAAGATGGCTGTAATCGTCTCTTGGAAAGGATAAACTGCATGGTTATAGCAAAACCCATAAAATGGGTCACTATTAGATAAATGGTATAAAATATAATGGACCAATCACCTTAAACATCATAAATTATCATGACTATCTGAATCTGACCCAAAAAGATCAATTAAATTTCTAAGTTGCAGGAATGCTTAAAGAAAACAAAAGCAATCTGATAACAAACACATAACTTGTAATTCAAACGATGTAAAATTAAATAAATCAGATTCTTAAAACGTAGACTATTATTACTGGCCGGTATTGTATTCAAATATAACAAAGATGTTAAACTAAGGATGTGTCACAGTTACTGTCGTAGAGGAATCCGTGATCGAGTGGTTAAAATTGTTGATTTAAATCAACTTGCACCTCACCGCGGTGAGTTTGAGTCATGACATAGACTTTCATGTGAAACAGTTTTGCAGTTATTGGTATGGCTAGACTGTGTTGGTAAACGTCACCTTGTCTTGTTGATCTTTGTTCTCATTCTTTTACCATGATTGTATCAATACACAATTTTATTTAAGACAAACTTAATATATATTTTGAAAGAATAATCAATAAATTTAAGAAAGGAACAGATAATATACAAATACATTACTAGCATTTTGTGACAACTGATATAAAATCAGAAAAACATTATTTTACGCTTACAATTAATAATTAAAAAGTATGTTATGATTATTACTTCTTAAAAAATGAAACAACCCAAATCAGATATTATAACTTGCGAAACAACCCTTCTTCAAATTATTTCATTACAGGTTTCTTATAAAAGAATCCAAGATTTGAACTCATCTCATTCGTTTCTTCGAAAGTGGCAAAATATAAACATGTTTCAACGTTTAGTTGCTTTAATGTTTATCACTGCAGTAATATCAGAACCAGAATGTTCTAAATTTCACTATGAGGAGCAAACTTTAAATAAAATGATTCGGCAGGAAATAGCCATGGAGAAACTGCAGGCGGACATGGCAGCAACTCAGCAACAAGTGCTTGACACTCTTGGAAAGCTGACAGAAACAACCCAGCAGTTAAAAGACGACTGGAATAATGAAAAGACAAATTTGAAACGTGTAACTAACGAGTTGATGCGAGAAACCAATAAAAGTGTTAGGAATTTTGCTGCTGAAATGGAAAAACTGAAAGGTAAAACTACTTAGAAATAGACTTTACTTAGAATTTACATTATTTGTAAGCTGCCGGAAAAAGATATTATTTAGTAACTAAACTTTCAATTTAAAGAAAAATAGTTTTTTATTAAGATTTTTAATTAAATATTTACTTGTACTTGTCAGGATGCTTTGTACCAAGTTTAATCCTATGTAAAGTGTAAGTAAAAGTAATTATATATGAACACAAACCTTGTTAAATATATAAATATTGTCCCACAATATTGACCTGGCACATTTGCATTTGACCCTATTGTTGGTAAAGTCCGTAAAACTTACGATATATTTTTATATCTTTATGAATGTATATTACTTCTTAATTAAGAATCGCTCAAAGCGCAGACGATAAAGTTTAAGAATATAGACGTCACCTCGTAGGTTTCGCAACATTTATTTTTTTTTATTTCAAAATTGCTATTCTCAGTGAAAAATGTTTGTTTATGTTTTATCTGTGTAGTACTTTTTAATAATTGCATATATAACGTGTATGCGCTTAAGCATGTACGATTGCATATCAAAAGGCTAACCGTGGAAAGATATGCGTTCTAAAGGAAAACATCAGATTGTCAGTACGTCTGAGTATAAACGGAAACATCCTTAACACCTTTATCAACACATAAGAACATCAGTATGGGCAATACGACTGACATTGCCTGTGAAACCGACAAGTCGATTTGTATTGTAAACGAGCTATACTTTTTTTTATTAAAGATCATGTAATTTAAATAAAATATAATATAAGTGTATAAAACAACTTCTTTAAATACACTGTATACTCTAAATCCAGTTGTACAACGATTTAAAATAATTCTCGCAAATAAATAGGAAAAAAATATATATTTTCATAACGTGTTGTTGGTTATGGATCGAACCAGAGACCTTCAGATCTAACTATATCAATATATTCGTTAGATAGCAGCTTTTATCCAAGACGTTGAACGAAGGTCTCGGGTATGATAACAAGAGCGGGATATTCACAGCACCTGTAGCGGGAACATATACGTTTTCTGTGCAGTTTTGCTGGTGGGAAAGATATGTATTATGCAATAGTTGCGGATGGTGTAGAAATAAAGAAAGGAGTTTTCTATGATGAGAAATATGATAAATGTTACGCTACAGACACTGTTGCCGTACTTCAAAAAGATTCAAAAGTTTATGTGAAGTGTTCTTACAGCAGTAGTTCATTAACAACTGGAAGTAACTACTGGAATACATTTGCAGGTGTACTGGTGAAATCATAAAAGTTCAATTTGAAAAAGAAACTTTACGCTCACATGTTTTTTTATGTTTATATGTTTGTTTTTGTTTCTTTCCATGAAAGAATATGTTTTTCATTACATTGATTACATTGTAATATCTCCTGACATAATCAAATGGCATTTCCTTTAGTAAACGTAAATCAAAGAAAATAATACATTTTTCATTTTCAGTTTGGAGAAGATTAATTTTTACGCCTCGGAGTTTTTTTTTTCCAAATTTAATGGTATAATTAATTTATTAAATGTTCAATATAAATAAATAACATGAATTCTTTAAAAAAAAATTGCGCAGTACAACTTAAGGTATGGGAAACTGGTATAAAATATTTTTTTTATCTTTTTATGGTAAAATTTAGTTAGACTTTCAATAGAAAAAATGTCCCTGTGTATAATCCTGTAATAAATGTATAAATGAGGGTCCATCCGCCGTTTAAGGCATAGAAAGCACTCTCGCTACAGAGTACAAACCTCGGACAATGTCATCAAGTCATCTCCCACAAGAGATCATTTTAAATCACAAAGTAATGATAATGTACCTCCATGCAATTTCTACGGAGCCAAAGATATGATTTTTTATCCCAAGTAAGTCACTGTACTAGTGTGTATGGCGGCAAATGTGTATCTTAATGATCAGTCGCGTGAGACTGTATGAAAAGGAGATCTTTTCAAAGCCTTTTTAATCTTGCTTTGGGGATTTGAATTAAGAAGAACAATACAACTAAGGCCCGAGTATTACAAACATGTTTCCATCTATTTCGGAGATGGTACATCAAAAACATACACACATTTTGTACACAGACAAGCTGACTCATTTACTTGATTGTAATTCCATTTGTGACAAAATCTTGAAGGAAATTTAAACCACTCACTCTCGAGGCCGATTCCTGTAACTCAACAGTGGTGAAGTATTAAAAAACACAGTCGTGGCCTGAGTAGGTATCGAATAGGGCTGTGCATTGCCATTTTTTTCTGTCACGATATTTGTTTTTCAAAACGATGCGATTTTTACGTATGTAAATTCATTTCTTTGAAAAAAATCGAAAGCATTTTGCCCATTTTTTATGTTGCGAAAGCATACGTATCACGGGTTTTCTTTACTTTTTTTCTTAAAATATATAAAAAATTGGCCATTTGTTTTCAGCATTTAAATTTCGAAAATAATATTTAAAAATATTACAAAACAAAAAAAAAAACTCTTTAACTTTTTGTTATAATTTGGGTTTTCCCCCATTTTTTTATCTTTTTAAAAATTTACTTTTCTGATTACTTGAGGGTTAAAAGGGAAATTTTAAATTTAAAACCCTAAAAAGCAAAATTTTATAATTTTACTTTTCCCATTTTTAAAAGCTAAACCCACTACTTTTTAAAAATGGCAGTTTAACAATTTTTAGTCTTTTTAATACACCCCAAAAAAGATTTTTTTTGTTGGAAAAAAAAAAAGGAACAAGTGATCTATACAATTAGGTCAACAACTGTGAAAATGACAGTTTATAAGTTTCAGTCTCAGTTTTCTCGAAAGATTTGTGCTCAACCCCAGAGTAATTTGCAAACACTCCACGTCCTGTCTTCCACATTATACAACACTGTCTGATGGTTCCCCAAAAACTACAATGTTCCCAAAACTGTGACTGATATGACCAGGGAGGATTGACTGTAATTTCCCCGTTTACATATTTTGCAGTCTTCATGTTTTCTGTTTGTTGTTTGTTTTGCTTTTGTTGTTTTTTTTTTATGGGAAAAATGATGTCAACGGAAATGAAAGTATAAAATTACGTGACGAGATATCACATGGGGAATTATCCGGGGGGGAACCTACCCCAACCCTGGGGGGTTGAGAAGCAAAGGAACAACTTAACCCAAAAACCCGGCAAAAATTCGGCTTTCCCCCTTTTAAAACAACCCGGTTTTAAAAAAAAAAATTTTTTTTTTTTTTTATCAGGAAAATAAATTAAATGTTAGCTAGACACTGGCCCAATTTGTTAATAAAGGTCATCTTGACATAACTAGGCCCCCGCTGCCAACTTTTCTTCCAAATATACGGAAAGGTGGGTTTAAAATAATTATAATTTAATTTAAAAAGAAAAGAAAAAAATTTAAAGCCTCTAAGGGGTCAACTATATTTGGGAAAAAAGTGTAATAATAAAAAACGGGTTTTTCCCCTTATATTATTTTGAAGTTAAAAATTATAATTTTTTTTTATTACATCAGTTTCCCAAACTTTTCAACGAATTGGGATTTTGCCCTTTAGGGGGAAAAAATTCAAATCTGCTGAAACTAAAAATATAAAAAAGACTTTGGGAAAAAAACTGTAAATTTATCGGTTCATTTTTACTTGTTGTTGGTCGGGTTGGGCTTCAAACCAAATTGCCCCCCACCGCTTTTGGGTTCGAACCCGACAGGGACTTTTGGGTTTTTTCGTGGGGAGGAAGCATTCCAGCTACTTAGGAAAGTCGGTGGTTTTTCTCAGGTGCCCGTTCGTGCCTGAAATAATGCACGGAAGGGCACCTGAGGTCTTCCTCCACCAGTAAAGCTGGAACGTCGCCACATGACCTATACTGTGTCGGTGTGACGTAAAACCCAGTCAAACAAACAAAACAAACACTTGTTATTGTTGTTGTTGTTGTTTTGCGTAGATAATGGAAATCGTATTCCTGCACGTTGGTAATATCCTTTTTTTCATTGACCAAATTACACCTTTTATCATCTATAAATTTAATGACTGGATCAAGAATATGTATTTATTTTAATCACATTGCTTTAAATAACAGTTTCGTTAGATATCAAAATGTTAAAGACATTAACTAGAACAATATTCTCATAAATGCAACGAAGAGGAATCGAATACAACGAGCGTCTAACTTTTTTTTATTCTCTTTATTTTATTTCTTTATTCTTGTCTATATTATTGAATTTTCAAACAGTATTTTATTCAGAAATATTTATGGTCCTTGCATTTAAGTGAAACAAAGTAGAAAAAGTAGCTTAACAACAGAACGATTGTTCATCGCGGTATTTTCCCGTAATTGTTCAGTTACTATAAATTATTTTAAAAGCAAACGTGATGCCATAATATTAGATGATTTAGTCTTGTGTGATTTCTTAACCCTCATCCTGTCAATTGAATCAAAATACCTTTAATTAAATGTATCTAGAACAACCCTCATTTATTTTTACTTAAAACTATGGGTTATGTTAAGGCTGATTACTCCAAATGCTTGGCCTAGCTCTACTTTAAAAAGTATTTAAAGGCACATTATGCCTTAGAAATCGAATATTTTTAATTCTTTAGAAATGGAACACATGTTTTATATAATGATTGAATAATGTCTTGGAGTATTGGGGATGATAACAATTGAGAAAAGGAGCGCTGAACTACAGCAATGTGTCGCGTAAAGGTAGCAAAAAGGAAGAAAAATAGTATTTTGACTTCCATACAAAACATTATTCACTATAATATACCAGTTGCAAACAGAGCAATAGAAAACTAAAGATAGTTTAAATGACATTTGGGAATATTTTTGTAACAAGTTTTTTTTTAAATAGAAATGAAGCATTTCTGAGACATGATGTGTCATAAAATATTCTAAAATTACTCATTGAAATGGGACTCGTGGGTTCAAACACCTACTGGGCGACATTTTTTCTTCATTTTTATATCTTATATTCCTGTTAAGAAAGAAAAAAAATGATTAAATTTTTTAATTATATAATTATTAAATGTATCTATAGTTAAATAATGCTAAAATAACAAACACACTTGGTAGCAGTCATTTTCAAAGTATAATAGATAAAAACAAAAAGATTAGATGTTTAATTTGACAAGATCAATGGGGAAAATTATAAAAAAGCCTCTAGATTAAGTAGATATTAGTGGTATTGTCAATAAGTCACACTTACTAGGGAAATCATCAAACACGTGTTTAAAATGGATGGGTAGGGAGACAAAGACAATTGACAAAGATATGTATTATAAAGAAAAAAGCGTAAGGTTTTGCTTGTGAATTAATTGCGAATGAAATAAGTAAAATTTTCAAACTCAAGAGCAGATAACTCGAAAACGAGCTTGGTGACCAACAACTGGTTTCGCTTGAAATAATTCTGTTATCATGTTTTAAATCATGCAAAATGTTGATAAATTTTATTGTACGGTGTATTTTTTCTAAGTGACTGTAGCATATACGCCATTGAATTTGTGACAAGTTTGAAGGCGGTTCGAAGACTTTTGCAATAAATTTTAATCACTCAAAACATTTTTTAATACGCCGAGAAAATAAAATGAATTTGAAATGAATGAAACAGTAGACAGGTTTCTGAAAGGATATAAAGGGATGTAACCAATACATTAAACTGTGCATAAATGAGACACGGTTACTTCCCCTCCTTGTATGCTTTCAGTTTATTTTCCACTCAACAAGTGACATCAAGCATCTTAAGGTCCCTGTCTCGGGGTATAATATCATTTTACAAACTTGGTAGCAGTTATTTTGCTTTATTTTTAAGTATAATAGATAAAAACAAAAAGATTAAATGTTTAATTTGACAAGATCAATATACTTTTGCTTTGGGGAAAATTATAAAAAAACATCTAGATTAAGTAGATATTAGTGGTATTGTCAATAAGTCACAGTTACTAGGAAAATTATCAAACACGTGTTTAAAATGGATGGGTAGGGAGACAAAGACAAATGACAAAAATATTTATTATATAAAAAAAGCGTAAGGCCTTGCTTGTGAATTAATTGCGAATAAAAAAGTAAAATTTTCAAACTCAAAAGCAGATAACTCGAAAACGAGCTTGGTGACCAACAACTGTTTTCGCTTGAAATATTTCTGTTATTATGTTTTAAATCATGCAAAATGTTGATAAATTCTATTGTACGGTGTATTTTGTAACTGTAGCATATACGCCATCGAATTTGTGACAAGTTTGAAGGCGGTTCGAAGACTTTTGCAATAAATTTTTATCACTCGAAACATTTTTTAAAACGCCGAGAAAATAAAATGAATTTGAAATGAATGAAACAGTAGATAGGTTTCACCTAGAGATGGATAAAGTATGTAAAGGGATGTAGCCAATACATTAAAATGTGCATAAATGAGACACGGTTACTTCCCCTCCTTGTATGCTTTCAGTTTATTTTTCACTCAACAAGTGACATCAAGTATCAGAAGGTCCCTGTCATCGAGTATAATATCATTTAACATTGTCGTATGGGTAATTATAATATATATTACATTGTTAAAATGCTTTAGATTACATTTTACAAACAGATAACAGGTGTCATAATTATGTAAGTAATTCTTTTTGTAATAGTAGCATAGTGGTACACATGATTTACTCAGTGACGAAGAATATAAATAATAAAAGTTGGGAAATGAAACGTCTTCTGATTTAAGTTGGTATTTTACACCATGGTCTTAAACGAAGTATAAAAATTTACAGGATGATAAATAATTCTTAGGTTTCTTAAATAAGCAACTGATGAGCTAAGGAAATTAGTAAAGAACAATTTATCTCTGCCAAAGTTTATTTCGTTCACTTTGCTGTTTTAGAATGTCATAACAATTTATAAAATTGTTCGTCTTTAAAGTTTTGAACATGATAGAAAAACATAATTCAGTAGTCATGAAGCTTTTTCTTAACCACGTGAAATTGATGAAAAAGTTAGCCTTCAAAAGCATGATAACGAATAACAGCACTGTCTGATTAAAACCTGTTTCTTTAAAAGTTTCTGTTGTTGATTAACGCAAAATTGACGTCAAAGTTATCCTTTCGCCATCCTTTGGTGCAATTTCAAAATAATAAATGATTACATTAAAACTATTACATAATATGTAACACACGAACAGGTTCTATCTAATGAGATAAACGTTGATGTGTTTTAGAAAAGTAGCACGAAAACAGAACAAATAAGCAGCCACCAGGGGGTGGTTAATAATATATCTATATACAAAAGGAAAGTATATGTTTACTTACGTGAAACTTTTCATTCACAAATGGATTTTTATCTGGGAAACACCATATTTAGGTCTACATGTATTTGTACCAAAGAAAAAAAATAGATGGCAAATAACTTAATACTAACAAGCCCTGCACACGGCATGAAATCAATCATTTACATTTTATGCCAGAAATAAAAAGAACGCTGTAATCGGCTTTTGCAAAGGATAAACTTCGTGAATATGAATGTCTATTGTAACAAAAATACAATATAATGGTAAAATGGGTCATTATAATGATTAATTGTTATAAACAATAACACGGGGGAGAATCACGCCGTTCGTTTCCCAAACAAACAAGATGGCGGATGCAGCCAAAAAGTAAGTCCATGTGAGAAAGTCGTGCAATTATTTGCGTGGCTAGTATGTGTCGGTGAACGTTGCCCTGTCTTGTTGATCTTTGTTCTCATTGTTTACAATGATGTTATCAACACACAATGTCATTATAGCCAAACTTAATATTATGAAACAGTAATCAATAAATGTATGAAAGGAACAAATGAATTACAAGCATTATGTGATAACTGATAGGAAAGAATGGGATAAAATCAGAACATGTTATTTTAGGCTAACATTTATTATAAAAAACATTGAACAGTTTAAGTCCTGAATGAATGAACCGATCTAAAATAGATTTAATAACTTGAGAAACAACCCTTCTACAAATTATTTCATTACAAATATCTCATTAAAGACTCCCGCATTTGAATTTCTCACTTTATCGACGACAGGGAAGGCAAAATATAAACATGTTTCAACGTTTAGTTGCTTTACTATTTATTACTGCAGTGCTATCGGAACCAGAATGTTCTAGATTCCATTATGAGGAACAAACTTTAAACAGAATGATTCGACAGGAAATAGCCATGGAAAAACTGCAGGCGGATATGGCGGCAACTCAGCAGCAAGTGCTTGACGCCCTTGGAAAGTTAACAGAAACAACCAAGCAGCTTAGAGAAGAAAAGATAAAATTGGAGCATGTTGCAAATGTGTCGGCGGAGGGAACCAATAAAAGTGTTCGAAACTTTTCTGCTGCAGAAATTGAAAAACTTAAAGGTAAAACTTTTTAAAGTTACAATTTGCTTCAGTTGCAAACTTCAGATAAAAGAGATAGACATGCATTGCATTCAACAACAAGTCTTTATTGCTTAAAATGTTTTAAAGAAAGATATTTAAACTACATCTATATTTACTTGTGCTTGTCAGAAACTATCGATGGAACCTGTGGTACACATTCACTTTTTATTTAAGGCACATAAAAATATTTAATTTTTTTTTCTTCAAAATCTTAAGAAGTTAAGATAGGTAGTAAAGTAACACATTTATTTTACGGTTCCTCGTAACACACGTAAATGCAAGTCAAACTTTTTGACTTTTTGTCACTTTACAAATTTAATAAAAAATAATTAGATTGGTAAATGTAAAATTACGATTTTCATAATTTTACGTGATTTTTTATGTCATTGTTCTAAAACGCCCTGGTTGAATGATATTGTAAACTAGCTGTAAATAAACAATCGACAACGTATCATTCTGTTTGACACTAACCGTCTTGCCAATCCACTTACAAGTGAACATGCAATACCAAGTGTTTTATAATATGTAATACATGGGTAATTAATTTTTATCATTAACACCTTTCTGTTTCAATTTAAATTACTAACACAGAAGTCGTAAAATGATACCTTAAACAGAGAACTTTTGTATACTGTTTTTTTATCAACGAATTATTAGTCCCGCATATTTTCGTATATCTGTTATGAATAGTAATTCACGTTTTGAGTAATAACCACTTTAAGTATTCCCAAAATTACTGTTTAAGTCTACTAAAGCATTAAAGTATAATATATTGTAGTCATCGTTATTGCGATTTCGCCCTACGCAGATAAGCATGCGAGAAATGCGGCATGCATCTCTATTGAAAACCCGTTTGGTAAAAAGGTCTATAATACATTTAATACGTCGATGGTCAATATACTAATTACCAAGTTTAATCTCATCCTGAATTAACTTTTAGAGAATCAATAAATAATGATAAATGAAAAGTAAAGATGGACAAAAATTTAAAATCTATTTGTGACATATATTTCAATTTACTTATATTTTTCTCCGCATATTGTTCACACACGTAGTATTATATTTTTCAGGACCCACAGTCGCATTCAGAAGTAAGGACCTTGTTGATAAAACACCAAGTGCTGGGGACACACTTGTGTTTAAGACGACGACGTTGAACGAAGGTCTCGGTTATGATAACAAGAGCGGGATATTTACAGCACCAGTAGCGGGAACATATACGTTTTCAGTACAGTTATATGTTCACCCTGAGCATAATATGTACTATGCAATAATTGCGGACAGTGTAGAGATCAACAAAGGGTTGTTCGCTGATAAAGCATACATGAAAAGTTACACCGCAGAGACTGTTGCTGTTCTCCAAAAAGATTCAAAAGTTTACATGAAATGTTCTAGTGGTTCAGGAAATTTATTAACCTCAGATGCTGCATGGAATACATTTTCAGGTGTACTGGTTCACTTATAAACCTTTAATTTGAAAAAGGGATTAATGCATTTTATGTTACACCCCCCCCCCCCCCCACAAATGTAATTTCATTGACATTGATTTCAAGGTATATCTTTACGTAAAGTTACGTTCTATGGCATTTCATTTACGTAAATGACTAAATTACACTTTGTCAGTTTGATACACGTTTAAGTTTAATACACGCACTACTCAAGCCTTTTCAAACAAATCGTATTATAATAGCAGACTGAGGGGGCTTAAATTCATATCAATGTAATAAATAACATTTATTTTTGAAGTGTAAACATAGAAAAGACGCAATATACTATTGGTATTGAAAACTGTACAATCCCGTTGTGTTCCTATTAATGTCAAATTAGGAGATAGTTGTAATAACAGAGATGTCTTTTTAATTTAACGCATATGTATAATGAAAGAACAAAGAATGAAACATTTAAATAACAAATTAGCCAAACGCCCCCTTTTTAGGAGAATAAATCATGATTTACAGCAAACACAACACGTTTTCTGAAAGGTGCAATCATCCTAACTTCTTTGGTGTACGATTTGTTTCGAAATAAAACAAATTGTCTATCTATTTCAGATAGCACAATCTTATTTAAATACCTTTTACATTTTTATGCATAAATCACAATTTAATCTCGTATGTGTATGTATGACGTGCATGCTGATATTTTATTGACAACATACCTGTATATAATGAAATAAAGTTTTGTTTTCTAATTTCTATTTCTTAATTATTATTTTCAACAATTAAGTGAAAATCAATATGTTCACTAAATAACTTGTACTTTTTATTGATACCTTCCTAATATTCAAAACATGATGTGTCGTCTTATTTTATTTGATGGTTGGGGCTACTGTAAACTAATTGCAAAGAGGTATAAAATTCTATATGTAAGAGTCGATTCCTCGATCGCACTAAAAACAACGCTATTGTACAAAAATTGCAGACTTCGTTGGATTAAGTATGTCCCAGATAGCTAATCTCACAAAATCCTTCATGTCTCCTTGTATATCTTGTTGCGTGTTGCGAAGTGTCTATGATTTCTGAAAGGTTTCGAATTCAACATTAAAAATATAACTTAAGACAGAACTTAATATGCACTCTAAGGGATAAAACTCGTATTGTAAACTATGTATTAAGAACACACGGGTATTCCCCTTGTGTTATTAAAAGTGAGATTCATAATCAGTTTATTAATCACGATAACAATACTAACTTTACATTTAATAGTATAAGGTTTTCTTTATAGAGAAGAAAATCAAATAAACCAGCTTGTTATTGGTTTATGACTAATTCTCATTTCGTAAATAAATACGTTATTTTTTTATTTCTTAGGATTTACTATATGAACTTGTCTGAGTTTTTAAAGATTACATACAATATATGAAAATGGCAGTCACAGTATAAAAATAACACCTGGATTGTGGGTAACAGTAAAAATATCATCCCGAGGAAAATACACCCGAGGCGTGGTGGTCATAGTAACTCTAGTGATGCGCTATTGTGGTAAACTTCGAAAATAACAATGAACCGAGAAGAAAAAGGGCGGCCATTTAATCATTTTTATTCAGAAAATAGACCACGTGACCAGATTTTATACTCAGTCTGTTAAAAAGTAATGTTACCCCTGTAACAGTATAAATTTCTTGGTCACGTGGTACACTTGTATAAACACCCAGACGCCTATGGGAAATTAACATTACGAAAAAAGTGAGGGGAAATAATATGATATATTGTTTTATCTGTTCATTTTACTTTTTTTATTTAAAAAAATAAATAAAACTTATTCTTCACGTTTTTACTATTTTTTTTTTTCTTTTTTCTTTTTAAATTTAAACTATTTGCCGTAAAACTTTACCTCATTTTTTTCGGGGTCCCTATAATTCCCAGGTATTATGCATATTATTAAACAGTTTCAAGTGCCTCCTTGACCTCATGCACCTGCCAGTACTTTAACTATGCATTTTTATCGAAATGCTACATATACGATAGAGAAAACTTTTTAGTTTATTCAAATTAAGAGCAAAGGAAATGATTTCCCCATTTTACTTTTAGTAGACAATTGTCTTTGTTAAACAACCATTGAGATATTTGATAAATGTCATAGGGTGAATCTTCACTTTCAGACGGGGCTAGGTATAGATATACTACAAAATAAAAATAACTATTGTTTTTGCTTTTGAAACTGTTAAAATGTAACTGCCTTGGAAATATTAGAACACAACTTCATTCACTTGGCAGCAGATAGGTGTTAATTCCCATGTTGTGTACATAAACATTAAATTGAATAAACTACGATGTAATTGACATGTCTTTGCTACAATATTCAGCGTAATCTCCCGAATTCTATTTTTCTAACTTGTGTTATCTGTGTTGAACAGTTAAGTACCACCGAAATATAAGGCACCGGTATATCACTATGGCATTAATAATTCTAATTTAATCAAAATCTAAAATAGCGTGATTTCGTAAGATATATGTTATAAAGTATGACTGATAAGAATTTTATAGATTTTATGTAAATCAACATTCTCCTTAATGTTTAAAGTATGACCATTCTAATGCGATACCTCCATACTGAAAGTATTCGTTTTATTAATAAGTAAGGTTACAACACAACGAGTAATCGAATAAGATATCATTGTTTTTCTTCATAAATAGAGGACACTGAGTAGAAAAAGAGTAGAAAAGGGTAGCTAAGCAACAAAATGATTGTTCATCGCGGTATTATTTCGTTAATGTTCAGTTACTATAAAATCAAACATGAAATGACCACAACTGAAATTTTAGATTTAATTTGGGCAATGGTACAAACCACCTGTAGTCAACCTGCAACAGCTGGAACAAGTTCGGCACCACGAAATTTTCTTCAAACTCGCATTAGACGCCTTACTGGTAGTACGGAGAGAAATATTGAGGCTACCATCCGGGCACATGGCGGTTACACACGTTATAAAAAAATGTCTATAAAATGTCATTTTAGATTACGTAATTGTCAGCATTTATCAAAATCATCCACCAGAAAATATTTTGTAAATGCTCCAACACTATACTTATAAACACATTTGTTTATGCTTTAATAATTTGGTTAAGAATAAACTGAACTCATACATTTACTGGTCGATGTTTACTTGATTGGTATCGCAACTTATCAAAAATTAAATATTTTTTAGCTCAAATTTAAATCCCTCATTTTTCAAAGACAAAAGGGTTTTAATACAAAACCAATTTTTAAATTTTTTCCCGGGGGGTGCTTTTAAATTTTTTTCCCGGTGTCTTTAAATAAAAATTTTTAAAAACCCCAAATAATTTTTTTATATTTTTTGTGGTATTTTTCATTTAGCACACTAACCAGGAAATTGATCAAAGAGAAAATAACAAAGATATTTATTTCTATAAAGAAAAGCCTAAGGGCATTGACGACATTGGTTGTGAACTTATTGCTCTTGAAAAGAGTCGGGGGTAGTTAACTCAAATGATTTGGAGCGAAGTACCAGCGGTGCTTAGTTCTCTTGCGTAATTTTCTCGCTAAGTTATGTCATTAAAACATTTAGAACCGGTGGATTAACAACTATAGCATGACAAAATGCTTTAATTCTCCACCCCTTTACACGACATGTAAAACTTTTTTCTGTTAGAAACAATAAATTGAAAATTTTAAGTACTTTACAGCAAATAATAACGTAACGAAATATATTGACGAAGTGTTCGTTTCAATTTCATTTTATTAAGAATTAAATGGGGCAAACTGTGAAATCCACCTATAACATGTTCTCAGTAATAAAGTAATCTAATATATTCATTTTGTAAAATTACCTGAACAATTGTAGAGGATAGATATAATCAAAACTTTTCAAAAGAACTACAGTGTCTGTTTTATTTTAAGTTAAAGGTTGTATTCCTTAAAAACGTGTTTTTATGGAAGTTAAATTTACATTATATTAAACATTGCGTCCGCTTTAGCGCGAATCTTTTTTGACTCGGTATTAGATGAACTTTCTCATTTCACATATTATGGCATTTGATGTAATTTTATGTTGTAAGATATCCCTGTTTCAGTACGTTAATGAGCTGATTGTGTAACACTTGTGATAAGATAATCATTATTTATGCGCATTTATATATACGCTTAACACTATTTAAGGCCCACTCAATTTACGAATCTACCCAAGCGAAATGTATTTAGTTTATTCTTTGTTCTCGTTCTTGACTGTATGAAATAAATTAAATACTTCACCAAGAAGCTTAAAACCATAGAAGTATCCTCGACTACATCAGTGTGACAATTTCCCCTATAATACACGCTCTTCATCAGTCAGTCATGTCCAAAGACAATAAAATTAAAGTATTGTTAAAGGGATGCAACCAATACATTAAATTATGCATAGATGAGACACGGTTACTCCCCCTTCTGGTAAGCTTCCACTCAACAAGTGGCTTTGGCTATCAGAGTCCACTGTCTTGGAGTATAATAATATTATGCATGGTCGTAAAGGTAATACATGTAATGATATGTACATTGCGAAGATGCCATTCGATTTCATTCAGTGCGATTTTACAAAAAGAATACAGGTGTTTTAATGAATTTATTATTTAAATAAATTTTAAGTCATTTTTTTTGTAAAATATTGTACACATGACTAATTACCGTTTACTAGTAAGAGAAAAAAAATGGAAACAAGACGTCTTCAGGTATAAGTAAATACTGATATAAGATGTTATTTTCTTAGCTTGAATTTTTTTATCCGATTTATCATATTCAGTTTTATTGTATATAAATTGAAAGAACGATAAACAATTCTTAATAAGCAGTTCAAAAGACATTTATGAAATCCTTTTTCAAGTTTATAACATGAACATAATTCGGTAGGCATGAGGCTTTTTTTAACAATGTAAAATTGTTGAAAAAGTTAGCCTACAAAATTATGATAACGAAGAACAGCACTGTCTGTTTAGAATCTGTTTCTTTGAAAGTTTCTGTTGTTGATTAACGCAAAATTGACGTCAAATTTATCTTTTCGCAATCCTTTGGTGCTGTTTCAAAATAATAAATGATTACATTAGCACTATTTCAAAATATGTAAAACAAGAACAGGTTCTATCTTATGTGATAAACGTTGATTTGATTTAGGAAAGTAACACGGAATCAGAAAAATAAGCAGCCACCAAGGTGGTGGTTAATAATATATCTATATACACAAGAAAGTATATGTTAACTTATATGAAACTTTTTCATTCATAAATGAAATTCGTCCGAGGAAAAGGCACCGTATTCAGGTTTACATGCACAAAAGTAAACAATAGATGGCAAACAACATGATCCTATTAAGCCCGGCCACAGCATGGAATCTATCATTAACATTGTCTGCCGCTGTAATCGTCTGTTGCATAGTATAAACTGCATGAATATGAATGTCCATTATAACAAAACTCAATATAATGGGTCAATATAATGATTAATTGTTATAAACAATGATAGATCAAACACCATCAATTGTGTTATGATTATCTGAATTTGACGTCAAGTTGCAGGAAAGCTAAAAGAAAACAAAAGCAAACTGAAATCAAACACATAACTCGTAATGCAAACGATGAAAAATAAGATGAACAAAGAATCTTTTAACATAAACTATTTTACTGGCCGGTATTGTATTCAAATATAGCAAAGTTGTTAAACCAAAGGTGTGTCAGTAACCGTCGTAGTGGTTCATGTTGTTCACTGAAGCCAAACTTAATATAATGAAACAATAATAAATAAACATATTAGAGGATAAGATGATACAAAGACATTACTAGCATTTTGTGATAACTGATAGTTGAAAAAGCATTGAATGATTCTAAATACCTCAAAGAACAACTCTAAATCAGATATGATAACTTGCGAAGAAACCCTTCTACAAATTATTTCATTACAAGTATCCTAGTATAAAAGACTCCTGCCTTTGAAGATCGCATTTGTTTCTTCGAAAGAGGCAAAACATAAACATGTTACTGTTTATCACTGCAGTGCTGTCGGAACCAGAATGTTCAAGATTCCACTATGAGGAACAAACTTTAAACAAAATGATTTGACAGGAAATAGCCATGGAAAAACTGCAAGCGGATATGGCGGCAACTCAGCAGCAAGTGCTTGACACCCTGGGAAAGCTGACAGAAACAACCCAACAGCTTAGTGACGACTGGAATAATGAAAAGATAAAGTTGGAACGTGAAACAAACGACTTTATGGAGGAAACCAATAAAAGCATTCAGAATGAAATGGCAAAGTTGAAACGTGTGACCAACGAAATGACAGGGGAAACAAATAGAAGTATTCGAAACTTTGCTGCTGATTTAGAAAAAACTGAAAGGTAAAATTATATTTAACTTAGTTGACATTATTTTTAAGCTGATAGTAAAAGAGATAGTGATTGTATTTAGTGTTGCATTCATCAACAAGTGTTCCTTCAATTAAAATAAAAAATAGTTTTTCAACAAATTGTACTTGTTAAGGAGTTAGTAAAAATAATGAATATTAAAGATGAATATAAACTTTGTTTAATCTATTGATAACATATATTTCAATTTAAACATGCTTTTGTCACCCACCACATGTTGTTTACAAACATTTAAATTACATTTATCTAGGGCCCACAGTCGCATTCAGAAGTAATGACCTTGTTGACCATTCACCAAGTTCTGGGGAAACGCTTGTGTTTAAGACGACGACGTTGAACGAAGGTCTCGGGTATGATAACAAGAGTGGGATATTTACAGCACCTGTAGCGGGAACATATACGTTTTCTGTGCAGCTTTGTGTTGATGGTGGAAAAGATATGTATTATGCAATAGTTGCGGATGGTGTTGATATAAAGAAAGGATTTTTCTGTGATAAGGATTGGGATGCATGTTACACTACAGACACTGTTGCCGTACTTCACAAAGATTCAAAAGTTTACGTAAAGTGTTCTTACAGCAGTAATGTTTTAGTAACTTCGAATAACTACTGGAATACATTTTCAGGTGTACTGGTGAAATCATGAAACTTCAATTTGAAAAAGGAACTTTACGCTAACATTTATTTTATGTTTATTTTCTTGTTTTTTTTTTTTGTTTCTTTCACTTGATGTATATGTGATTTCATTTCCGTGTATTGCATTGTATATCACTGACATAAATCAATTGGAGAATAAATAAAGAAAATAATACATTTTCAGTTCAGTTTGGTGAAAATAGGAAATACGCATATACGCAATCGTTTTTTCTTTTCAGATAAATCGTATAATAAAGTAATGACCTTAATTACATATCTGTTCGATGTAATAGATAACATGATTCTAAACAAAGAAATTGTGCAATACACTATTGGTATAGAAAACTGTACAATCACGTTGTTGTCTTTTTATGATACAATTTAGAGACACTTTCGATATAAAAATGTCTCTATGTGTATATGTACGATGCTTTATGAGGGTCCTCGAAGTAAAGACATAGAAAGCAACCCTCTCTGCCGAGTACAAACCCGGAAATATTATCAGTCATGCCCTTAAAGGTTGAATATTAAAACATGGAGTAAGGATAGCCAAATATATGAATTTCTATCCAAAAGAAATTCATTGTAAGGCGGTCAATGTGTACCTAAATGAACAGTAATGTGAGACAAGATGAAAAGGAGGTAACCCTTTCTAATCTTTTTATTTCATGATTTCTCTTGGATCTTGAATTTAGCGAATTAATACAACTTAGGACCGAGTAATTCAAAGAGGATTTACATTTATTTCGGGTATAATACATCAAAAACACATAATTATATAAATAGACAAGCTGTCTCATTTACTTGATGTTAGGTCGATTGGTGACGTAACCTTTAAGCTAATTGCTGTAACTCAACAGTACCGGTGTAGTATAAGAAAACACGGTACTGGTCTGAGTGAGTCTCAACCCCACAACCCTGTGTTGAGAAAGTAAAAAACTTGCCCGCTAGGCATTTGGTTTCTTTTTTAACAATAAAACGGAAATAAAGGTATATTTTAACAGACATATAAGTAAATGCTAGCTAGATATATGCCTTATTAAAATTTTGTTAATAAAGCCCATCCTGACATAATTTAACCCCTGCTGCCAACTCTTTCAAATATACATGATGGTGTTTGCATATATATTCAAATGGAAGAAAATATTTCGTTCTAAAAAGCGCTCTACAACTCATATTGTAAACTGTGTAGTATTAAAACACGGTTATTCCCCTTGTGTTTTATATAATCGATTTGTTTCATCAATACACAAACTTAAGATATATTTAAATCTTCTGTAAAAAACGCAACTTCAATGACTGGTACAATAGACTACTATCTGTTCCTTTTACTTGTTGTTGTTGTTGTTGTTTCGTAGATATTGAAAATTGTAATCCTGCAAGTTCGTTTTTTTTTTTCATTGAACAATTTTACGTGTTTTCATTTATAAATCTAACGACTGTTTCAAAATTTATTCATCAAGAATATTTATTTATTTTAGTTGTAATGCTTTTAAGAAAAGCTTCGTGAGATATCAAAATTTTAAAGAACTTTACTTGAACAAAATTATCTTTAATGTTTAAGGTATGACCATCCTAATGCAATACTTACTTACTGAAGAGTATTCGTTTTAAGTAAAGTTACGACACAGACTTACTATTAACAGAATCCATAATAACTGCCGTATGAACACGTCTGTGGATGTTTCTGAATTCAAAATGTCACAATTTTCGTGGATGTTGAATTCTGTTTAAGCCGGCCGGTACTAGGGGCGTGGACGGTAACTTCATTTTCCAGTACCGTCTATGAACAGGCTCAATCAAACCGAGCATGGAACATTTTCAATTTTGCCTTGTTGGGCTTTCTTCAGGGATTCTGTTTTTTTCTATATTCTTGTCTCTATATGCATTATTGAATTTCTTCCAACAGTATTGGAATTTTTTTTTTATTCAGAAACGTTTATGGTCCTTGCATATACGTGTAAAAAAGAGTAGAAAAAAGTAGCTTAGCAACAAAATGGTTGTTCTTCGCGGTATTTTTTCCGTAAATGATCAGTTATTGTGAAGGCAAATATGATGACACAATATTAGATTTCTTAACCGTCCTGCCTCTGGCAATTGGATCAAACATATTTAATTAAATGTATCTAAAACAACCCTCATTTCTATTTACTTAATACATGTTTTATGTGGTATTTTAAGGCAGTTTACTCCAAATGCATTACCTCCACTTTGAAAAGTATTCAAAGGCACATTATGCCTAAGAAATCCAATATTTGTTTAATTCTTTAGAAATAGCAAACATATTTTAATAATGTTTTAATAACAGACTTGGAGTATGTTCGATGTTTAACCAACTTGAAGAAAGGAGCGCTGCACGTGCAGTAAAGGTAGCAAAAAGTAAACAAAGAAGTTGTTTGACTTCCATACAAAATACTAATTCGCTATGAATACGCCAATTACCAACAGAGCAATGGGGATAAAAAAGATAGTTTATATGGCAAATAAGTATATTTTTGGAAACTGTTACAAGATACCAAAATAAGAAATTTATAAGGAATTAAAAACATGATGCATTGGGCATGATGACCTTTAAAGATTCTAAAACTACTACAACATTGAAAATGCGGGACGTGGATTCAAACACCATTTGGGACAAAAGGAATTCTTCATTTTTTATATCTTAGACCCTTTTTGGAAACGAGTGTTAAAATTTTAACTATATAATTATTAAAGGTATTCTAGCTTAATAATTCGAAAATTACGAATTATCAAATTATATTTGACAAGTTAAATATACTTAAGCTTTGGCTAGATAAAGTAGATCTTAGTGGCATTGTCAATTAGGCACACTAATCAGGAAAATGGTCAGTGTTTAAAATTTGTTGGATAGGGTGTATATATTTTTTTGCATTTTTTGAAACATTTTGACTACAAACAATTATTTAGCTTCAGTTTTATGTTAGAAGAATAGCATAATTTGTTTCATAACAATACTTCAAAGAAATACATGTTTTATAACAATGATAATACAGATTACTGATAGTTTTCTTATTTCTGAAAAAATAGTCCAATAAATGTTCAAGATTTGTGTAGAAAAATGTTCAAAAGCGTTCAAAACAGTACGGTAAATATTGTAAATTTTGTTCAAATTTTGCATAAGGTTTCCATGGAAAGAAATACAAGTTTTGTTGTTTATGTTTGTGTTCCGGATAGTGCCCATTTGTGCTATATTACACCAATTTAGTTCTGTTTTCTTTTTTATCCCAAGATTATAATCCTTTTACAAAACTTTCATGGTGGTTAAAAGTACAATATAAATAACAGTAAGTGAAATAATAAATAAATATAAAATTTAAATATAGAAATATTATGTCCCAGATTTCAGATTCTATCGAACACCAAAATGTCGAATTGTGTTAATTCTCAGCTTTAAAAATGTAATAAAAAAATCATCAATATTTTAAACAATTTTATATTCATTAAATATCGGTCCAGTAAACAATAAACGCATTCAAAACAATAGCGTGGAAGTAAAAATAAAACTCTTGAAACACTGCCCATTAGTGTGATCATACTTTAGTTTTTTATTCGTCTGTTATTACCGTGTACTTATAAATCATGAAATGATCAATATCATTGCAAGTTTACTATTTCGTTGTATTTACTTTTCTTTTCTTTGGGTTTATTTACACTATTATAAAGCACCGCCGAAAATAGAGTAGTTTCTATTTTTAAACGACTTTGTTAAAGAGACGGTCGATTAAATAAATAAAACTCGAAAGAGCCGTATATTTATCAAAAACTGACAAGTTTTGTAAGCATTTTATCATAACAATAGAATTATAAAATTCTGATGACAAAATGTACAAGTATATCTTAAAATAGAGTGATTCAAGATACCCCAGAGTTTTTATGTGTGTACACATTAAATTATTTTAGTCTTGTACAAAGAGAAACGTAATATTAATATAAAAGAAAATGTTAATGTTAGACCAAGGCGGTTTAGAAGTTAACAATAAATTATTCTTAAATATTAATCTTACTTATGTATCTCTAAATCTCTATTAACAAAATAGAATGGTGAGTGAAACTGACTTCTGTACCTAAAACTTAAGTGAAGTTGAAATAAAACATTTATTTAATGTGTAACATTTATTTCGTATAAAATACAGTTTAATGCAACAGAAGTTCAAAACAATGCCAATTATTAGAATACTTCTATATAACAGAATAGATATAATATTTTGCAATGTTGGTTAAGTAACACCGAAACATAAGAAAAAATATACTATAATTTTATCTTATTGTTTTACACGTGTGTTGTTAATGACACTTGTACATCTTCAATATATATTTCGCATTTTTTTAAGAAAACACATCAAACGAATTTTATTAACAAGAATTATATATTTTTTAAACAAGGCAGTTACTTGTTGAAACCACAATCGGATTAAATGAGATTTTTTTCAATGACTCGTTGAAATGCTATAAAGAATTACATATTATTCACTTAAAGTCACTTTTGTATAGATCTCTTTTTTTACTAAAATCGATATTTGTCACATCTATAGAAAGGCGTTATTGATGTATTTAAAATGTTACAAAGTTGTATTCTTACAAAGCAGGAGTGTAAATACACGGGCTTCTTGTTAGAGCGATAGAGTGTTTGCTCGTTCGAGATATGTTATTAATTCTTTCCCATAGTAGTTAGAGGCCCTGCTATTGTAATGGTATATAAATTATATTTTGTATTAGCTACGCTTGAAACAATTTTATTATCATGACCTTGCGGGTATTTTGGTGAAAAGATTTCCAAATATTTTTTTTAATACAAGTATAGCGGTATAAACTATTATCATAATTGTTATAATTGTTATGTTGTTATGAATATCATTATATTTATCATTATATCTATAATTGTCATCATAGTGATAATCATCATCATCCTCATCATTACCACCACCATCATTACCACCACCACCATCACCACCATCATCATCATCATCATCATCATCATCATCATCATCATCATCCTCATCATTATCATTACCATCATCATCACCACCACCACCATCATTACCACCACCACCATCACCACCATCATCATCATCATCATCATCATCATCATCATCATTATCATTACCATCATCATCACCACCACCATCATCATTATCATTACCATCATCATCACCACCACCATCATCATTATCATTATCATTACCATCATCATCACCACCACCATCATCATTATCATTATCATTACCATCATCATCACCACCACCATCATCATTATCATTATCATTACCATCATCATCACCACCACCATCATCATTATCATTATCATTACCATCATCATCACCACCACCATCATCATTATCATTACCATCATCACCACCACCACCACCATCATCATCATTATCATTACCATCATCATCACCACCACCATCATCATCATCATTATCATTATTATTAACATGAAATTATTATACAAAAATGTCACAGGTTACATGAATGATAAGACAGAAAAATGGAGGCATTTAATGCAATACTTAATGCAAGTATCTATCAAATATGTCCCACTTGGAATAAATGAAAATAGTTTGACATACGCCGTTTCTAAACGATAAATCATAATTTTTACGATATTTCTGATTTATCTATCTTCAAATCAAGTTTCGTACAAATACACATGAAAATTCGGTCAATTTATTTTTACCCCAAGGATGGGCATATCCGATAAGTATTTCCCTCACTACTTAAAAAATGGGCCTAAGTAACGCGCGCGTTCTCATGCAAATGCAGACGATGTCCTCTCGTCTGATACTGCACGCGCATGTCTGCTGCACAGAAGCTGTCTTATTTCATTAACAAATAAACTATTTCTCTAATATTATTCCATCAGTTGCGTTCGAGGTAAGGAACGATTCTCTATTGTGGGAAATGCCTGAATTCATCACGATATATCAAAATTGGTATATAATAAGGCAATTAACATTATTGTAAAAATACCAACAATAAATACTACAGCTAAAATACGGGAACTTGTTTCAACAAACAGAACTGATAATCAGCTATAAATTAAAAATTTAAAAAGTGACGGTATATAAATTGATTTAACTAATACCAGTTTTGTATTCTATTCTTTAATGTAAACTTGACAAGTCGATATGGAAAAGTGATATTTACTAACTTCAGTATATTTGCAAAAGGCAGGCAAATATTATTTCAATAAGTGTTTGAATCATCTATTATATTTAAAGCGGAAATACCTTCAATTATATTTAACTGTGTGTACTAAAATAGCCAGCAATTGAACATGTATTGTATAAAAGGTTGAAATTTGAGAAAGTTAGAGAGTAAATACGATAGCCTTCTAGGTTGTATGCATTATACATTTTGAATGATGCAAATAAAGACATTTAAAAAAGTGTATGAATGATAAAAAAACAATTAGTAAATTATTCAATTAATGGAATAGAATCTAGTACTATGACATATAGATTTTCAAGCCGACGATATTTTTTCTTTTGAGAATATAAGATGAAAGGATAACTACTCAAAGGACAAAATTATTTAAAAAAAATACAACGTGTTTGAAAATAGAAAAAATCAAGAAAAGAAGTAAATAAATTGTTTTAAAGAGAAAAAGATCTTTAGACAGACTGGAATCTTTTTACCATTTTCCTGCATTTATAAAAGGAATAACTTTCCCTCAAAACAGAGAAAGGTAAATGACTTTAGATTTGATAATTATTTTGTTAGTTTTTATGAATAGATGATATTTGAAATTTACCCGACCCCATTTTTATATACTAGGGACCTAACTGCTTTAAATAGGGGAACTTCCATTTTCGTTGAATAAATAAATAAAAACGTGGAAAATGTTGAGACTAATTACCTGATTAATGTAGGTGTGAAGGTTTATAGCATATATTTTCATTAAGAAACAAATGGACGGACAGATAAACAGACAGATATCTTTTATTCATAATCTAGTTCTGGAGTAGATGCACGAGAGAATAACGTGATTTAATCATTTTAAGAAATGTAGGTGCATGTACACGTACGGCAGTTTGCATGCAGCTTTAAACACAAATATAAATTGCATAAAAAAAGGTTTACAAGTTATTTATTCCAAAGGGAATTTCTAAAAATGTGAAAATGTGAAATTGTCCATTTTGAATAGGTGATCATCAAACAAAGCTACGTTTATATGTACACATTATAATTTTGAAAGAAGTTAACACTTTAATGGCCAAATTATGTTACATGCATATTCATTTCAATGATTTTGCTATCACTTCCTTATATTCATTTATTAAACAAAATTTTGAATAAAAAAGTGCCTCTGTATAGAAACAATCAAGGATATCGTTTAAGGGCCTGAACAATGCTCTTTTTATATAAAAAAATTGGAAATTCTTTTTCGAGATTTGTGTAGCATTTGATTCAGTTTTGAACCAAAAAAAAATGCTTACAAAATTCCAAATATTACCAATCCTATTCAAAGTATATTTCTTTTTTATATTAAAAACATTTTGTATATTTATTTTTCATTGTAAGTACAATATGTAAGAATGTCAAATTTTCAAGAATGTTTCAGGCTTTGAAACCCGAGTAGAGCTCATTTGCTAACTATAATAAGTTAAATAATGTTACATGGCAAAAAAACAAAAACCTTGCAAATTGCTGTAGAAAAAAATATTTTAATTATCGATACTTACTATTCTGCTAATAAAATTTTTCATTTTATTTGAAGCGAGAAACTTTATTTCCCATTTTAAAAGGGCGTTCGTGGCCGAGTGGTTAAAGCCGTGACTTCAAATTACTTGCCACTCACAGCTATAGGTTCAAATCTCGTCAAGGATTACAGATTCTTTTATGTGAGGAAACTATCAAGCTATCTTACGGAAAGTAGGTGGTTTTACTGAGGAGTCCGTTTGTGCCTTAAATAAAGCACGGAAGCACATCTGAGGTTTTCCTCCACCAGTAAAGCTTGAAAACTGCCGTATGACCTATACTGTGTTGGTGGGACGTAAAACTCAACCAAAAAACCCATGCCATTTTTATTGGTAATCCCTAGGTTGAGGTTCAAATCAAATTGCATACGCAATATCGTTTGTTGATTTAATTATATTACATGTGCTAGTTTGGACATAAAATGACCATAGAGTTATCAACACAAAATACAGAATGAATAAGTCCTTACTATTTTTATTTTTTTTTTGTAAATAAGTTAGATTTTCCAAAAGTTTATTGAAACAGTATTTGTATCGGAATATTGAAATTGTAATAGTAAGAATTATAAAGTAAAGTTTGTATTTCAAACCAACATAATATGTGTATCGAAGCGACGTTGTACTGCTTCTAAGTTAAGATCCCTGTAATGGAATCGGGGTTTTCCGTGCCACATCGGCATAATACGTAACTTATCGTTACATGGGGATCCTTTCGCCCGTTTCCGTAAACAGATTTTTTTTTCTCTAAATGAATAGAATTATGATCCGGACATTTTTATCAAATATATGGGTTTTTTGTTGTTTGTTTGTTTTTGTTGTTGTTTTTTTTTTAAATGAAAATGAAATGAACAAAAATGAATGTTGTTCATAACGGATAATTCGTAAGAACTCCGTTGCTGTGAAACCAGTTACATGTATCTTACATAAACACAATAGCATGCTTTACTTGCGCACACAGATGATGTTCTGTCCATTATAGAATAATATGGAGATGTTGGCAGTGATCTAGTATAAGATATATATTGTTAGTACTGGTACAGAACCGTAACTGAATGGATAAAATACTGTTGATTATATTATAACGGACAAAATAAAATAATCAAAACGTATTTATCATATAAATAGACATGTGATAAGTATTAAATAAAGAAAATGACAGTTAAATAGGATACTGTTAAAAGTCCGAACAGGATGGGTTTTTTTTAATCAGACTACAAGGAGATGAGAATGATAGGGTTAAATCCGAATATGAATTTGTTTTTAGTTATAATTTGCTGTTGTTTTTATATCAGAATATAATTTGGGGTGGCGGAGGTAAATCAGTATTTGCTTGATTTATTTTAATCCTATTTTTTGTACATACCAATATAAATGGTTTAAATCTCAATATAAATGGTTTCAATCCAAATATAAATGGTTTTCAATTCCAATATACAATTTAAATGGTTTCAGAGGTTTCAATCCAAGTATAAATGGTTTAAATTTCAATATGGTTTTCGATTTCAATTCCAATATAGACGGTTTCAATGGTTTCAATCCCTATGTAAATGGTAATGGTTTTCGATTCCAATATGAATGTTTATAATTCCAATATTCAGATGTGGTTATACAAAAAAAACAACATTGTTCAATGAAAACAAAATAAGACAGTTATGCCGAAAGACCGTCAAAGAATAGTCTAAAATCTTGTATCGTGAGTGAATGTTATTAGTTTTAGTGGGGAAATTGATCTCGTAAATGTTATAGCGGAAATGCTCAGCATCACGTGTACTTTTATATTGCTTCAATGTTTCACGTAAATTTAAACGAGTTAATTTTAAAATTATTTTTTGCCGCGTTTTTTTCTCATTTAAAGTGCGATTTGAAGGTCAGCACGTATTTGCTTGGTAATAAGTTCTCACGGGTAAGTCATTTAAAAGTATGACTTCAAATTTTAGCGTGTATTTTGCTGACCTAACAGTTATTTATTGAGTAACATTATTTTTGTCAAATCACGTTGCAATATTTTTTTCAAATTTCTGCTAAGCCTAACTTTGGTTAATGTGTACTAACTAAATGAAATTTACTTAACCAGTCGTCTATCCAGTATAACTATAAGCAGTTTAGAAAAATACTTTGGTTTTGGTTGAAAAATAATGTTGATCATTAAATAGGTTAATGTTTAATAATACGTCTTAACAAAAATAATTGGTCGGGTGTATGCGGCCCGCTTAACCATTTTTTTTTTATTAAACACTAACCTATACATGATGTTGTTGTTTTTTAATTTGATCACTTATTTCATCAAATAACACAGTTCTGAACCAGACAAGCCTGCAAGTCGATGCAGTCTATCTAGGCTATACGTAGCTCAGATTTTTCAATTTTGATATCTGAAATCCCTTAAATTTTGAATTCCAAATTCCAAAGCGCTCATTCTTTAGTGCGAGTTCAAGTGTTTCAATAAGCTCATAGCTTCCAACACAATCAAACTAAAATAAATCATTATAAACTAAACTACAGCATGGCTTATCCATTTCACCAATTCAACATAAAATGGACTATGTCACTTAGATAACTTTATTATGACAAGTGATAGCCTTACAAATTAATTTCTTCATGATAATTACAAGTTGGGCAAATAACCCGACACTGTTCAAGTTATAAATAATTATCTATAATTATTCTGATTCTTAAATTTCATTTAAAGTCATCCCGAAGGTACGATGTGTTTTATTCAATGAAATGTACGATGATATCTTATAGTTTCATAAAACATCGCGTACTATCAAAAACAAGTTAATCTATTTTAGTTCGCGTACCGTAATATTTTTAAATATCATTCAATTTCAACAAAGAAAGAATAATCAATTTGTTAACGTCGAAATATAATACCAGTCTGTGCCAGATACTATTCATAATCTCTATATAACCCTTTTAGATAAAAAAAAAAATAAAAAAATTATTTTTTTCAAATTGTACGATATCAAAATTTCACATTCTTCAATGATATTGCAAGATATTTCAGTCCAATTTATGAAATATGGATGAGGAGATGGAAAGCACGTTTTTCAGTAAGAATATAAACGCATGCATGGTATTCGTTAAGAACATATTATGATTTAAGTTTCCTGATTCACTCTTCCTTTTCACGGCCTCAATGTTCGTATTGAGTTGAAACTCTTAATCGAAATAACAACAAATCAATCAATAAATAAATAGTTCCATTAAACAATCTAGCAGTCAATTAGTAATTAAAAAATAATATTTATAATTAAAACTTTACAAAGCTTAAGTATGAAATTGAGTAATGAATATTATTAGTGTTAGCGCCTCAAGACTTTTGTTTATTATTTATATATCACCACCCATTTAGTTTTTATTAGAATCTTTTCCCCAGATTTTCAAATATTTGCCGACCAATTAAGACAAAAACAACTTATTGCTACGAGTATGTCAATTTCAGTCCTAGTTTAGAACTTAAGATAAACATTTTGTATTAGGTTACGTAGTAATTCTTGGCGAATGACGCTTCTACTGTCGTTAACTTCCGTCTAGAAAATGCTGATCAAAGCCAAGTTTTTTTTTTCGCTCTTTTGGTTGTTTCTTTGAATACTTTTCTTTTCCTTTCTTGTATAACTTATAAACACTGAGCAAGAATCATTTCAACTTTTGAAATATCCGGTTTTCGAAAATGATAGTCTGTATATGGAGCATTCTTCCATTTTATTAATTTTGATTTGTTTTTGTTTGGCTTTGTTAATGTTGTATCGATTTGTCTTGTACCTTTTGTAACCATACACCTTTTTACGATCAAATACAATATTTGATACATATTTTGCTTAATCGCAGAAGGTCATGATCTTTAAACGATTTTATAATTTATTCGTCAACAAAAAATAGGGTAACCATATTATCAATTAATACAGCAATCAAAGTATTAGAACAGAAATAGTTTTTGAAAATGAATACCTTAAAATTAAACACAGAAAGACTCCTGTTTCTAATTTAATCTTGTTTCCCCCTCAAAACATAGAATAAGTTCCAAATCAAGCTATTATGTTGCAAAAAGTGAGTTTATTATTTGGAAAGTAAAATTATCTTGTTGATAAAGGCATATCCTCTGTCAGAATGATTGGTGTTTTTTATATCAAATGTTTAATTTTCGGCTAAAATTACCACTACGGTATGCTCGGAAGAATGCTAAGCATTACGGAGTTCTCACTACAGACTAGTGTGCTTAACGCTGATGTTTGTTGTCGAAAGATATAAAATGGCATACCCTAAATATAATTCACTAGATTGAAAAAAATACCATATGTTTTTCTCTCATCTTTTTACTTTCACAGAATATTAATTTGAAAAGTATTGGTAGTGTTCGGTTTAACATTGTTATTTATTTTTATTTATTCACCGGCGGATAGGCACCCGACTAACCGGACCGGATTTTCACTTGATTGGAAAAATACCATATGTTTCTCTCCCATCTTTTTTGTCTTTCACAGAACGTTAATTTGAAAAGTATTGGTAGTGTTCGGTTTAACATTGTTATTTATTTTTATTTATTCACCGGCTGATAGGCACCCGACTAACCGGTCTGGATACGGTCTCGGCATCACAGACTTTTAACGTCAGTTTTACCGTCTTTTCTGCCAGTAACCGCTAGTTTCTTTGAAGTATGTCACATTATCATAGGATATAAGTAAGTGTTGAAGAACGATTGGCGTAAGATATTATGTTTTTTTTTATCTAAATATCACAGAAAACATGTGCCTCGCCAAGAACGTCAACTCATGAGCACTACATATTTACACTTAGATATTTATTTCTGCGGTGGTATTATAAGAGCCGAAGAAAATAATAAAATTATATGTAATAAAAATTATTACAAAAAGGGTTTTCAAAAGGGATAGTGTTTCCAAAAATCCTTTTATGCTTCCTGCTCAATCCGTTACATTTATTTTATGTACTTTATTACGTAAATGAAAAGGTTACAAATATTGTTTAAACTAAATTCGGAATTCTATTTCGTGCGCATTGTTTTTCACTTGCAGAATATTAAATGAAAATTATATTCTTATAAAGGTATGATTCACCTTCAGACTAGGTCGCGTCATGGTCACTGATTGATAGACAAAAAGAAAGGACACACCATTAAGCTTTCCTTCCTGCGTCTCTTCATTGTCAACTGAACTTTTGTAATATGAACGAAAATGAATATATAATAGTACACAAACCGTCTCTATCTTTTATTTCAAGATTGTAAAAAAATTAATTCTTGGGTAACGGTTTTGTTTTTTCCAAAACTCTTGTAAGTTATCACTGATCGAGCGAGCGGTTCCAAGCCACCTTTTAGATATTCTTTCTTGTTGGCATGATTTCGCATGGCTCGTTTATCACCAGAGGAAACAAATTTCACTGGTTAACTGCCATACGATGATTTATAAATCCAAAACAGTTTTTTTTAAACTTTTTCATGACATATCTCCGTGAAGTTCAGGTCAAATTAAATCCTCTTTTTGTTTTATAAGAAATAAATCAATTTTTATTGCCAACCCTCTGTCATTGTGTTTCCGTAACATTTTTCCTCTTTCTCTTTGTGTTTCATCTTGTTTGTCTTAATTTTTTTGTTTGTTTATGTTCTCTTTGTTCTAATTTTACATGTATGCTTTAGGTTCAAAAGTTCCTTGGTTAAAATTTTGTTCGTTTGGGTTTTTACTTTTCTCATTTGTTTTCTTTAGTTCTCATCCTGTGTCATGTGTTGTCATTTTGTGTCCTTATTTCTCAATTCGTATGAATTTAATTTTATATCTTTGGTGTACATTTCATAACTTTGGGGCAAAAGTTGTGCATTTTGCTCTCATTTTTTGTTATGATAAAAATATGTGGGACATATTTATATATCAGACATACGATACGATAAAAGATAACACCGCTATTCGTAATTTTGGGAGATTGTCTTATTTGCCTTCAATTCAGAGACAATTCTAGCTCGCCGGCAAAAATATTTCTCAAAAAAAAACTACATAAAAACAACAATAAAATCCGAAGTTAGTATTTGTGTAGAGGAAGATTATATGTGCGACTTTATTTTTTATCGACAAATCTAAATTGTTGACTTAAAAACATCATACGTGGTGGTGTTGGTAGTTTTTACTCCGGATCACGGAGCCACATTGAATTAACCAGAAGTTAGTTCAGCCACTGCATCGTTCCTTGGCAGGCTGTCAAGCAAATTACCAGTATTATAGTTACCCTCACTTTCGCAAGGAACATGGCAGAGCGGCGGTGCGAGTAAATGTAGAAAAGATTTCATAATCAATTAAAACGAAAGTGAAGGGGGCGGCGACCTAGTGGTTGAGGCGTTTGCCCTACTCGGGTCACAACTATGTTTCTTCATATGATACCAGCGTTGGTTGGTTCCAGGAAGCAGACTCGAAAGTGATTAATATAAGTTACATGCAAGAATTTGTTCAAAAATGGAGCTTAAATAATTATGTTTAAACCAACGAATGTGACCTGCACCGTCCGGGAATCAATCCCGAGTCATTTTATACATGCCTTAATACTTGTTGTTCTTCGGTCAAAAAAAGGACTTGCACTTAAATAATTATACCCTGTTGTGATATAACAAAATATTCTAGTAAAGGTTTTACATGCAAGTTTTGTCTTCAGCTTCGATATGCACATCGTTTTATTTTGAAAAACAAACATATCTACAAAGACGTATTGTCAAGTAGTTACAATTTCTTTCGTTGGTTACGAAGATACAAAACGGAAACGAAAGTGCTTAAGGACGAACAGAAAACCAGGTGCGTAACATAATAAGCCGAAATTATTCTTAGCGAATAACAATCGAATAGTTTTACAGTAAATGTATGAAACTTACGATTATCTAAGTTGCAATAAATTACACTGATATTTCTGGTGTAATTAAATAAAGAAATAATTTAATTGATGCATTACCAGGTGTTAATGGTAAACATTTTCAAGATAAATCTTTGCAACATAATGTTACAGACATGACTAGGTAGAGAAATAGCAAGGTTAATACAAACCTGATTTAAAATAGGACATGTAGGAAGACCTGCAGGAGTAATATTTGAAGAATAACGTGTTGCCTACTATGTCATATGTAATAGTCACGCGATGGTATGAGCGCATTTTTAGAAGAATTAAGTGCATTTAGATCGCATTGGTTAGCCAGCACAATTTTACCTCATACAATCCAAACATTAGAACATATCCTGGAAATGGGTACACGAACGTTTTACTACGCGCCATTTAGCTAGGTACTAGTATGTCGCCATTTTGACAACATCATCTTTAACGATCCTAAAGCGCGATTTGAAGTACGTCGTATTATTGAAAGATGATTACTCCATCTTCTAACTTAACCCATTACGTGATATACACGCCTTTTAACGTTTTTTTTCACCCCCCCCCCCCTTTTGTTGTCTCTTATGGTGAAAAATTGCCTTATTTATTTAGGTCCCAACACTTGTTTTTGTTTGAGAAATGTTGTTAAAAAAAGTGACCACTTTTTCGGCGCGGCCCCCCAACCAAGAAAATTTTGGACTTGTGAGAGGCTATAAATGACCCCAGATTGATCATAACGTAACGTGTAACCAACGCTGAAAAGCATCTGACTCTATCTCAATCCATTGAGAAGTTGCAGCACTTTGAAATCAATTTTGATGGAAAAAATCAACGCAAAATAGTGATTTTTGGCAATTTTGAGATGTCCCCTCGCTGCCATGGTAACAGAAAATTTAAGCCTGAGCATGTTGTTGCAAGGGCAATGGTCCACTCAACATTTGTGCCAAGTTTGATTAGTGTTGAAGCAGTTTTTATAGTATTATAGCAATTTGAACTTGTAACGGGAGACTTTTCAATGAAAACAGCCATTTTTCACAAAATGCTCATAAAGTAATGGGTTAAGGACCAAAAACAGGCAGCGTGTTCCCATCGCCCTGAAATTGTTGAAACTGTACAGTAAAGTCAACCACAATTTTTTCTAAAACCGATACATGGGTATCTTAATGCCAGCTTACCAGAAAATGCTGTAACAAAATACTGGTCACAAATCACGCAAGCAAACGTTTTGTAGCCAACAGAAATGTAAGTGTAAAGAAGATTATTTTGTTGTTTTTTTATTCAGTTGTTAGGAGTGTTACTAACAAAGAATATTGTAATATTGTAGGATTAAAGAGAGGGTTAAAAAGAGGCGCCATTACATTTGTATGCAAGGCAATATATTCATACCTAAATTCACCAAGCAAATATGAAAAAATTGTCTGATTAAATCTGTATTTTACCTCCTGCTGGATCTTGTAATCCGGAGTAAACGAATGTGATTGACGCAAACATGCGACATTTATATCACCATGTTTAAATAGCCTGCCGCTTCTCAATATTTGTAAGTATTACAGTATCAAGTACAACGTATGTCAAGGGAAGAAGATCCTATTACATTTACGTTAAGATTATGTCCAGTTTACCATTAAAACAGCTGTGAATCTCTGTGTTAAGAAATACAAAAATAACATTTCATTTTCCACTCCCTGGTAATCGCAGACATAAAAGCACTTCCAGTATTCATTATAAAAAAATGTTTGAATTGAATTAGCGATGCATAGAATAATTGTTTTTTTTTTGTAATTCTGTTGTTGTTGTTGTTGTAGTTTGTGTGTGTTTTTTGTTGTGTTTTGGGAACGGCGGTTATTCCACCACAGTATCATAATAAATCACAAGAAAAGCATTGATGCAAAGCATCAAAGGGCGACGCCAAAAGAATTTAATCCAGGTTTGCACCTAAATACTTAACAAAAGATGTGTACTTTATAGCAGTACCATTTCATGTGATCTGGAGGCTAGGCCCAGTTTAAGTTGAAACTTAAACCAAAAAGAAAAGACTCTGTCTTGCCAAGATGCAAAGACAATTTATAGTCAATTAACTAATCTTACGATTTATTTTACCAAATACAAGGATACCTGAGTCATCATCATATAATCACAGGCACGAGTATCGGACCTGGGAAGAAAAAGTATGACCAGATTGATAAAAAAACTGTGTTCATCTTAAAATTGTCAAAAACCAAAAAAAAAAAAAATGTAAATAATGACCCCCTTTAAAAATATACTATTAATTTAAAGTATATTTTTAAAGGGGGTCATTATTTACATTTTTTTGATTTGTGACAATTTTAAGATGAACACTAGTTTTTTTTATCAATCTGGTCATATTTTTTCTTCGCAGGTCTGATACTTGTGCCTGTGCATATAATAAAAGCTTATTGCTTAGGTTGCAGACATGTCATTGACATATATTAGACATAAAAGAGGACCTAAAATGAACATCAGGGGGACACCATAGGTACTCAGAGCAGTAGTAGAAGGAGTACCAGCCACATCAACCAGCTGCTATCAGAGATAAGACTTGATCCATGTAAGAATGTCATTACATATGGCAGATGCTTGAAGTTCCATGAAGAAGAAGAAAAAGAACTTCTTCATGTGCAGTATAGTGTGATCAACTGTATCAAATGCTTTTTGTAGATCTAAAAGTATCATGCAATACTGCCTTTGTCCATTTCAAATAAAATACAATCTATTAAATGAATCAAACATGTGTCAGTTGAAAAACCACTTCTAAACCCTGACTTAAACTGCCTGACCATGACTCGAACCCATGACTTTCAGAAGACCAACTGAGCTATCCGGCCGGCTACACATTTTCTCTTGAATAATGAAATAGTTCTAAACCACAACATATTTCCCCACTCTATTGGTTTTATGACCTTGAATTTCTGATGTTTACAGTGCATAGTGAATTAAACTCATGGTTATATGCAGTCACTGGATGAGAAAAACTTTCAGCTTGACCAGAACTCAAACCTGTGACCCACAGAATAATGTACCGCGGCTGTAAGCGATTGAACTATCTGGCCGCTTACACATTTTCTGGCCTGAATAGTGAACAGTTCTAAACCGTGACAGATATTTAGATTTTTAAATTAACAGATAATTAATTCTTAATTAATAAATAAGAAATAAAAACCTTACATACTCATAGTCAAAATTAAAATAACAATTTATATATTATGTATAATTATTTTTACTAAAAAGGGCTTAGACAGTAAACTATTAGTTGTGCCATTATTTATAACAGGTCAATTAATTTGAAAGTGAACATAACTGTGCTAATACATGTACAATATTTATTTTTTGTACGGATAAAAAACTAACCCTTTTTCTATGATAAGAAATTTTATGAAGGCTGATTTGTATTTTGCATCAAGGGCACTGGGCGAAAAATTGAAAATGCAACAAACACACCACTTTGTGTCTGGCACCCGGTTACTTTTTTATACTTTGTTGGTTTTCATGTGGCAAAAATCACCCGCTATAAAATTTAGTGTACAAATTTATTCAAGGGCAAGTAACAAGACTACTCTATGAAAAGTCTGTTGTCGGGTTGACTCAGTAGACCTAAGCTTGGAAATTGAGACCGGTGTCCCTCCATTACAAATAGATAAGACAGAAGTTGTCCTTTTCAATCTATGCACATGTTAGAAAAAAATTAGAATAACCATTCAAAATATGATTTTTTGAGACTTTATCAATTATATTGCTTGATCCAAGTTTCAGGACATTTTCAATCAATACATGTATTATCATTTATAACTTTAAATGAAAGTTTCATCCCTTTAATCATAATGACATAACTGTAACTCTTTAAATTCAGAAATATTATAAGTCTCATCATATCAATATACTAAGATATACATGTATGCACATAACATTAATAATTCCCAGTTTCTATTAAATAAATATGAAATCCTAACATTAACATTGGTACTAATGGATGGAATTCAAAATCTAGTAGAATATATAAACTCTGTTATAGATACTATTATTAGCCAGCTAACACTGGGTATAAACAACTATAACCTGTAGACTGATCAATACATGTATTATCATTTATAAATTTAAATGCAAGTCTCATCCATCATAACTGTAAGTCTTTAAATACAGAAATGCACATTATATCCATATACTATGATACACTAGTATGCACATTACATTAATAATTCTCAGGTTCCATTAAAAAAAATATTACATCCTATTAACAGGAATTCATAATCTTGTAGAAAGAAAACAATTATGATATTGTATAGTATAAAAGTAAAAAAAATCTCAAATAGTCTATATCATGTGATACAGATTAAGTTGTGTTAGTGTCTAAACATTAAATGCATATCTCTTACAGTAACAAATACTGTCCCTCTTTTAACCTTCCATTAGACTTTACTATACAATGTATAACTAACTGCATATAATGTAATCAAGTGTTTAAAATGAGCACCTATATGTATAGCTTAAATATTCTACCTTTCATTTTTACCAAAGGTTATTTTAGTAACAATTCATATACAAACACATAGAAAATAATAATTTCACATAGTGATTAGAAGATGCCTCTAGCAGAATACCTATAGGTATGTACATGTACCAACTGAACAAACTAGAAAAATCTGGTCTAGGGTATATCAAGCCAGTAAAAATATATATCAATATTCACTCATCAGGGCCTCTCTGCTTTTGATGACCTTACAACTGGTAAATTTTATAAAAAAAACAAAAAATAGTAAGTAATACTAAATATAGAGTAGACAGAAAAGAACAAATAATTTAGTAAACATGAGTTACTTCCCCTTAAAAGAGAGAAAACCTGAAACCCAAAAGAACACCCTAAACATTAAAATTACGAAATGTTGCAGGCTCAGTCAGTTTTATTAAGCCATGCAAATTAATGGTAAAGTATTCATAAAAAAATAGATGACCATCAGTTATTGCAGAAAATCGGATAGCTTTCAACATCCGGATACTGGTACACTTTGTAAAAACAAACATTCTGTGCAACAGATCAACGTAATATGGATAAAATCAATAGGATAATCGTTAACAACAGTCCATTACCTATCTTTATACTCATTTGCAGGTGAACTTTCTTCTTGTAAGAACATTTTGAAAATATATAAATGAATTAACGAATGGATACGGCATCAATGTAGACCACAACGATATTCGAAATCCGGGTTTTAGTATTGTCAATAAAACTAAGGGACAAGCTGTTAAACTGAGCCTGCAATTTCGTGAAAATAATATCACAATGCACATGCTTTTTATATAAAGTTATTAAATACAAATATAACGACATATTTGTTTACTTGATTTTTACGAATCAAAATAAATCTAATTAACTCAACATGAAATTAACTGCTAATAATAACAGCTCCTTCCATAGGCAAAAATAAAAAGCATTCCATATAAGACGACGCCGCTCACCGGCGTCGCCAATAATACTTTTTGAAGGTTTAAATGATTTTTAAATGTGCAAATCGTTCCCTGCCTGATTCTAAATAATTAAACATACACAATTATTTTGAGTGTGTGACCATGCTCTAATGTATCTAGACAGACAGACAGACAGACAGACAGACAGTGTATGTATAATGTCAGCTGTTATAATATGAATTCCTTCTAGATTTGGCATGACGAAGATAAAAATGTGTTTACGTGGATTCATCAGCTTTAGCTACATTTTAAGAAAATGTAGATTTTCTCAATTTTTGGTTTTATTTTTGCATTTCATTTCAGTATGTTTTCAATTATTTTCATTTGGACCTCTAAATTCTATAAATTTAACTATAGATAATTGTTTTGAAAATGATATTTACGTTATATACGCTCAAAAATATCATGCATTTGAGCCGCGTCACGACATAATCAAGGTAATGCGTTTGCGACCAGCATGGATCCAGACCAGCCTGCGCATTCGCGCAGTCTGATCAGGATCCATGTTGTTCGCTGTCAGTTTCTCTACTTGTTATAGAGTTTGTAAGCGAACAGCATGGATCCTGATCAGACTGCGCTGATGCCGGGTTTGGACGGACCCAGCGGGTCGAAAACCCTTTATTTTGGTTTTTTGTCGGGGCGGGGGCCCAAATTTTTATTCCATAATACGATTTGTCGTAAAATTTTTTTAAAATAACAAAATCAAATTTAAAAACAGTAGTAAATTACAGGGCATCCAAATGGAAGATAGTGTAGCATCTCTAAATAGAATATTTTCTATAAAATAATTTGTTTTAGTAAATTTTTCCCCCCCCTCAAAATTTTTCTTGCATCCCAAACCCAAAGACTTTTTAAATTAACATTTTTTTTACCTCAATTTTTTCCAAATTTTACAATAAAAAAAATTGATAAAATTGGTTACTGAAACGGAAAAAAAAAGGGCTTATTTATATTTTTTAAAATTGTGGCTGTTTTCCCTTTTGAGTAAAATTGTTTTGATGGGCGCTAATGGGTAACCCAGCAGGTGGCATTGTTTAGATTGTTTTTGTAGTGGGCGGCGTCCTGTAGGCGTCGCGTTCTCATTTTGGTTTAGCAAAATAAGTTCAATACTTTCGAACTATTGCACAGTAGTTTGCTTTTGACGTCTTTATGGACAACCTATGTCTTTACCTGTCGACTTTGAAGTGAAATAAAATTATTTATTTTGTTATATTCTTTTTTTGAGAAACTGAAAAAAGTTCACACACAAATATTTTATGCGGTTTTATGCGGACATGATTAAGCATTTTTGAATGATGGCAGAAAAACTTTCGGTACTAAAGAACATGACAAATATTTTTTAAGTTGATAATTAGTGGCGGAATGAATGAATGGTTAAGACTTCGGGAGGGTATTCGTGGATTAAAACCTCGTCAGAGGCAAACCGATGGTTCCTTTAGCAAGAAACTTAAAATTATTGCTCAGTACTGGTTTGACCCAGGAAAAGATTCGAGAGTGAATCTATAAGCTTATAGCTTACTTCTCATTCGAACTAAAATAAATGCTGTATACTAAATACTTGATTAAACACTTTAAGTGTTGTTGAATACGATTAATCTCTAAGCCATTAGCATGAATCAGATAATGCTTAGAAAAAAAACTGATAGGGTATAGTATCGTTCATTGATACACATGCATCATTTCAGGAAATTCCGGTTGATGTTCTCATTCAGAGTCGAAAAGGTTGTCAATTGCATAGAATATACTATATTATTGCCCTATACTAGGAGTTTCTGCGAGCTCAGGTATTTTCTAGAAGTCTAAAGGACAATACGGAGGCTATCAAATTACTTCTTGCAAGAATATAGTTATTTATATACTCGATTAACAAAACAAATAACCTCAAAAGAATGGTTTTGTTTAAGGACTCCTTTTGTTGTAGGATATCTGAAAACAACTTAACAACCAGTCGATATTTAAAATTGCAGTGCATTGAAAGATAACAAATCGTGCAAAACTCTTTCTTTACAAAATGGTATTTCAAATTTTTAGCCATTTTTTTATTTTGACCACGAGCAACGGAAAAGAAACTTTAACAAGATTCATACTCATTTCATTACATTTATAGAATGTTTGAGCTGCAAATATATTCAGCCATTCGTCAATCAAACTTTCACAATATGAATAGTTTGCTTTTTAAAGGCCATTTTATAACAGTCACTTTTGTAATTGAACTGATTTTTCTTTTTGTGAGATGAAAGTTTTAATGCATAACAATTGCCAACTGTTAAGCTTTATATTTATATTAAAATATTTTCCAAGACAGATTCTTCACTATCTTTTTGTGCCCCCACTTTAGTGGCGGGCATTTAGATTTACCCTTGTCCGTCCGTCCGTCCGTCCGTCCTTCCGTCCGTCCGTCCGTCCGTTCACTTTTGTGTCGCACGTAACTCAAAAAGTATTTGACCTAGAGTCATGAAACATTACAGGAATGTTGATCAGCATGTGTAGTTGTGCACCTGGGTATTTTCGTCTGGATATTTTAAGTATTTTCAGAGTTATTGCCCTTGACTTAGTAAAATTTAGCAATTTTCAACTTGGGTCGCACGTAACTCAAAAAGTATTTCACCTAGAGTCATGAAACTGTACAGGAATGTTGATCAGCATGTGTAGTTGTGCACCTGGGTATTTTTGTCTAGATATTTTTAGTATTTTCAGAGTTATTGCCCTTGACTTAGTAAAATTTTGCAATTTTCAACTTGTGTCGCACGTAACTCAAAACGTATTTCACCTAGAGTCATGAAACTTCACAGGAATATTGATCAGCATGTGCAGTTGTGCACCAGGTATTTTTGTCTTTATTTATATAGTATTTTTAGAGTTATGGCCCTTGACTTAGACATTTTTTGCAGTTTTCAACTTGTGTCGCAAGTTACTCAAAAAGGATTTGACATAGAGTCATTAAACCTTATGGGCAGGTTGCTCAGCATATTTAGATTTGCACCTGGGGTTTCGCTTGTGGATTTATCCAGTATTTGTAGAGTTATTTCCCTTGACTTAGTAAAAAGATTGACAGAACAGTGGCGCGGTGGGGGCACCCGTGTCCTATGGACACATTTCTAGTTTGTAATTAATTAAACGCTGCAGTTTAAACAACATAATTATAGTGTTCTATATTTATATGAATTAAAGAACGCTTGTCAGAAAAATTATTATTTGTTGAAAATATATTAAGGCAAAACCATCAGTAAATCAACTTGCAGTACATAAAATAGTGTGGAGACGTTGGCAGTGAAGTAGTAGATGATATTGTTAGTACTGGTACAGAATCTGTGTCTAATATCGTAACTGTATGGATAGAGTACTGTTTATTATAAATTATGCATAAACGTCAACGGACAAAATAATGTGTACATCTTAGCATTTTCTAAAAATATAGATACAGTATAGATAAGTATTTAATGAAGAAAAATGACGGAGTTAAATAGGATACTGCTTAAATGATGTTTTTTTTTTAATCAGACTACCAGGTGATGAGAGTTATAGGATTATATTCGAATATGAACTTGTTTTTAGTTATAATACGCTGTTGTTTTTAAGTCAGAATATAATTGGAGGTGGTGGACGTAAATCAGTATTTGCTTGATTTATTTTAATCCTATTTTGTTTGTACATACCAATATAACTGGTTTAAAGCTCAATATAAATGATTCCAATCCAAATATAAATGTTTTTTTAATTCCAATATACAATGTAAATGGTTTCAGAGGTTTCAATCCAAGTATAAATGGTTTAAATTTCAATATGGTTTTCGATTTCAATTCCAATATAGACGGTTTCAATGGTGTCAATCCCTATGTAAATGGTAATGGTTTTCGATTCCAATACGAATGTTTTTAATATTAGTATAAAATATTTTAAATCAGATGTTGTAATAGAAAAAAAAGCATTGTTCAAAACAAAATAAGACATGGTGTTATGCAGAAACGACCGTCAAAGAATATTCTAAAATCTTGTATCGTGGGTGAGTGTTATTAGTTTTGGTGGGGAAATTGATCTCGTAAATGTAATAGCGGAAATGCTCAGCATCACGTGCACTTTTGTATTGCTTCAACGTTTCACGTAAATTTAAACGAGTTAATTTTAAAATTATTTTTGTCGCGTTTTTCTCATTTAAAGTGCGATTTGAAGGTCAGCACGTATTTGCTTTGTAATCAATTCTCACGGGTTACTGACTTAAAAGTTTGACTTCAAATTTTAGCGTGTATTTTGCTGACCTTACAGTTATATGATGTTGTGTTGGTTTTTCCTTTTTAAATTAAACATTTATTTCATCAAATAACACTGTTCTGAAATCAGAACATTCCCTTTTTCTTCTCTTTTTTCAGGTAAAAATATTGCTTCCGATAAATTAAAGACATGTAGTTGGAATGTTGCTAGCCTATCTATATTTTAATATCTACATTTTAATATCTATATTTCGATATCGAATATTCTCAGACTCGAATTTACTGTATACTGACAAAAAAGGCTTTCAGATAACTTTGCATGCGAATTTTGTTTAAAAAACATTTAATTTTGGGGGAAAAATAGAATAGGGCATAACAATGTTTTACTAAATATCCAAAAACTTTAATTCGTATGAAAATTGAATGCAAAGCGAGTTTTGAGCAAACAACAAAAACTGTTAAAACAGCATTTTAATTACGCATAAAGCCACCGACGAATGTATAGCCATCCCGGATAACGCACATACCTATCCAAGAGCTATATTCGTTAAGTATAAATCGTCACCTGAGAGCAATAACGTAATAAGTCCTTCTAAATTTTAATAGCAGTTAATAAGTTATTGCACTAAGGTGACGAAATGATGATTATGATGATTGGAATGATGAAAATGATGTACTGACGACGATGATGATAATGTACAATAATTATTGAAACACCTGTTTGTTATATATGAAAAAAATACAATTATATGCTAAAAATGAAGATAGATAGATACTTTTAGATAGACTAAAAATAAAAATTAATAATTTTGAAGTCCAGCTTGAACAAACCGGAAAGTAACTAGATTTTGTCACCAGACTTGAACCAGACAAGCCTGCAAGTCGGTGCAGCCTGTCCAGGCTCTTAGTAGCTCACATTTTTTAATTTTGATATCTCAAAATCCTTAAATTTTGAGTTCCAAATCCAGAGCGCTTGTTCTTTAGTAATGGTTGGTTCCTAGAACGGATTCGAGTGTTTCAATAAGCTCATAGCTTCCAACACAATCGAAATAAAATCAATCATTATAAACTAAACTAGAGCATGGCTTATCCATTTCACCAATTCAACATAAAATGGACTATGTCTCTTAGATAACTTTATTATGACAAGTGATATCCGTACAAATTAATTTCTTCATGATAATTACAAGTTGGGCAAATAACCCGACACTGTTCAAGTTATAAATAATTATCTATAATTATTCTGATTCTTAAATTTCATTTAAAGTCATCCCGAAGTTACGATGTGTTTTATTCAATGAAATGTACGATGATATCTTATCGTTTTATAAAACATCGCGTACTATCAAAAACCAGTTAATCTATTTTAGTCCGCGTACCGTAATATTTTTAAATATCATTCAATTTCAACAAAGAAGGAATAATCAATTTGTTAACGTCGAAATATAATACCAGTCTGTGCCAGATACTATTCATAATCTCTATATTACACTATTAAATAATAAAAAAAAAACGTTTTATTTTTTTTTCAAATTGTACGATATCAAAATTTTACATTCTTCGATGATATTGCAAGATATTTCAGTCCAATTTATGAAATATGGATGGGGAGATGGAAAGCACGTTTTACAGTTAGAATATAAACGCATGCATGGTATTCGTGAAGAACATATTATGATTTTAGTTTCCTGATTCACTTTTCCTTTCCACGGCCCCGATGTTCGGTATTGAATTGAAACTCTTAATCGACATACCAACAAACAAGTAAATAAATAAATAAATAAATAAATAGTTCCATCAATCAATCGAGCAGTCAATTAATAATTTAAAAAAATAATTAAAACATTACAAGGCTTAAGTATGATAGCGATAAGGGTAATGGAGTAATGAATATTATTGTTAGAGCCTCAAGACGTGTTTATTATTTATAAATCTCTACCCATTTAGGATTAAAAGAATCTTTTCCCCAGAGTTTCAAATATTTCCGACAAGTAAAGACAATGCTACGAGTATGTTACTCATTTTGTTCAATTTCATTCCGAGTTTAGATTAAAATTTTGTAAAAGGTTACGTAGTAATTCTTGGCAGTAATTCTTGGCGAATGACGATTCTACTGTCGTTAACCTCCGTCTAGAAAATGCTGATCAAAGCAAAGTTTTTTCTCGCTCTTTTCGTTGTTGCTATGAACGTTTTTTTTTTCTTTTCTGGTATAATTTATATATACTGAGCAAGAAACATTTCAACTTTTGAAAATATCCGGTTTTTAGAAAATGAAAGTCTGTATATGGAGCATTCTTCCATTTTATTTATTTTGATTTGTTTTTGTTTGGCTTTGTTAATGTTGCATCGGATTGTCTTGTACCTTTTGTAACCATACATTTTTTTACGATCAAATACAATATTTGAGTTGAATAGATGTATACACGAATACATATAAACAAATGTTGTAAATACCTATTTTGCTTAATCTCAGAAGGTCATGATCTTTAAACGATTTTATAATTTATTAGTCAAAAACAAAATAGGGTAACACTATTATCAATTTAAACAGCAATCAAAGTATCAGAATAGAAATAGTTTTTGAAAATGAATACCTTAAAATTAAACACAAAAAGACTCCTGTTTCTCATTTAATCTTGTTTCCCCTCAAAACATAGAATAAGTTCCAAATCAAGCTATTATGTTGCAAAAAGTGAGTTTATTATTTGGAAAGTAAAATTATCTTGTTGATAAAGGCATATTCTCTGTCAGAATGATTGGTGTTTTTTATATCAAATGTTTAATTTTCGGCTAAAATTACCACTACGGTATGCTCGGGAGAATTCTAAGCATTACGGCGTTCTTACTACAGACTAGTGTGCTTAACGCTGATGTTTGTTGTCGAAAGATATAAAAATGGCATACCCTAAATATAATTCACTAGATTGAAAAAAATACCATATGTTTTGCTCTCATCTTTTTACTTTCACAGAATATTAATTTGAAAAGTATTGGTAGTGTAAAAAGTGTTCGGTCTAACATTGTCATTTAGTCATTCACCGGCGGATAGGCATCTGACTAACCGGTCTGGATACGGTCTTAGTATCACAGACTTTTAATGGCAGTTTTACCTTCTTTAATGCCAGTAACTACTAGTTAAGTATGTCTCATAATCATATGATATAAGTAAGTGTCGAAGAACGATTGGCGTAAGATATTATGGGTTTTTTTTGTTTTTTTTTCTTCAGAAAACATGTGCCTCGCCAAGAACGTCAACTCATGAGCACTACATATTTACACTTAGATATTTATTTCTGTGGTGGTATTATAGGAGCCGAAGAAAATAATAAAATTACATTTGATACAAATTATTACAAACAGGGTTTTCAAAAGGGGTAGTGTTTCAAAAATGCTTTTAAGTTTCCTGCTCAATCCGTTACATTTATTTTATGTACTTCATTAAATAAATGAAAAGATTACAAATATTGTTTAAACTAAATTCGAAATTATTTTTCGTGCGCATTTTTTTCACTTGCGGAATATTAAAAGGAAACTATATTCTTATAAAGGTATGATTCAACTTCAAACTAGGTCGCGTCATGTGATAGACAAAAAGAAAGGACAAACCATTAAGCTTTCCTTCCTGCGTCTCTTCATTGTCAACTGTACTTTTTTAATATGAACGAAAATGAATATAAAATAGTACACAAACCGTCTCTATCTTTTATTTCAAGATTGTAAAAAGATTTTAATTCTTGGATACCGGTTAAGTTTTTCCAAAACTCTTACTTATCACTGATCGAGCGAGCAGTTCCAAGCCACCTTTTAGATATTTTTTCTTGTTGGCATGATTTTGCATTGCGCATGGCTTGTTTATCACCAGAGGAAACATATTTAACTGGTTAACTGCCATACGATGATTTATAAATCCAAAACAGTTTTGTAAGACTTTTTCATGACATATCTCTGTGAAGTTCAGGTCAAATTAAATCCTCTTTTTGCTTTATAAGAAATAAATCAATTTTTATTGCCAACCCTCTGTCATTATGTTTCCGTAACATTTCTCGTCTTTCTCTTTGTGTTTCATCTTTTTTGTCTTAATATTTTGTTTGTTTATGTTCTCTTTGTTCTTATTTTACATGTATGCTTTAGGTTCAAAATTTGTTCCTTGGTTACAATTTTGTTCGTTTGCGTTTTTACTTTTCTCATTTGTTTTCTTTAGTTCTCATCCTGTGTCATGTGTTTTTTAAATTTTTTCCGCCCTTAACGTATGAATTTAATTTTATATCTTTAGTTTACATTTCATGACTTTGGGGCAAAAGTTGTGCCTTTTGCTCTAATTGTTTGTTATGATAAAAATATGTGGGACATATTTATATCAGACATACGATACGATAAAAGATAACACCGCTATTGATTTTGGGAGGTTGTCTTATTTGCCTTCGATTCAGAGACAAATCTAGCTCGCCGGCAAAAATATTTCTAAAAAAAAACTACATAAAAAACAACAATAAAATCCGAAGTTAGTTTTAATGTAGAGGAAGATTATATGTGCGACTTTATTTTTATCGACAAATCTAAATTGTTGAATTAAAAACATCATACGTGGTGGTGGTGGTAGTTTTTACTCCGGATCACGGAGCCACATTGAATTAATCAGAGCACAGTTCAGCCACTGCATCGTTCCTGGTCAGGCTGTCAAGCAGTTTACCAGTACTACATTGTACTAAGGAACATGCCAGAGCGCAGGGCGAGTGAACGTAGAAAAGATTTCATAATCAATCATAACGAAAGTGAATGGGGCGGCGACCTAGGGGTTGAGGCGTTTGCCTCACAACCCAGAGATTTGAGCCATACTCGGGTCACAACAATGTTTCTTCATATGATTCCAGCATTGGTTGGTTCCAGGAAGCAGACTCGAAAGTGATTAATATAAGTTGCAAGAACTTGTTCCGAAATGGAGCTTAAAAAATTATGTTTAAACCAACGAAAGTGACCTGCACCGTCCGGGAATCAAACCCGGGCCATATAATATATGCCTTAATACTTGTTGTTCTTCGGTCAAGAAAAGGACTTGTACTTAAATAATTATACCCTGTTGTGATATAACAAAATATTCTTGTAAAAGGCTTACGCTCGAACATGCAAGTTCTGTCTTCAGCTTCGATATGCACATCGTTTTATTATGAAAATCAAACATATCTACAAAGAAGTATCGGTTCAAAGGGTAATGAGCATCACAAACATTTTGAAGTTCTTATATTATGGCCTTAAAGGGACTCCACTGAGGTTTAAAAGCCAAAAAACATAACATTAGAATTTCTTACATAAATGAACTTGGGCGCTTTAAACAGAAATATATGCAAAGATAGTTAAGAAATATACTTTAAAATAAATCGAAAATCATAGTTTTATGCTTTTCTTAGCCTATGTTGAGTGAAAGCGTTTAAACGCTTTTCACTTTGGGTCATTTTTTTACAATTTGAATAATTATTTTGGAAATTTAAAACGAAGTGCGCGAATGATCTGAAAGTTTGCACAAAGATTCGTGGTCTACACACTACATCAAATGGTACATTTATCTGGAAAAAAATATTTTCAGTCCGATCATGTCAAAAAACCTCAGTGGAGTCCCTATAGATAGATAGTCTAAATCTGCGATGCGCTCCGCACTTTGACTCATTATAGTAATAACTCCTGTCAAGAAGTTTCAATTTCTTTTGTCGGTTACAAAGAACATAATAAGCCGAAATTATTTTGAGCGAATAACAATCGAATAGTTTCACTGTAAATGTATAAAAATTACGATTATCTAAATTGCAATAAATTATATAGATTTAATTGTGTAATAAAATATCCAAAAAAAATTAATTGATGCATTACCAGGTGTTAATGGTAAACATTTTCAAGATAAATCTTTGCAACATTATGTTACAGGCATGACTAGGTAGAGAAATAGCAAGGTAAATAAAAACCTGATTTAGAATAAGAAGACCTGCAGATAAAGTATTTGACGAATAACAAGTTGCCTATGAACAATCCTTTTATGTCATATTCAATAGTCACGAGATGGTATGGGTGCATTTTAGTAAGTTTAACTGCACCAAGGTCACATGCGTTAGCAAAGATTACAGCATATCCTGGTAATGTGTACACGTACGTTTGACTACGCGGCATTTAGCTAGGTATGTCGGCATGTTGACAAGATAATCTTTAACGATCCTAAAGCGCAATTTGAAGTACGTCGTGTTATTGAAAGATGATTACTCCATTATCTAACTTAATGACCAAATACAGGCAGCGTGTTCCCATCGCCCTGAAATTGTTGAAACTGTACAGTAAAGTCAAACACATGTTTTCTAAAACCGATATATGGGTTGGGTGTCTTAATGCCATCTTACCAGAAAATGCTGAAACAAAATACTGGTCACAAATCACGCAAGCAAACGTTTTGTAGCCAAAATAAATGTAAATGTAAAGAAGGTTATTTGTGTTGTTTCTTTATTCATTTGTTAAGAGTATTACTGACAAAGTATTTTATAATATTGTAGGAATAAAGAGAGGGTTAAAAAGAGGCGCCAATACATTTGTATGCAAGGCCATATATTCACACCTTAATTCACCAAGCAAATATGAAAAACTTGTCTGATTAAATCTGTATTTTATCTTCTGCTGGATCTTGTTATCCGGAGTAAACGAATGTGATTGACGCAAACATGCGACATTAATATCACCATTTTTAAATAGCCTGCGTGAAAAATTTAACCTCACTTCTCAATATTTGTAAGTATTGCGGTATCAAGTACAACGTATGTCAAGGGAAGAAGATCCTATTACATTTACGTTAAGATTATGTCCAGTTTACCATTAAAACAGCTGTGAATCTCTGTGTTGAGAAATACAAAAATAACATTTCGTTTTCCACTCCCTGGTAAACGCAGACATAAAAGCACTTCCAGTATTCATTATAAAAAAGTTGTATGAATTGAATTAGCGCTGCATAGAATAATTGTTTTTTTTGTAATTCTGTTGTTGTTGTTGTTGTTGTTGTAGTTTGTGTGTGTTTTTGTTATGTTTCGGGAACGGCGGTTATTCCATCACAATATCATAATATATCATAAAACTTTTTGATGTGCAAATCGGTCTCTGTCTGATTCTAAATAATTTAATATACAAAGTTATTTTGAGCGAGTGACCAAGCTAAAATGTATGCTTTCAAACTCTGTTAGACAGACAGACAGACAGTGTATGTATAATGTCAGTTGTTACAATATGAATTCCTTCTAGATTTGGCATGTCGAAGATAGAAAATGTGTTAACGTGAATTCATCAGCTTTAGTAAACTTTAAGAAAATGTAGATTTTCTCAATTATTTATTTATTTTTGCATTTCATTTCAGTATGTTTTCAGTTATTTTCAGTTGGATCTCTAAAGTTTAAAAGTTTAACTTTAGACATTTGTTTTGAAAATGAAACTGTATGTTCTGATATTTACGTTATATACACTCAAAAATAGCACTTCATTTGATTTCAAGAAGGGCTTATTGAAATATGAGCCGTGTCACGACAAAACCAACATAATGGGTTTGCGACCAGCATGGATCCAGACCAGCCTGCGCATCCGCGCAGTCTGATCAGGATCATTGCTGTTCGCTATCAATTTCTCCACTTGTTATTGAGTTTGTAAGCGAACAGCATGGATCCTGATCAGACTGCGCAGATGCGCAGGCTGGTCTGGATCCATGCTGGTCGCAAACCTATTATGTTGGTTTTGTCGTGACGCGGCTCAAATATCATTCTCATGAATGAAGATTCACGTGCGTGAATTTCCTTAAAATAAACAAATCTAATATGAAAACAGTAGATAAATCTATCAGGGCATATCAAATGGAAGATAGTGTAGCCTCTCTCAATAGTAATATTATATCTATAAACATAATTTGTTTATTCAGTCAATATTTCCCTCCTCAGAAATATTTCTTACATGCCACCCGAAGAGCGTTTTACAAACTTAACATATTTTTTACCACAAATTATCTCGAATTTCAAGAATAGAAAAAAATGTTTCGAAGTTGGTTAATGTTACGGAAATAAATATGCTTCATTTATGATATTTCCAATTGTAGGCTGCTTTGCCCTTGAGTATTCAATTGTTTTTTATCGGAGCTAATGGGTACCCAGCAGGTGGCATTGTTTAGCTTGTTTTTGTTTTGTAGTGGGCGGCGTCCTGTAGGCTTTCTCATTTTGGATCAGAAAAATCAGTTCAATATTCTCGAACTATCGCACAGTAGTTTTCTCTTCATGTCTTTATGGACAACCTAGGCCTTTATCTGTTGTCGTGTAAAGTATTAAAAAAAATATTTTGTTTTTTTTTCGTGAAACTGAAAATAAAGTTCACACACGTATACTTTATGCATGCTTAAAAGATGGCAGAAAGACTTTCAGTACTGCGTTTTTTTCAAACCCGTTAGGGGCAAACCGATGGTTCCTTTAGCAAGAAACTTAAATTATTGCTCGGTTTTGAGAGTGAGTCTATAAGCTTATAGCTTCCTTTACAATCGAACTAAAATAAATGATGTATACTAAATACTTGATTAAACACTTTAAGTGTTGTTGAGTAGGATCAATCCTAGCAATTAGCATGAATCAGATAATGCTTAGAAAAAATGATAGGGTATAGTATCGTTCATTGATACACATGCAACATTTCAGTAAATTCCGGTTGATGTTCTCATTCAGAGTCGAAAAGGTTGTCAATTGCATAGAATATACTATAAAATTGCCCTTTACCAGGAATTTCTGCGAGCTCATGTATTTTCTAGAAGCCTACAGGATAAAACGGGGGCTATCATATTACTTTTTGCAAGAATAAAACTATTTATATACTCGATTCAAAAGAATGGTTTTGTTTAAGGACGCGTTTTGTTGTCGGATATCTGAAAACAACTTAACAACCAGTCGATATTGAAAATTGCTGTGCAATAAAAGATAACAAATCGTGCAAAACTCTTTCTTTGTAAAAGGGTATTTCAAATATTTAGCCATTTTTTATTTTGATCACTAGCAACGGAAAAGAAACTTCAACAAGATTCATACTCATTTCATGAACTTTTATAGAATGTATAAAATATTTTCAACCATTCATCAATCCAACTTTCACAACATAAATACTTTGCCTTTTTTAAAGTCCATTTTATAACAGTCACTTTTGAAATTGAACTGATTTTTCTTTTTGTAAAATGAAAGTATTGATAAATAACAATTACTCACAGTTTAGCTTTATATTTATATTAAAAATATTTTCCAAGACAGAATCTTCACTATCTTTTTTGTAATTAATTAAACGCTGCAGATTAAACAACATAATTATAGTGTTATATATTTATATGAATTAAAGAACGCTTGTCAGACAAATTATTATTAGTTGAAAATATATTAAGGCAAAACCATCAGTAAATCAACTTGCAGTGCATTTTAGTTCAACATATGAAGTTTCCTATAAATATTGTTCAAGTGTAAATCTTGACTTCCAAATTACTTATTGCTTTGTGGGTGGTTATGGCTACGCTACAACTACGATCCTTTTTCTACATGAAATATATTTAAAACGATTCAAAAGTGTATAGGCATAATAACCTTATACATTTAATTTATTATTTTTGTTTATACAATATCAAAATGCCTTTGATGTTATTATTATTTTAATGTTCAGCTCATCGCAATGGTTGTTTTTGCAGTTTTATTTACCACGCTGAGGTTGTTAACAGTTCTCGCACTGTTTTAAAACAAAATAATTTGCTATGATTTGTTCATAAGTAAAATCTAAAATATACCATTAAAACAATTCATTTCTTTATAATAAAAAAATACGGATATAAATATAAGACAATCATGGTAATCCCAAACACAATAAAACATATTGAGATTTTGTAAATAAAGTTTTTCTTATGTCGTAAAACATATCGTAAATCTGTCTTTCCTAGCGTTAATTATACATAATTCCCAGACTTTTTGAAAGATCTTTGGATAATTGCCATCGACATATAAAACAGCATGTTGATTAATTGCTATTTTTGGTTTTTGTTTCAACAGAATCGTTATTTTCCCTCAATACTATTTGTCCTTATCTACACTTTCAAATAACAAATTTGAGTTGTTGGTAAATATTTTTGTATATTAAATAACAATAAGAAAATAATTACATGTAATTCAATTCTTTTGGGTGAAAATTTATGTTACAAGTATTTGCTGTAATGCTTCCAACCTTGAGATGGGATTATATATGGTCAATAATTAGTACTAAGATTAAATAAGTATTTTAGTTATTAGCTGTTACAGTAAAGAAAATGTAAAATGTGAAAAGATTAATTTTCTGGACTTTCTCAAAGAAGTGTCTTTTCCTTTGCAAGTTCTCAGTATCTCAAATATTTTTTGCCATTAACTAATGTACTTGTACTTGTATGTTCAATGACCACTTAATGACCAATAACAGGAGTCAGATTTCCCACTCCCCCGAAGTATTCTTAAAATCTTAAACAAAAATAGAAAAGCTGACGATTTCAAGAATTCATATTGCTATGATTCGAATAACTTTACTACTTTTAATACACAGATTACACTATTTGATACTCGGTAATGCTATTAAATTGTGACGTAATTCTTATTAGGTATTTTTGTTCCTGTAGTTACATAGATGTTATACGCTGTGAAGAAAACATAGAAAAGCCAACAAGAGATAATTGCAATAAGAACTTGTTACGAATAAAACGCTCTTGACATATTTTGAATTAATGCAAAGCATTTAATACAATTCGAATACAATAAAGAATAAATAAAGAACTGCTTGATATAATGAGATGTGATATGATAGTTGTTTAAGATATTTATGTAGAAGTTAAATTTCATAATAATGATACCTTTATTTTATTTTATTTTTACAATATACTACAGTAATAAAGCTAATAACTGATAGACATTCGTAATGACTATTTATGCAAAGCAGTGTCATAAATCTACTTGAAATTATATATTTACAGGTGCCAATAATAAGGAATTTGAAGAAGTCTATCGCACATTGTTAATTTTTCACGAAATTTTGCACGTTATTTTGACACGCCTATCAATCAACGTCAATAAGTACGTTAATTATAAGTACATGGAAATGTATCATTATTGTAGTAAGTAAGGACATTCAGTGCATTTTAGTTTCGATATGTTGTTATTAGAACCTCTTATTTAGAGATAATATCAAATGACTTTATAAAAATAAAGAAGTTTTAACTGTTCGAGGACGTTTTTTTTTAAGTCTATTAAAGCCTATAATTATTTGTCACTTTCAATAATAACTTTAAGTATATTAAGTACCTAAGTTACATGAATTGCATCATTATTGTGATAAGTAAGAAATGCTTTTAGTTTTGATATGTGGTTATTGGAACCTATTTTGAAAACATGTAAAATGGCTTTGTTAAAATAAAGAAGTGTTCTTTGCTGTCATGGTTTTGGGTTATTGACGGTATTTTCCATTTCTAATAGTATCTTTTTTTTTCGATTATATTTATATGCGTAATTCGATTTCTAATTAAAAAAAAATCTTTAAGAGGTGGAGGAAGCTTCAGATGTCCCCTCGTGAATAATTATTGGCACGAGCAGGCACCGAAGAAGAATTATCGATATCGATCTTCCGAAAACTAGCTTGTTACCTCACATGAAAAATCCAAAGCCCCTCATGTGGTCCTAATCTAGAGCGGTGAGGGGTAATTGAATTGTAGTCGGCGACCGTTACCACTTGGAAACGAAGGCTCCTCCGTCAAATTCAAGCCATGATAGTGTTTCTTTTAGGTAAAAATCGATTTCAATTCTTTAATATCAGGTAGTTAATAAAATATTTAAACAAATTGAAAAACAAAACGTGCATTATTAAATTAGGCTAAAGCCATGTATATTAAGCATTGCAATTATGTGAACTATATATCAACAAGTAAAATGGTTTCCTGCGGGGAACATTTTTCATGATATAAAGATATTTCATTTAACTATTTTCAACACCGTTTTGGCAGAGGGGAATAAATAAACGTTTATATCAGGAATATAGTTGACAATAATCGAGCAACATAGAAGAAGGTCTTTCGAAACTGGTGACCGTTGATGACCGGAGAAGGTCGAACATAAAACAATTATTTCTTTTTAAGAAAATGATTAAATAGGCCTACCATATTATGAATAATTAAAAGCAAAAAAAAATAATAAAGTAAACACACAAGTTTACGCAGAAAATAATTCTATCTATTATGGCAGATGCCACTACGAATATTTTAATTTTGTAGATTTTCAGTATAAACAATTTATTGTTTGTAAAATTTGAGATACATATATTGAGCTTTGCCTTTATTTTAGTCATGAGTATTTGGTTGGAGGCTGCTTCTTGAATTGAACCATTGTAACAGATACAGTTGTATTAACATACAAATAGGTCTTATGATACTATAGGACTGCGATGTCTAGTCATGAATAAATCACACTTTCTTGTTTATTGCTTTACACCCAATATTATTACTATTTAGGTAAAACACACATACACATTATATCAAGGGTATAGTGTTTGGATGAACTTTCGGATGTGTGTAGGATCTGCATATATCTGGGCGTTTCTCGGAACACTGTAAACTTGTACACTGCTGTAACATTTAAATCTTACAACCAGCAATAACAACACAAACTACACAGAATTTCAACTAAAATAAATACAGTCTGGTTGTCTCAACACTTCACATTATTTTTATTTTTTTTTTTTTTTTAAAAAAGAAGAAAAAATACTTGGTTTTATTTTTAAGTAACTTTGTAGATATGTCCAGTATGTTAGATTTGTTGTAAAGTTATGTATAGTCTCTTATAACTCATCTATGAGTGGCATTTATGTACAATGTCGTAGGTTTTATATTTGTATTATTTTAATATTGTACATGATGATGAGACTTTAATAAACTATCTTATCTTATCTTATCTTATATTAAAGAAACAATGATAATTTTCAAATAAATCATTCAAGTTTTTCCACCTTAAACGGTAAAATAATTATAGAAAATTAGAAATATCACGTAATAGGTTTTTGTTCTTAATTAGGTTTAATTCTGACTAATTCCTTAGAGGTAATTCCGTAAAGTAACGACAAACGGTATTTAGCCAGGTTATCGAAAAGGTCAATTAACCAATCGTGTACGGTTTACAGATCACATGCTCCTCCATGTACCGAAAACTGGTCACGTGCTCCTCCATGCCTCAAAAGTAAAACGCGTACCAATACCCTGCGGTCTCCGGACCGCAGGGAATGAATTAGCGTATGCTTATGTGAAGAAATTAATTTATGTTGTTGTTTTTTTCTTATAAATTAAAAGATTTATTTTAAACTAACGGAGAAACAATTTCAAACGCATGCACGTTTATATCTTTTGTAATTTAAAACCTTTTATCTCTTAGTAATTTTAAACCTTTTATCTTATGTCTGTTGTCTTTGGATAACTTTATTTGAGTGATTGTTTATATTTAATTGTCAATAGCTGCGAAAACGGTAGTATTGAAATACAAACATGGTCTTATCCTATCTTGATTTTTTATATTATTTCTCTAAAAAAAAAGGTGCCAAAATTTGATTTTGTAATATTCGTTTTTTAATATCATTTGCACAACACGAATATCACTGAGTTAGTTTCCTTAAAATAAACAAACTCAATATGAAAACAGTAGATAAGTCTCATCAAGACGTATCAAATGATAGAAAGATTACTAGACTCTCTTAGTTACTGTAGTAAGATTATATAAATAAACATATTGTGTTTATTCTGTAGATATTTCCCTCTATAATTTGATATAACATAAACCATCGGATGGTTCATTAATAAAACAACTGTCTGTTTTGGTTTCTTTTTATCTCAAACATTTAACATAATTTTAATAATTTTATTGTGAATAATTTTTGTTGTGATAAGTAAGCAAACGCAGTGCATGCTAACTATTTGAAGGAGTTTAGATAAGTATGTCAAATTAATACTTTTAATTGCTTATTAGGAGTATCACTAATTGTTTTTGTAATTTTTTTTGACATTTATCAGATATGTTTATTATATAGCTACATGCAACTCTTTTAGAAAATAACTATAACAATTTTCAACAATCAACAAACCTCAATTCTGAGTATGACTTGCTGGAAGCAAAAGTAATAACATTTTGTCACGGGAGTAGGGCCAGGCTATCTTAGGAATATGTGCAGTCTTTATATCAAACCTTACTGTTGGTAAATAAATATTGTACTTTGTCAATGAAAACCTATCTAAATTTCATAAACTCAGTCTAATCAAAATTAAAATTTGGACAAATCCTTTGAAGAGATACAGTAGGTTCAGGTTTAAAATGTTGGTTAATACAAGCATTTATAACTTATCATCAGCATAAGTCAGACTTGTCTAGACACTTTGCAACAAATAGCATAATAAGTAAAAGATATTACGATTGATGTGTTATTCCTCTACTGCATTATTCAATATTGTCTTGCATAGTGAGTCTTTTAGAAACAGATATGATAGTTTCAAAATTGATTTGCAGACTCAATCAGCATAACGTCACATTTTCAAAACATTCAAAAATATTCTTTAAAAGGAATAACAAAGATGTGAATTCAAGCATTGTTTATATCGTTTGTTTTGTGCTACTGGCTTTAATGATTTTTTCTTGTTATGTTCGGTACTATCAATAAAAAAAATTCCATAATCAATGACTTGTATTGTATTTGGGAAATATTAATTGTTTTACAGTTTATTTAATTTGATGAAAATACAAACAATTAAAAAAACGAAAATCCTCAACCGTTCGTTTTTGTAGGTTATATTATTTGTCTTGACAGTAAATTATAGCACTTCATTCTTTGCAGAAAAAAAATATATTCTGCAACCTGTATATAACTGACACTTGTTTTCGAGTGAATCTTATAAGCATCTTCAAGAAAAATTATATTTGTCACTATAGACAAAGAAGAAGAAAACCGGTGATAGCTTGCCAATAAACACTGGTTATGGACTACTTGTATATGCGGCTGTTATTTTTTCACCCTCGATTATACAGTTTACAAAGCCTTATAAAAAGCATTATTATTTATATTTTTCATAATTTTTTTTTTCATATAATACCGAAATAATATCTCACATACACTAACGCTACATATTTGATCCATATCAATAAATAAATATTTTGAGAAAACGGCGCCAATCCGGAAGCAGCCTAATGACGTCATCCTAAGTATACAACTCATTCATAAAGGCTGACGTCATTTTATACATACATGAATGATAAATGGGGCACTGATGTAAACACAATACAATCCATTCCATTGTTGTTGAAAACTTGATTAAATAATATTTTTCTTAATATTTCTTTTGTTTAATAATTTCTATATCTTTGCAACAGTAGGGTGCGAAAATCGGACACCGTTATACGAAAATCGGTACCGGAAGTTATATCCGCTTGATAAAATAATTCTTTAAAAGCATTTTCACCTAAATCACCAATCTTTCCTTTGAATGTCGCTAAAATTAATATGCAACAATCTATATTATATTCATAAATGATAAATACATGTGCAGCATTTTGTTACAGATATTATAACAGTAAAATGAAAATTATGCCACCATTATTCATGGGTTTCCTGGGAACCGCACAGTTTCATCATACTTATCTGTATTTAAAATGTCTCTTGGTGCTATATAATCACATATGTCCGCCCCTTATGTTTATGTAACATTAAAATAATAAGAATCTGATATATTATCGAGTTTAAAACTATTCACTAGAATGTCCTTCATTTATCTTTAGATGATTTTCTGCAAATATTTATAAGTATTTCGGATAAATGTCAAAATACTGGTTGTGTTTACATATTCCACTAGTATGAGCTCATGATGCATCGTAAGTATTGGTTGTCAGTCTGCAATGCTCGTTCGCATTCCTAGTAAGTTTTGTTAACAAAATAATGTGGTATAGAGCTTAATATCACATTCTCATTCGCGACCAATAGTTTTAAAATCCTTAGAAATGCATGTGCCTATAAACGATATAAAATGATATTTATTATATGAATACAAAGCAAATTGTATATTTTATTGATTTTTTTTTTTGGGGGATAATTTTTACTCATTTTATCGTTAAAGGAAGTGTTCCTTTTGCGGAAATACGTCTTACATTTTTTTTAATCTACTATTTTCTTTTTCATAAGGTTGAATTCCACAGTTTCAAGATGTATTCACCTATATTTTCTTCCATACGAGGAATTTCAATTGAAAACCACTGAACCTATTCTTGTATAGGTTATTGATCATACGCACCTTATTTGTGAAATCTTATTTTTAATATAATTTTAGTGATGAGTATTTGAGCGTTTTTGAATACAAACAGGTATCAAAACATACTACATTGCTACTGACATGAGCTGTTGTACAAACCGTCTGAAATCGCGATTATGTAATGACATTCTGTAATTGCACAAATATTTCGTTCTTACAAACGTCTAAAGTATAATACGGATACTATCAGATTTCTTTATCTCTAGAATTAAATTAGATACAACTCGTAGTAGAGTGCTCTTAAAAAGGACCTTATTTGTTTTCGAAATTGGGAATAACTTTAAACTCATCCATTATGTACCGATATCTTTGTGAAGCAACAATGGATAAAATATCGTCAAAGACAAATGAAAACCATCTAACAATATGCAAGAGTATTGAAAATTGTCTGATGAAATTGACTTCTTTTTCTTTGCAAGAGACAAACAAGACACTCAAGTACCGGCTTATTTCATTTATGGAAAAAAGTAATAGGCCTGCAAATATTTTCAACAACTAATCAAAGAAAGATTAACATGTTTTTTTTTTTTTTTTTTTTTTTTTTTTTTTTTTTTTTTTTTTTTTTTTTTTGTCTCACTCTATCCTAGATCAAATTTGGCGAGAAATAAGGCCATATTGCAAATTTATTTTCTATATTCAGTAAGCAATATATTTTTATTATTTTATTATTTCACAATTTTTTTTCCAAATTTGAATATCTATGGGCTTTTTTGTGAATATCTAAAGAGTAAATATTATTCTATAGAAATATTTATAGGTGAATATTAAAGAAAGCTATATATCCTGTCATTTATACATAACATGTGTTATAAATACATGACAATTTATTAATGCATTACATATTTGAAACATTTTCAGTATTAAAGCTATCACAAAAAAAATCAGTGTAGTTTTGTAAATGTCAAGGTTTAAGATGTTGTTTTTGATGTCTTCTGGCTGCCCTACATGTGTGATTTGGATTGTATCGGGGGCTAAGTTCTGTGAACGTTGCTTTATTTTGTTGGTCTTTATTTTCATTTTTTAAAGCTTTATACCTTCTTTGATTAATTTCATGGGTAAAATATGGAATATACCATTCAATTTATTTTGACCATACAATAATAAATAGATTTAGTAACAGCTTTTGTCAATGCTTGAAAAATGATTGTTTTCATTGTCAGTAAATTAAGGTCTAGAAACAGATAAATGAATGAAAAGTGCGATTACCTAACTGACAATTAATAACACCATTCAGACTTCGCGAAGCGCTTTATTCTAATGCCATGAAATATCGTAATTCTATTAAAGTGATCTTTTCCAAGTTATAATTATATACTATTCCCTTACATTAAGTACAACTTTGGATGCTTTCCATGCACATGTAAAACACCATTGCGAATAATTGCTATTGACTTCATTGCTACGATTCTACGTATGGCGCAATTTTTTTATTATACACATATATTCCATACTATATCATTATGAATTGCAGAAACGGTATCCTCTCCTTGTAGAACATTGTTTCAGCAAATGTTTTTAATGTGTCAATTACCGTACTAGTGTTTCAAATAAATTTTACATTTATAAAGTTTATTAATCTATGAAAAAAGCTCTAAAGAATGTGCAGACTATGCAAGTTTAAGGCGCTCTGTTTAAAGAGTAATGGTGTTAGTAATGTAGTTATCTTGTCAGGTCTCAGGGCCTTGGATATTATTTTGACCAATATCTGTTTTAAAACAGTTAAAGTGAGTCGTTTGACTTCAAACCTTCAAACAGCAGCTAAATGTTACACACACATATAAAGTGTTTCAAGTTCCATATCGCAACATGAATTCAAGTACAACTTTTAATTTCAACGATCTGCTAATGACAGTTTTATCTGACATACAGAGCTTCCATGCGTAAATTATTAGCAAATCTAATCCGAAAGACATATTTATGAATTAACAGTACAATAGTCTAACTAATATTCATTCATATAAAAATATAACAACTGGCTCGGTCAGTGCTTGCATTTTGTTTTGATCTGATAAACAGACTCAATATGAAAACAGTAGATCAAGTCGGATCAAAGCATATCGAATGGAAGTTAGATTTCATACCATAATTGTTACAATATATAAAAAACATAATGTGTTTATTCAGTACATATTTCCCTCTAAAAATAGATTTTATCACCCCATACAAATCTTTGTTAAAAAAAGATCATCTAGTTTGCTTCTGCTGATCTCAAAAGTTTTACTTAAATGTCAAATTAACAAAGACTAAATAAAGTCAACGTTACGTTTTTGGAGGATTTTAGATAGATATAAACAATACTATAAACTCGGATAAAACATATATGTTTAACTTAATGTTTCAAATAAATACTTCAAAGGCTTATTATGAATCTTGCTTACAATATCTTTAACTTTGTTTGACATTTAGCAGTAGCATGCATATGTTTTATACAGCTACACGTAACTCCAGAAAGGGAAATATTACAATTTTTAGGAATGATTAACTTGAATTACTGTAACCTTCATTCTGGAAATAACTTGCTTAGGAGTGTTTGGATTTTGTCAGGAAATAGACCAAGTCCAGCCTAAATATATATCTTCACTGCCTTGCTAGGCTCTATACTGTTTAAATTTTGACAATCAGCTCCTTTAAAATATAATTTGACTGTTTCAAATTCAAAGCTGGACAAACCCATTGTACAGATTCAGCATGTGAAGGTTTAAAATGTAAGTTACACTAAAAGCTTGTAATTTATAATCAAGATAAATCAGACATGTCTAGAAACTTAGAACAAATAACATAACAAGAATGAGATATCACAGTTCATATGTCATTCCTCTATTTCATATGTAACATTGTCTTGATGTAATATCCTCAGAGTTAGTTACAAAGTTGATTTGCAAACTCATTCAGCATATATTATCAATTTCAAACATTCGTCTTTAGAAGGAATATATAATAATTATTTCATTATTCATTTTTTGTGTTGTCCTATAGTTTTCTGCATTAAAATGTCAAATGACTTATATTATTGGAAAATGAATTATTCCTTTTACTAAAATAATAAAAATCAAATACCCGTATATTCCTTTTTATCAAATTGACTTGTGAATATTTCATTTATGATTCATTTGACGGTGGCAGAATGTTTACACATGAATAATAGATAATTAATATGATTTTGTTAAAGTAGAATTTTAAACCCAATTACTTTTAACTTGTAATTTTTATGTTATATCAATGAAAAGATCATTTCCGCAAAGTGATGAATATTTAAAAGCTAAATTAATGAAGATTTCTGGAACATAGAACTCCTCAACCTTTTTTGTAGGTTAGTTGTCTTAAGAATGAGTTTTAACCAAAATTATATCAATCACTTTTTACTGTAATCTGTACAACACAGATATTTGGTTTTCAATGAATCTTAATTGATGCACGAAGTAAGCGTCTTAAAGAAAAATACATTTTGTATTAAATACTGCGAATGCACAACGATCTGTAACATTTATCAAAGATTTTATCTGCACATCTCATTAAAAAAGTTCGTATCTATTGCATCATGTAAAGAATTATACAGAAGATATCCTAATAGTATCTGCTTTGAATTCCCTCTATCTTTTTTTAGTAAAAAGTAAATGTATAGTCAGTTTAGAGAACTTATCAGAATAACTTTAAGAAAGACCTTATTTTATTAACGAATAATTGTTGATATTGATATATGCGGGGCAGCAATAGCTACAATATCGTCAAATACACATCAAATTGGTTTGTTATTATGCAAGAGAGAACAACAGATTGTTTGTTGTCATTAATTATTTTATATTTCCTTAGCAAGAGACATACAAGACACTCAGGCACCGAAGTTAAACCTTATTTAGTGCCATTAATTGACGAGAATAATAGCCCTGCAAGTATTTTTGGCCAATTTGCAACTTTCTTAAATACAAAAAGAAACACTTTGTAACACTGAGTTAGCAATATGCAAAAATTATTCCTAACAATAAAATTCTCACCTCAACCATCAATCCTTCCTTCGAATGTCGCTTAACTTTATTTGACTTGTGTAAGACGTAACAATCTTATGGATAAACATAAATTATATAAAGGTTTATAATCAATTTGTAAGACGTTTGTTACACATATCCAACATTTCGCTACAGACAAAATATCAGTATAATGGCATTTTTGCCATCATAACTTCATGTTTTGCGCGGAATCGCACAGAACTTGTGCCTTTCTTCAAATGTCTCTTGATTCTACATCGTCCGACTCTATGTTTATATAACATTAAAATTATAAGAATCTGATATATTTTATAAGTCAAATCTTTTCACTTGAATGTCCTTCATTTGTTTTAATAAATGACATTCTGCAAATGTATAAAAGAATTTAGGATAATTGTCAAAATACTGGTTGTGTCTATATTTTCCACCAGAATGTGTTCTCGATACATGGTAAGTATTCGTTGTCAGTCCGCAATGCTCTTTCGCATTCTCAGTAAGTTTAAAAGAAAATAATTTGTTATCAAACTTAATATCACATGCGCATTCTTGTTTTTTTTTTTTTTTTTTTTTTTTTTTTTTTCTTGACGAAATCATTACTGTAACAGATATCATACTTATTAAACGGATAGCTCTTTAATCCTTAGAAATGAATGAGGATCTATAAGATATAAAATATATGAAAACATGTCAAATTGTTTATTTTATTTATAATTTTATTTACATTTTACTCAATTTATAGTCAAAAGAAGTGTTTCTTTTGCTTACTTATGTATTGAAAATTTGTAAAAAATGTGTATTTTTACTTTTCATAAGGTTGAATTGAACGGTTGCGAGATCTTTTCATCTGTTTTTTTTTACATTTGTACCAAGAAATTTCAATTGAAAGGTACTTAACCTATTCTTCTATAGCGTTATTTTAATGCGTAAATTATTTTGAAATCTTATTTGTAATATTATTTTAGCGATGAGCATTTGAGCATAATTGTATTTAATCAGGCGTCAAAACATACCACAAGGCACTTGGCATCAGCTGTTGTAAAATCTTTTTTAAAAATTGTGAAAATGTTATGACCTTTCTGAAATTCCACATATTTTTCTATCTTACAAACGTATAAAGTATAATACAGATGCTATCATATTCCTTTATTTCTATAATAAAATTAAATACAACTGGTAATAAAGAGCTCTTAAAAAGCTTTAAGAAGGACCTTATATTTTTCGAAATTGAGAATAGCTTTAAACTCATCCATAATGTACCGATATCTTTGTGAAGCAACAATGGATGAAATATCGTCAAAGACAAATGAAAACCAACTAACATGCAAGAGTATTGAAAATTGTCTGATGTAATTCACTCCTTTTTTCTTTGCAAGAGACAAACAAGACACTCAAGTACCGGCTTATTTCATTTATGGAAAAATGTAATAGGCATGTAAATATTCAACAATTAATCAAAAAAAGATTGCTTTTTGTCTTACTCTATCTTAGACCAAATTTGGTGAGAAATAAGGCTATATTGCAAAATACTGGAAACTGTTTTCAAAAGATCCTTATATAAATACACATTGCTGTCCTACTTGGGTGACTTGATTGTGTCGGAGGCTACGTTCTGTGAACGTTGCTTTGCCTTATTTATCTTTATTTTCATTTTTTAAAAGCTTTATACCTACTTTGATTTCTTTCATTCAATTTGGTAAAATCTGGAATATACCATTCAATTTCTTTTTACAATACAAGTATAAATAGATTAAGTGACAGCTTTTGTCAATGCATGAACATTTTCTGTTTTCATTGTCAGTATATCAGGGTCTAGAAACAGATAGATGAATGCAAATCGCGATAAGCGAACAGACAATAAACACCAGTCAGACCTTGCAAAAAGCTTTTTTCTAACGCCATAAAATATCGTAAATGTGTTAAAGAAGTTATAACTATAAACTATTGTCGTACATTAAGTACATCGTTGGATGCTTTCCATGCACATATAAAACAACATTGAAAATAATTGCTATTGGCGTTATTGCTACGATTCTTCTGTTTGCGCAAAAATGTTGATTTACTTCAATACTATATCAAAATGCATTGTAGAAAAGGTAGCTACTCCTTATTGGACACTGTTTCAGCAAAAGCACATCAAAATCAGTTCAAACGTTTTCATGTAGGTTAAAAATGTTTTAAATGACTAGTACATGTATGTAATATTATCCATGAAATCTTGATAGGGAAAACATATGTAAATTACTATTTGTTTCAATATTTTCAAATAAAGTTAATGAATCTGTGGAATGCTCTAAAGTATGTGCAGACTAAGGAAAATTTTAGCCTCGGTGTTTTAAGAGTTATGATTTTGATAATGTAGTTGTTTTGTCAGGTCTAAGAACCTTGGATAAATCTGTTGACCAATATCTGTTTAAAAAACAAAGTTTACCGTTCGACTCTTTCTTCAAACAGCAGCAAAAAGTAAAATACATATCTAACAAAAAATTGTTTCAAATGGCAATGTTTATTAAAATGCAACTCTTACATTTCAACTTTCTGCTAATGACAGTTTTATCTGATATAAATAGTGCTTCCATGCGTAAATTATCAGCAAATCAAATCCTGAATAGATATTTATGAATGAACATTACAATTATCTAATGTTTATCACGATTTTACTTTTGAAATGTGGTTATTGGAACCTTTTTTATGAAAATGTAAAATGGCTTTGTTGAATTTAAAAAAGTATTCTTAATTAGCATGTTTATTTTTCTGTTTTGTTTGTGTGTTTTTTTGTTTCTTTTTGTGTTTTTTTTTGTGTTTTTTTTATTGTTTTATGTTTTCTTTTTGTTATTGGCGATAGCTTTTTTCACTTCCGTCGTTTTGTTTCGGATAGCATGTGTAAAAATTCTTTTTCCCATCAGAACACAAAAAAATAAGAGTTGAAGGTATTTAGAAATATTTTTCGCTTACACTGCTTTAACATCACATTATGCCTGAGCGTATATTACATGGTTATCACCTAAAGACAATACTGCTAAACGTGATAACTTTTGGAAACTATTATATGACAGTTAAAAAAAGCTGTTGCAAAAAAATCATAATGGGCCTTAAAAAGGTGGAGTCGACACAATTTTTGTCAGCAAAAGCGTTTTCAGACAAAGTAGAATACATTTATACCTGTAAATAAATTGAAGCTTGCAAGAACCTTTAAAGTAAAGCATTTTCCATAAGGTCTTTTTAACATTGGCTTTTTAATGTTTGTTTATTTCTTTGTTTTGTTAGATTTTCAGTCACACTAACACATTTAAATTTTAAAACGACTTTCCAGCTTAATTAATAGAGGAAGGCCTCAGATGTCCTCTCGTGAATTATTTTGAACACGAGAAGGCATCTAAGGAGAATAACGATCAGTCTTATGTAAACTAGCTTCAAAATTTCCTCATGTTCAAAAACCAAGGCACCTCAAAGATTTCGAATCTACAGCGGTGGGGGCAAATGATTTGTTGTCGACGGCCTTAACCTTTCTGCAACGTAGACCCTTGGTTATTTACGTCTTTCAAATTCAAGTCACGACAGTGTTTCGTTTAGGTAATAATTGTGTTTATTTATTTAACACAATATATAATAACTGTACTAGTTTTCAATTGTTTAGTTTTATGTAGCGAGTCAAATATTTGAAAAAGTTGTAAAACAAATAAGTATCTTATTTTATTGGACTAAAGTCATGTATATTCAGAATTGCAATTATACAAATACGATATTAATGAACATGCGTATGCTTTTGTAAAGAAATAAAAAAAAAAATATTCAATAAATAATTTTTAAAATAACGAAGACTACACTTTCAAACGCATTTACGTATTTCACTCATGGAAACTTTTTATTTTATGCCATCGTGTAACATTATTTGAGTAATTGTTTATATTTGGTTGCCAATATATGCGAGAATGGCTGCATTGAAATATCAACGTGGTCTAAGCTTATCTTGATTTTTTTTTTAATTTATACTTGGAAAAAGGTGCCAAAATTTGATTATGTAACATTCGTTTTTTATATCGTTTGCACAACACGAAAATATCTCGGTGAGTTTCATTAAAATAAACAAACTCAATATGAAAACAGTAGATAAGTCGCATCAAGGCATATCGAAAATAAGATAGATTACTAGACTCTTTTAATAGTAACATTATATAAATCAACATATTGTGTTTATTCAATTGATGTTTCATTTTAACAATAGGTATTAACAAATACAACTGAATAATTCTTTTATAAAATAAATCGCCCTGTGTTGGTTCTATTTATCTAAAAATAACTCAAATGTCAGGTTAAGAAAAAATAAATTAACACAACGTTGGCTAACGTTATTAAAGGATTTAATATAGGTAAAGACACTTCTGTAGACTCAGATAAAACAAATTATCGGCAATAATTGTCCATTTCTGTTGAAAAAGTAAAAATCTTAAATGCTTATTTTGAATCTATTGTGAACACATATGTACGTTATACTGCTATATGTAAATCTGCGCAAATTCAAACAGGGAAAGCTCTTACAATTTATGAATGTAACCTAACTCCTGAAACTTAACTTGCTGAAAGCGAAAGTGATTAAATTTTGTCAACATATAGAGCCAGGTTAGCCTGAATTATGGCTCTATACTGTTGGTAGTTTAATAAATGTTTGTATTTTGTCACTGACATCCCTTACAATTTAAATAAACTGATCAAAATTCCAAGCTGGGAATACCCATTGCACGGCAACAGCAGGTTACGGTTTAAAATGCTGGTACATATAAGCACAATCGTAAATCAGACCTGTCTAGACACTTTGCTACATATAGCATTATAAGTATAAGATATCATGGTTGATATGTTATTCCTCTACTGCATTATTCAATATTGACATTATGCTGCATCGTGCATTATTTCGAGTCAGAGATGGTAGTTACAAAATTGATTTGCAAACTCAATCAGCATAAAGTATCATTTTAAGTAAATCTTCTTTGAGAGAAATATATGAGATGTGAATTTACGCACTATTTTGTTGTTTGTTTAATTGTATATTGCTATTGACTTTAGTCAAATGACCTATTGTCAAATGAACTAGAATAAGAGGAAACACATATATACCTATTTCCATAATGTATCAAAAGGACCTTTGAATTACCTTACTTTTTCGCGTTTTATTTCCTTTATGTTGCAGTTGACTGCAAATGTTATGTTTATTTTTGCTTTGTTAAATTGGAAAAAAATTGTACTGTATACCCGCTGAATAAACTCGCTAAAGTTACTATAAATGGAAAACAAGTTTCCGTAATATTTTATTTTGAAAATCTAAATTGAATAATTATTATTTCCTAGTGATAAAAATACAGAAGATTAAGTAAAAGAAGATTTGTGGCACATAGAACACCTCAACTTTTTGTTATTGTTGTTTTAGGTTGTCTTGCCAATTCCATATAACGGTTAGCGTATATTGTTTCCAAATGACATCAGTAAGTATATACTGCACCCAGTACAAGACCATAACTTGTTTTTCCATTAAATCAAAATTGATGTAGGAAATAAGCATCTTCAAGAAAGTCATTTGTTCAAACTTCTGTGAATTTACAGTGACCTGTCAGATATATAATAGATTTTGTATGGTGTATCTATTGCAATAATCTAAAGTATATTACTGCGGCTATCAGGTTTCTTGTATCAGGAATTCAGTTAATTATATACTCCATATTGAGAACTTTCAGGATTGTCCTTATTTTATTTACAAGAAACAATAACAATCGTGTAAACATCGTCAAAGACGCATTAAAAAGGATTATTATTATGCAAGAGAGAATTGCAAATGATTAAATGTCATTAATTATTTTATATCTTCTTAGCAAGAGACAAACAAGAATCTCAGGCACCGGCTTAAGCAGATTTTACTCTTATTTAATTTCATTAATGGAATATAAAGATAGGCCTGCAAGTAATTTCAACAATCAATTTATGCCATATTTGCAACATCTTAAGTATAGATTTAAAAAAAAAAAACATTTCATTATATTAAGTTTGCTATTTTATAACATCCATTCTTAGATCTATAGTATCCGTCTTTCTTTTCTTTGAATGTCGCTGAATCTTATTTGGCGTGTGTTAGTCGTAACATTCTAATAGATATCCATAAATGATACATAGACTTATAAACAATGTCAATACGTTAGTAATATATTTGCAACACCTTTGTATTTGTATTTATAATTCCTCGTAATATTTTCTATGCAAACGTTGGCATTTCAAGCCTATCCCAAGTCGACAGAGAAAGAATACACTTTTGTTCGGTTTGGATCGATGAATGTAAAAAATGGTCTTTGGAGTATAAATGGAGATAACCTCTATTCCTTACTAAAATTCCTCTTCTTTTTTCAAAAACAAACAATCGATAATTTTGTCATAGAACCAGAAAAAAGGACAGAATTACAGAATTTTTACTCCACAAATTACAACTATTTAATATCTTCTTCATATTTCCCTCTTATCTACAATCTCTAAGCTATAAAAACAAAGCCCTGTTGCTATGCACATAAAAATGACACAGACACATGCTAAATAAATACATGCAACCCAAATCTACATTTTCAATTAAATTAATGAAAGATAAACTTTTAATACAATAAAACAATTTCAAAAATTTTAATATAACCTCGCGGTACGCTTAAAGCCATCCGGGTGGGGAAATTTTATCAGGCCAATTTCCTGATAAACATATTTTCTTTATTCTCTTTTAGTTTAAGTATTGACTGGCAGAAGTTCAAGCTTCTCGATGTTTTACCTGTACGAGTTTCATTCATTAATAATGCTTCATTTAAACGCTGACTCCACAAATTTCTCCTATTACTAATAATAAATCTACATACAAACTGGACATCTTAACCATTGGTCAAGTAATAAAAATGTTTCTCCAAATAAGGATTCATGTTTCACTACGATTAGGAAAAAAACCGTATAAATTTAGCCCGCATCCCGCAAACCGCAGTTTCGGATAGCAGACTTCAATACATGTATTTTGTTCTTATTTCAGAATTTATGTCAGTTTTCTCTAAGAATCAGATCCCGAGTTATTTCAAAGGTCGGTTATAAAATAAACTCAAATAAAAAAGAACAAGCACAACAATATGGAGTGCATTATTGAAATTACAAACAACAAAAAATTTAAGCAAACAGAAAACCGGCCTAATATAAGTATAGCCATTTTTGGCGTCATTGTTTTACGTTTTTGCGCGGATTCGCATATTTTCTCAAAATGTCTCTTGCTGCTATATAGACAGAAATGTCCATCTTATTGTTAATGTAACATTATAATGAAAGGGAATGTCTTTTGTCTTACCTTGAGAATTCCTGAGAAAAAAAAACATAAAAATATGTCAGATAAATTTAAAAATATAGATCATTGCTTATATATTCCCCCAGTGAGAGTTCATGATACGTCATCAGCATTTCGTAGTCTGTGAAAAAGTACATGTCTATATTACAGGCTAGAAAATCAAACAACTGTTATTTCAATGAGTTCAAGTTTACGTGTAATCACTGGATACCACCTTCTGTTGTGAAGCCCATTGTATATTGTGAATATATAATGACCTTTCTGTAATACAGATATTTTCTACCTAGTAAAATGCAGAAGCTATCCTTAAATTGTAGTCATCAAAAATACAGTTATTAAGAACTTTTGAAAAAAAGGTTAAAGAAGAACCTCGTTTGTTCTTTGAAGATTTGATAAGAACATAACAGTTATCCGTTAAAATGTGCGGATATTGTTCGAGAGCAACAATGGATAAATATCACCAAAGAGACATGAAATACCACTAACATTATGCAAAAGCACCGAAAAATGTCTGTCATTGATTTCTTTCCCTTTGCAAGAGACAAATAAGATACTCAGACATCTGATTATACAGCGTTCAGCCTTATTTTATTTCATTAACCGAATAGAGTAATAGGCCTTCAAAATATATTCAACAATTTATAAAAGTACATTTTTGTCTAACTTTGTCTGAATCCAATTTTGTCTGGTAAAACGCTATATTGTGAAATGTTAGACATTGTTACTCTAAAGATCTTTTATAAAAGCATACAATGACTTCTTTTTATTGTGTTAATTTTTTTATTTTATGTTCAATATTTATTATTTATATTAATCACCTTTTTTGCATATTTCGGAATAGAATTTCAGTCTTTTTATGTAAGTCAATGGTAAAGGCAACCATATATTCTGTGTCTTTAATGAAATTAATGATAAACAAAAGTAAGAATATATGTGTGTTATAAATACATTTCATTATGGTTATGCAATACATGTTTTTTAAAATCTTTCTTTGATTTCATGATAACATTAATAAGATGATCACAAGAAACTTCAATGCAGTTTTGTAAATGTTGAGGTAAAATAAAACAATTGTTTAATAATCCCTTTAATTTAATTCCATTCCATGTTAAAATCTTCGATCAAACATTCGATTTCTTTTCACTTTACAGTACTTAATATATTTTGTCGATATGTAAAGGTTTATTGTTTTTAATTGTAAGCAAATCAATGTCTGGAAGCGATTATCTGGCAATAATCCACATTCATAATATGAGAATAAGATTTTTCTAGCGCTATAATATATTGTTAATCTATTTTGGGTGATATATTTGCAAGTACTTATTATAAACTTTTCCTACACATTTGGTACATCTTTGCACATATAAAACAAAAATTGTGTTTAATTGTTATAGGCTTTATTGCTTTATTACGATTCTGTTTCCACAGAAATGTTGATTTACTTCTCAATACCATGATATATCACAGAAACCGTAACTACTCTTTCTTTGTGGAAGATTGTGTCAGCAAAAGCGTATGAAGTTCATTTCAAACGTTTTGCTGCAGCTAAGAGATGTATAGATTCCAGACATTCGAACCCATTAAGTCGCAAATTATAATCACGCAGGGATAAATGGTGGCTGCAATTCTGATGCCTTAACCCTTGATAGCAACCCCTCAGCCACAAGAGTTAACACATTTTGAGGCTTCCTTTAACCTGCTTCCTGTAACCTATCAAGATAATATTAAGAAATCATCAAGAAAATAAGTATATAACTATAAATATATTGAAACATAATTCATATTCAGGAATATTTCTCCTGAAAAAAGTTCCATACATAGTTTGATTTTTATTTAACCATAACAAATACCAAGAGCAAAGAATTACTCAGCACAAGAATTAATTTAAATGATTTCTTACAGTGAAGATATAGTTAAATTTTCGTAGAGCAATGAATAACAACTGAATGCGTTTTAGAAAAAAGGCCATATAGATGCGTTCTTATAGAATAACTTAATGTGTTTATTAAGTAAAGAAATAATTGCAAGATTTGTTCACCTATATCTATTAAATGTTTACCATTGGAAGGAGTTTCAATTGAAAACCACTGAATCTATTCTTCTATAGGTTATTGATGGTACGCCTATTATTTCGGAAATCAAATTTGTGATAAAATTTTAGCGATGAGCATTTGAGCATTATTGTATTCAAACAGGCGTCAAAACATACCACAAGGCACTTGACATCAGCTGTTTTAAAAATCCTTTTATAATTTTGAATATGTAATGACCTATCTTTAATTGCACATATTTTTTCTATGTTACAAACGTTTAAAGTATAATTAAATTAAATACAGCTCGAAATAAAGAGCTCATAAAAAGCTAAAGAAGGACACTATTTGTTTTCGAAATTGGGAATGACTTTAAACTCATCCATTATGTGCCGAAATCTTTGTGAAGCAACAAAGGATAAAATATCGTCAAAGACAAATGAAAAACAACTAACTTTATGCAAGAGTATTGAAAATTGTCTGATGTAACTGGTTTCTTTTTCCTTTGCAAGAGACAAACAAGACACTCAAGTACCTGCTTATACAGCATTATGCCTTTTTTTCATTAATGGAAAAAAGTAATCGGCCTGTAAATATTTTCAACAATTAATCAAAAGAAAGATTATCATGTTTTTTGTCTTACTCTATCCTAGACCAAATTTGGCAAGATATAAGGCATATTGCAAAATACTGGAAACTGTTTTCAAGAGATCCTTTGATAAATATACATTACATTGACTCCTTAATGAATATTGAGTTTATTAATTTAATTTCTATATTCAGTAAACAATATATTTTAATCATTATTTTACATTTTTTTATTCCAAATCTGAATATCAATGTTTTTGCAAATATCTAGAGAGTTATATCATTCTATAGAAATATTTATAGGTGAATAATAAAGAGAGCTATATATCCTGCCTCATACGAGTATATATTTTTTGAAAATGTTTTATTTCATGATTTCAGTTTTAAAGCTGCATTCCCAATGAGTCAAAATATTTCAATAAAATCAAACTTGAGCAAAATGTACTAACATGTAAGGAAAAGTAAAGAGTTTCAAGATTCAAGAAATATTTTACATATTATGTGCAATTTATGACTGATTTTTCAGTACTTACAACTATATTCGTTAGACTATTTATGCATATTTTAACCAATGTTTTGATTATTTACGTGGTTTGTAAGTGTCACTGATAATGTGTAAATGCCTTCCTTTTGGTTACTTCACAATTCAAATTCATGAAGGTTAAAAATGTTTTAAATGCCTAGTATGTGATGTTATCCGTAAAATCTTTATAGGGAAAACATGTGTAATTTACGTTATTTTCAATATTTTTAAATAATGTTAATGAATCTGTGAGAAAGCTTTCATTATGTGCTGACTAAGCAAAAATTTAGGCACGGTGTTTTAAGAGTCATGATGTTGATAATGTAGTTGTTTTGTCAAGTCTAAGAACCTTGTCAATATCTGTTTAAAACAGTTAAAGTGTACCGTTCGACTCTTTCTTAAAACAGCAGCCAATAATAAAACACACATGTAAAAAAATGTTTCAAATGGCAATATTAATTTAGATGCAACTTTTACTTATCAACAATCTGCTACTGCAGTAATGACAATTTTATCTGACATATAGAGTTTCCATGCGTAAATTATCATCAAATCAAATCCTGAACACATATTTATGAATGCACAAATCAATTATCTTATGTTAATCACGAGTTTACTTTTGATATGTAGTTATTGAAACCTATTTTAGGAAAATGTAAAATGGCTTTATTGAATAAAAAAGTGTTCTTAATTAGCGTGTCAACAGCGATTTTTGTCAGCAAAAGCGTTTTCAGACAAACTGGTAGCTTGTAAGAACCTTTGGCGTAGAGCATTTTGCCTTATGTGTCTATAACAGAGGTTTTTTCAATGTTTGATTGTTTTGTTAGATTTTCAATCACACTAACACATTGAAATTTTATTACGACTTTCCAGCCTAATTAATAGAGGAAGACCTCAGATGTCCTCTCGTAAATTATTTTAAAAACAGCACGAGAGGCATCTAAATAGAATAACGACCAATCTTATGTAAACTAGCTTCAAAGTTTCCTCATATTCTAAAACCAAAGAACTTCACAGATTTCGAATCTACAGCGATGGGGGCAAATGATTTGTTGTCGGCGGCCTTGACTACTCTGCAACATAGGCCCTTGGTTTTGGACGTGTTTCATATTCAAGCCACGACAGTGTGTCGTTTAGGTAAAAATTGTGTTCATTTAACATGTTTTAAAATAACTGTAGTAGTTTCAATTGTCTAGTTTCAGGTAGTGAGTCAAATATTTGAAGAAGTTGTAAAACAAATACGAACATTATTTTATTGGACTAGAGTCATGTATATTCAAAATTGCAATTATACAAACACGATATTTATGAACATACGCATGCTTTTGTGAAGACATTAATTATGATTTTCTTTCTGAGGGGAGGAGGTTCTATTTCATGAAATAAATAATTTTTATTAAAATAACGAAGACAACACTTTCAAACGCATTTACGTTTTTAACTCATGGAAATCTTCTATTTTATGCCATTGCGTAACATTATTTGAGTAATTGTTTATATTTGGTTGCCAATATCTGCGAGAATGGCTGCATTGAAATACCAATACCATTGAAAAAAAGTGCCAGAATTTGATTTTGTAACATTCGTTTTTTATATCATTTACACAACACGAAAATATCTCGGTGAGTTTCATTAAAATAAACAAACTCAATATGAAAACAGTAGATAAGTCGCATCAAGACATATCAAATGGAAGATAGATTACTAGACTCTTTTTATAGTATTATTATATAAATAAACATATTGTGTTTATTCAATTGATGTTTCACCTTAACAACAGGTATTAACATATACAACTGAATAATTCTTTGATAAAAAAATCGCCCTGTTTTTGGTTCTATTTATCTGAAAAAAATACTCAAATATCATGTTTAGAAACAATAAATTAATACAACTTTGGCTTACGTAATTGAAGGATTTTATATAGGTATAGACACTTCTGTAGACTCATATAAAACGAATTATTCAAATATTATTCAGTCGTCGGCATAAATGGCCCATTTTTGTTGACAAAGTAAAAATTTGAATCTATTGTGAACACATATGTGCGTTATACTGCTAAATGTTAATCTGCGTTCGTTTAAACAGAAAAGCTCTTACAATTTATGAATGTAACCTAAATCCTGAATTTTAACTTGCTGGAAGCGTAAATGATTAAACGTTGTTAACATATAGAGCCGGGTTAGCCAAACTGTTGGTAGATTAATAAATGTTTGTATTTTGACACTGACATCCCTTACAATTTATATAAACTGATCAAAATTCCAAGCTGGGAAAACCCATTGCACGTAAACAGCAGGTTAAGGTTTAAAATAATGGTAATTATAAGCGCAATCGTAAATCAGACCTGTCTAGACACTTTGCTACATATAGCATTATAAGTATAAGATATCATGGTTGATATGTTATTCCTCTACTGCATTATTCAATATTGACATTATGCTGCATCGTGCATTATTTCGAGTCAGAGATGGTAGTTACAAAATTGATTTGCAAACTCAATCAGCATAAAGTATCATTTTAAGTAAATTGTCTTTGAGAGGAATATATGAGAGGTGAATTCACGCACTATTTGGTTGTTTGTTTGTTTGTATATTGCTATTGACTTTAGTCAAATGACCTATTGTCAAATGAACTAAAATAAGAAGAAACACATATATACCTATTTCCCTAATGTATCAAAAGGACCTTTGAATTACCTTACTATTTCGCATTTTATTTCCTTTATGATGCAGTTGACGGTTACTGGGTGTTTGCAAATGTTATGTTTATTTTTGCTTTGTTGAATTGGAAGGAATTGTACTGTATACCCGCTGAATAAACTCGCTAAAGTTACTATAAATGGAAAACACGGTTCAGAAATATTTTACTTTGAAAATCTAAATTGTATAATTACCATTTCCTAGTGATAAAATATAAAAGATTAAGTAAAAGAAGATATGTGGAACATTACACACCTAAACTTTTTGTTATTGTTGTTTTAGGTTGTTAGTCTTGCCAATTCCTTGTAACAGTTAGCGTACATTGTTTCCAAATGATATTAATAAGTATATACTGCACCCAGTACAAGACCATAACTTGTTTTCCATTGAATCTAAATTGATGTAGGATCTTCAAGAAGCAGTCATTTGTTCAAAATTCTGTGAATTTACAGTGACCTGTCAGATATATAAAAGATTTTATATGGTGTATATATTGCAATAATCTAAAGTATATTACAGCGGCTATCAGGTTTCTTGTATCAGGAATTCAGTTAATTATATACTCCATATTGAGAACTTTCAGGATTGTCCTTATTTTATTTACAAGAAAAAATAACAATCGTGTAAACATCGTCAAAGACGCATTAAAAGGACTGTAATTATACAAGAGAGAATTGCAAATGGTTTGATGTCATTAATTGTTTTATATTTCCTTAGCAAGAGACAAACAAGACAATCAGGCACCGGCTAAACCAGATTTAACTCCTATTTAATTTCATTAATGGATTAGAAAAAAAGGCCTACAAGTAATTTCAACAATTTATTCATGCCATATTTGCAACATCTTAAACATAGATTTTTTAAAAAAAACCTTTCATTCTGTTGAATTTGCTATCATGTAAAATCCATTCTCATATCTAAAGCATCCGTCTTTCTTACCTTTGAATGTCGCTAAATCTAATTTGGCGTGTGTTACACGTAACATTCTAATAGATATCCATAAATGAGTAATAGACTTATAAACAATGTCAATACATTTGAAACATATATGCAGCACCTTTGTATTTGTATTTATATGTCCTCGTAATATTTCCTATGCAAACGTTGGCATTTCAAGCCTTTCCCAAGGTGACAGAGAAAGAATACACTTTTGTTCGGTTTGGATCGATGAACGTAAAAACCAAAACGTATCATTTTGTCTTTGGGGTATAAATGGAGATAATCTCTTTTCCTTACTAAAATTCCTCTTCTATTTTCAAAAACAATCATGCTTGCTGTTGCTAGGCAAATAAAAATAACACAGACACATTCTAAATAATTACATGCAACCTAAATCTACATTTTCAATTAAATTAATAAAAGATAAACTTTAAATGCAATAAAACAATTTCAAAAATTTAAATAAAACCTCGCGGTCTCGGTTAAAGCCATCCGGATGGGGAAATTTTATCAGGCCAATTTCCTGATAAACATATTTTCTTTCTTCTCTTTTAGTATAAGTAATGATTGGCAGAAGTTCAAGCTTCTCGATGTTTTACCTGCACAAGTTTCATTCATAAATAATGCTTCATTTAGACGCTGACTCCACAAATTTCTCCTATTACTTATAATAAATCGACATAAAAACTGGACATAATAATCATTGGTCAAGTAATACAAATGTTTCCCCAAATAAGGATTCATGTTTCACAAAGATTCGGAAAAAAAATTATAAATTTTGCCCGCATCCCGCAAACCGCAGTTTCGGATAGCGGACTTCAATATTTTGTTCTTATTTCAAAATATATATCAGCCTTCTCTAAGAATCAGATCCCGAATTATTCCCAAGGTCGGTTATAAAATAAACTCAAATAAAAACAAAAATTAAAACAAGCAGAAAACTAGCCTAATACGAGTATAAGTATAGCCATTTTTGGCGTCATTGTTTTACGTTTTTGCGCGGATTCGCATATTTTCTCAAAATGTCTCTTGATGCTATATAGACAAAAATGTCCATCTTATTGTTAATGTAACATTACAATGAAAAGGAATGTCTTTTGTCTTACCTTGAGACTTCCTGAGAAAATAACATAAAAATATGTCGGATAAATTTAAAAATATAGATCATTGCTTTATATATTCCTCCAGTGAGAGTTCATGATACGTCATTAGCATTTCGTAGTCTATGAACAAGTAATGAATATATTATAGGCTTGAAAAACAAACAACCGTTATTTCAATGATTTCAAGTTTACGTGTAATCACTGGTTACCACCTTCTGTTGTGAAGCCCATTTTAAATTGTGAATCTGTAGTACAGATATTTTCTACCTTACAACCATGTTATAGTAAAATACAGACGCTATCCTTAAATTTAAGTAATCATAAAAGCCGTTATTTAGAACTTTTATAAAAGGTTAAAAAAATAACCTCATTTGTTCTTTGAAGATATTATGGCAACATAACACTTAACCATTAAACATGTGCCGATATTGTTTTGGAGCAGCAATGGATAAAACATCGCCAAAGAGATATTAAATACCACTAACATTATGCAAGAGCACTGAAAAATGTCTGTCATTGATTTCTTTCCCTTTGCAAGAGACAAATAAGATACTCAGACAACTGCTTATACAGCGTTCAGGCTTATTTTATTTCATTAACCGAATGGAGTAATAGGCCTGCAAAATATATTCAACTATTTATCAAAGGAACTTTTTGTCTAACTTTGTCTGAATCCAACTTTGTCTGGTAATAAAGCTATATTGTAAAATATTAGACATTGTTACTCAAACGATCTTTTATAAAAGCATACAATGACTTCTTTTTATTGTGTTAATTGGTTTTATTCTATGTTCAATATATATTATTTATTTTAATCACTTTTTTGCATCTTTCGGAATAGAATATCAGTCTTTTAATGTAAGTCAATAGTAAACTTAAGGCAACCATATATGCTGTGTCTTTAAGAAATTAATGATAAACAAAAGTAAGAATATATGTGTGTTATAAATACATTTCATTATGGTTATGCAATACATGTTTTTTAAAAGCTTTCTTTGATTTCATGATAACATTAATAAGATGATCACAAGAAACTTCCATGCAGTTTTGTAAATTTTAAGGTAAAATAAAACAGTTGTTTAATAATCTTTTTAATTTGATTTCATTCCATGTTAAAATCAAACATTCGATTTCTTTTGAGTGTAAAGTACTAAATATATTTTGTCGATATGTAAAGATTTATTGTTTTTAATTGTAAGCAAATCAATGTCTGGAAGCGATTATCTGGCAATAATCCACATTCAGAATTTGAGAATAAGATTTTTCTAGCGCTATGATATATTGTAAATCTATTTTAGGTGATATATTTGCAAGTACTCATTATAAACTTTTCCTATACATTTGGTACATCTTTGGATACTTTCCATGCACATATAAAACAAAAATTGTGATTAATTGCTATAGGCTTTATTGCTTTATTACGATTCTGTTTCCACAGAAATGTTGATTTACTTCTCAATACCATTATATATCACAGATACCGTAACTACTCTTTCTTTGTGGGCGATTGTGTCAGCAAAAGCGTATGAAGATCATTTCAAACGTTTTGCTGCAGCTAAAAGATGTATAGATTCCAGACATTCGAACCCATTAAGTCGCAACTTATGATCACGCAACTTATCAAGAAAATATTAAGAAAACCTCAAGAAAATAAGTATATAACTATAAATATATTGAAACATAATTCATATTCAGGAATATTTCTCCTGAAAAAAGTTGCATACATAGTTTGATTTTTATATTTAACCATAACAAATACTAAGAGAATTACTTGATTTTCTAAGCACAAGAATTAATTTAAATGATTTCTTAGAGCGAAGATATAGTTAAAAAATTCGTGGAGCAATGAATAACAACTGAATGTGTTTTAGAAAAAAGGCCATATAAATGCGTTCTTATAGAATAACTTAATGTGTTTATTAACTAAAGAAATATTATTCAACAAAAGAAGTAGCATAACAACACTCCAAAACTTAAGTAATATAATACTATGTAAACAGTTATTTCTATTTCATACAAATCTTGTCGCAAACGAATGAAAGTAGAAATCTGTTTGAATAAACTTCATTGTATACATAACTAAAATGGCGAAATCTATTTAAAAGCAAGTAATTGTGTATAAGGTACAAAATGGTCATAATTGATATCTGACTTAAAATTATCAAACGTCCCGTAGATTACAGACTTTTGCGACAAATTCAAAAAATAAAAAAGCAAACATGTATAAAATTATCAAATAGTAGTAAGTCATCAACTTGAAATGTAATATTGTTAAGGACTTTTATCAGTTCAATTTGAAGTTGTGTTGCAGTAACAGCATTAAGAACAGTTTGTGAAGCAGTAATATTTCAAAATAACCGCTTAAATTGTCAAGTTTAACAATAACAAACTGCAATAATCGTATTTTAATAAGTTGTCTTTTGACATTATGTTTCTTACAGCATTTTCTTTAAGACATAAACTTAAAGCCTCTTAACATGTTTACTTGTCTTTTTTATATCGAACGTTAATTGTCCCTGAATATTAAAGGCAAATAATTTAGATATTTAAAAAACCAACGTTTATCCAGAAGCCCCAGTCATAGTATATGTATTTTCGTGCTTCCCGTACTTTGATATGGTTGGCTGCGACCCCTAACGGTTATGACGTTTGGTGACACACTATACCAGAAATAGATTTTTAAAAAAAACTATTGTTGTCAAATAACTATACTTGTCAGGTTCGCGATTTTATTGATTTTACGAGACTATGAGCATGCGAGATGTGTTATTGTTTCTCACGCTAATCAGCATAACCGATATTGGAATGCCGAGGTATTTACCGATGATTTTGTAACATTATAAGGTAAACTAATTCGTTTGTCACAGCATCTTTGGCTCCCCTTTTTTGTTTTACGTAATTCACCAAACATTAATACGTATAAAGGCTTTAAACTAGCACGAATGTCGTGTCCTTTGCAATTAATGTATATTTTATGGGTCTATTTATTTTGTAGCTTTTTTCCTCCTTATAAGTGGATAAAAGCAAAATTGCATAAATCTCAATGTCCCTTATCTATTTTATTTAGAATGTGATGAACTCATCATTAAATTGTCTAGCCGGGGTTCTTTTAAATAAGACATATCTTTTTGGTGCCATGTCGTTTTAAAACCATGGAATTTTTTTAACAAGAAAAAGTAAGTTTGTTAAAAACGAAACAACAATTTGTTGTCGCTTTATGTATTTTCGCATATGTCTTAAGCAAACAAAAAGCGGACAGTTAAGAAAATATGGCAACACATCCGACACAAAATGGGGTGTGTTTATGTATGTTATTTGTCGTGCCTTGAAATAGTTGCCTTTTCGCATAAATTCGGGTTTGCTTTTTTGCTTTTTAGTATTTATCTTTTCGAATAATTGTGTTTATGCTTTTTTGCAATGATGCTTTCCCGCATTTTGCATGTGCACATGTGCCAAATGCCAATGTATGTTAAGAAAATGACTTTAATTGTAACGTGCTTACTAACTGCAATAGTTTGAAAAAGAATTAACATGTTTTCTATACAATATTATGTTATTACATAATGTAAGCTCTCTCCATTGGTACTGATGTGTGCTCGTACAATCCGAACGCAAAAATGCCATATAAATAAAAGGAGAGAGCAACATTGCTTCTATTCGACAATGTCTCATAGCAAAAATGCGCGAAAAGCAACAATGTGATAGTGTGGAATTTGAACAATATGAATTAAATCATGAAGTGACAACAAATTTTAACTGAGACAAAGATTGAATTCAAAAATACGTCACATTTTATGTGTCTTATTGTCGACGTATTTGCCGTCCTTTTGTATATTCGATATTAAAATACATTGAACAAAAACTCGAAGAATTGAAGACAGGATAATGTTTAATTCTCTACGTTTCTTCGCATTTACGGAATATGTGGCGAAATAATGTATTATTTTGGCGTAATGCAGCCACCATCGTTATAATGAGACAGTTGTACGCATTATGCAATAAAAATTTCACGATGTTTTAAATTAGAGTTCTGTCTGGGTTTATTTGTTTGTTTGTTTGCTTGATTGTTTTTAGAGAAAAGAGAATATCATACAGCGGCTTATAAAGAGCACTTATATAAAAAACAAATACAAATGAAATATAAATAGCTTAAAAAGAACAGTTAAATTTAAATAGGTATTAGTTTAAATCATTCAAGTTTCTGTATATTGTCTTTTAGAGTATTCGACGTTTATATTACAGCAATAAATTGAAATAACATTTTAAACTATCTCACGAGTAAAAATAAACACACACTCACACATAACTTATACGATTGATATTTTACTAATATATTCAATTAGTTTTTGCACTAAGTATTTTATTATTCTTTACAGTATATAGTGATTTATGTTTGGAGTTATATACGACCAATAACCGATGTTTCAATTACTTTCCTTGCGATGATAACACTTAGTCTTGTGCTTCGTCGGTTTTTGAATAAGGTTACGTATGGACAATCTTTAGTGGTTGAACAAATAGCGTTATCATCATCATTTTTTTGTACTAAATCACTACGTTTTATGAAGAAAGCAAATGGAATTCAAAACCTAGTACAAAAAATTAACGTCTTATCTGATAAAAGCTGTCTAATTTTTCAATTAATCAGCTTTAAACAAGGAGAATTGTTTCCTCATGATTTATTTTCATTTCATTTTAGATGGGATTCATATAATTATTAAACAATATTGTTAAGATTAATTGAAATTTTGACTTCTAATTAGTGTATCTTTTAGAGTAAATCGCTTTGATCATTTGGTGGTGTAAGGTAGGTAAATAAACCAATAAATGTAATTAATACATCGAATCTGTTAAGTGTTATAATCGGATACCTACGCGCAGTTTACAAAAGGAACTTTTTATTTGCGCATATTTGCTAAAATATTTTATTTATTTAATTTGAATGAGAAAAAAGATTTGGAAAGTCATTATGAGATTGTAAATCTGACAATAAGCATCAAGGTCAAACACGCTTCACGTACTTTATCCCTACAAAAGGGAAATAAGGCTGTAAAAGGACATTTGTCATATTTAAAAACATTTTTTTCATTTTTAAAGACGATAAATTGTTTGTTTTTTATCAATGTCGTGTATTCAGGTTCAGATGTATCTATGTAAAAAACAACTAAGATTTCCGTCGCAAGTACATGAGCTTTTACAGCTTTGATCATCTGTATACCTCTTAAGACGGTGCTTACAGGCATGAGAGATGTTGCACTTTTACATTATCTCTCATGAATAGACTCGATCAAACCCAGTCTGCAATTTTCATAGTATAATGTAAAAAAATTGTTTTTGTTGCCTTCGAGGGATTACCCTTTTTCTACTTAATTAAGCGCATTGTTCCTTATTCTGTGAGTAAAATCTTGTTATAATGACTCAGCTACTTGAAAGACATGCTGATGAAATGATCCTTGTACTATCTCTGGCTCTCGCATGTATCCGAGCAGTTAAAAGAACTGTTACGGGGGAATCTTTATGCTTTTGCATAGATCAGAACGATAAAGTTATCAACTTTTATGGGGTGTGTTTTTATGAAAATGAATCTATCGACTTTTGATTTAAAGAGGGTCGTTCTAAAAGATCATGTTACCTAATATAACACAAATGCTCGGAAGTTCAAGGATCCGAATTTGAAAGTGATTAATATGACTTGCGAAAAGAAAAATTCATAAATGAATGTGTCAAATCTAAATATGACACATTTTTCCCTTTTAAACTTTACGCCAAGCCTGTCTATTATGCTTTAATGAGGAGCGGAACATTTCGTCAAATTCATATGAAACGTGTTATCTGCTACATGTAAATTATGCTAATTTGAATCAGTAACTATGAAATAAGGTTATTTTCAAAAGGAACAAAGGATCACTGACATGGTAACACTGTTTCATAGCATTCGAAATGTACTACAAGAACGCCAGAATTTTACAAAACGATTATTGAGCGTGCTTACATTTGGCGATACATAACGTTTTGAAAATGCAACACTTTCTTTTTCAACTGTAATAAAATGTTTAATCGGCAAACATACTAAAGTAATTTTTAAAATATTTGATGTTTACTGTCCGTTTAGGATAATTATTAAATGATGTAGCGGTCAAGTCCACTATTACGGTGTAAAACAATATCATATTGTGTTTATTATCTTTAGGCACGCAGGCTTGATATATGAATTAAAATATCAACAAATTAATCAACTGTCAGCGTAACGTAGTAGGTAACGTTGTCAGTTATTTTTCTAGTTAAATATCAATGCAGGACAGGCTCAGATTGTACTTTTTTCTCAAAAAAAATTCTATATATAAACAATCAAATACTGTCAACTGACCCCATTCTTACATAAATTTATACAGCAAAATTGTTTTTATTAACTTTTCGAAATATGATTATTGTGTATTATGTAAGTAAACTAAGCTAGAAGACAACACAATATTGACTTGCCTTGCGATTCAACAATAAGTTCTTACTTTAGCCTACAATTTTAAGATCGATTAAAAGCTTAAATTGAATTACAATGACATGTTAATATAACCGGACTACCATTAAGATATCATGTTTCTTTAGACTGATGAAAGATTATACAGTTGTTAAAGAGATAAGACAATCAACATCAATTTTCGAAGTTTGATTGTTCATTGTTGGGTTTCTATGTACGGAAATGTAGGTTACAATGTAATGATTTAAGAGTGCTTTGTAAAAATAGGTGTCAAGATGATCTTTTTCAGCTTTAATCATATATTCACGATCCGAAAATAATATCAATGCTTCGAAAAGAAATTAGCATCAATCATTGTAAAAGATAAAACATAGATAAGAGGTGCTGTGTTTACTTAAGGCAAAGTATTTAAGTCAAGTCATTGTAGGATTACTTTGCCATGGTCTAACAAAAAGACAGTATATTTGATTAGTCACATATTATCTTTAGAAAAATGTAAATATATGAACAATGAAAAGTGTATAGGCAAATACCTTTTCATTGGCATATTGAATTCTTATGAATGCGATGTTGTACTTTTAATATAAAAGGTTTCTTTGTCGTGTATATTCAATCCAGTACTCTTTTTACACAACAATCCTCATTTCCTATTGGACATTTGTTTTTGACTTGTATTTCACCTTAAATCTTGAGAATTTTGTCAATTTAAGAAATTAAAAATGTATTCGTAACTATATTATTATTGTTAAACTGCAAGTTTTGTTTTCGAAAGTATTACTGCATACTTATAATAGTGGAGAAAATGCTGCCAAAGGGTTCGTAGTATCCAATCTATCTAACGATAAAATATGACCCTCTTTGCAACAATAGTACAAATCATCCCTGAATTGAATACCTGACATGTTATTTAAGCCGTATCCGCTTTTCTTTGAACAATAAAGTATATAACAAAATACTTATTAATAAAACCATTAAATATGCCTCGGGCATCTTATCCTAGCACTATTTTAAACTGTTGATCAATAAATTGCAGAACTATGTGAAAATATTAATGAAATAAATGTGGAATGGAGAAAGAGAATATCTGAAGCTTAAATTGATTTAAAAGTTGTGGTTTGTGTACCAGAAGATACTGAAAAAGTCTATGGTGTTGGAGTTATAAATGAGATTACATGCTAAGATTAATGCAACCAAATTTATTTTCGACTATTTGTAGGAGAAATCCGTATTAATTACTGTATGGCAAGGACTCCAGATCAGATGCGTAAAAATATTAACATTGAGTAGAATGTCAGATTGTATTGATGTATTTATGTATGTTGTGCAGTCATGTAGTTTTTCCTAGTTTTCAAGTTACTTGTTCAATACTCCATTTCCAAATAGAAAATACACTCATGTTACGCAATCTTTAAGTATCGTTAGGAGAGTTAATGAGTGGTTTCTATGAAGCACCATCAATATTCCGGTCTACTGACTACCATACATTATCAGTCTGCCTTATATTATAACATTATTTACCTACCAAATGAGAATTTATGTGAAAGAATGCCTTTTGTATTGTAAGACATAAGCAGTGTGCAGGTTTTGAATGAAAACGAATGCTGTTTTTTTAATATTTGCGTATGATTTAAATGATAAAACCACATAACGCATAATAACTTTGTGGTTGGTTTACCTGCGTGTGCACCATTGAAAGAAAAAATATAATAATGAGAGACTTTATAAGTTTTTTTAATATCATTTTAAGGAATCAGTATCAAAAGAAAACAACTATCATATAAATGTTATTTTTGTAGAATAGGAATGAAATATCAAACTGAGCCTGCAACATTTTAAATTTTTCTTTTTTGGGCATACCTTAGGGAATCCAATTTTTCTCTATTCTGCATATAATTGTAGATACAAACTGCATTAACTTTGTCTGTATAATGGAAATTCACTTGAAAACGTGAAACCGTCAGGTGAAACATTTAAAAAATTAGTCCATAAAACACTTTTTCTTGTTAAATGTGCTATATAATGTCAAATTCATTTTAGGTTACACTTTTGTCAAAATACTACTGTAATGAATACATTTTCTTAATAAAAACAGGTTTGATCAATTTGCACATGTTTTGTTTCATTATTTGCATATATTTTTAATGTTTTTCTTTTATAATTTCAATGAATTTAATGAATTGCAAAGTATTGGAATAGATTAAATACGTCACTTGTTTTCTGTATTTTATTTTCTTTAACAAAAGGATTTGTAATATTGTATTGATATTTCTTCCATAAATAGAGTACAACTTTATGGGATTCGTATCAAAATATTTACACAGATCCAACCTATGACGTCATTTGGTATATTTGTTTTTTTCCAAATCAGACACTACATTTTTATAATAACAAGTATATTTCCCTCATCCTGTAAATTCTGTGTAATGCCCGCCCTTATTAAAGAAGTATTATATTTTAGTATGAACTGCTTCAATTTAACCTTAATCCAAAGTGGCTTGAACTTTTATAGTTTTTATTACAACTGTATATGAAATATTTTTTAAAGAACACAAATAAATTTTAACAATTAAATTGTCTATACTCATACTGTTACAAAATAGTTATAAAAGCAGTGATAACTTTCTATTTTACGCAAGACATTACGACTGGATTATTTATTGATTGATTGAAAAGAAAGTAAGTGATTTATTTAAAACATTTCTGCATTGGACATACGATGTACCAACTTTTCAATGTATCATTTCAGCATGAAAAGTGTCTTATCAAATACTGAAAATCAAACAATTATGCAAATAATGATAAAAGCTGTTCAATTAATATGGACGTTGCATCTTCGCGGACTAATAATATTGAATTGTAAGAACTACTTATTACATAGTAGACACCCTTCTAAAATATGTTATACAATACCAATGTAAATATGCTTGTTTTAGTCGGGAAAAGTATTTTTCACTTAGTTTGCCAATATAATTTTAATTATCAAAACACATATTTTATTTGAACAAAAACATCTTATTTTGAAGCAGATAGGCACTCCTAATGGCAAATTTTAAAACTCTTTAATTGGTTTAAGCATATTAAATTTGAATATCATTACCATAACTCGTATATAACCCGACATTATGGCATCCTTATTGATGTATAATTTGTTAACGTAATTAATTGCAAAGCGGTTATGTCCTACAGTTTACTAGCAATTAACGTTTCAAATGCTTAATTGTTTGGATTTATCGCAATAGGGAATAATTCCAATTAGCACATAACCGTATTCATTATCGGTTACTTAAGATCATATTGAACAACATTTGTTGCTATGTTTTGAGACAGTAGCCATCTATTGAAATGTTTATTTACGTCAGAGCTTTTGCGTACATTGGTATGACAAACATTCATTCGATACAGTAATATTATCCTTTGGGGAATGACTGATTCTGCTTAGCATTTTTACACAAATGCACGAATATTCGGACACAATATATTGTCAAAAATGCAACCATGTATTACAAGCTTTACAAGCTCAACTTGGATTCGGAAAGAAGATAGAAGTATCGTGTAAACATTTCATTAACTTAAAACTAAATTGTTCAAAACAACATCTTTATGAAAATTGCAGAGTCTTGTATTGAAGATCGATTTTTTCTTTTTCAGACTGTCAATTATTTGGATATACCATACTGTATTAGCTACCAGGTAAGTCCAATAAAGTTTCTTCAGTTCGATATATCCCTTCATTACATTATACAAAGAAATGTTGAAATAACGTTAAGCCTATCAACATCTTCATTTTACAAGCAAATTGATAGTTTACTTTATCCCATACAATATATTTGTGTATCTATCTACTAGTATTCATTATGCTTTTATCAACTATACTCTGCGTTTCATGGAATAGAACAAACGTGTCACATTTAAAGTTCCATGAAAAAAGCGATGTATGCATAAATGTGCAGAAGTTTTCAAATGAAAAACAAATCGCCTTACAAGTGTTTAAATGTTTAAAAGTCTGCTTAAACCGGTGCTATTGGAAGTAGACAGTAGCCGGCATTTTTATCTACAGTCCATGTACAGGCTCCAACCGAGCCTAAAAATTTTGTTTTTCAATTTTGCAGTCCTAGATGTTCTTTATGGATTCCTTTTTATTTTCAAATCAGGAGAACTATTATTGAACAATTCTTTTATAACGAGTAATTAACATGGACAATGTTATAGACTTCAATTTATTCCAATTGAGTTGATTTATATACGACAGTGGTCTGTGTAAACTATAATGTGCGCCCTTAAACACAGGCTTGGCAAAATTCAATATTATACAGGAGAAAAATGTATAAACTATTTCACACTAGCTTGACAATATTTATCCTATTGTTCAACACAATATTTTAGTTCTATAGGCAGGTGTAACTTGCTTTAAAGAACGTCACTAAAGCCACATCAATATAAAACCCAATGTTTGAATAAACTTAGGAACTGTTGATTTAATATATTTATTATATGTCCTTAAATTAACGGAAAAGGTCATTCTTGTGGTCTTCAAAATTGTTTTATTATTTATAATAAGCTAATAAATATAGAAAAGGTTTTTGCGCTTCTCACTAGTAAATAGGACGTGTATGTGTTCTACAGGTCACTTCGACAGTGTTTAAGCTTAGGTACACAACGATTGTAAAAACCAGTAAACTAAAAATTCTTTTTCCCATGCTTGCTATTGTTGATAAACTTAAAATGTCTACCTCACGATACACAATATCTTGACAATTTCTTTTCTAAAAATAAAAAACTTACTTTGTTTGTTTACCAAGTTTTTAAATCTTCTATTTGATGTTCTCCTTCATTTACCTAATGTTGATCCTTTCTGTATTTTATTTTTATTCACATGTGTGAACGTGTGTGCGTGTGTGTGCGATTTGGTGCGCGTGCGTGAGTGCATGTGTGTTAAGTACCGTTATGGTTGGAGGTAAACAGCATTCTATCTGATTGACTAAGGAATGGTATTCATAAAGGTGATGTATTTTGACTATAATGGTAAGCATGCTTGCTTAGAGTTCTGTGTTTATTTTATCCGTGCTATTCTCTTCCATTTGGCGTGTGAATGTGTTTTGCCTCTCCTCGACAGATGATTATTATTATCATCTAAACGCCAAACGGTCTTGTTGAGAGGTGTTATATCGTATATGGGCAAAATATGGAATTTCAAAATACATTTGAGCCGCGTCATGACAAAACCAACATAGTGCGTTTGCGACCAGCATGGATACAGACCAGCCTGCGCGTCCGCGCAGTCTGATCAGGATCCATGCTGTTCGCTATCAGTTTCTCTACTTGTTATAGGGTTTGTAAGCGAACAACAACGATCCTGATCAGACTGCGCGGATGCGCAGGCTGGTCTGGATCCATGCTGGTCGCAAACCCATTATGTTGGTTTTGTCGTGACACGGCTCATTTACAGAATTAAACACTTCCAAACTCGCTGCTTCATTTAATGAATATATATATTTTTCAAACGATGAGTAAAAACGTATTTGTTATAATATATTTAACATGTGTACACTGATGTGTATTTACAAGGATGTTTATTTATATGATTGTTTATCTACACTGATAACGGGCAATTGCATCATTTAATCAGTTCTTGTTCGTAATATCAAATCATTGGTTATAAACTGATTCAATATTTTATTTGCTTTTGTTTAACAAGTGAAAGCTATTTTGTGTGAAATAAGCACCGTCAGCTTGCTCTTTGATCTCGAGGCAGTGTGTTTTCTAAAACCTGTTTTCAAACAACATTTATGGTTATAAAGTATGATATATAGTGTAATTAGTTGATCATATTTATGTTATTGAATAAGCAACCAGATATCTTTTGTAAATAAATACAATGGATCATCTTGAAATGTTTCCTAATCGTCTACCGTTTGAAATAAGATATTAATGGAAGCTGCTGAGTTCTTTTCAATTTTATTCAGGTAAAACAGAAAAGTGATTGATGGAATTATCTATTTATATGTGTGTAATTCCTTTTCTTGGATTGATCGTTGAACAACTTTTCAATAAATTAAACCAATCGCACTCAGCACTTTATCTGGAATATAAATATGTATGTTTTTAAAATGGATTTTCATTAGTCAGTCGCAAAATTTACATTATTGCAACTGCAAATTGATTATATTTAAACGCAAGCAAACTTGTGACTATTTCAAATTTCCTTTTAAAGACTCACGTGGTATATGACATGAGGGATTAGTTTGTTTCCAGATTGTATCAACGGAATGGTTTACTATTAAACCATTGCCTAGCGTCTCAGTTTTATGCATTTTCAACCGGTTTTTCAAAAGTCTTATTTTATCTGTAGTTGGTTAAATGAAAACAATCTTTCCTTCAATAAATTGTTTTTTCCAATTGTTCACAACTTTATATTTACTATTTCATTAAATGTTATTCATATTAAAAGGTGCATAAAAATGGAACTTTAATCAGAAAATATATTTCCATTTGTTTCTATTTTTCCCAAGACCCCACTTTGAATGATATGAAGAAATGTTTCTCAAGTTATTTCGTTGTGTTTTTTTTTTTTATTTCTCACCTCCCCCACCTTCCCCTGTCCAAAGACCCCTTTCCCGGCTACATTTTTCCTTTTGTTTGGTATTTTTATTAATTTTTATATATTATTTATATCCCTTGTAGGTTTCTATGATTTCCTATTTTGGATTATCTATTTTCTATTTTGAATTATCTATTATAACTACCCGTCCGTGATTTTCCCTCTCCTGTTTTTATTCGGATACAGCTGAGCTCCTTACTGATCGCCTGATGTTGCTGTTTTGTGCAGGAAAAACCGTTTATTGAATGACCCCATTCTTTGTTGATCTTTGTTTTCATTTATTGAATTGGTATGACAATAAATAAAATGCTACAATATATTTTAATGTGATTTTTTTAAATCGTCAAGTTTGAAGAAAAAAATATATGTATATTTCATTTTGTTCATTCAAAATGACCGTGTTAATTCCATTTCATTTTAGGAAGGTTTTAAATGTAACACACAGTTGTGTTTTACCCTTTTATTATAAAAATATATTTGTAATATTCATTGTTTAAAATGCATCGACGTTATTGATGGGTATTGCTCTGTCAATAAGAACAAACTTTTGTACCACGTTCATTTTAATGCTTTTTCAACAAGATGTAGTTTTCTCCCGTAACAATCGGATATTCAAAAACTCATACTATTCGTTTCATGGGATTTCACCGTTCTTTTCAACAATTTAACAAGTTCTCTCGTTTTAATAACTTTATCATTACCACACGTTATCTTGGAAACGCCAATTTCTATTTGTTAGTCAAATATTTGACCGGTATAACAATTTCAATGACAATGTATCTCGGAATATTATCAAAAATGCTTGCTCATCCATCTAACATGTTTTCCAATTTCTCGCAGCTCACATGTAATCCAATTTCTCCCAGATAGAAAATATTGTTTTTCATTTGTTTAAGTGAGTATGTGTTGAGATATCAATAGATTGCTATATGCTACATAATTATGTAAAACTTATGTCTATTATTGAGTTTCACCAATTATTTTTTGTTTTGTTTTGGGTTTGTTTGTTTGTTTTTACTGTTGTTGTTTTGTTTTGTTTTTCATAAAAAACACATACATTTTTTACTTGGGGGACTATATGCCGCTATTTATTGACTAGCACTAACGTGTCATATTGAAGATGCCATGATAACCGCCATCTGACACATCTGCGTATGTTTCAAAATTTAATTATTTTCCAGTTCATGTTCTGCTTGAGCCGGTACTAGGGAGTGGGGACGGTAGCTTTCAATTTCTAATACTGTCCATAAAAAGGCTCAATCAAACCGAACCTGCAACATTTTCAATTTATTTTTCCGCTTTCTTTAAGGTTTCTTTTTTCTCTATTTTGAAATGCCGCAATTAAAATAACTAAAACTAACAAACCATCCATCCGTTTGATTTATAGTGAAAAGCAATCTTCTCCCTTTTTACTTCTATCTGTGTATATATTACCAATAAGCGTAGAATTTAATTTGTCGGCAGGCTTTCTATCTTATGCTGTGCCATCGGCATTATTAGTAATGTAATTTGCATCCCTGTGTTTTGTAGACAGTGTCCTACAGCCTTTATACAATTATTTTGTATGAAGAAGCTGCGTTATTGAATTTTTATATTTCCTCGTGAATGAGTTTCAGTCTTTATGAATTTATTTCATTCCCTTAAAATATGTTTTCGTTGGCAAAGACCGAGAGTATAAACTTTTTAATTTTTTGTTAGAGTTTTTGACATTTAATGAGCAAAAATGGAAATCTTTAAGAACGTCGAAAATTAAATATGTTGTAGCCTCGGTTTTTTTAGCCAGCCTGTTGGACAGAAGTGGTAATTGCAAGCTACTATCAATGCTACCTAGCACCGACAGAATCGAGCATTCAGACAGGAAAATGGCGAATTTCGGCTTAAGAAACATCCGCAGGTGTGTGGATCTAAAGATGTGTGATAGCTGACCGAGACTGATTTCTTTCTCTTTCTCGGGTCTTCCTTATAACATTCCAAAGCATGCACATTATATCTAATAATGATCAAGAAAATGAAAATAAATCTGATAATATTAAACAAGATCAACAAGGAAAGGCGGCGTTCAATGAACGCAACCCCCACACGACCAAACAACAAGAAGTTCAACCAGACGAGACGACGTTCACAGATAATTCCGGTAGGTCTATCCTAAATATGTATTCAAATGATTCTCATAAGTTCAAGAAAATAATAGTGAATGTTTGGTTACAATATAAATATTTGTTTTATAAGTTTTTCCTTCCAATAAGAATGACAAAATAGAGAGAAATAGAATCCTTGAACTAAGTTTATGGGGCACTTCAATAAACAAAACTAGATGCCCCAGAAGTTACAATGCTATTCCCAAGACATTTGACCATTTGTGCCAGAGGTCCATTTTCCAAACACATTTGTTTATTATAAACGAAGACTGGTCATTCTTAATATAAACATATCGTGATGGACTCCAGAAGTGAAGTGATTTATTAGAAATGTAATAAATCAAACAATTTGCGTTTATTTATATTGCTTGCTACTTGACATCATATACATTTGTTTCACTGACCTATTTCCTTTCATTTATGTACAATTTCTTGAACGATCGATTCAAGAAAGGATTTCTATATCGCTCAATTTACCAGCAATAACAAAACCTGAAATAAAACCAGACATATGCCACCAGATTTTATATGTCCATATATTAGATTATACTCACCAGTTTGTTGAAATCGTAGACACCACAGCACACTTCAGAATATTCTAGAAAAAAAAATTAAATGTCTTGTATCGCTGATGGTTTCATTGATGATATTACCCTTTGTGACTGAAGGATTGCCTCTAATGGTGAAACCATCAAAATGGCAGTCATAGTTTATCCCTGCATGATCATAAGAGGCGACTAAATAGGTTCTAACAACTGGAGTCCGTGCATCTTTTAGCTCCAGCACGTCAGCTGGCTATAACCCCTGGTGTTGCTTTAAGTTTGCAAAACCCGAGGTTAGCCAAATTCAACTTTCTAGTTTTGGCGCCATATGATCTTAAATGTGTTGCATCGTAAAACAAAACAAAACAAATCATTGATGCTGTCATACTGAAACTTTTTAATGATGTTTGAATAAAATATTTACAGCCCTCCTGTTTCTCTGTTAGCTGAATCCTAACTTCCAGTCATTTATTGCAATGATTTATTTGTTATTTGAGTCAAGATTCGCAATAAATCACCAAGAGCTGTTGACACGTTTAGGTTTTCTTGTATTTTATATTTATTTTCAAAATAAACAAATAATTATCCTAAAAGGTTTCGTATGGTGGCTGATTTCTGCCATTCGTGTTTTCGCCCCGCGGCCCCGCCATTTTAATTTGTTATTTCTCAACTTTTTGCTTATTTTGCTTATTAGCGTGTTTTCGCTCCGCAACCCCGCCATTTAAACTTGTTAATTCTCGACTTTTCGCTTGGCGGGGTCCTGGGACGAAAAAACGCTAATTAGCGGGGGCGCGGGGCAAAGATTTATTTCATTAAACTTCGCCCCGCGCCCCCGCCGTTTTATTTCTTAATTCTCGCTCCACGCCCGCGCGGGTCGAAGTTTTATTTTGTTAAACTTCGCCGCGCGCCCCGCTTATTAGCGTGTTTTCGCTCCGCGACCCCGCCATTTAAACTTGTTAATTCTCGACTTTTCGCTTGGCGGGGTCGCGGGACGAAAACACGCTAATTAGCGGGGGCGCGGGGCGAAGTTTTATTTTATTTAGCTTCGCCCCGCGCCCCCGCCGTTTTATTTCTTAATTCTCGCTCCACGCCCGCGCGGGGCGAAGTTTTATTTTGTTAAACTTCGCCGCGCGCCCCCGCTTATTAGCGTGTTTTCGCTCCGCGACCCCGCCATTTAAACTTGTTAATTCTCGACTTTTCGCTTGGCGGGGTCGCGGGACGAAAACACGCTAATTAGCGGGAACGCGGGGCGAAGTTTTATTTATTAAACTTTGCCGCGTGCCCCTGCTTATTAGCGTGTTTTCGCTCCGCGACTAGACTCGGATGCTGGATGTGATATTATATTATACTGGAAAAATAAGTGTATGTTGAAAAGTGAAACATTTATTTTTTTCAATGAAATATGCATTTGCTTTTACCTCCCGTTTGTAATATTTTCTTTGCAAGACTGGAGAAATATGTAAGTACAACACTATTAGTATTTTATCTAAAGAAAAACGTGTTGAGTTTGGCAAAATACTGATTATTCTCTAGAAGAAATACATATTTTATATTAAATTTCGTTAAAAGGGAACGCATACAGATTTATTTCGTTTGTTTATTATATGTTGTGTTTTGATTTTACAAATTTTCTATAATAAGTGATGAAAACAAATAACATGTTTGGACAACAGAGTCGGTTAATGTCATCAAATTCTCAATGATTTTGATGTATTAATTTAGCTGTTTGTAAGACAACTATAAAGAAACCGGCAAATGTACTTTACAAACGCGACCGATCAATAGCTGCACTGTTAGCTACTCATTCATTATGAGTACTATAAATTTCCATAAAAAAAGAATGGTTTTCTCATGGTTGAAAAAAACGGTCAATGTCATTTATTATATTAAGTATGGCAAGGCTAAAAGTAATTAGCTTTGGAATGGTTCAAAATGATTAATAATCAACAATCCTATAAAACGTATAAAATCATATTTTATTTTATTTTTCCATGATCAGTTAGCTAGATATTGAATGATTTATAATCAGCTTCGCATGTTTAACTTGTAATTATAATGATTTATTATAAACAATGTAAACTATTTACATATCTGGTCAAATGGTTGTGTGTTACTGGGGATAATTTGTAAACATTCACCGGCGTTTTATACCGTTTTATAGAGATAGTTCATGTATTGTGCATAAACTAACAGAGGCTCCCTTTTTGCTAGATTTTTTTTTATCAGACAAAACTGAATCCTTAGCCTGCTGGCGGCATCTGTTTCTACCCATAAAACATGTGCTGACTAAGATCATACTGCACTTTTCGCTTTTTACATGAGTGCACCTCTCGCTATTTACATAAGAGCACTTTTTGCTTTTTGAAATTTTCAAAGTTACCCTTAAAAATAATTTATGTTCTTGTCCAGCATTTCCGTAATAAAATTTGGCATCGCAAGTGTGATAAAATTACAAAAGTGTGGTTTTACGGCTGCATTTATTTTGACTCATAAACTATATCGTGCGCTTAAGTGATCAAGAATATTAATAAAAAATATTTGAAAAAATATAAATATCTTAAACATTGACAAAATTAAATCAAGAATTTTAAAAAGATTTATACAGAAATATTTAAACAATTTATAAATCTTGGACGGTTAATCAAGAATTTTTAATACGAAAAAAGGATGCCACAACTTAATAGTTAATTTTCCTGAATATGAGATTTGCTTGTATTGTTTATCTGGTCATTTGGAATCATTCGTTCCAAACATTTTTAATTCCATTTTATTTAGAGACTCCGTGCCTTTGTGATTTTCCAAACCTAAATAATATGCTTTTCCCATTATGGTAAGACGTAAACCAAATTGTATCTGAAACAGTTAAGAGAAGCAATCCAATTTCTTGTTTTGGAAGCTATGGATAGAAATGAAAACAAAATCAACGAAACTAAAAAGGTGTCTGTGTTAATTTGATACATGGCATGTTGTAGACGAATAGAGTGCTGGCAAACCTTCATCAAATTCTATTTAAGATAAACATATATTGTTCACAAGATATACAGCTTTCCTCGTCATAGACTCCAATTGTTTAATGGTAGAAACGAAAGTTACTGTAAGATATTTTATTCTTAACAATAACAGGTACGAGAGATGAACCGCTTCCAATACAGTGGAGGTAAATTGTTAACTAATCACAGACCTACCGTAGAGTTACTTATACAGTGGCTAGCTCTTGATGTCTCAATACAAGTAACTAAATTCAGATACGCTGCTGCTGGTAGCATATTGCTGATTGTTTTATAAAAAATATTTATTTGAAAATGATTGCATTGGATTGGATAAATTGACTGGCTAGAATAGAATGGAGTTTCTAGTAAAATGTAAACTATCGCAGATCTGTCATAAAATGAGATTGTGACATTAATTCTCTGAAAAGTATTACAAAAACACACTGTAAGCAAAGGTGCTGCTGAGGCAGTGCATATGGTGACAAATATCTAATCATAAAAATAGTGCAATGATAATGAATGGATTAAGTGACAGGCGGCATCTAAAATTCGACTTTTGTTTGTTTTAAATTTGACTTTTGAATACACAATTTGACTATAGGAATGTTCAATAACATGAAATAAAGTTTTAATCGATCTCTAAATATAAATATATTTATTATGGCATGGAATAACAATAAATTTGAACGGAAATAACAATATCTCCTATGGGTTAGTATAGTTATATTATCATTAATACATGTTTACTACCTGATAAAATGTAAATAATGTTATACATGGGTAATGTACTATAATAATATTGTTTAGATTAGTTTTATTCTAGCATTTTATTCTCTGTTTAAAGGGACTCCACTGATGTTTAAAAGCCAAACAAAACATAAAATTTAAATTTCTTACAAATATCAGCTGAGGCACTTAAAACAGAAATTTTTTCCCCTCCAAATAAACAAAAGACATATACCCAGAAATAAATTGAAATTTGTACTTTTGTGCTATTTTCATCCGATTAAAGTGAAAACGTTGCTACGTTTTTCATTTTTTGGTCGTTTTTCACAGTTATAATAATTATTCTGGGAAAATGGAATGAGCGAGTGATATGACATTTCGCACACAAGTTTTTGTGTTAGACATATCTGAAATGATATATTTTAGTAGAGTCCCTTTAAGTTAAATAATTATTTTCTATAGGATCCAAATTTCTGTTGTTGGAGACTAACATCGACTGCATAGTCGTTATTATTGTTATTAGTATAATAACGTAACACAAACGAATATGTGTTTACATAAATAAAAATATAAAAAAGATAATAAATAATAATAATTTTATAAAAAAGATGAGAACTTGGTCAGTTTAATATATAACATAGGCATTTTGAAGTCATAAAGTAAAAACAAAAGGACATCCATGCTGTTGAAGGTATTAACGCACAATTAAATGAAATGCTAAATTTCGAGCTGAAATAAAAAAAGAATTAAAATGTTTGTACATAATCATTGTTATGTTAAACAATTTATTATTTTAACTTTTGTATTTTTTTCTTTTGTTTGTTTATTATATGCATAACTTATGAAATGTATGTTATTGATTGGAATACATGGTGCATCAACTTTAAAGCATCAGTAAAATTTAAAATCGTATAACTATATAAATTCATATTTCGTTTTTTTTCTTTATATTTCTTAATTTGTGAAAAAAATAATCTGTTTGGTGATTGGAAATGCACATTTGCGGCAAACACAACAAATAATAAATGACAGTTATAACATATTTTTCTGTTTGCTATTGCACATAATATATAACACATTGTTACCCAAAATTCGACGGCAGTTTTGTGATTAAGTTTAGCTGTATACTAGACAAATAATGGTAATAATCAGAAGGATATCTTTCCATGCTGTTGCCCTTGCTTTTGAAGTATCCTAATTATGTTATTCAATACTCATAATAAGAATGAATCGCATCAGGATTAAGGTGGTGGTACATATCGTGGGGTATATTGAAAATTCATAATTATATCATGCCCTAAATCACTCTACAAGTGTCGCATTTTGATAACATTGACATTATATTTGATTTATCTCTTCATTTCTTACATTCTTAAGCATATTTTAATACTGATAAGTATTGGATGTCATCAATGCAAGTCTCTCTTTTTTTGTAAAAGCACTGTGTACTATTTCTTTCTTTAATGGAATTGTAAAATTGTGCGCACTTTGATAGTTTTATTGCAAAATCATCCATTCTTATAACACCAATATTGTGCTCTTAACATGTTTTATTTATAGAATGAACGCGGATACTTCAAACCTGATGCTGGCAATATAGTGGTACTATTTAATTCTTTAATCAGGGAATATTGTTGTAATGAATCAGTATAAAACCCTTGTACTCGATAGTTTTATTATTAACAAATAAAGATTTATTGTCTTTGTATTGAACTTTAGTTACAAATGGTTTTAAAAACAACACATTGAATCATGCCAATAAAATATAATTGTAAACAGAGAGTCAGATACAGATTACAAACAAACAGATCCTATATCAAATGATCATAAACCACAATTTATAGTGCTTGTTTTATATTCCATATGACATTCATCGCAATTGAGATTGTTTGCAAGTATTTATTTTTTTCTAAATTCTTTAAGGTGTCTAGAAATAAATGCCGTTACTAAATACAAGCATTGTTTTACAGCATCTTGATTATAAACATTGCTTGTAGCAATTATGAAATGTACTGCTTTTAAATAATTATGTAAATTTCATTTTTTTTTCTAGCATTGATTTACATGGATCGACTGAAACAATTTAAATTATTTTCATTTTTCCACTAAAATATAAGTTTAAAAGCTGACAATTAAGTATTGATTATTTCACCCAATAAGTATGTTTATAATTTGGTACTATGCGGACATTAATAAACAATACAATCGTAGTTAATTGATTTTAAAAAAAATGAGTTCGAATGTTTGTTGTGAAGACTTCCTCAAGAATGTCTTAAATATATACTGATGAAAATATTTTAGATTTGAACAAATTTCTAAATAAATAAGTATGCGAAACATAAAGAAATGAATGAGCGTTGAAAACTTTACTGTTGTTTTTTTTAATTAAACGAGTAGATTAAGGAGAGTTGTATACCAGTACCAAAAAGAAAAGAATTGTCTCCTTGTCAAAAAGGAGCCGCTGTTCTTTCACCTCTAGGTAGGGAGGAAAGGGGAGTTAAACAGGTTAAATGGTTTTGATCTTGTTTGGAAATGATTATGTCAATGAAAAAATTCAGACTTGTCATTTAGACAGGAAATGTATTGGTGATACATCTGTCATGGTCGGTGATGTATTTGTACGAATGATTATAGCTGCTTGGGTGATGAAGGCATGACCGATGTAACATGGTGTTAGTATTACTTCTTGTAACAGTTTTACTTGTAGAAAATTACCTCTGAGTTGTGGAGTCGTTATAAATATACTGCATTGTACTCATTGGTGAGTTATGTAACATTCTAAAGTCTGGTTTTCAGAGTTGTTCTAGCTGGTATATTATCTTTTGTTTTTTGTATAACATAACCTCATTTGTGCCATCATTTGCTTCAATAAATGATATATCTGGTGACACTTTTAAAAGGCTCTCAAATAGGTTTTCAGTGGCAAGTCTAAAAATGTTTCTAATGTTTCTACTTTTCAGTGTTTTGTTAAGAAATGCAATATTTCCTATAAATGTTATATATTTCATGTCTATTGCTAGCTTTTAACAATTATCAACACAGTTTTATCACGCTATGGTGTCATTAACTAAATCTGTCTGCAGCTAGTAGCAGTGGCGCAAAAACCAAGATAAAATACTCAAAGCAATGTTAATCATTTAGCCAATTGTCACGTTTATAGGATACCTAAATTATATAATGAGTTAACATGACAAAAATGATTTTGCAGCAGAGATCAACAGAACGTTGGCTAAGGTGGGGGGGGGGGGCGTGGACGGTAGTTTACACTTTCCAGTGCCGTCCACGGACATTCTCAATCAAACAGAGAAAAACTAAAACCTTAAAGAAAAACACGAGTGTGCAACATTTTCAATTTTGCCGTTTTATTTTTTCATACGGCTTCTATTCCACTCTGTTTAAATTATTTTCTTTTTAATCTGAAAAAGAATATTTTTAGTTCAACATAGATCACCTATTTACACAAGTTTCACTATATTAGCTTTTCTGCAATTATACCTTTCTAAATGGCCTACTTTTCTGTCTTTATCACTATCAGATTTGTTATTTCATTTTGACTTTCATGAATCAATTTATTTTAATAGCTAATATTTGATATGTCACGATAATTTATTGTTTAATTGTCTGCTTTTCGTGACCGTGATGCGACAATAATGTCCTTATTTACATATACAATTCTCTAGATAGTCTGTTACATAGAGGTTTGAGAAATGTTAGGAGATAATGAAATATATTCATTCAATTATTCAAATAAAAGTTCATCTACTTAAAATATAAAAACACATTGTACCAAAACAAATTAAAGTGGGATGGTGGATTTGAATGTCATATCGATTTATATTAATAAACTACGTTAATTTCTCTGGAATAGAAGAAACGTATAAACAGGTTAACACTTAAACCAGGCTAAATACTTCTATTTCTGTATTTTAATATGGGCAAAACTATATCATCCTAAGGAAGAATTTTCACAAAAGAAATACTAAATTAATAGCGATCAATGCAGACCATGATCAGACGCCACAGATGTGCCGGCTGATCTTAGTCTGCACTGGTTTTATGAGTAGATTCATTTTTATTTAATCAAAATGTTTAAAAATCATATATACCAATTGAGTACTTTACGACTCTATAACGGATTTCTTGATACTGTAAAAAGGTTTTATTTGAATATGCTATGTATATTATAGGAACTTACTTCAAGATCGTGCAAATATGATTTTTTAATATCTCCAAGTATTGCAATATTTAAATTTATATCACAAAATGTTAACATACGCTCACACTAATTGCAAAATATTACATGGTTAAGATTTTTTATATGTAGCTACATATGTAATTAAAAATTCCATATATAATTTTTCTTTCTTCTAGTTATTTCTATAATGTCATTCCCAAGTTGACAAACTAAATCAGGTTTGTTATCTAGATATTGGATTGAAGCTTTGGGAATATACTATTAATTACATTATGTTTTCAAGATAAAAGTAGCTTCTTTGCTTTTGAGAACAAGGTTATTTGTACTTTAAAGTATGACCATTTGTTAATGTCAAAGCAAGTGCTAGGGACATTAGGTGAATTACTTTGAACCCAAGCGAAGATTAAATGAACGGGAAATTTAAATTCATGACTTTTTGCTAATATTCATATACATTGATATCATGATTGACGATGATTGTGTTAATTTGTAACAGACATATTGTAGACGACTATCTGTATTCAAATGTTATTTAATATAAACACAGTGAATTGTTCACAAAATATATAGCTATCCCCCTCAATGATTATTATCTTGCGTACACAGAGGCGGTAGATTGTTAACTTCTCAAAGAACTGCCGCAGTGACTCCTTGTTATTTCAATACAAGTCATGAAATATTGCTTCTCAAACTATGCTTACTGTAGTGTTTTACAAATTCAAGAATTGAGTACTCAAAAACAGTTGGCATGTGGCGCGTAACGGCTCCGGCCTCAGCTTATGTTCCTTTTTTTATCTATTTCAGTATACTTATCCTGTCCATTCATGATAATTTATTCGGGGTACCTTTGAATGATAAAAGATAAATGTAAACAAGTCATATTCCTATAAAGTTGGTTAATTTTTAACTTGATTGACATTTTTTTAATATTTTATGTGAGAAATGTTTTCGTTTCTGACATTGATTTTATCAATGCAATTCAATATTGCATAGTCTTTGTTTTTAATAAAGCGCTGTATTCTAAATCATTTTGCACATTATACCATTTGATAGTTTTAATGTATAATAATTCATTCTAATAACACTGATATTGTGCCCTTAACACATTTATTTATAGAATAAACGCGGATACTTCAAACTAGATGCCGAGTGAAAAGTGGCACTTCTAAATTCTTTAATCAGGGAATATTCTTGTAATGCATTAGTATAAAACTATTGTACTTGATAGTTTATTACAAACAAATGAAGATTAATTGTTCTTTTATTGAATTCTAGTTACAGATGGTTTATAAACAAAGCATTGAATGATGCCAATAACCGTAGTTGTAAACATCAGCAAATTACAGGTCCTATTTCAAACAAACTTCATTCGCAATATTTAGAGCATTCCCCATTTTTTTCAGATGATATATAGGCAATTTGTCATATATATGATTTTTGTCTGCATTGTGAAATCTTATGTTGATTATTTATTATGATGACTTAGTTAAGGAAACAACAATATGTTTCAATGACGGGCATAACATATTTGCGGCATACGCAACCAATTGAAAGTGACAATAATAACACATATTTTCTGTTAACTGATGTTGCATATAGCATGCAAAACTCTTATTACAAAAACTCAGTGGTATTTTTGCGATTTAGACAAATGTATTCTAGACAAATAGCAATGTGAGAGTGAAATACATATTACAGCAATAAAGATCTTGATCAAAAAATCATATGTCTGTAGTGTATGTAATCATATTGAATATGACATTCATTTAAATACATTCTTGATTATTTACATGTTTGTTTCTACATTTACAAATATACTGTATTTAGTGTATTTCAAAATAATTCGGTTCAACGAAAGAATTGTTTACAACAAGTTTAATGTTGAAGATGAGACACAAACATTTGTATGTGAAACAGTTACAAGATCCAGTGTTTCAAATAAGCTAAATCCTGTATATAGCTTTTTTTTCTTCAGCCATTAGAATTAAGCATTTTAGAGCCATTAAAACCATTTATTAACGATGTTTTCCAAGAGGAAAAATTCGGTCATGGTAGTTCAGGACAGCTGTTTTAATTGTTTCCATCTTTTATACACAGCTATTTAAACACGATATGCTTTGTTTATTTTTTCTATCGTTTTTCAAAACAGCCGTGCAAAGAAAAACGAATTGTTTTCTTTTTTTCTTATTCTGTTAGAGTACATAATGACATTGAAGGATAAAATATTTTATTCACTTTATAAGTTTAACATTGTTTAATAATACCATTATAATTATCCAATTAAGATATCATATTTCAATTAAATGTTATTATATTTTTCTGTTGAATGAAATGCAGACTTCCTTTAGAATGTATCAAGAATATAACTTCGTGACAATTTTTAAGACTTTGAGAAATAACTGAAAGAATTAAACGTGCACGAACGAATGATATATTTTAGCTAGTATACTGTGCATTCCCAATCGCATTTGAATAGACAAGCTTTAACATGGAGAAGTGGGTGGCGGAATAGAAACTTTGTATGTCAAAACCAGACGAAAAAGGACTTTGTATGCTAATCTTATATTTCATTTGTGATGTCTTATGAAGGGAAGGTGAAGTATAAAGGATTATAGCAATCTAAAATCATTACAATAGCTCACTCCACTAAGGCAAAAAAGTCTAAAATCATACAAATTGGAAATGCTTACAAAAATCAACTGACGGCTCTTTAAACGGAAAACATATGCAACAGATAATCAAGAAATATACTCAAATTGAAATTCAACTTTAAGTTCTATTATTAACCCCATTTAAGCTGAAAGCTTTTAAACGCTTTTTTCACTCTTGGATATTCTGAGAAAACCAGAGTGAACGAATGATGTTCAGGTTGTCATCAAATGGTACACAAATCTCGAAAAAAATGTCCAATACTGTCATGGTAAAATTTTTCAGTGAAGTCTTGTTTAATTAGACGCAAAGTATATCAAATGGCAAAAGTGTTATGAAAGTGTGTACTAAGGTTTCATGGCTTCGAATGAATCATTCGCAACCGATGTAACATTGTATTTCATTGAGTTTTGTAAGTGTTTTACTTGTATAAAGTAATAAGAGTTGCGGGGTGGGTGGTGGTGAAGAAGTGTGTAGGGTTTCATGGCTGTTTTGGGATGAATATGTCGCGACCGATTTAACATTATATTTTATTGTGTTTTGTAAGTGTTATGCTTGTAGTTGAGTTGCGGAGTGGTTGCAGTTTTATTTCTTCTTAGTGATTGCTATGTCGTTTGAAGTCCTACTGTCTCTTTTTATATATTTTAATTGGCTATTTATCGTTTTTTTAACTTGTACACGATACAATGAATATAAACTAACACGACAATTCCTTAACATTTACTTGCAATTCGTTTACAATTTAAGTTTCTCAGCGTCAGTTATGCTGAAATACCTTATCACATCTTTGTATTCATACTATTGTGTTCGAGGACTTTATCCCATGATCAGCGGAAATGGCCGAAAAAATTGCGAGTGCAAACTTCATATTGCAAACATATATTGAAAACATAACCTTTGATCAATTCAAATCACCAAGACAATTATACGAGCTAGTCAAATAATAAGTTTTGTTTTCTTTTTTATCACAAAGATAATTGTGTTAAATGCTTATAATGTTCACGAATTGCATTGAACCAACTGCCGTAAGAAAAAAATCAATGATTGTTATGAAATGGTTCTGCTTATGACATAGATAAAACTTATTAGAAATTAATTAGTAATCCCTTTGACTAACAGTTGTAATGATCTTTAAGCAAAGGTCGAAGGAATTGAAAATATCTGTATATTTGCTTATACTTCGCTCGCAAAACAATTGTTTTGAATATTTGTTCACTCTTGCTAAAAGACATTTTTGCATTAGCATTGCTACATACAGCAAAATTAATGAATATATAATGAAATATAAATGATAATTCATAATCTGAATGCATTATAAATGACAATTCATTATCTGAATTACTAATGATAATGCTCTGTCGTTGAAAAGGACATTTCCATTTGTTTTGTGTTTTCATATGTTTATAAAATTTACGTCATTTTTAATCATAATCAACGGTGCTATGTTTATCAAAGTAGTATTTCGAGAGAATTTAACTGACAGATAGCAAAACTGTTTGAAAAAGCAAATTTCGGTATTCACCATCTGGAACATGTTTAAAGATGCAATGTAAACTGACGGAACTCACGTGAAACCCAGGTTTTCACGAATTACTTCATCTTCACTTCAATCAGGTGTTAAAATCTATCTGTTTACATTAATTTTGTATATAGTAAGATATGTAGCCACGCTGATTGCTGTAGATTTATAAATTGTCAGTTCCTTTTTCTCATTCTATTTTCCTCTGCTGTAGAGTATAAGAAGATAAAGGTTATCTATGAATGTTAAGACACTTAATCGCATATAATATTCATACAACTGTTACCTTATCATCCAAAACTTTATGAATTTATATACATTTTCTGTTGTTGAATGACTTCAGTGTTGATATATTTTTCTGGTCATTTTAATACCTTATTGTGTTGAAGATTGAATACTGTTTAAAATGATTTGATTTGAAATGGGTACATTTTCCATAACTATTTCAAAACTATTTGATAAAAAACAATAGGAATATTCTTATAAAATATTGCTTGACAAAAATGATGATTAAATTCTAAATGATTTTGAATAAAACATTTATACGGTTGATAATAATATTTTGTTCCAGAACATTTTATTATCTTTTTTATTAATAGATGTTATATTGGATCACGTTACCTCTTACTTGCCAACACCAACTATGTATAATTCTTTCATGTTTTTTTTGTTACGTCTGATACTATGTACTATCAATGTAGTAATTTATTCTGCAAAGTCAGTCATTAATCGCACATATCATATAAATTATTACTGATATCTTGAATCTATTATTACTCTTCTTTAATTATCAGTTCATTTTTCTAAAGTTTTTTTTTCTTGATTTTTTTGGCTCATCTGGAGACATGCAGCTCGAAGTTAATGTATATTGCAAGTCCAATTTTAACAAAAATATTCCGTGTTGTTTTGTCATATTTTATTTAACTCTTTGATTGTGTTTGATTGTATGAGTTTTGTTAAGGGATGCGGATTTTGTTGTTGTTGTTGCCTTTGTTGTTGTTGTTTTTCGACATTACTGAATAGGCATATTTTAAGGTATCTGTATTTATTTGCCACAGACGTGTTGCAGACAAATAGAGTGGCAACTCTTAATCAACTTTAATTAAACAAAAACATACAAGATGTATTACCTTCCTCGCAGTCGATCAGTCAATTGCCTATGCTTAGAATCCTTACAAAATCTAATTCTTGAGTACCAGGTAAGCTAGGAAAACGTCTAATACCGCGGAAGTTAATTAATTACAGACCTTCCGTAGATAGATTGAGTGACAACTTGTTATCTCCGTAACTAATTATAGATCCACAGTGTAAGCAAAATAAACTACGTGAATACAATGATGAATAGGGGCTATAGTTTTTTTGTAACTTTTATGTTATTGCGCAATTAAGGTTAATATTATTGTGTATCATTGTAAGTGTTTATTTTTTTGTAATTCTACTGAGCCTTTATGATATATTTTATTTATTTTAATTGTGGTTATGTTAGTATGCTGTAACGGTTTTACTTATTTGTGTGTGTTAATATGGATATATCATCGTCAGATAAGGGGTTATACATAAATCATTGTCTTATAAGGGCTTTTGTTCATTTTATGAGAAGATATATTGCTGTTGTGTCAACAAAGATTATGTTTTTGTAGTCTAACTATACACTGCAAAAACTGGAACGATATTTTCACTGATAAATTACGCCTCGCATGAGGATCAGATTAGCGAGGCCTGGGATTACTAATCATATTCTATTCCTATTGTGCCACGCGGGCTGGTATCAATATTTTAAATAACCTGTTTGTCTTTGCAAAATAGAAAAAGTAATAATGAAAATACAGTTGTTTTTTTTATCAAATACAAATGTTAAAAGCTAAATTTTCGTGCTGATTTTCTTATCAAAGCTACCTCGTTTGTAATTTTGAAAAAGCAGCAAATATAAATTGCTAATATGTATGTATAGTTAACTTTTACTTTTTGTTGCAATCATGTTGTTTGATAGAGCGAAATGTTGCCTTTCAAAATATTATCATGTTTTTTATTGTCATTTTTTGTCTCAAAAAGGCACAAGTGATTAAAAGATTTGTTTGGATTTGTGAGCTTATTTATGATAGTTACCTCAAAAATTGAGATCAAATGTATTAACTGTATTTCTGAAATGTTTCGGCACACATTTAAAAAACAATAGCTCCCGTTTATCTCGTATTTTATTCATATGACATATAAAATATACAATTATTGTACAATTTGTCAAATTAAACGCAAAGTAAGGTACGAAAATAGTACCAAGATAATGGTTTCGATCAGTATTTTATCCCATAATTGTCAACTGTTTATCACATTTTTTTACTTATTAAGCTTTTTATTTTTAGATATTGTCTACAGAAAACCATATTTGGAATCCTAATACAAATCAAACCTTGCCATACTCTCAGCTTTGTTGCAAAGCAAATCTTTTCGTTCCAATAATTCTCGTAAGTTTTCGTATTTATTGAAGGAACACGGCCCACTTCAAACCTTATGTTGCCAGATAAGTGCGTCTCATTGAACCTCACACTTGCTTGTACTCGACACTTTTATTATTAAAAAACTTAAGATTTATTGTTATGATCACAATTCAATTCTAGATACAGTACTAACAAACTTAACGTTTCCAATAAAAGATTCAGTTGTAAACTCATTCAAGCAAATATTTTTATTCACGTCCTTGTATAAATATATAGAATACAAAACAAAATAGATCTGAATTGCAATATATTGTATCATTTGCTTACATTGTCGACATTATTTAAAGATATTTTTTAAAAAAAATAATATATTGTAAATTTAAGCAAACAGTGCGAATTATGTCATATTCAAATAAACGGTCGTGAATTGTAATGTATTGTATAAAATGTGTTCACATTATTTGTTTGTTTATTGTGTTGTTTTTTGTTTGTTTTTTGTGTTTTGTTGTTTTATTTTTCATTCTTTCTTTTTGCTTTGCTTTTTAGACTCTACCTATGTAACCAACATCAGTCTGTGCAGCCGTGCCGTGCTTTTCATGGTCTGGACTGTTTGCTTTTCAGTCAGTATGTTTTGAATTATTGAGATTAAATAACATTGGACAAGTCTATTTAAGATATTAAGCATGATAACGATTGAAACGATTGAGTTGTCTTATGAGTGAACAAGTCTTAAATTGTAATAAATGGGTGGCAATGATTTACATAAAGTTATTGCCCACCCGCTTAGTTCAAAAGGAGAGATTAAAATTAATACTCCAGGAGTCTTTAGTTCGATCCTCGAGCGAGGCGTAATGTGTCCGTGACAATTGATCTCTGAGATTGAGTCTTTTGATTTTTGATTTTGATTCTGAGATTGAGATTGCATTTGTCTTAGAAATCATCTAGGATACGTTGTCGAGTACTTGCGGAGAATTACTGGTTAGTAATTTAGTTGATCTCTGAGATTGAGTCTTTTGATTTTTGATTTTTGATTTTGATTCTGAGATTGAGATTGCATTTGTCTTAGAAATCATCTAGGATACGTTGTCGAGTACTTGCGGAGAATTACTGGTTAGTAATTTAGAAAAACCAGTTCAGTAGATCAACCACCGATATACCATGAAAATCTTTGTTACATTCGGCGTAAAATGCAGAAAAAAAATTATAGTACTTGACTTTTGGTGAAAACTGTTGCAGTATCTCAACGTTGTTTGCATCATTTAAAAATATTTTTTAATATAGAGATCAGTTGTAAATCCCTGCAAAGTGTGATAAATTTCCTTCCTGATTTGTCATTTTGGATATTTTCAAAACGTCTTCATATTAATTCAGATTTATTTATAACAATATCAAGTGTTATTGTAGAATTTAATTACTGTACAAAGGAAGTCCAGCGCAATATATCATAAAATTATTGATGTGTGTTTTTTTTCTTCAATTGGAGTATCGGATATGTAATTTCGATAAATCAAATATCAAATCTTCGAAACTCTAATGTATAAAGTGTATGCTGTAGTGCTGAAATAAAACACGATTGACTTTTTGTTTTCGTTATCGTCTTATAATGATATACATTTCATATTTCATAAAAGCCGTTAAAGTGGGGAAAAAGTATAATTTGCTCTATTACTTTTTATAGATTAAAGATTCTTTACTACATATTAATATTTTCAATAAATTCAATGTTGTCCGTTGTTTTTATTTTATGAACACATTCAATAGAAAAGCCGAGTCTTATACTTTTAAAATTGCCCCTTAGGGATCTGAGTAATCTTTTTTTCTAGAGTTTCTGGAAGTTGTTTTTGGTCAACAATTGCTGTATTGTACCATATCCTCGACTTTCAAGCAATCCATATGCCTAAGCCAAATAGCATTTGTAAAGCCAAATGTTAACGCGGTGAAAATTGTCCGCTTTTTTAAACTTGGTATAACAATATGCTGGGGTATTTGACGCATTGGCTGCGATGTCTTAACAAATTATACTTGGTAGGGGAAATGAATTGTTTGATTATGGATCATTCAAATGTAAAATGTATAAAGCGAGAACAGACGTAGAAAAAAGAAAAGGAAAAAGTTCCAAGACTGGCTTTTTGAAAATAATTTTAACCGGCATGAGGTTCAATATGCATGAGTTTAAGACGGTGTAACCAGTGTAAGTTTATTATACCTATCTCTTCTGTGATTATACAGGTCGAGACCTGTATTTTGCCATATTTTGTGGTTTTGATTTGACAAAATTTGCAAGATAACATTTCAATGCTTTATCATTGCTTTCATATTCCTTTCTTGTTGATTTATATTGCTTTACACAGGACCAAAGGGCATATAAATATTCATACCTTTAAAAAGAAATACGCTTAAAATTTAGATGTTTGACAGATACTAGAATTAAGACTTAAATATAAGTATAATAAAGTATAATTTATGAATTAAAATCAAAAGTAAAACATATTGTATATGTCAAATGTTTAAGTACTGCTTGATATAAGACTTAGATATAATATGAAACACCATTTATCAACGATTTCATATTTTCATTCTCAATATTAAATTATTGTTTTGCGCATGCAACTTTAATTGCACCCGAAATTTGTCTACTAAAAGAATCTACTATCCAAAAGATACGTATACGTTTAGAAAAGAAATCTAATATAATTCAGCTTTTTTTTGTTCGTGACATTTGCAATCATTCATTTTACATTAGTAAAAACATCTTATTGGAAAAACTATATGTTTCCTCTTGAAGACTTGAGTCTGCATTATAAGAACACTTCAGCCAAGATTAACACAGAAAATGGATAACAGTATTATACACTGATAGAGATAAGGAAACGATTTGTAACAGTTACTTAAAATACGTCTGAAATCTCGGCACAATTAATCTCTTTTGATACTTGCACAAGAAGAGAAAAAATGAAATTAACACATTATTGGTTCTGACAAAACCTCATTTGATTAGTCTGTTCCCATCAGCAAGTATGTATACAATTTACATAAGCAGGCCGATTATACCACCTGACGTAGAGAAGAAGATGAAAAAATGCACGACTGTGAAAGCATGAGATTCACATGAGTTTTAAATGTTTACATTTCCACTGCTTACATGATTCATCAGATACAGAGATGAATAAAGTTGTTATTGCTGCTATCGGAATTTGCTCTTCATACCCAGAAATCAAAATACCTTTCTATCAAAAAGTCCATGTTTGTTGTCTTTGAAATTTTAAACACAATACTTTATCTAGCACAGTGCTTGTTAATCTGTCTTTTGTATGTTTTTTTTCACAGGTAAAAGGTGTTATTCCTGTTAGATAACCATTTTCTTAGCAAGTGTGACCTACTTCTAATCAAATATAATGTTTAAATAAATTTTCGAGATCAATGGACCTTTTCAGGTTTAACAATTTTATTTAAATTAGCTGACTGGCTATCCAAATGCTACCCTTGGTTAAAACATGGTCACTGGTTGACTTTGTTTACACCATCGAACACATGGTTTTGTTTATGATATTGTACCTAACAATGAATAGAAAAGGCGGAGCTAAACTTTTCACAGATAAATAACGCCTCGCCCGGGTTCGAATCAGCGAACCCTGGAATACTAATCCGATACCAACCCTATTGAGCTACGCGAGCTGGACACAACATTATAAATTAACTAATTGTGTGTGCAAAATAGAAAATGGCAAAATCTCGATTTATCATGGTTACGTGTTTTAACTGATCCAAGCTATCTTGTTTGCAGAAAATATGAGTTACTTATACGTATGTATAATAAACATTTATCTATCCCAGAGAACTTAAGCGAAAATGAAATAAACGCAAAATTTTTTATTGATGATTGTTTGCTAATATACATACACATTGATATCATGTATTGACTGTGTAAATTCGTAACAGACAAATTGTAGACGACTATCTGTATTCAAATATCATTGAATATAAACACAGTGAATTGTTAACAATATATATAGCTATCCTCCTCATTGATTATGTACTGGCTTACACAGAGGCGGTAGACTGTTAACTTCTAAAAGAACTGCCGAAGTGACTACATGTTATTTCAATACTAGTCATAAGGTATTGCTTCTGAAACTTTGCTTACTGTAGTATATAACAAATAAAATAATTGAGTACTCAAAAACAGTTTGCAACCGGCGCGGCGTCATCGGACCTCGCCTTATGTTCGTTTTTTATCTATTTCAGTAAACTTATCCTGTCTGTCCATTTATGATAATTTGTTCGGGATACTACTGAATAATTATAGATAAATGTAAAATTTATTATAGTCTTATACATTGAACCGATTTGTCAGAAAGGGTTAATTTTTAACTGGATTGACTTTTTTATACGAGTATTTTATGTGATAAATATTTTCGTTTCTGACAGTCTGAAGAAGTTTCTCAATTTTATGATCTATTGAATTTCATCAATGCAGTTCAATAATTTTACAATTTTAATAAAGCACTGTATTCTAACACGTTTTGCACATTGTACCATTTGATTTAATGTATAATAATTCATTCTAATAACACTGATATTGTGGCCTTACCACATCTATTTATAGAATGAACGCGGATACTTCAAACTTGATTCCGAGTGAAAAGTGGCACTTCTAAATTCTTTAATCAGGGAATATTCTTATAATGCATCAGTATAAAACTCTTGTACTCGAACGTTTTATTACAAACAAATGAAGATTTATCGTCTTTTTATTGAATTCTAGTTACAGATGGTTTTTAGTTGATAGTTTATTACAAACAAATGAAGATTAATTTTTCTTTTATTGAATTCTAGTTACAAATGGTTTTATAAACAAAGCATTGAATGATGCCAATAACCGTAGTTGTAAATATCAGCAAATTACAGGTCCTATTTCAAACAAACTTCATTCGCAATATTCAGAGCATGCACCATTTTTTTATATGATATATACGCAATTTGTCATATATATGATTTTTGTCTGCATTGTGAGATCATATGTTGATTATTTATTATGATGACTTAGTTAAGGAAACAACAATATGTTTCAATGACGGGCATGACATATTTGCGGCATACGCAACAAATTGAACGTGGCAGTAATAACACATATTTTCTGTTAACTGAGGCTGCATATAACATGCAAAACATTATACCAAAAACTCAGTGGTATCTTTGCGATTTAGACAAAAATGTGTTCTTGACAAATGGCAATGTGAGAGTGAAATACATATAACAGCAATAAAGATTCTGATCAAATGAATATGTCTGTAGTGTATGTAATCATATTAAATATGACATTCATTTAAATTCATTCTTGATTATTTACATGTTTGTTTCTAAATTTTTTTCAATATAGTGTATTTAGTGTATTTAAAAATAATTCGGTTAAACAAAAGAATTGTTGACAGCAAGTTTAATGTTGAAGATGATACACAAATATTTGTATGTTATTCAGTTACTTAATACAGAGTTTCCAATACGTCAAATCGTATATTTAGCTTTTTATATTTTTCTTCAGTCATTAAAATATCTTTGTAGATCCATAACTACTATTCAATTGACGAAGCTTTCCAAGAGGAAAAATTCGATCATGATAGTTCAGGACAGCTGTTTTTACTGTATCCATCTTTTCTATACAGCTATTTAAACACGATATGCTTTGTTTCTTTTTTCTATCTTTTTCAAAGCAGCTGTGCAAAGAAAAGAATTGTTTTTGTTAGTTTCGTTACTATGTTAGCGTACATGATGACATTCAAGAGATATTATTTTCACTTTATATCTTCAACATAGTGAGATAGTACCAGGACAAAACTCCAATGAAGATATGATAGTTCAATTAAATGTTGTTGAGATGCAGACTTCCTTTAGAATGTGTCGTGTATATATTTTTATTACAAATTATAAAATAGGAAAAAACCAAGAGCAACAAGGAAAGGTGGCATTCAATGAACGCAGGATCACCGAGAAACATCCCAGCAAGACACATAACAGGACATTTCGATAAAAATCGATTAAACTTTCATTAATGAATGTATTCCAAATTGCATTTGAATAGACAAGCTTTAACATGGAGAAGTGGGTGGCGAAAGAGAAACTTTGTACGTCAAAACCAGACGAACAAGGATAATCTGATATTTCACTTGTGATTTCATTTGAAGGGAAGTGAAATATAAAGGACTATAGCAATCTAAAATCATTACAGCAGCCTATAATCATACAAATTGGAAATTCTTACAAAAATCAACTGAAGGCACTTAAAACGAAAAAAATAATTATGCAACAAATAATCAAGAAATATACTCTGAGTTAAATTGAAATTCGACTTTAAGTGCTGTAATTAACCACATTTAAGTTGAAAGATTTAAAACGCTTTTCATTCTTGGATATTTTTACATATAATAAAATAAATAATTCTCGAAAAACCGGAGTGAAAGAATGATGTTCAGATTGTCATCAAATGGTACACAAATCTCGAATAAAATGTCCAATACTGTTATGTCAAATTTTTCAGTGAAGTTAATAAGACACAAAGTCTATGAAATGGCATAAGTGTTTGAACTAAGGTTTCATGGATGAATCAATCCCGACCGATTTAACATTGTATTTTCTTGTGTTGTAAGTATTATACTTTTAAAAAGTAATAAGAGTTGCGGAGTGGGTGGTGGTGAAGATGTGTGTAGGGTTTCATGGCTGTTTTTGGCTACGAATACGATTTTTGGCTATGGATAAGTCGCGACCGATTAAATCTTGCATTTCATTGTGTTTTGTAAGTGTTATGCTTGAAGTGAGTTAATGGAATTGCAGAGTGGTTACAGTTTTATTCCTTGTTAATAATTGCTATGTCGTTTGAAATTCTACTGTCTGTTTGTCTTTTTTATATTTTACTTGGCTATTTATCGTTTTTTGAACTTGTACACGATACAATGAACATAAACTAACTCGACCAATCCAAGCATTTACATGCAATTTGATTCTCGTATTATTCGTATTGCAAACATACATACAAAGTGAACATTTCATTAAAATCAATTACAAAGATACAAGAAAATACAACAATAAGTATATTTCTTTCTTCTTTTTTATTCACAAATTTAATTGTGTTCAATGCTTATATCATTCACGAATTACATTGAACCAACTGCTGTAAGACAAAAAATAGAAATTAAAAGCAATATTTGATATGAAGTGTTTCTGCTAAAGGCATAGATAAAACATGTTAATTAATAAACAGTCTCTTCGATTAAGAGTTTGAAATGCCCTTTAAGCAAATTTCGCAGGAGTTGCAAATATCTGTATATATGCTAATACTTCGCTAGCAAAACTACAGTATTAAATATTTGTTCACTCTTGCTTAAAGACATTTTTGTATCAGCATTGCTACATACAACGAAATCAATGAATAGATAATGAAAGAAATAAATAAAATTAAATAAAAATGCATTATCTCATTGCAAATAATGATGCTCTGTCGATGAAAAGGGCATTTCCATTTGTTTTCAAATGTTTATAACATTTACGTCATTCTTAACTATTATCAACGGTGCTAAGTTTATTACAGTATTTCGAGAAAATTTAACCGACAGATAGCAAAACTGTTTGAAAAAGCAAATTTCGGTATTCACCATCTGGAACATGTTGAAAGAAGCAATGTAAACTAACGGAACTCACGTGAAACCCGGGTTTTCACGAATTACTTCATCTTCACTTCAATCAGGTGTTAAAATCTGTCTGTTTATATAAATTTTGTATATATGTAGTCACGCTGATTGCTACAGATTTATAAATTGTCAGTTCTCTTTTTCTTATTCTATTTTCCTCTGCTGTAGAGTATAAGAAAAATTAAGGTTATCTATGAATGTTAAGACACTCACTCGCATATAATATTCATACACCTGTTACCTTATCATCCATGTTCCAAAACTTTATTAATTCATATACAGTTTTCTGTTGTTGAAAGACTTAAAATGATTTGGTCTGCAATGGGCACATTTTCAATAAGTATTTCTAATATTGAAAATAATCAATAGGAATGTATCATTTAGACATTCTTAAATAATTTTAAATATTGCTTTTTTATTTTATTTTTATTATCTGCTATACTATTATATGTAATATATGGGAGTCCGCCGTCTATGGTTTATTAACTGATACTGACTACGGTGAAAACTGATAATAGCTTAAATGCTGAAAGATTTAATATTGGATAAATTGGATACTCTTTACTTGCCAACACCAACTATGTATAATTCCTTCATGTTTTCTTGTTACGTCTGATACTATGTAATATCAATTTAGTTATTTATTCTGAAAAGTCAGTCATTAATCGCACATAACATTTAACTTATTTCTGAAAACTTGAATCTTTTACTTTTCTGAAATCATCAGTACATTTTTGTTAAGTTTGATTTTCTTGTTTTTTTTTTATTGGCTCATCTGGAGACATGCAGCTCGAAGTAAATGTATATTGCAAGTCGAATCTGAACAAAAATATTCTGTGTTGTTTTATTATTATTGTATTTAAAACTCTGTGATTGTATTTGTTTGAGTTCTGTTAAGGAGTTCGGGTTTTTTTGTTGCCTTTTTTGCTGTTGCTGTTTTATTTTGTTTTTGTTCGGCATTACTGAATAGGCATATTTTAAGGTATTTGTATTATTTGCCACAGACGTGTTGTAGACAAATAGAGTGGCAACTCTTAATCAACTTTAATTAAACAAAAACATACAAGATGTATTACCTTCCTCGCAGTCGATCAGTCAATTGTCTATGCTTAGAATCCTTACAAAATCTAATTCTTGAGTACCAGGTAAGAAAGGAAAACGTCTTATACCGTGGAAGTTAATTAATTACAGACCTTCCGTAGATAGATTGAGTGACATCTTGTTATCTCAGTAACTAAATTTAGATCCACATTGTAAGCAAAATAAACTACGTGATACAATGATTCAGACGCTTATAGGGGCTATTGTTTTTGTTGATTTCTTTTTGTTACTTTTTTATTATTGGTCTAGTAAGGGTAATGTTATTATGTATATTTCTTATTGTGATTTTTTGTCATGTTATTAGCATTAATGGTACATTATATTCTGCTATTTGTAGATATGTTAATGCGCTGTAACGGGTTATTTTTTTGTGTTAGCATGGATATATCATCGTCTGAGGTTATACATGTATCATTGTCTTATACGGGGTTATATTTTATTTTATTAGGAGTTATATTGTTGTTGTGTCAATAAAATTTATGTTATTTTTGTTGCAGCCATATCTTTTGATGGAGGGAAATGTTGCCTTTCAAAAACTTTTTTATTATCATTTATTGTCTCAGAAAGGCAAAGGTGATAAAAACAATTTGTTTAAATTTGTGAGCTTATGTATGATAGCTACCTCAAAAGATGACATCAAATGTATTAACTGTTTTCCTGAAATGTTGCGGCACACATTTAAAAAAAACAATAGGGCCGTTGATCTCGTATTTTATTCATTTGGCATATAAAATATACAATTATTGTAAAATTTTGCTAGTTTTCTTGTCAAATTACGCAGCAAGGTACGAAAATAAAACCAAGACAACGGTTTCGATCAGTATTTTATTTCATTATCACGTTTATAAACATATTAAGCTTTCTTGGTTTAGGTATTGTATACAGAACCATATTTGGAATCTTAATACAAATCAAACATTGCGATGCTCTCAGCTTTGTTACAAAGCAAAGCTATTCGTTTCAATAAATCTCATAAGTTTTATTATTTATTGAAGGAACACGACCACTTCAAACCTTATGTTGCCAGATAAGTGCATCTCAATGAACGTCACACTTGTTTGTACTCGACATTTCTATTATTAATAAAATGAAGATTTATTGTTATAATCGCAATCTAATTCTAGATGTAGTACAGATAAACTTTACGTTTCCAATAAAAGACTCAGTTGCAAACATATTCAAGCAATATTTTGATAAACGTCCTTATATAAATATATAGAATACGAAAGAAAAATAGATCATTTTCTTACTTTGCTGACATTATTTAAAGTTTTTTTAAATGTATGAAATTCTAAACATACAATGCGAATAATGTCTTATTAAATACATGTATAACAACAAATGGACTTATATAGTAACATATCGTATAAAATGTGCTCTCATTGTTTACTGTTTTTTGTTGTGTTTTTTTGTTGTGTTTTCTTTGTTGTTTTTGTGTTGTTTTTTTTTTTTTTTGTTGTTTTTTTTTTCATTCTAATTGCTTTGCTTTTTGGAATCTACCTATGTAACCAACATCAGCCGGTACAGCCGTGCCGTGCTAATCATGGTCTGCAATGTTCGCTATTCAGTCAGTATGTCTGAAAATGATGAATCATTTTGTCCAGATTTAAAGTAATGGACAAATTTATTTAAGATATTAAGCATGATAACGATTGAGATGTCTTATGAGTGTACGAGTCTTAAACTAAAATTAATGGGTGACAATGATTTATATAAAGTTATTGCCCACCCGCTTATTTCAAAAGTAGAGCTTAAAACTGATACTCCTGGGGTATTTGGTTCGATCACCGAGCGAAGCGTATTATTTCCGTGGCAATTGGTGTCTGACATTGAGTCTAATGGACATTTGTCTTAGAAATCATCTAGGATTTATTGTCGAGTGCTTGTGGAGAATTACTGGAAAGCCAGTTAAGTAGATCGATCACTGAGATATGACGAACAACTTTGTTACTTTCGGAGTAAAATCCAGAAAAACAAATGAACAAATAAAGTAATGGTAGAACCTGACATTAAGTAAAAATCTGTTGCAAATAACGTTGCTTGCTTCATTCAAAAATATTTTTTTAATAGAGAGATCAGTTGTTAATCCTTGCAAAGTGTTATAAATTTCATTCCTGATTTGTCATTTTGGATATTTTTCAAAGCGTCTTCATATTTCAGATTTATTTATTTGCAAAGCAAGTGCTATTGTAAAATTTAATTACTGTAAAACAGAAGTTCAGCGCAATATGTCATGAATTATTAATCTTTGTTTTTCATTCAATTGGAGCGACGATATGTTCTTTAATTTAACGTGTAAACTATAGTGCTGAAATAAAAGAATGAATCTTTGTTTACTGATATCCTCTAATAATTATTTACATATACGTATTTCTAAACAGCCTTTAGAAACAGAGGAAAAGGTACAATTTGCTCTCTAACTTTATAAATTTAAGATACTTTTCATAAATTCGATATTGTCCAGTGATTTTTTTTTCTAAACACATTCAATACAAATCGAGTCTTTTAATGTATTTCGATTGCTCCAGAGGGATCTGAGTAATCTTTCTTTTTTTTAGAATTTCTAGAAGATTTTTGTTCTTAGCCAAATTTAACAACTGCTGTATTGTATAATTTCCTTGATGTTCAAGCAATCCATATGCCTAAAACAAATAGCATTTTATAAAGCCAACTTTTAATGCGGGTGAAAACTGTCCGCTTTTAAACCTGGTATTACAATACAATGTTAGGGTATTCAAGGCATTGGCTGCGCTGTCTTAACTTGTCATACTTGGTCGGGGAAATGAATTGTTTGATTTCTTATCGTTCAAATATAAAATTTATAAAACGAGAAAGAATGTAGTAGAAAGAAAAGGAAAAGTTTTCAAGGCTGGCTTTTTGAAAATAGCTTGACCGGCTTTAGAATGAATATGCATGGGGTAAAGACGTTGTAACCAGCATAAGCTAATCCATGATCTCTCTTCTATGGTTATAAAGTCAAGACATTACTTTGCTTTATTTTGTTGTTTTGATTTGATGAAATTGCAAGATTGCATTTCAGTGCTTACCATTGTTTTCTAATTGACTAAGTTATACTTTATAAATGCTTCCTTATTGCTTTATTACTGCGTTAATATTATTTTCTTATTAATTTATATGGCTATACACATGACTTAAGGGCAAATAAATATGTATACATTTTAAGAAAAGATACATTAAAGATTTCGATGTTTCGACTGACCCTAAAATTGTGTCATAACTGTAAAAATAATTAAAGATAAAAAGCAAAACAGATTGTACATCTTTAAAATGTCAAAGAACTGTTTTTATGAACAGAAATACTGTTTGGTGTTTTATTCTATTTGAAAATCAATTACAGCTTTTTTATTTAACTTGTCTAATAACAGTGCTGGAGCCGACACTTGCTTTTCAGGAATAAAAAGTACTACAGGCCACTTAGTCATAATTTAAAAAAGGACTAGACTAGACAGGACCTAGATATAATTTGGAACAACTTTTTCAACCATTTCATATTTTCATTCTTAAAATCATATATTTATTATGCCTTCTTCATCTCATTATGTAACTTTCACTGCTTCCATAATTTGTCTACCAAAGGAATCTACTATTCTAACGAAAACACTGTTTACGTATAGTGAAAAACTACCAATGCGACTCAGTTTTTGTTTGTGACATTTGCAATCAGTCATTTTAGATTAGTAAAAAAGATTCTTAGTGGAAAAAACACTATGTTTCCTCTAGAAGACTTGTGTCTGCATTAGAAGAACACTTCAGCCAAGGTTAACACAGAAAATGGATAACAGTATTATACACTGATAGAGATAAGGAAACGATTTGTAACAGTCACTGAAAATACGTCTGAAATCTCGGCACAATTAATCTCTTTTGATACTTGCACAAGAAGAGAAAAAATGAAATTAACACATTATTTGTTCCGACAAAAACTCATTTTGATTAGTCTGTTGCCATCAGCAAGTATGTACACAATTTACATAAGCAGGCCGATTATACCACCTGACGTAGAGAAGAAGGTGAAAAAATGCACAACCGTGAAAGCACGAGATTCACATGAGTTTTAAATGTTTACATTTCCACTGCTTACATGATTCATCTCATACAGAGATGAATAAAGTTGTTATTGCTGCTATCGGAATTTGCTCTTCATACCTAGAAATGAAAATGCCTTTCTATTAAAAAGTCCATCTTTGTTGAAATTTTGAACAAAATACTTTATCTTGCACAGTGTTTGTTAATCTGTCTTTTTTATTTCACAGGTAACAGGTGTTATTGCTGTTAGATATACTGCAGATGGTCGTGAAATGTAATCAAGATATCAACAAAACTAAATAATGGTGAGTTCTTAGATGTCATTATAAATGAGTGTAGTATGTTGAATTGTCATGACTTACATGTTTTATCTTGTTTGAATCTTGTAATAATAAGCAGTGTATGATTTACAGTTAATTTACCAGTCTTGGTATGACGTAAAACATTACACATGAGAAACATGCAGAATTATTCTCAGACATTTTGAATAAAAAATTACAAAATGTAGCTTCTGATGATATAAAGTATATACTTAGCTTAACTAGACTAATTTATTCTATACGTTACTTAGTATTTACTTAGCTTGACTAGACTTGACTAGACTAAATTGATTCAAGTTCTAACTTAAGTTGTTATTATTGATTGCCATCTTGTCTATGTTGTCAAAGCGTCTCCTGAAATTGGATTTATGGACAGACATAAGCAGGTGATAAGTGTTAAACAATGACTGTATTTGTAAATTTTGAGAATGCAGTGTACCCTATTCTTGTAAATGTTTAGACACGTTTAAGGTCCGTTTATTTATAATGTCTTTATATTATCTTTTACAATTCTTAGTTTTACGTAAATAACATACATAACATAATAATATAATGATGTTGTTGTATTAGTAGATATTTTTAACTATTTATTTACGAAGGCTTAAACGTAAATACCTTTCTGGAAAAGGCGATGATTTTTTAAACATGGTAGCGTTTTGTTGAGTCATTTATAAATGGAATTGTTAAAACAAATTAAGAGGTGGGTCTAAAAATATGCAAAGAACAAATGGAGAGAGAGAAAAAAGCAAACAAAATATATGTTTTGGCACAAACTACGGTAAGATAAAGAAAAAGAGGTAAAAGCAAGAAAGGCTGCTTTTTTAAAATACTTCAAATATATTATCAATCAGTACTAAACATTAATAAAAATTGGTCCCACTCATTGCTGAAATCGTCGAGATTGTTTGGTATTTTCTTTTTTGTTTGACAACTCTATATATTATATTTAGCAAAGTAGAGAATATATAACATAATCTTTTTGTGAATGAAAAAAATGACGAAAATGTGTCTTGATTTTATGAATACCAATTTCAACTTACCAATTAAAGAATTCATTCCAAAGATTTGTGTTTGTTGAAAAGTCCAAAATATATATATTCTATACTATCTGAAATCACAAAGGCTAGATATAGACTAAGGTATATTAATCAACTTTGACATCAAAATTGTTAAAGGAGCTTCACTCCACTAAGGTCCGAAAGCTTGAAAAGCATATAATTTGAAAATGTAACACAGATAAACTAGGACATTGAAAACAGAAAAATATAAAAAGGATAATGAAGAAATTACTTGAAATTTATTTGAAAATTGATGTTTATTTCGATTCATATTCCGATTTGAGCTTAAGGCGATTAATTATTTCAGGTAATTTTGAAGAATGAAAATGTAAATTGATAAAAAAAACGGAGTGATAGATCTGAAATACGAACAAAGTGACTTGCATGTGTCTACATGAATTGAAATTAAAAAATATTTTTAAAAAAATCCTGTCGCGTTATGTCAAAAAACCATGAGTTGAGGTCCTTGAAGATAACTACTATTTAGTTCAATAATTATAAGTAAAAGTTGTAAAGGCATTATATTGCTAGTTTCCATACAGTTGAAAAAGATATTGACGTGGAGATAACCTTCGTGATTTTGTTACAATAAAGATGAAAGAAAAATGAAAAAAAGGATGATTCAAGAATAACTTGCAGAAAGATTTAAAAAGCCGGTGCACTCTTTCACATATTCTGCACTTTGTTTTAATAGCTCACAAATGACCTTTCTTGTTATATCCTGTACGTACTGTATTTTATAATATTTCCTGTTCAATATTGAAATTATCAATAAGGAAAAAAATTATTGAATATTAGCTATATTTAGAATTTTATCTGATATTGTTACCATATTAGAATTTAATCTGATATGATTTTGTATCCTACTTGTCACTTTGACACACTGATTTAGTATCACTTAGATTAGAAACTAGGTAATACTTCATTTATTACAAAAGGGTCAGGTTCAACTGAACAGATATGAAATATTACGACAGGGGAAGAAAAATGACTTTTTAATATCTGAATTTATCTATTGTGATGAAATAAAAAGCCTTTTTGAAAATGTGTATACTTATCCCAACATTATTTTTATTAAAGACGAGTAAAGATTACAAAAGTATTTTTTTCTTTACTTGTTAACAGTTTTGTTATTGCTATTGTATTTCATATATTATATAAAAACAATTATTTCTTTATATGATATGTAAATACAAATATGTACGTTTTGTAGGAGTCTATTCAAAAGAAAGGACGCACTTTTTCTTTTTTGTTTTCACTTATACTTCTGTGTCACGGTGAGAAATAGGACCTTAAACTATATCTGATAAAATTCAAAATATTGTATTCGAGATGCTCAGATTTTATACTATATGTTTGTTTAGTTGTGAAATAGTTAAAATAAACCATTAGGTCGGCCGAAAGAACAAAACTGAAAATGTTGCAGAGTTCGGTTTGATTGGGCTTGTTTATGGACTGCAGTGGCAAATGCTAGCTATCGTTCGCATCCTCTAGCACACGCTGAAGCAAACATCAACATTTAAACATAAAAATAATGTTAAATTAGGCTTTATTTTGTAATGCTAAACTAAAACGTTTACCAATATATAAAATTTACCTTCAAAGCTATCGAAAAATTTTGATAGGTAATATTTTTGGTATTGAAGTATTTGTGTTTTAAGAACTAATTTGTCTAATCGTGTATAACAATAGGCATACTGTTCATAGTAGTATGATGATATAATACGTGTCAAGATGGAAGGAACACATACATACTTACATATGCTATCTTCTAGTATATAGTTAAATAGAGATAAGAGAAATATTAGTCATAAACTTGTCAATAGTCACGTGATAAACAAAGTTTAAAGTGACTAATGATTGCTTAGTGGTTATCAGGTGAAGACAATAACATTTAAATGGATTGAGTATTGAATTGAAATCATCGGTTTTATATATATATAATAATTTAATCAGTGTTTTAACTACAAGGTACTGTTTCACAGAGGGTCAAAGTGATAACAACAAAGATTAAATTGAATAACAATTAAAGCGATAGATCACTTAAAAAGTAAATCAATGTCAATAATAAGGCAAACATAATCACACAACAATAAGTGGGGCTTAGCAATGTGAATAGATAAAAGGAAGAACAACAATTGGTAAGGGAGTTTAATGTGTATTGTTTGGACATAACTGATTTATGAATTTAAAGGTAAAACTTACCAATCTTTTACAATAGTAACAATCTATAATAGTTGTTTTTGACATATTTTTGTACTGTTTACTCCTTAGCATACAGGTTTGCCCTGCTTTGAATTTGAAGCAATCTATCTAGAGTTTAAGACAGTACAATATTAAAACACTTAAAATGAACTATCAACAGTATAGTGTCTGTTTAGACTGCCAGCGATTCGTCCAATTTGTGTATGACATCTGTGCACTGTCCAATGGAATCTAGTATTGTACATGTATCCAACAAAATATAGTTTTTATGATTGAATGCTTCATTTACAAATATACTTAATTATATACTAATGATAAAAACTTATTATTAATCTCTCAAGATGCATGTATCAGATAAAAGAAATATTTTTTTATTATTTATGTATTTCTGCCTGTTCAAAGTTAATATTATGCCATTTTCAATATTCTAAGAATTTGATTTAAACAACTGTTCATCGGTAAACAGAAATAAATTACTGCCAAAACTAACAATAAAAAGTCAGTAAGTAATAAAATAATGATGTATTTGTCTGACTGCCTTTTAAGTTAAAATTATTGCAGTGTTTTTATCTCCATTATGGAGTTATATTGAACAAAATGAATACGTATATTTCACTTCACTTGTTTATCACCTTCTATTATCTGTAATGACTGTAATACTAAACCACAATACCATCCTTAATGTGTTGTAATAAGAAAGTCTGATAGTTGTAACATTTATTATATTTAACATTACAACTGTGAATCGATGTTCATCTCCAAGGCAATTTATCTTGTTGAATTATATGTCTATAAAAGGACTTTAGCATGTTATTTAAATTCAAATGATTCAGATTGCATGTTTAATGGAGTATGAGAAATGTGCATTGTGAACGAAGTACGAGAATTAAGCATCCCTTAAAGCCAATAAACAGAATTACAAATGTTTTATCTTGGTGTGTTGCTTAAAATGAATTAAACTGATACGCAACTCCATTGTTGTCGTCACTAAATTCCGTGCCTTGTGTTTTGCATGCGAAGTTAATAACGTTTGTGATTCAAATATTATGCTTCTAAAGTAACCAAATCGATGATATTGAATTTCTTTGAAAAACGTTAATCATTCAATTTTTCGTAAAAGACGAATAATTTTTACTTTGACTACTTTAATATTGTTAGACCTGGCTTATATTTATGTTTTTAGGATCTCTATTTGGCCTAATGGTTAAACTCGCTGACATGAAAATTAATGTTGTTCCTTTTCCATTGCTACTTTAGTTTTGCCAGTAATGTTGAGTTCTTTTTTATTTTAATTTTCAAGCAGAATAACTTAGTATACTTTAAGTATTATTTTTTTAACTTTTACCTTAACGATGTCAGCAACAGCTGAAACGAATATGTCTTTTCATTTCCTCTAGCATGCACTTTAATTATAGAAATAACCAAATCATCTATTTTTCCGGTGGGGGGACAATGACCTTAATTTATTATCAGAAGTCACGAAACAATTTGAAAACAACGCTTTAAAAGTGCCTCTTTAAAATAGTTATTGCATTCTTGCAAAAAGTACGTTCTCTTGGTTAAGAATATTACCTCAAAACACGAAACTTCTAAGAATAATAATACAATACAAATGCATGCTTTTAAAAGTTGGAGAATCATGTGTAAGAATAAACATGATAAGAATAAAGATGTTTACAAAATACCGTATTAGGGCGTACATCGAAATACCGCACTGTATACCCAATTAGGGCCAATAACAAAATTATGCAATGTGCATACAGCTAGGACCTTTAGCGAAATACAAACGAGTTATGAGAATTTGAGAACATGTAGTGTTTTTACGTTCATTTCAGAGTGTCGCAATTGTGAGCCTTGAAGATCAGAACAGAATAAGAATTGAGAAATATCAGGAGTGTCAGACCCTCATATCTCTGGAGGCATCGAATAAAAGCGGTAAGTAAGAATCATTTCCAGATAGCCATTTCACCACAGTATAACTCCATACTGAAAACAGTATGAACTTGTTACTTTTGTAATCATAAATCATTACCTTTTTTGTATCTTTTAATAGATTCCGAAAAAGTACTCATACAGATTAATTATATTCCGCTTCCTTTGTTCTTTGACCATTGGTATTAGTATAGCGAGTAAGTGTTTGTATGGAACTCAAAAATGTTTTCTCTTAAAGATTATTTTTCTCTTCTTCTTGTTTATTCTTCTTTTTCGTTTTCTTCTTGCTTTTAACTTTTTAATCATCATTTAAGAATATGGAAGAGATTTTAATCACTTTGTTTATTTAAGAATTGCAAAGAGACAGTATATTTATTATCAGCAAGGAACCAACGTTGTTACAACTTTTAAATAATCGAAATGATTTCCCAGAAGGGTTTTTACTTTGAATTTATTGATAACACTTGTTGATAGTTACAGTACCTATCTTCTAAACATATGCATTGAACGTTAATGAAATTTCTATTCTAAGGTAAAAATAAATATTATTTTTATGGAAACAAAGCAAAATATAAATTAAACAAGTAAAATAGATGTTCCAACAACTTAGTATTAGATTTTATATACGGGAATTATTTTAGCTATAGCTGATATTTTAGTGATATCCTAATTGGTATATTTAATCTTTTTTCAATAGAGGGGTAACTGGGGGATCTTTTCTACCATGGCCAATGTTACCCTATTTACAACAACAACAACAACATAAACTTTATTAAGCTCAAGCCATGATAACAAGCCTGTGAGCATACAGCGAATGACACAAAGAAAAATACCTTGTGGGGTCACGTGACAGATTGTTTGCTTAACGGGGTTGACAATAGTGATAGTGTGTTACTCCATTTATTATTTTGAAAAGGACTATAAATTTTTGTCCGGGAATGTTCCATTTTTGGATATTGGGTGGCTAAAACTAATTTAATAGTCTACACTTTTTAATAGTTATTTGAATTTTGAACACTATAAACACCATTTTATATTGTTTTTAAATGAAACAGAGTTTAATTGTATTTGTGCAGCCTGAAGTATATCACTGCATCGAAACCGCGCTATACCCAAAAGGTAGTGTAATCGTCCGCTGTGTAAAAGCCAGGTAACTTCGCGTAAAATGTGTTAAGTAATATAAATAATTTGATAAATGATTATCAACGAATGCTTAGTTAAAATATTCAAAAGATGGATATATACTGTTTTGAAACATCTGGAAGTATTCACCATTTGATCATAAAAGTATCAGTTTAGCTAATTTAGCAGAAGACCGAGAAATGCATAATGCTATTAATGTGGATGCCCCTTAAAACAAGCAAAACGTAACAAAGCAAAAATTAATACATATCTGTGTCAATGTAATACTTGATAAAGAGCACAAAGTAACTATGTTGAGGATTTTTAATGTTTGAATAGTCTTATCATTAGCATTATTGACATAATGTTAGTTTACAGAGCTTTTTCTTGGTGAATAACAAAAGGTCAAATAGCTTTACCTTAATACCATTTTTTCATATTTAATTTAAATAGTTAAACATATGAATGTATTTTGAATTTGTCGTCTGCATAATTATTTTTATTTCTTTTGTTAAAGTACTTTTATTGATAATTCATTCTAAGAACGTGACCGCGACTCAGCAATATTTGATATAACATAAACAATTATTTAGTCGCATATGAAATTCATTGAGTCTGTCTTTAAATTAATTTTATTATTCAGAAACATGACGTATTTATAAACAAGATTTATTTCCTAAATTGCCACAGATTAAATTTTAAAAAATCAGTTAGAAACAATGTTTTGAACGAGACAATTTATTCTAAATTAGAAACATTATATACAAAAACACCCACGATGTTTTTCACAGACCTACGAAATGAGAACATGATAGTGCATTAAGGCAATGGACTGAGGACATACTAAATAATTGAATAATTCTATTTGATAATTTGCTGTTTAGTGTGTCTAATTCATTTGAATTTTTTAATTCTATATAAAGAGATATTCTACATTGAAATTTAATTCATATATATAAAGATTTACCCTAAATATCAAATAAAGCATGTAATATGTGGACGATATGTTGTAAAAATGTATTTATTTCATATGTGGATATATTTCTCAACTTAATATCATTAAACGCCGGAATGTTTTCTGAAGAAAATTTTCATTGTAAATCGGTTAGTTTAATTTGATTAACATTTTGGACCATTGTATTATTTCCCAGGACAAAAATAATAATTTGTTTATTGAGAATTTGTCAAAAAATAAACAATCCCATAGTTTTTATTGTGTCTATACCTATTGTCTGTTTTCGAAAATGTTAAATCAACAACCACTTACTCGTGTTACTTGTATATTAAAAATATTTTAAATTATTGACGTAACTCTTTGTTCATACTAGTATGAATTACATGATGTTCATGTTTGTCAATGTAATAGATGATGTAATAGATATTAAAAATGTTTTTCCTTTTTGTTTTTGATTGTATTCATATTGCGTATATATGGTGGATTGAAATAAAATATTGTTGAAACTAATATTCCTCTCAAATAAGAAATTAACGTGGTAAGCATTGGTGTGATACAAAATATAGAAAAAATAACTTTTTGAACTCTCTAGGTTAACAATACACTTTGTTTTTGAAGTTATAAATTTTCGGAATATTTATGATAATAAGTAGTTTTGATAATTATAATTGATAAATAGAACAATTATCATTAGCATAACTATGTTAAATTGATGTTTTTCGTTGGCATGGTAAAGGTCATACCATAATTTTTATTCAGAATTTATATTCTGTCAAATATTAAGGTAAACACAGAATCGAACATTTTTTATTAGCGTATTCATCATGTTTTTATCAAAAGCACATCAAATAACCCTTTCATTGTTGCAAAACTGTAAAATAGAACTGAATAAATGACCACCTATCTTTATATGTTAAGCAATCATGATGAAAGCGATATGCTTCTTGAAACTTATTGAATGTTGTATTGAATATTTAGGAAAAAAAGATATGGTGAGTAGCAATTTAAGAAAGAACAAAACAAAATTGCTTCTTACCATATCTTTTTTTCTAAATATTCAATACAACATTCAATAAGTTCCTTTGTGACAGCACTTGTATTCCAAAACTTAATAAACTATCCTCCATGTCCAAATATTTGCGCTGCTATATGAAATATTAATAACATTTTAATTGTAGCTATAGTCAAGTGATATTTGTCTCAAGAAGTAAGCAAACTGTGTCTATGTTTAACGTATGGTAATTCTAGTTGTGTAAAGAACAAACTTTTGTACACATCTACTCGAGAACAAAATTGTGTACATATCTACTTGTCAAATTTAATGATTTTACGCGTTATCTACATATAATTTGATTTTTCTGGCATTAAATGACTATTTATAATTTACATTGTATAATTATTGCCATTATCTTGCAAAAAGAAAAACGATAATTATCATTATTATAATACATGGCGCAATTTTATGTTATTAGTATTGTTTGGGCCATTTATATTGAAATTGTAGTATTATTTTTTACAGAACACTTTTTTACTGTGCCAGATTAGGATCGATGAGATGTCCTTTAAAATAACTAAGGATTCTACAATCAAGAATTTTCTTTTACATTTTCGTGTGTTTACTTGCAACCAACGCCTTAAAGTGTATGCAATTCTCTGAAAATCAGATTCATTCATAATTTGTAAGAAATATATCACTGAAAAGCTTTGTTTGTTTTACACTTGATATATTTGATTTGTAATCAGGAATGTAAATACCAAACCAAAATTAGCATTCAAATCTAAACAAGGCGCATATTACGTGTCTTGATTATTGCTAAGATTTACACTTAATGAACTTTATTTATGGCGTTAAACTAAACTACGTTAAACTAATGTTTAATGACCTTTGTAAGGTACTGCCCTCTCTCATCTTTCTCATAATGAATTATTATGAAATTACAACGATAACTCCCTTCTAGACACAACTGACAGAAATTAAATGTTTTTGACTCCTCAATTTTATACAGCAATGATCTTAATTCAAATCGATGAAATATTTTTCATTCAGATTTCAGTTTTTTTTCTGCACACTAATCTATTTTGACCAAAGTTGAAGGGCAAGCGGTTTTTTACATACAAATAAAGTTATAATTTATATATCTATCTGTATCCTGCCGAAATGGATTAGAGATTTTATACCATCTGCATTTTTCATTGGACATCAGAGATGTTGACATGACTGTTTCATTTGCTCCATCATAAAATGTCGTCGCTATAGAATATACTTTGTAGTTAAGAGATCTCTTTATCTAGAAAGATCAAGTTAACGTCTTAGTAAACAATGCCGGTTTATTCAGCTTCATGCTAATTTCGTTAATGTAAAGTGACATTTCTTGTGGGAATGTGTCATTTGTTTTAGTCTTGTTATATTACAAAATTGAAACATTACATTTGTATTGCAAATCTTCTGGATATAAGGGTTTTACTTTTAGTGCATTACGTATAAAGATAGTTTGCTGCACATTTGTAACTGCTTGCCAGCTCTTGCCTGAAATAATGGCACGGAATGGCACCTAAGGTCTTCCTCCACAAGTAAAGCTGGAACGTCACTATACGAGGTATACTGTGTCGGTGCGACATATATCACAATCAAACAAACGAACGAAATTGTAACCGCTTATTTCTGAACTGAAAAGAATCATATTATATATATATGCATGACGTCTTCTATGTATATAGATAAAATTTAATATCATGCAATATCGTTGAAGTAATGTAGGCTCGGATCGTGAAGTGAATTTCCATTTTGTCACATGACACATATGATGTTAGTCTAGCTTAGATTTTTTAATCAACATTTAACGTATGAAAGTGATTTTAATCACTTTGTTTGTTTAATGCGATGTATTTCAAAGAGGGGTTGTTTATATTATCAGCAAAGAACCAATGTTGTTAAAACGTTAATTGTAAACTTTGAAATAATTAAAATGATTTCCCTGGAGTGTTATTTTTACTTGAAAGTTTATTTTTGACACTTGTTTATATTTACTAGATATGAATGGATATGCATTCAATATGACATTGGAGGATGAGCTATAAACTATTTAAGCATAAACAGTTATACTCTATCGTAGCAAGAGTCCCGATGCTTGAAGTTATATTCATGCATTAAAACTGCACATGCATATGTGCATTAACAGAGAAAAGGGTATTCATTAACGGATGAAATCACGAGAGCACACACTGTTATTACACGTTTTATAATAGTGTGGCCCATGCATTAAAAGATAATTGACTGCATTGATAGTTTTCCAAACATTACTGTCATATGACATCGCATGCGCATGTAAAAGGAATAACGAAACAGGTTTCTTTACGAAACAAAAAAGACAAATAACGAAAAGGTTAATATTAACTGTTTTCTGTCATTTAAGGAAAGCCTGCTGAACCTCGACTTGCGTCACCGATCTTCTGCAAATGCGAGAATAAAGATTCAGTAGCTCTTACATGTGGTTAATTATAATGATTTTGGATGTACTGCTTTTTATATTAGAAAATTCTTCATAATTATGTTGATGAAGAAAAATGTTTTTTCTTCAAAAGCTTATCAAGACGGTCATGCTTAGGAGAAAAATAAGTTAAACAGTATTGCCATCTAGTATAATTGTTTAAGTTTAACTTTTTAGTTTAAGTTGACATGTGTTAATGTCATTTTTACTTCGTATTAAACGTGTTAATCTAATTGTTTTTTTTATATCATGACATAAGGTTCTTTTGCACAATTATAATACATATTAGCGGTGTTATTTTAAATCCAACAAAAGAAATCAAGAGAAAGCGCAGACATCGTATAAGTGATTATATTGTTTTCTGTGTCAAAATAGTTTTTGATGTCGAAAGAATTGATTATAAATGAAAAAAAAAAAAGATTTCTTAATGTTTTCATTGTATCAATATAGCATATACGAGATGGTGTATTAACTTATAAAATCATAAAAGTCGCAAACAATCATTCATTTTTTCATTATTCAAACCTATGTTCGATTTGTCGTCTGCACGATTATCAAGGATGTATGTATTTCTGTTATTTATTTGTCCTTAGTGTAATTTATTTGTCCTTAGTGTAATTTATTTGTCCTAAGGCACTAAGTTCATTGTCTTTAAGCTCGTGTTGTTGACTTTTAAATGAGTTAGTAGGTTTTCTCTCAGGAGAAAACATCGTTGGCGGTTTTTATATATAATGTTTCTAATTTTGAATAATTTGTCTCATAAAAACCCTTTTTCTTAACAGATTTATTCGAAATTTAATCTTCGATAATACGGTAAATTCATCTTTGTTGACTGCAGGTTTCAGCAGGGAAAAACATTAAGTTACACACTCAATTAACTTAAAATGCCACAAAAATAAATGTTTATTTTGCATCATTTTGCAGTTATCTGAGATTACATTAATAGTTCAATAAACTCCACTTTTGACGATATTTCATGGACATCGTTCTATCCAGATATCGTAATATCCAAGAAACAACCAATTTGACAACAAGAGTCTGGACCGTAGCAATAGCATCGTTATAAACGATATCGTTATAAATGAAGTTTACTGTATTTTGTCTTACTATTTAATCATAAAAAGTGTCTGTTCTAAACTTAATCGTTGTTTAAAGTACAAAACCTTTTGTCTCTTTTTAATTTTGAAATTAATGATACGTTATAATACTTCTTTTGGCTGATATAAGCTCACAAAGTCTGAATTCTGGCTGATTTGATTAGGCATTTGCCTTAATAAAGATTTAATTGAAGGTTTTTAAAGGGTTTTTTGTAATGTGTGTGTATCAAAAATATTTCATTATGACTTATACCTTTACCGATTTTGATACTTTATTAGAGATAAGTAATAACCCATATAAATAAACAATTAACGAAAAAATATGAACGATAAATGCAAATAAATACTGATGCCATGGTATGTAACATTTTTTTTAAGAATACCACATCAAACAACAGAGCATGTTACAGGATTTAAGGGCCCAGTTACACAGACGGTCGGTCCCCAATCGGTCATTTAATTTTAAATTTACTCGCTGTTATGATCGGTTGTCATGCGTGATTTTATTTCTGGTTTTCTGTGTACACGGCCTTCGGTGACAGAAAGCAAACTCAAACGGGAATGGGTCGATGATTAAATTCTGAAATACTTTTGGTTTTTATCGTTTGTAAATCGGAGCTAAATCGGGCGTAACGCTGATTAATCGGTGTTTGATAGCTAGTAATCAATGGTTCAACACTTTCCGTCAGATTCATATTTGGTTATCTTTGTCCGATCGGCGATATCGGTGATTAAGAGCTTGCATATCTCGTGATATAGGTTGCTGTCGGTTATTTGTAAAATATTTTCACCGATCGAGAATTTTAAACATGTTTATTAATCCCAATCGGTAATTTTTCATTGATGAAACTTATCTTTCCCAAATAGCAGTTGATAGGTGGAAAACAGGTGACCAATAGGTGATATCGGTGTTAAATACGTTGTCATCGGTTCACTCCATAATTTGGCTAAAAAAACTACCGATCAATCACCAATGGCTCTGTGTAACTGGGGTGTAAGTTCATATTTATGTTTTCAGTATATTCATTTTGATCTTGATTAACAGTTTGAAATAGTTCAAAAAAATAGTTAATTAACTGATTATCGCATGTTCGGATGGAGTTTGTTTATACATTTTCAAGGACAATGCAAACAACATAGAAGAAAAGATTTTTTTTCAATTCTTAAAAAGTTTTCTGCATTTTCTGTGTTGCGAAATTGACCAATAGGCAACAAGTTTTAATATGTATACAGGTAGGTCAAAACCTTATCCAAGTGTCATTTTGTATCCTTTGAGACCGTTGACTATACTAATACTTTTAGTTTTTTATGATTGAACACAGCTTAAACCGGTGCTGGCGTGTGAAAGATGTATCGCTTCACAATGTCTTTCATGAATGGACTTAAGAAAACTGAATTTCCGAGTTGTACTATTTTATTTTTTTTTTCAAGGAAATAAGAATCTTTCATTAATGAATTGAATTGTCCCACTGTATTTAAATGATTGCATTTCAGTTCTTTATCTTCTCAGAATTATGTTATCAAAAATCAGTTAATTGTATTACATATTTTGGTCCCTTATAGATTTTCATAGAATCAAAAATTATTTGATACAAAACAGACTGTTAATAAAGAAATTAACAACCAAAATATAATCCCACTTAGTTATCATATTCTCTTTATCTTCTTCGAAAATTGATAATTTAAAGTCATCACTCTAAATCAAAATCTAATTGGAACAGCTATAATTTGAATGGGTTCGTCATTCTCTTTCTCTCAAGTAATTTTACCATTTTTAAAATTAAATACATTACATGTGTATATTAAGGAAGATATTTTTTTCATTTATGATTGATATGATCACAAAAATAAAATGATAAAACAATTTAATAGTACTGGAATATAGTTATGCTTTTATGCACATTAATACAATTTATAGTTATTGCCGTTATGATCAAGGCATTATTAATCAGCATTGTTTGAAAACATGTAGGAAACAGCAGTATTGTTTTTTACAAATAGCTTCGACAATTTAAGGCTAATAAAATACTGATCCTTTACTAAGATCTTTTTCAATTAGGCACTTCATATATTTATGTGACAATGTATAAACTTGTAATTAAAGTACTTATATGCAGTGCTTTACAATTAAGATAAATGGAAATGTCAAGGAAAACATTTGTTTAAGACTTGATCTATTTATTTCGTAATGGAAAATGTAAAACACCAAACTTTACTTAACATATAACTTAACTACATATGGTACTTAACATATAACTTAACTACAAAATTTCATCTATGTGTATCCGTTACATAACTTATATATTACATTTCTTGATCACAACAAGATTTTGATGGGCATAGTGTCACTTTAAAATACATGTATGCAATGTGTATATATGGTCACAAACAAGTTTTGTAAATATACAAAAAGTACCATAATTCAAAACTCTATCGGGACATTTTCCGAATATTTGACATCATGACGCCTTTTCTAAAGAAAAGTTATATAAACCGATATATAAAATATATGTATATGTTATGTTATGTTATGTCATATTATATTGTACATGTATGATTCTATATTTATTATATTATATATTTATTAAACTTTCAGTTGAAGAAATGCTATGTAAGCATTGAAAGCGCTGCCGAAAATATTGAAAATATGGAGTTTGTTATTTCTTTATATTATCATTTTATTTATAATATACATATGTTTAAACTTTTTCTCACAATTCTTATAGCACAAAACCATCACTACGTACGTATTTAAAATATGAAACTTTAAAACAGATATAACAAACAAAATTGCATCTATGTTTATCCGTTACAAATTGCATAGCAAAAACTGCAACCATTCTATTTACCATTCACAAAACAAATCTGCACTCATCCATTGAGCTAGATGACGGTAAGAATAACAAATACGTCTTTTCAAAAGATAATCTCCAGCTTTTAACTTGTTTCAACCGTTGCGTGAAACCTGTCCGATTTGCTATCAAATTTGACTTTAGCATTGTTTTAAAATTAAATTTTGTTTAAGTAGAAAGGAAATAGTTTCTCTGTTTCAACGTAAGTTAATCCTACATATGTTAGATACAATATTGTGTAACGATAGATTCTCGCGACCAAGCGTAAAGGGCACAAAAACAGCATTTATTCCGTACATTAAATATCTGCAGAAGCCTTTGGACTTATTTAATCTCTTGCACTGTGGATGCGTCCTCATGTTCTTGCAGATGTTGATATACAATAAAAGATGCCTTCACCCTCTTATGTATGATTCTAATTCTCTGACATTTTATGACCTTTTATAATATATATTATTATTTTGCAATTATCATCAAGGCATTATTAAACCGACGCAATTTTGTGTAATCAGCATCGTTTAAACATAATAGTGGTATTGTTTGTAGAAATTACTTTGCCACATAAAGGCTAATAAATTATTGGTTTTCTTTCAATCAGGCATTTCATATATTATTAATTTATGTGTATATGTGTTTATACTTTTAATTCAAATACTTATATGCAATGCTCTACAATTATGAGATAAATGCTGATTACAAAAGAAAATATCACGACAGAAAACATTTATTTGTTTTAGACTTGATATATTCATTTGTTAAATATCAAACAAGCACAAGACAAAATTAAGCGTATATTGCATACCCTGGTAATAATTAAATTTTACACTTAATGAAACATTATAAATAGCATCAAACATTTAAATCATGTTTTTTAATCATTTTTTTCCTGAATGTATTTATTCTAATAAATTGCAATTTCCATCGATATTTTAGGACTATAAAATAAATTTCAAGATCATTTATATGTAATATTTTCAAAAGGCTTTAAATTAATACAAACAATTTTCCAAACAAAACCCATCCCTTGTTTTAGCATAAAATGGTTGTCTTCGCTAGGGAATATAGTTCATTTTATTCATAATATATACAAAACAATTAAAAACACATAAGTCTACATCAATCAAAGTAATGTTTTATTTTAAATTGCCCCATGATTCAACTTCATGTTTAAGTTCCATAACATTAAGTAATATTTCTATTTTTATTTTTTTTATTAGACAATCGTGACATTAATATTATGCTTGAACACAGCTGCTTTCTTTGTTTCAGCAAAACATATTTACATTCGATGAAGACATATTATAATTTATTTTGTATATAATGATATTTAAATAAATACAAAACATTTTTCTAGATAAATCAAGTTACTGTTCTTATACGCATTGCCTGTTGATTCAACTTCATGATGACTTCATTAATGTCTGGATTCCAGATATTTGCTTTGTGTACATAGCATTTCATGTCAGTTTAGAGAGCTAAAAAATGATGCACATTTATGAACATACTCAGTAAAGCCGAGTCTGTCAATAACTTGATTTATGTCATTGCTCTGGAGCGATCTCCCTTAATGCTGCACATTTGTAACGACGGTTCTCATTTGATATTCATGGCGATTATATTATAAATAAACATGGCTGCAGTAAATCTAATATGTAATTTTTATTTAAATCAAAGAAAGCATTTAAGCTGTGTAATAAATTTGTTATAATATTTTTTACCGTTTATATGATTATGTATAAACAGTTGTTGGCTATTATTTAACCGTTTTCAGATCATAAAGTCAAATACTCTTGACAGTTAGAATGTAACATATCGTAAGACAGAGCCAGGAGCAGTGAAAATTGTTGTATTTGTCATTTAGGTTTCGTTAGCAAGAGAATAAATTTCCTTCAATAACGACACACGTACTATTGTTTCTGCAATTTTAAAAGCAAATAAAATAGTCTGCAATTCGTACATGCATTCTTTACAGAAATTGTCTCCGATTCATTTTCGTTTTCATTGCTCCGGGGATCCGTTTTTTATTTTATTATATGAAACAAAACCTTAAAGAAAATATGTAGCTTTATTAGAAGAAGAAAGATTTATTTGAAAGATATATGTATGTCTAGTAAAACTTTCCGAAAAAATAAATTTCTTATTTTAAACACGTTAAACTTGCCTGAAGTAGACATAATGCCTCAGTGAAAAAGTACCATACTCGCATTATTTTTATTTTTCAGACAAAGCCTATAAGAATTCAAGTTCCTGAAATGAATGAAATGAATGAGAGCATTTGTTTTTGGTTGTTATATTAAAATGTAAACAAAATCTTTAAAGACTATTACGTGCACAAACGTTTTGGTCTTTGGTCATTTATTTTGCCCATTTAATCGATTTATTAACGTTTAATAAAACTGCATTACATCTTAATAATATAATTTAAACACAATGACCGTAAATCAAAATCACCTTGAAAGTAATTTGTTTCTATAAAGAACAAAAAAAACTTCTTCTTTTCTTCTCCAATTTTAGTATGTTTTCTGCCTATCAAGTGATATTATTGCATACGCATTTCCTTAGAAGGGAGCGCAATTGTCCGCCAACTTATTTTGTCTTATAAATTGACTTGATTAATAAAAAGTGATCTTTTCTACTGAAATAGTCTTGTTGCTTAAGTCTTGATGTATTTTCATGTATTCTTCAAACGTCTGTATATAAATGATATGGTTAATCCTCATTCAATTCCGAGTGTTTTTGTTGTTTTACTGATGGTCAACGACCAAGGTTTAATTATGTACGATTATATGTGTATTTTATATAATCTTCCACACAATTTATATAAGCATTTCAATTAATATATCATCTATAAATAATAATTGCAAGATGATTACTACACATTGTCTCCACATTCAATTTAGATTTATTGAAAGACTCGAAAAAATTTTAAAGGTCTTTATTTTATTTTAAGTGTTCTTTGACGATTTTCACATCCCTTATGTGCTCTACCTCGGGGGTTTTGTTAATTGTAGCTCTGAAATGCTAATTTCTCAAAATTTTATGTTGCTATATCAGTAACAAAGAGCTTGAATTTATGTTTCGAGCCAAGTTTATCTTGAATAATCCTTACTGCATTACTGGCACCCTCATTATCTTTGTGTTGGACGTGTACAGTTTATTCCTTTATTTATGTCCTAAAATATGCATCATATTTTTTTTTACTTACCTCTAAACTAGCACATGTTATGACGTGCAAAAATTTATTTCATTCTAATATCTTCAAAATCTTCCTAGCAAAGTAGTGACCGAAATATTTGAAATGTATCTAGTAATTTATCTAGTATGTGTCTGCAGAAAAAATAGTTGATTTACTATAATTGTTGGCAAGAGCCATTCACATTTTAAATTACTGATAAGAAATGAAAGTTCGACGGCGTCCTTTTATGTTTTTTTTTTTAAGTTCGGATGAAAGTAAATGTTATCTAAATGTTAAAAGCATAAGCATTTTATAAAGATATAGTTTTCTCTTTTTTTGTATTTGTCAAAGTTTCTCTCATCATTTCCTTATGACGGAACAAAAAAGCAAACAAATTGAATTTAGGTTGTCTTTATTAGATGTGATAGGGTCATTGTTCTTTTTAAATTCTTTAAAACGAGTCACGGTGCATTCTTATTTCATAATCACATTTTCAGAACTATTTAAGGATTCGATTTTTTTGTTTTGTAAACAACAACAATTATTTGGGATGTAAATATATAACGTGTGAGCGTCAGACAAGTTTCTAATAGAATTTAGTCTAAACTTAAGTTTGCAGTCATGTACATATTATACGACATGTGTACATATACTGAATCTTCTCATCCCTTCTAGATGGTATAAAAAGCGATATGTTTCGAATAAAATGAATAACTTTCAGTTTAAGTTCATTTCCCATTAAAAACGTGATTTCATCGATAATAGAGGAATGAAATGTTGCACAATTAATTTTCCTTGACAAACAGACACAATCAATTCTATTCTGCGATTGTAATTGTTTAATTATTTGATTGCACCGTTGTCTGGGAAGTTGCTGTTTACTCAAAAGTGTGTTTTGTTAATTGATGCGTTTAAGTTTATAATCTTGTCCTTCGGATTATTGATATTGCAATGAAGAACCAAGTAATCTTTCAGACTGTGCTTCTGGGCATTCGGTAATTTCACAATTTCATATTTAAGTGATGTTTTACTTAGTTTATTTCTAATCAAATAAACGATATTCAAACGGTAAATAAAATTATCTTCTTTGGAAATGATACTATAATAATTACGAATGTTAAAGGTTAAAATACATGATCTGTTATTACTTTTAAAGTCAGATAGGTATATCTGTAAAATCTTTCTTTTGATAGGAAAAGAACAAAGCTGTATTGGAAAGATATCTTTTATTAAAAACATGCCCCACTAAACTCAATTTGTCACACGTTGAATATAAGGTTTAAGCACGTTTATATACATTCATGAGCTCAGAGTTTTTATAATATTTTCTGTGTTAAATACAATGTGTTTTATACAATGTGTTAAACAAGCAGACGAATAAAAAAATATTTACAATTTATTTAAGAATTTCCAGGTAATAATACCATTGTCTGACTCAAAACTTCAGATCTCTAGAGTACTAAATATCTATTTCTGAAATTTCAAAAAGACATTGTTCCTTGCATTATACAACAAAATACAACCGACCATAAAATGTAAATTTTGAATATGCACAAACATTTATATCTATCAGACATTCATTTATATAAATGTTCTATTTATATAAATGTTCTGTACAAAAAGGACTGATGATAATTATTTTGTAATGAAAAGATATTTTAAATAAGACAGATATAGCGATTGCATTAAATAAATAATGGGTTGTATTTATATAATCGTTTGTAAATATGTATATTCAGAATACAAATGAGGCTCTCTTGCATTGTTATAAATCTAATTGTTTTTGACATTATTTGTATGAAAACAAGATCTATAAAACTGAGTCTGTGTACCTTTCAGTGAAAGCGGTTCGGTTATTAAAACTTCAGATTGATTTTAGTTCTGCTTTTTATATATTGAATTGTTGGTAAGCGGTGCTAAAAAAGAAATACTTTCAAAATTGTAGTTTCAAATAGAAACCTTTGTTTATTGAAAAAAAGAAAACATAATGGTTGCATTTTATTAATCAGCTAAACTTTCTTTTCAGTATAAAATATCCATACATTATCTAGGTATATATCTGTCTAATTATCACTGTTTTTATACAAATTATGGTAACAATTAAGTCTATCTCATAGATATCTCATTCTATTAAAAATGACATATTCGCGTTACTGAAATCAGATCAAATGTGCAAAAACCACAGAAAAGATGTAAGTTACAAATTGCACCCACACAAAAATTACGAAGAATTCCATGAAAACTGTCATCGATCAATCGAGGCTAATGAGCTATGAAAAATACTAAATGAATGTTTTTGTGTGTTTATCTGAGTAAGTCTGTGTTCGAATTAGAATTATACTATATACTGAGAGTTATTTTTGCATACATTACAAATCTTGCTTAATGGTATCATAAAATGACAAATACATATTTTCCCACTCTTTTTTATTCAATATTGTAATAAAATCAAAAGCACGCACCTTTAATAAAGTGTAGTGTTTCCTGTCGGAAACAGACAGAACCTAGTCGTAATATTGATAATAAATTATACATTACAATACCTAGAAATCCCAGAAGGTAGGCACTTTTGCACAATGTTAACACTTACTGTCATGAAGATTTAATATTCTATGTATTTTATTAAATTTAAATCATATCAAAATTAGGATAAAGTTTTACACATAAATAGACGGGAAACCTACGTATACGGGTTTGCTGATTTGCTTGTTTATGAGCAGAATTGTTTCGTGTTTGAAAACTTTAATAGTTTTAAATAATTATTGAACAATTCATCGTTTAGTTATCGTTGTTATTGTTTATATAGATTATACTTACTTTTATAACGATTATAAGAGAGATTAAGCAAGTGATTGTTAATTGTTAACATTAGTTAATTTAATCAAGTCGATGTGCAATGATCAAGGCTTCAACTATTATGTCGACTTCGTTAATGAACTGTGACAGTAATCTTTTCTTTTCCTAGTCTTTGAATATTTGCTTATATCAGTAAACATTACATCACAATGTGAAGATACAAAACTGATGTTTTACTTCATAGTCTTTGTGACTTTTACAAAAATACTGGCTTAGGAATTTTGCATTTTAGTTCTTGTATCAAAAGTAGAAAGTACATATATTTGATATTGTCCCGCTAAATAGAATTTGACAAACATAATCACCGTTAATATTTTGTTATGTGTAACTTATCCAAAAAATTTTGGATTTTTTTCCAAATAAGTATCACCTAGTAATGAAAAGAAACTTATCCAAAAAAGGGAAACTTATCCAAAATAAGTGCAACATATCAAAAAGGGAAACTTATCCAAAAAAAAGGAAACTTATCCAAAAAGGGGAAACTTACCCAAAAAAGGGAAACTTACCCAAAAGAGTGCATGTACATTGCATGAACTAGTTTCGTATAGCAATGTTTGAAATAAGGTTATTATTTCATCAATGAAAAATAGAACTGATTCAGAAATTCAGAAACGTCTTCATTCATTTTACTTATAATTACGAAATACAAGAAAAATACACTTAAATTGTATATAATTTTCAAATAAATCCCTATCACCTTTTTATATGTAATCGTTTTATATGCATATTTGATTTTTAACATAAAAACATGTGCGGACAAATATTCCCATAAAGTATAATTACTGTGCGGCGAGATAATATTACATTCCGCATGCTCATAGCCTCGAAGTCAGTTAATGGCACCTTACCAGCGATCCTGACTAACAATTGGAATACAATCTTTTTTATTTTCTTAGCGTGTCTCCTTACTTCATAACTGTCATGGGTCGAGGCCACATGCCCATATCAAAGTACGCAAGGCACGAAAACACAAAGACGAAAAGGGATTTATGAATAAACGTTCTGTTTACTTTGCATTTGATGTTACAATGTATGTGACAATATATGTATGTGTATATATTAAAATCTAAAACATATGAATATGAATAAACGTTGTATATATATACACAACCTTTATATATATTCATATGTTTTAGGTTTGTTTTATATTTTGATTGATATTTACAGTTTTGTATAATGTTTAAGCGTGTTTATTCATTATAACATTTCACATGTCTGTTTAAACAGCAAACAGAAGAAAAACTATGATATCAAATGTGTGGATGATATATTTGTCATTCAACGAGATTTTTGAAAAAAATATACTATTCTTCAAAAACGATAACTTATCAGAAATTCAAATTTTAGGCAAGTATTTAATGATTTAATGAAACATTAGTCGTAACTGAATCTAGTGCACGTTATAATCAGAATTATGAAGCTCAAAACGAGAAAAGGGAAAATTGCGAAATACAACTGTAAGAGATATTTACAAATACATTAAATCTTAGTTTATTAGAGAAATAATATTCAGTTGCAAAGTAAAGCGGAATGCACTTAAGTCATTGTTAATGTTTTGTTCGGAATTTGACAGATCAATTCTTTATAAAGTAATAAAATATGCATAATCGACTTAATTCAGAGAAATATAACTGCGCAAGCGTATTTCGTCATTTTAATTCGATAAACATTTTTGAAAGATTTTTTTCCGTATTGCAAATGGGTGAAATATCTTAGAGACAGATAGGACAGTTTCTAAAGTGAATTTATTTCATTTATGTTTATTTGAATTAATGAGTCGGTTTAGTTGATAAGAGCAAAGAAAGAAATAGAAATGTACTTCGGCATGAACATATATTATTAGACATGATCTTGACTTGAACATAACAGTTATTACAGCAAAGACATAAAAAGAATGTAATTTGGCATGAACATATAATTCAACATGATCTTGTCTTAAACATAACAGTAATTATATAAATATGATATACATTAAATACAGCAGAAATAAAAATACAAATATACAAATGTAACAATCATTATTATCGATTATATAAATTATTCATGTTTTCCTTTATGACACTAAATGATTTATTACAAAATATTGCTTCTTTATTCAAAGTGTTTTTACAACATGTATGAAAAGTTCAATGAGTTTTTACATGACAGACTGTATATCATCACCTGGTTAGGTTGTAATATATTTTCTAACAAATTAAAACAAAATTGTGTTCATCTTCTATACCATAAAGGTTGCCAAAACGTACATTTCTTTCAAATCGGACAATTCTCTGTCAGTCTCTGTATTTAAATAGTGCAAAGACAACCTTTCTTCAGCTTTTGATCTGCTTCATTTAGAAAAATACATTTTAGTTGTTTGATATTTCAAATTTATAAGTCTTGGTCTAAATATTGGAATAAAGTTATGAAATATCATTAAATACTATTTCTTGGAGTAATAGGTTAACTTTGGAACCCAAATTATTTACATTTGTATTCGTTCATGTTTCATAATAAACATTATGCTTTTTAAGTGAAATTTACAAATCCTTGTCTTATTAACAATCAGTTTCACCATACAAAGCATCATTGCATAAAGACAAGAAAAAGATCATCTGAAAGTTCAGCAAATCTTAGTGTTATTGTTCTGAATATTTGTCTGATAAAATTTATTTTATTGCATATTGATAATTTTATGTAATAAATTAAATGTAAAGTACATTAAGGTTTCTCATTTATGGACAGCAAATATGTCTCTGCATTTCCAGGCAGGCTTTCTCCGTTATGACATTTTATTTAATAAATAAGGTATAAAGAAAACCAATGTTTCTCAACGATGGAAAACAAATAAAAGTGTCTGTATTTCTGGGAAAACTATATATCTTTTGTTGGAATATGTACCATTTGAAATGATACTGATTCAGATATCAAAGAGAAATCTAACATAAGCCATTTATTTTCAGTTCATAAGATTCTGAAGTAAAAATGATTCTTTTCTGTTATAGTCTAGGAACCAAAATTGACATGTAAATTTATAACCGAGAAAGACAAATTTTATTGGAAGGAATTCGTAAATGAAAATGAATTAGATTGCGTGACAAAACATATACAGTTTGTATGGTTAAAATTACATAGAAATATACAGTAATATATTAAAAAATATTATTCGTGATACGAAAATCGAAAAATATAAGATATTTAGAGTCACGTTTTTATTGAAAGGTATGTTTTTTCTTGCCATAAACATATGAACGATTTCTTACTCGATAAAAATATTTAACGATCAGACTCATAAAAGCTTGATATACCGTTATACACTTATGTTTCTTCTGTTCAAACGATTGTTTTAATTTTGACAAAGAATTTTTTTTTTCTAAAATATCTGTATACAAAAATGTCTGTATGTTTCCTTTAGAATCAATGCTAGGTACATATGCAAGAAATCAATTATTTATAAATGGTCACAACCATTACTTAAATTAACAGCCTGTTATTTTGTTCCGGGACATTTTATTATGTATAATTAAAATATTCATGTACAGAGACATTTTATGTTACAATTCTTTCGAGCAACATTCATAATTGTACTGTTTATACTAGTAATTATTGTTTTAAATATTTCATTACATATAGCTTTATAACCTTTAAAAATGTTGTGCTGTCGTCAACAAGACAAGAAAAAATGTGTATGAATTTATCTATCTATTTATAGTTTCAAGTTATGCTTTATTAGATGAAGATATATAGGAGTTAGAACTATCTATATATATAGTTTTAGGCTTTAGTGTATGGTTGACTTCTTTAATGCAGCTATAACATTATTTCTATGAGTTTTAGTTACTACTTTTTTATTTCAGTTATCGAATCATCGGATAATGCCAAAATAGCATTATGCCTTTGGGATCAAGCATCAAAAGAGTGTTTTGTCTATCTTTTGTTTATTTTGTCCTATTTTTTTACAAATCAAAAGATGACATTTTTCTACTAGCAAATGAAAACTTTCAGTAGCCACTTTCTATATTACTTCAATCACTTTGATGTCTTCTCTCAACAGATTCTCGGTTCTTGTACCATTGACCTTCCGGTGATCATATTGAAATACTTGACCTTCTAACTCGGATTAATACTTTTCATATTAACTTGCAATTTTGTTGTTGTTGTTTTCAGACAATGGCTGCGAACGTGTTTGGGATAGTCTCTTGTGTTGGCCACCTACTGAAAATGGAACTGTGGCATCCATGCCTTGTCCAAACTATGTAAATGGGTTTAAAATAAGTGGTAAGTATCAATATATGCTTTGTTTATACATTGTATATTACTTCTGTTATTTTCACTATAGAGGATAATGTACATTAACCTCATTCAAGTAATTAAGCAATTTTAATTATGACCGCATTGTTTGTATACTGTTCTCGTATTATTATATACATGTTTCTCTTTGTTAAGCTTTTGCAAGGTACATACATGTAGTGCTACAGAATATCCCTTTTCCGCAATTCGATGGGGTAATTTTTTATACAAATGTAATCAATAAATCAAATCCAATATATTTAAGCTGAACTTAAGTTCTGCATGGCATTTCAGGTACTATTCAAGGTATTTTAGCGTTTAAAGAGCACGTCCTACGTATTTTTTCCTCGATAACTTCAATGTATCCTTAAAACCAATTGTTGCCCTTGACAATAATATTTAGGAAGAAAAATTGTACCGTTAACATTACAAAATTGTAATTAGATTTAGTGGGCACGACTGAGGCTTAATGTTCCTTCAAACATCTAGTATAAATAAGGGTATGAATAGTCAATCATTAGAAAAATAGATACATTTGTACATTGAACTGATATCAAATTGTAAATTTACTTCTCTTTGAAAAGTCCAACATTTAAAAGTATATTAAAAGCAAATATATGCTTTATTGAAAATAAGGTGATATCAATAATTTTAAATTTATTTAGAAAATAGCTTTTTTTTCTTAAGATTGCGATGAATCATATACATCGGCTGCCGTGCGGCATAAACAGAGTGTAAGATACTCAGTATTCTAGGACTTCACAGCTCTAAAATTTTGTAGGTCTTTCTAGGTCTTTGTAGGTTATTTCCTTGTCAGTCATGTGTATTTCTATGTTGTCCTCGACCGCTTTTGAGGCTATTTGAAGTAAATATATAAAATCTACTACAAAAGACAACATAAATTATATATGCATTTCTACAGGGCTGGCAACAAGAACATGTGACAGCACGGGTGAATGGTGGGTCAATCCGTTAACGAACGGCACCTGGACGAACTTTACTCTTTGCGCAGATAGAAATTCTGACAACCTGTACGATGTTCCGAAGATTATTGCGGTATGATGTAATTAATGATGTGTGGTAGAAATTGCCTTTTTGAAGCAAAATGAATTTAATCTTGAGCATAACTTTAACACAGACATATTTTAACAATAATTTTCACTTATTCTTACTAAATATAAAACTGTTTAGAACTATCAAAAATCTCATTAGTGTTTCTAAAAAGTAAATAAAAATCAACCGTAGTTTTGCTTTTTCGCTTGTTCTTTCGTTTGTTCGTTCGTTTATGTGTGATTTTTAGTGTTCTAAATTACAACCATGAAATACAATTATTATTTAAGTAATAGTGAGACAAAACTCTAACAATTTAAGCTGCTAAAAAGAGACTAAGCCGTTGTTCTACACGCAGTTTATCAAAGAAAGAAAGAATAAATGATTAGATAAACATGACAAATAATGAGGCTTAATTTTCATATCTAGGCATTCTTATTTTGGCGAAGAGTAGGCCACATACTTTAAGTTAAACATTCGCCTCTTAAGCAATCTTTAAACCTATTACTCCATTATGTTGCTCTACATTAATTAAATTTTCTAAATGCATTGCAATAATAAAATGCATTTAAATAAGACTTACGGTCATCAATGTTTGTAATATTTAACATCATCCACATATATTTGTTAAAGTAATATGCCATTTCATAGTATTTGTAGATAGTGCCCATTATTAAGACATTTCAACAGCTTAACTAATTGGCATTTTAGCATTAATTTTGACATGTTATCTGCTTTAAGAGGCTTACAATTGCAATACTAAATAAATGCTACAAATTACGAATATCTGCGGACTAATGGCGGAGGTTTAGCATATGACAAATCTAAGATAGAAATGGACAATATATATTAGTCTAAGCACGCACATTTCTAATTTGATCTCAGATTTATCATGTAACGCGGGGTAATTTCCTTTAAGCGGATACAAAGGACATATTTGGTTTATACAGAATTTATTTTAGTTCGATTGTGCAGGAAGCTATAAGCTTATAAACGCACTTTCGAATCCGTTCCTGGAACCAACCAGTACTGAGCAATGAGTGTAAAGTTTCTTGCTCAAGGAAACAACGACTTGCCCCTGTCAGGGTTTGAACCCATGCGGCTAGCGATCATTAGATTACTAGTCCGAAGCGTTAACCACTCGGCCATGCCGCCACAAAGGAAATATTTGTGCTCGTTATATTTATAAAATAATTGACTGGTGTTTTTATTCAGTAGTTTCCGTTAAATTACGGATTTCCGCTTGCTCCTCGGTGGTGTTCGAGATTGTCCGATATTTATTTTATTTTTTGTTTCAGTATGAATGTTTTTTGTTTTAAAATAGAAGACAAACGAAATGGTATGGTATCCATAAATCGATCTAGTTGGAGAGATGATTTTGTGGGAGATTGATTACATTAAAAGCAATCTATATGACATATGAGAAGTGTATGAGGTTAAAAATATTTCCGTTCTAGATCGGTTGTTCTCGTGTATTTTCGTAATTTAAAGAAACGTGATATAGTACATTTATTTGACATACAATTAAGTGTGCGACAATTATGTCAAGACGAAACAATCAATAATAAGGACAGTTATGTTACTATATACCTCTAAATTAAATGCTTCAATATGAAATGCCTTCTATTCATCATCATCATTAAAAGAAACAGCATCATCAACAACAGCATCGCCATCTTCATCATCATCATCATCATCATCATATTCATCATTTAATTCATTTTGACACACACATTATTATGTAAACAGATTGGATTAAGTTTGTAATTTTCTACTTTAGATGTTAGCATCAGATATATAACAATATCTCTTTTTTGTCGTCACTATTTCCGAGAGATCTTTCTTTTTTAACTACTATGAGTGGTAAGTGCTGCGGCAGCACTTTTATTCGGAGAAAAGAATGTATACTGATTGAGACGGTGCTAGGGGTTGGTGTGAGAGATGTAGCTATTGGCATTGCGTTTCTTGAACTGTGTCTACAAAAGTGCATTCAGTTTTTATTGTTCTCGATGGGTCTACTACCTTATCAAAATATTTTAACATAATGATTGTTACACATTCTAATATATCACATTTATCATTCATAGTTTACTAAAGACATTTTGAACTTACATTATGGTGGATATAAACAGATTTTGACATCATGATGAATGTATATATGACGTATTTCAGGCACATATGGGTCGTATTCAACTAATGTACAACATTGGATACGGGATCTCACTTGTCTCCCTTCTTCTGGCAGTCGCAATCATGATCTACTTCAAGTAAGATACAAAATATTTATTCTTTTATAAATTTACATTTGTTTGTGTTTATAGAGATGAGGGTTATGTTTAAATATTGAATTCTGTTTAAACAGATGCTAAGGACAGTAGCTTGCAAAATTGCAGTTACCACTTCTGTCCAGAAAAAGGCTAAATCAAACTTAGACTGCAGAAATTTTAATTTTGCTGTTTTATGCGTTTTTAGGATAATCCGCTTTTGCCTATCTTATCTAAAAGATTTTTTATTCATTTCCTTTTTTTCCAATGTCTGTTTGCGTATATTATTCTGCATAGAAACTCGTGTGCCTTGATGTGAAGAGATTTCCAACTGCTTACGGAGTGTTGATGATTTTTTAAGTGTCTGCCTGTGCCTGTTAATTGACATTTGAAATCTTCTACGACCACGAAAGTGTCGCCAGCTGGTGTTTATTTTACTTAAACCTAACTCTGTTGATGTCAACTAACTCTACCGATGCGACAAGTGCAGGCCAAGATCAGTCGGCATATCTGTGCTTTCTGGGTATTGCTTGCATTGTTTGCTATTCAGTCAGAATTTATCTGAAAATTTCCTTACAAATGGTGAATTGTTTTGTCCAGACTGAAAGATTAACATTTCCATTTAATATATTTAATATGGTAAGGGTAAAATATGAAAAACAATGAAGGGAGGCATTCAATAAACGCATCCCAAAACGAAAGACCACCGACAACGAGCCCAGCACAACATGGGATTCCGAACACATAACGTAGTATAAGAATGTTTAGAATAACAACAATGCGAAACTGAACAACACATAGTCCTGAGAATTTTTGCCCAATACTTCACTTGTATTTTTATTTATTTCTTGTCCTTCGTGGTCATTGATTATAGCATATTTAGTGGAATTAAGCTTGCTTACGGAACGTGGGTGGTCTTCTTATCATGTGCTCGTTCTTACCTGAAATAATGCACGGAGTTAATTTCCTCCACTAGTAAAATTGGTAAGTCTATTGTATTGGTGCGTCGTGACACCAAACCAGAATATGTGAAGTCTGTTAGCCGAAATCTAATAAAACAGTACCTTTAGTTTTAATTGTTGAAATACAAGTGATTTCATCTGGGACGGAGAAACCTCTGTATAAATTCATAACAATAGTTACTTATTCCATAGGAAGTTGCATGTGAAGAAGAGAAATATAACGTACTAAATCGATCTCAGTAGTTTGCCTATTTTATGTTACATTAGTTCTTTTAAATCCCAACTTTCTATTTCATTTTCAGTACAAATTATTGAAATACCGTTTTCTATTATGCTTAACTTTGTTGCAAAATCACTTGTCCGGGCATCAGGTGCTTTAAAACATTCAATTAGCTATCTTCTCATGTAAAGGAAATGTAAATTATAAAACTTATTTTAAAAAATCCATCAGAAAATATCCCTTTATGTGTGTTAATCCAAATTTTATAATATCTGACATTGATACAAAAAAATGATATATCTGTTTTCTACGAAAGAACCTACAAAATATAGAATATAATGTCTCAAAAGTACTTGATTTTACACCCATAAAAGGATATTTTTTCAGATTAATTTATTTTATAAAATAAGTGTCCTTTTGTACGCAGAAATTGATGTAAATTGTGAAAAGTGTCGTCAAGGTATCCAAATAAATGTATAGAGATTATTATTTTTTAGTTTGGAATATCAAATCACTTTATTATAGCTGTAGATAAAATGTCTGTTTGTTATATAACACAAGTGCTCAGCTCATCTCTTTGTAATGAAACATAAGACAAAAGTAATACTATAATAATTATTTGTAAATGTTATTATATAAATGTACATTTCTTGCTGGATTTGCTTTTCAACAAACACAAAAGTTTCTTTCCAAAAATACAGTATGTACATGCGTAAATGGTAGTATATTTTATTGGTTATAAAGACTTTTGATATGATATATCATTGCCTATCGGCTCGGGTTATATATACAAGCAACTGTTAATAATCACATAACCTCTCAGGAATCTTTACAACGAATTTATAATACAGCAAACTCCCGTTTCGGAGACAGAAGTGGGCTTTCTTTGTAAATTGACAGCAGCAGTATATATAAAACTATATAAACCTCATGATTGTCAAATGAAAAGCGACGTTACAAAATTGCAGTTATTGTCTTATAAACTAAAATGGTCAAAAATATTAACTGCTGTAAATATATACCATAAAATTACATGTTTCAAAGAATCAAAGTTTGATACTTCAATATGCTTTTTAACAATTTCAGACGTCTTCATTGTCCCAGAAACACCATTCACATCAATTTGTTCGTCTCGTTCATCTTCCGTGCTATCATTTCATTCGTCAAAGAGAACGCTCTTGTCAATCAAGTCGGCTTTAGTTTTGATGTAGAAGTCGCAACAAATGGCAATGTACGTTTCTTGGAAGACAGTTCGGTACGTATTGTCCACAGTTGATTTAACGTCGTAGAAATATTGTGTTGTCTGCATTGGTATTTTCTAGATTAAAACCTCATTTTATACTGGTTTTATATTGCTACATTAATTTTTAAAGGGTTTTCGTGACTTGTACTAAAACGACATTATCAATACATGTACAATAAACACGTAAAAGAGACAAAATCATAAGATAACATCCCACGGGAAATTAATTACTTCGAAAAAGGTTAGATAATTTCAGAAAATCAAAGAAATATACGTAATTAATGCTTGACTGTTAGAAATTTCTATAGATCTATCTTATTTCCTTAAATGTCCACTTACCGTCTGCTCTTGTCATCTGCTGCTAATTACATTGCTTTTAAGTTTCACCGGAACAACATCGGACAGATCGTATTAGGGATTACGTAATGACCTCAATTAGTCAGATGTTTTAAACGAGACTGGGGATTACTGTTTCTGTTTTTTCTGTTCTATGTCATAGACAACCATAAAAGCAATTTGGCTTCATTTTCATTTGAATATATGAATGTATCTTTGCAAATTTGTTTTCCCTGTGTGTTACATAATGGTTTACTTAAAAGGTTATTTAATCATGAATGTGTATGTATAACAACAATATCTTATGGCTTGGGCGGATGACATCACTGAATACGTCATTGAAGGATATGATGGTCTATTCAGACATGATGTATCAGTTGCGTTTAGGAAAACCCAGCGAAGCAGAGTTACTATAAAATTCAATATCTGATATTTATTCGGAAAACATTGAGAAAGAAAGATGTTCCTCACAGCTTTTGTTTACATTTACACTAATTTCGAAATATGTGACGCGGAAAGTGACGGAACTGAACAAAAAATTCCAAATTACCCTGTAATATTAATAACTCAGATTATAACTGCCTGGCGCAAACATTATCTTTATGGGGTCAAAGTCAGACTATTTCATTATTTCAGGAAAACATGTAAAATAAAATAGGATCCAAAACTCGAATACTTTGCTTGAAATTCGGTAAATTTAGGTTATGAGATTCATGGTTCCTGTCAAAATAATCAGGTCAATGAATTAAAAAAAAACAGACAAAAATAAAAGAATTTCAGCTGCCTCGCTTACGTCTTAGCAAAAGGGAAGACAATCTTTAAGCGGATTTCCGGCAGGCCATTAACCCTACCAACGACCATAAACATCTCTCACATGTTATTGCGCACTGCAATAAAAACACAAAAGTTGGTTTTTATTTCGATTGAAATTGTCGGCCAATGTTTTAGAAAGAAATTCAGAAACAGGTTAAGGACAAGCAAAAAAAATATTTTAGACTTGTAACTATAAAACCTTTCTGAAATAATGAGTCAACGGCCTCTGTATAAATTCGACGTCAATAAAAGAAGCATGTTTCAAATTTCAAAAGGTGTTGAAATGGCAAAACAATTTTTAAAGAAAAATATACGTTTTGGTAAAACGTCATGTATTTATTCTCTCTTTTCTAATATAGGACATGTTTGCTCAGCCTGATAAAGGCATATTGTTATGTTTTTAGTTAATGAATATGTCAGGCTAAAAATAGCAAAAAAGTGAGCGTTATTGTAAATTAGGAGTAAACATATGGTAAATTGCGAGTGAAAGCTATCAGTAACCAAGGTTAAAGTTATTGTAAATTGCGGATTAATGTTATTGTAAATTGCGAGTCAATATAATTGTAAATTGCGAACATTATTGTAAGTTGCGAGTACATGTAAACATTATTGTAAATTGAGAATAATATTAATATTACATTGTATTTGATTAAAGCCATAATTATATTTATTATTTCGTTTCTTTTTTATTCAGCACTGGCAATGCAAAACGTTCTTTTCGATGTTTAATTACATTCTTGGTGCCAACTACATGTGGATCTTTACAGAAGGGATATATCTACACATGCTGATTACAGTTGCAATGTTCTCGGAAAAATCTGGAATTAAAAAGCTCGTCTTGTTTGGATGGGGTAAGTGTGACATCGTGGCCTTGATTTTTTTGCTTCTTGTGATGATCTTCGTGAAACTCAAATCAATCATCCAAGGTTATTGCCCCATGTCCCGACGTTTCAAGTGGTGAACGCATGCACAGATCCTATCAATTCTTTTCTATTTTTATATCAATAGTTTCATGTTTGAGTATGAAGTATTTGCATGTCAATGTTGGACACAATTGTAAACGTCGTCTCTAAGGAAGTATTTTCAAACAAGAGGTTTAAAAATGATATTAAAAATGACCCCCAACGTACCGTAAGACATTATGTTTTTTCGTTTTTCTGCAGTGTCATTCCTATATCTGTTTAATCTATTATACTTCAAAGCAGTGTTATTGATTATATCTGATCTATTTAAAAATTAACAATGCATTGGGTTTCTCTTCGTACTTTAGTCAGAGTTTCGATAAAAAGTGTTGTCTGAAAGCCAGTCTGGTTTTTTGTTCAAATTTGATTGGACGATTCAAATAACAATTTCAAATTGACCAATCAAAAAGCGTCGAGCATGCAGACTGGGGTTTTTATGCTTCATAATCTCTTTTTTTTTCAGGCACGCCGATTTTGTTTGTAATACCATGGGTTATAGTACGTGCAACTTTAGAAGACGTGTTGTAAGTTTTTTTTAATATTGATTTTCAGATCGACTTATTTTTACTATAGATTTTTAACTATCTGCAAATAGTGTCAGTCCTTCACTCCACGTCGGGTTGTTTACATTGCAATGTAATTCAATACATCTTGTTTGCTTTTATTGTAACGTTTGCTTAATATAGCAAATATATTTACTGAATGTAGTAATTTCTTCTGGGAAAAAGAGAAGCATACATTTAAGATATTGTTTATTTGATGTGATATTGTTTAAACACTATTTTCCTACTATTTTCACATGCTTACATAACAAACAACCATAATAATGATTTACTCTGAGTGGTGTCCAAAGTCATAAATTAGGTACAAATTATTATTGCAGAGAAAAAATAAAGGAGTCGATTATAGACTTGCTAGGAAAGGTTCTAATGTCATGATTTGTTACAAACGCGCACGAATCTTTTGTTTAGTCAGAATATAATCTACTATTGTTTGATAAAAACGGCAATGTAGCGTGACACAGTCACATAGTCACTGTGCGGGAGGGGGGGGGAGAAGCAGGGGACCTTAATTTAAACTATTTTCTTAGTTCTATGTGGCAAATACACAATTCCAAATATTTCAAAATCTTTTACACATGAAGTGAACTAGTTGCTGAGCATTATTCTAGAATACATTTCCTACACATAAACAAGAAAGAATTACAATGAAAGAGATATGAAAATTGTTTAGCCAGAATCTTCGTCACATCAATACATTTTGCCGGGGCTAGTGTTCGAATATGTCCCCTTGCATTGATTTTAAATGTGTATAATCATCATTTTTACGACACGACTTTGGCTTGAATATTCGTTATGTTCAATGGCGCCTAGTACAAGATATACAGTTACTGTCAAGGTGTTAAACACGCAGACACATTACATTATTGGCCGCCGTACAGTGTCACCTACTTTTGGCTCATAATTCATATCTTTGGCTAATACTCCGTGGAAATTGCATGGAGATAAATTATCACCACTTTGTGCCTCAAAATTATCCCTTATGTTACTATTAAAAGGTCAGCACATTTAGGAAATCTTTTGACAGAAAAAAAACCTTACTGATTTAATGTTTGAAATTAATTAATACTATTTGGGAAAAAAGTCTAACCCTCCATTTCCTTTTCTAACATTTTAAAGCGCAGCTGGTACGGCCTTTGAATAATTAATTTTAAGCAAATTTGAAATAATTAATTTTATTATATAAGCGAATCTGTGTTGTTATTTGTCTTGATATAAGTCATTCATTACAACTGAAACACACACTTCAGATGCACAAATATCACAATCTTCTTGACATAACCGAACTGAAAATAAGATAAGTATAATTTTAATGTGTCTTTTTTAACATTTACAGATGTTGGAATACGCATCCTACACATGGGTACTTCTGGATGATCCGAGGTCCAATGGTTGTGGCCATGGTTGTAAGTACTCGAACACCCGTCGATTTATCAATTCAAGTAATACTTTATCCATATACTCTGCACATGAAAAGCCTTATAAGTAATTTTAATATTCTAACGAGTAATGGCGGCGTGACGAAGTGGTTAACGCATCGGACTAGTAATCTAAGGCTGGCCACGTGGGTTCAAACCCTGTCAGCCGTTGTTTCCGTGAGCAAGAAACTTCACAGTGGTTGGTTCCAAGGACGGATTCGAGAATGTTTCAATAATCTCACACTCGAACTAAAATCAATTCGCATAAACTAAATGAGTATTTGCGTTTGTCAAATTAGTAATGTGTTTGTCCAAAAGAATACCAGCATATCTTACATTTGACTATTTATAACGTCATATTTCCTGTTATGTATGTGATAAAGTTATTCGTCTCCAAAATAAAAAAGACATGATACTAAAGTAATTGATTTGGAAATCAAAGCTGAAGTTAAAGCACTAAACCGAGTTATAAGTCTGAAGGGATTATAACAAGTTGGTCAAGAAGGGAATTTTCTCTATATTAAACAAACTCTTTTGACACAATGTATCGTCATGTCACTCAAAATTGTTAAAATGTATATTTCTTTAATTTCATCATTTTTTCCGTAAATTTTTTAACATTAACACTAAAATTGTCATAATATAATGCGCTTCTAATATAATTTTGTAAAACTTCGGCAAATTTCGTAACTTTCCGTATCATACACACTAACACATTTAAGGTCATGTGGCGCCGAAACAGGGAAGATGATTTTGGCTTACCTTAGGTGTTACAAATTTAAAGCAACACCAAGGGCAAATCCTGTGTTAGAGATGTTAAATATTCTTAACAAATATTTATGTTTTAAATGAATATAAGTAGCGAAAATTAAATTCAGACGGAAATTAACGTCGATTGCCGAATTCAGATGAATACTAACTGTCAGACTAAAAGTAAAGAAAATTGCCGACTTTATAGAGCTTTTGGTGTATGATATACGTTTTTTAATCTTAAACATTCTTCATATTTTTCAGGTCAACTTTTTCATATTTCTCAACATTATAAGAGTTTTATTCACCAAGCTGAACGCATTTAAAACCCCGGATGTTAAAAGGTACCGGTATAGGTATGTAGTTGAATGCAATTCTAACATTTAGCGCTACTAAACTTCGTTTTCGAATCTTAGATATCTACTTAGGCGATAGCTTTTACTACTGTTAGAAACGTTTCTTTTTTCATTGAGAAGATGTGGCAGATTGTTGTGCTTTTTCCGGCTTTATTGCGCAAGAGCAAGAGTTAGAAATACGTTAAACATGATCTTATCTTCGACGTTGCTTGTTTGTAGTTATATTTTAAATGTTACAAAATAAACTGTAAATAAAATGTATATACAATGTTATATAAATAGCTGAAAAATATCTAATTGTACAAGATTTCATCAACATCTTTCGATTATTAGTTCGAACCTCATGCTACTGTTGGTTTTGCCTTCTTTACGACTTTCATATAGAGGGCAGTTATTTATGGACAATTCGTTTAAAAAAACGAAGATCAAAACCTTTCAGTTAGATCAGCGGAAAATTCTTTTGATTTCCTGAATTTAATATCATTTCATTGACGTGACAAAATTTAATGTTGTCTAAAGCCCAAGTTGTGGAAATATAATGGTCGAAATGTCCGCCATGTTTTTTACTTAAATCCTGCTATGTTCAAACGTTGCTAACTCTATCCCCAAAATAAAAAAATTGAAGTAGGACCATTACATTATGATTATATATTACTGCTCATCCAGCTTAACGTTGCCACATATGTTTTGTTGTTATAAGTTATAAATATTTGTCTTGGATCATTCTTAAGAAATATCAAAGGCAGATTTTACATCTATAAGCAGATAAGATAAGAGAAGAGAAAAAATTTGGTAAGATATAAAAAAAAATGTTATGAACGTGATTTTCACAAAAAGCATGTGCAACAGCTTGCCTCACAATACATGTTTTATAATTTTTAACATAATATTTGATTATATATTTGCATGAAAATTATATTATCTTACAAGATGATTTATATCATTTATTTTTAATCAATATTTTTTGCTTTTGATAATTATTGCCACACTCTTTACTCCTTGGTAATTTAATACCAAAAGCATGTGAGAAAAGTATGTCTGTCTAACAATATATGGGCTTTATGTAATACTTGCACGAGATTAGAATGGGTGTCACAATAATTAGGTCACGAGAATTAGGTCACAAGAATTAGGTCACGAGAATTAGGTCACGAAACATGTAATAATTTCACGTCCCGTAAGTATTTTCGAGCGCATGATTTTGTTTTGGCATTTTGAGACTAAGGATATAAGTATGATATTAATATTTTTACAAGTAATTTGTCTATAAACACTCTTGAAATATGACCAAACATGTGTTGGATAGTGTTTTAGATAGTAGATAGATAATAGGGCATGTGGAAAGCTTTATGTAAAATTGTATCTTGATAAATCATTTAGCTAGTTTTATATTTTCTTTAAAAATATGCGGTAAAATGAGACAAACAGTCAGTTACAAATAGTTTATTAGATTTCCAATTGAAAACAAATAGTAATGATATAACTATTTTGATGTCTGGGTGGATTTTTACCGACAAGATAAATAGATTTCTAACATGTAAAAGAAAATCCGCTTCTGTTGCGAGATTCGAACCAATACAGGTCTGGGGCAATTACTTTAATCAGCGACACTAAATCATTGTAAGCAACAGATGCCGTTTTAATATTTTCGAAGAAAAAAAATGTTTTAAAATAAATGATGAAAAAAAATACACTGTCGACTTCTCTGTTATAAAATTAGATCATTTTGCTCCATGAATTCCAAAAATAGTCAAAAAAAAGAAAACCCAGAGGATCGCCCAGCACAACAAAATTGAAAATGTTGCAGACTCGTTTTTGTTCACGGACGGACGTGTTACGTACCAGAAAACTCCTGCTCAGTGGTGCCCCTTTGCTTCGCTACACATCCAATCAAATCTGAGGCACTAGCTCAGTCGGTATAGAAGAATATCTAATCCATAGAATGACAGGGCAAACTTTATTCGAATTTGTTCCCCAAAATATTGCATTTAAATGTTTAATTTGTATAGATATAAATTTAGATAACATGGGAAATTATTTTTATGATTTATTTCTGCAGGAAATTGGCCAAGTCAACGTTAGTCCTTATTCCTTTATTTGGGGTCCATTACATCGTGTTCATTGGCCTACCAGATGACGTTGATGAAACTACCGAATTAGTGAAACTATACTGGGAAATGTTCTTCAATTCTTTCCAGGTTATTTTATTATCATTAGTTATAGTAGTTCCATTATGATCATAATTGTTATAGTTATCGATATCATTATTATTATTTTGTTATTATTATTATTATTATTATTATTATTATTATTATTATTATTGTCATTATCATTATCATTATTATTATCATTATTAGTAGTAGTAGTAGTAGTAGTGTTATTATTATTATTATCATTATTATTATTATTATTGCTATCATTGCCATCATCATTATTATTATTATATTATATTTAGTATTATTATCATCATTATAATAATAATTATTATTATTTTTATTATCATCATTATTATTATCATCATCATCATTTTAAGTAGGGCTTAATGTTATATTTACAAAATTTATAATCCAAATTGTCATCATTTTCTTTGTTATGGAACTTATATTTCAAAAACAGTATGATCACATTTATCATTAAAAAAATATATTTCATGTAGATCTATACCTTGTAAATATAACATTATTTTTTTTAAAATCAGTTCTTCAAAAGATGTCCAAATCCGTCTTTATTCAACCAGATATTATAATTTTTTAATCAGTAAGTGTCCAGAACACGGACATAGTAAAGATTGTCTACAGCATACCGACCAATATTATATGACATCATAAACACAATACAGCTGGTAATTAATGGTAATAGACTCATCACTTAAACCAATTCTAGCAACAACCGCATCGACTATCTCTAGAAAAAAATAATCTAGCTTTAAAGAACACCTTAAAGACAAGAAAGTATTTTCAATAATTGGCGGACAATTCTCTTTTTATATTTTTTTTCAGGGTTTCCTAGTCAGTCTGTTGTTCTGTTTTCTAAACGGAGAGGTAAAGAAGCACATCCATTTCAGACTTTTGTAATTCGTTAACATGTTCTTCAAAAAATCCCAGATAGTTTTTTCTAAAGTTATTGAGATGGTTTTGTATGTAGGCTATACCATACAGCGCAAACTGTCTTTATATGGTCCATTAGTTGTCGGTATAGCTGAGTTACGGACGGTGAGCGACAATTTTTGCCGTAAATTGAACGTGTGGAAATCTGTTTAGTCTGAAATCAGAATACAATCTTGCCATGTGTTATAGATGTACTCAAGTTTGAAAATAACTGGATAACTATTGTATCCTGCAGTCAGTAGACTTCGTGTCTTTCTATCAAAAGACTTGATAAACGTAGAATTTTCATTATAGTTTCGGTGGCTACTACATATTATAATTTATTTAATCACGGACAATTTAGAAGTAAAGTTTTAGCCTAATTTGAACACAGAGCATTTCTACATCATAAAAACAACAACTTTCAATTCGTTCTTCTTTCATGGAGTGTAAAAAGCACAAGATGTAAATTGAGCTCTTTAACACAGTACGTTTCTGTATAAATACCAGTTTTATATATATTATATAGACAGCAGCTATTTTATTACGTGTTCATGCGAACAAAAATCGACAGTTCTGATTCTATTTTAAAGGTACAAACAGAAATAAAGAAGAAATGGAAACGTTACATAATAAAGCGCGGTGGAAGTGGATTCAGACGGGCGGGACGAGAAACTATGACGTCATATGTCTCACGCGCGCGCGGTTCTGTTGCGTCAACAAGTGCCACAATGGAAAAAGACATACCAAATGGCAAAACACGGAACAACACAGATAAAAATACTCTTAACGGGGGCTCGTCTTCAGATAATTCAGTACATAATGAACAAAATGGACTTGTTATAGGCGACCATGAAGCCCACCCGATGATTGAAATAACTCCACCTGCCGCGCAGCATTACAGAAACGAAGATTCGCCATTAATGTTTAACAATAATGAAAACATAAAACATGAAGAGCCACTAACCAAAGATTGAATAGATATGCTCTCATATAAATAAAGGTATTCATCTTCCCGGAACTGATGCCGATTACACAGTTACGTCAGTTCCTGTTTATATTTTTCTTATCTGTGATAGACACACGTGTTTAAACGTGAATTTGGTAACAAAGATATTATCTTATGATTTATATACATAGAGTCAGTGATGATTTCACCAAAATGTGGCATCATGAATAGTAGATAAACCTACAGAAGATAGGTGGCGTAATTAAGAGGTGCATATTTTGGCGCTAAAATTACGGCCACATAAAAAAGTGCATAGATCTGTCTTCGAGCTTTGAACAAAGGTTGCTTAACAATGATAGCACAAACGGACTTTCAAGTCATGATGAGATGATATAACAATATGCTAACGTACTCGAATGAATATAGAAATACCACACATCCTAAGTAAATCTAAAATATAAATTTTGTCTTTTTGTGTGTTATTAATTAAAAATGAAGTAGCAAGTAATGCTGTACAGTAATTGTTATATATGATAGCGTTCACGGATTTTATAGTAGCATTGCACTGTGTTCTATGTTTTTATAGATCTTATACAGAGATGATTTAAATTGTAAACAGATGTTTCTTAATTGTAAAGGTGCCCGTGATGTTACCGTAGTAAATTGCGGTAAATGGTTTAAAAAAAAAGTTCACCAAAAATACACCTTTACCGTACATATACAGAAGTATGATAATGTGCACGGATCAAAACTGGTATGGTTATCTAGTTATCCACTTCAATTTATTGGGCGTATTTCTGGCAATGTAAATAGAAAGAAATAGTGTAGATAACTATAATTCTTCTTTGGCGGGATAAAAGATTAATAATTTTGTGATTTAATTTTATTGAATTCACAAAATTTATTACCTAGGATCTAAAACACCATTTCTTTACTGCTATTAAGTAAATGAGGTCGTCGCTGTTAATGGTGGTCCGTTGGGATCATCGTTCTTTCAACACACGGATAGGTGTTTCTATGTTACGATTGTACGATGGCCCAAATGAAACACCATACTTTACACTACTATCTTAGCGTGTACGAAGACAAAAGTTTGATGGACTAAATAATACTCTATATATTATAATCATTGTTGTTAATTTATGAACATTGTGTATATAAATATGTATTATTTATGGTTTTACATTTCAGAATTTTATAAATAAATAAAATTATTGAAAATTCTTATATGTTTTTCACTTGAATTCCTTAATATGAAGCCCTACCAGGAAATATCCTTTTTGATATCATTTATATTTACGTTTCGACACAGGATGTCCAATTGTGACAGATTCGGTGCTTTTCTCACAGATGCTTCAATATACAAATTTTTTTTTTTTTCCAAATCCAGTAAAAGAAATTTACTGTCTAATCTCGAGAAAAAGGTAAATATTATATACAAGTAATTTTAGTCAACAATTTTATTCAGAAGAGCTGATATAAAGATAATGGTCTTAAGCGACGGGTGCTCGTCAAGAGGTATTTAGGTTACAAAGTACTAAACTTAGATATTTCAGTACTTCCGGTCTAGACTTGAGATAATGGCAGGAAATCATGAATCCCCGTTATTTCCATAGTCCCCTGACTGTTAGCTGTTAGGCTTGTACATAAAAACATTGCAATGGAAGCTTTTTTCTGTACTTTTATATTTCAACAAGCTGATAGGTTGTGTTAAAGGGACTCCATTGAGTGTTTTTGCCATGAAGGGACATGAAACATATTTCAAAGATTTATGTACCATTTGATGTAAGTCTAGACCAATATCTTGTTTACAAATAGTCTGATCATTCCTTTACCCAATTTGCCTGACTAATCGTTTTTATTGTGCCAAATGACCCAAAAATGAAAAGCTTCGTAACGCCTTTCACTCAAATCGTGCTAAGAATTGAACAAAAACTCGGTATTCAATTTAATAATGAGTATATTTTTAAATTATTCTTTGTAGATGTTTCGATAAGAAGCGTTTTAAATTATCTATTTATGTAAAAAAATCAAAGTTTATGTGTTTAGGCTTTTAACCTCTTCGGAGCTCCTTTAAACTGTCACTTAGTAGAGAACACATTCCATAAAAAAATCTAATTCCCATTTATATGGCCAGCAAAATACCAATATGAAAATAGGCGAGTGAATATAAATTGGGACTATGTGTAAAAGGTTTGTGAAAATAGTGTGCTTAATATAAAGTTTCATTTACATGTAGTATTTTCTGTCGATTATTCAGTATGTATAATTCTCGCGGTATTTATATATATTTGAGCCGTGTCAAGACAAAACCAACATAGTGCGTTTGCGACCAGCATGGATCCAGACCAGCCTGCGCATCCGCGCAGTCTGATCAGGATCCATGCTGTTCGCTTACCAACTCTATTACAAGTAGAGAAACTGATAGCGAACAGCATGGATCCTGATCAGATGGGCAGGCTGGTCTGGATCCATGCTGGTCGCAAACCCACAATGTTGGTTTTGTCGTGACGCGGCTCATTTATGTCAAGTCACACCGCCACTGTGAACATCATACGGCTACTTTCTAATTTCAATACTGGAGAACAAAATTCTGATGACATTACGGGCATTCTTTTGACAAAAGCGGGCACCTGTGTAGAACCACAAACTTTACATTAGCAACTGGATACTTTCGAATCAACACTGGTGTAGTGCCAGTTGAAGGACAAAGAAATTGACACTCGGCAAACTTCACCAGTCACCCCAACAGGTAGATTTATATCCAAACTTTTACCTCAGTATAGTCTTAATTCATAACAAAACATTAATTTTACACATTTTATTTTTTAAACATAGACTCAGTGTGGCAATACCACGTGACCGTGACGTCATTTTTGGCATTATTTCCAAGAGAAAAACCGCTCGCTTCAAACAAGAAAATAGCCGTAAGTATTTTATTTCTGCACCAATTTCTATGGGAAATGCACCAGTCTACGGGAAAAAATATTAGCTTTCCGCGGAATATTAGATCTCAATCAGTAGATGAGCCATTTTATCAAACACTTTGCCTAACCTTAGAAGTTGTTTGTATACGAGCGGACTGCAGTTGCAAGCAACTTTGTTTTTTGCATTACCTGATCTATACGATGATTTAAAGACCACTTTAACATCAACCGGGAATATCGAAGGCAAAATCCTGCCTAAATATTTCTATTTTGTTACAATTTATTGCGTAAATCTTACATTTTCTTCAATTTTCAATTCTGGCACCAGTTCCAAGCCAAAATAAACGGACTACAGTTTAAAGCAGTTTTCAGAATTGACTGAAAATACGAAGCAGCGTGCATACTTTTACTTTTACATTATTATGTTAACCACCGAAACCAATTTTTATTAACCAAACGACGTTTATTCTTAAAAGCGTATGCGTTTTTCTTTTTAAAATTTTACTTGCCGCGCTTTATCTAACTTTGATGGTCGTAAAATTGGCCTCTGTTCAATGAAATTTATTTGCTCGTTCGTAATTACACAGGCATGATTGTGCAAGCAATACCAGTTACTTGTTTCGCACTCATGAATGGAGTCAAATCAAACAAATTCAGGGCTCCGTTTACATATAGAGAGGATATTAAATGAATGTAAGTTAAATACTGAATTTATTGCAGCAGTTGAATAAAATTATATTATGCTAGCCTTTGGTGAGCATAATATCATTTTATTCAACGAGTTCAATAAATTCAGTAATGAACTTACACGAATTTAATATTCTATTTATGACACACCCAAAATAAAGACCGGTTAAAGTGAAATAGAGTCATTTTTCACTGGCGCGCCTATATAGTATAACGCTGACATTTAGCGCGTCTTTACACTATGTTTGTATAACGCTAATGACGTCACGTCAAAATATATGCACGGCCGTGCAATTACATTTTTACGGAGTCGCAAAATCGGCACGGGTGTGTGATAAATTTAAATATTTAGGCACACAGTTTGAAGTTGTTTAAATCTCTTTCTTATCTTATGCAATATATCGTGTTTTCTCCTATTTCAGAATGGCTGACAACACATTTGTATGCTCTCAATGCGGGAAAGGTTTCAAGTATAAAAGAAATCTAAGAACTCATGAACGTGGACATTCTGGGACGCTACCTTTCACATGCTGTGGAAAGGGATTTGCTTCATCGCGAGAGTTGGAAAGCCACAGGTAATTCTTTCAGTGTTATTTTTGCAAAGAGTTACTTTAACCTTCAATTATACATATACATGTACTAGGAAAAACTGCAACAGTGCTTTTGTACGTTAGATTCAAGTTTTTTTATAACGTTTACGTTGTTAATGAAGATTAATATAAAGGAAGTTTCATATCATGAAGTGGATAAAATCTCGTTCCGCCAGAATATCGTGAATATTTACATGAGTACATACTGCTATAAAATGGAATTAACACATTTTTTTTAGAAACTGCCATAATTAATAGTGTTTCAGAAACTAAACTTGATAAATTATGTGACACCGTTTCCCACATATTATTAGAGTGTGTATATGTAGCACTTCAATTGTAAAGGTAAATACATTATTATGGTCAAATTTTCCGTTGGTTTTTTTTCTCTTCAGTTGTACACATTTAAATTTTATTTTATAGATACTCTGTCCATGATGAAACCAAAAAGTTCGTCTGCAAGACATGTGGAAAAGACTTTGCCAGGGCCCAGACACTTGCTTTACACGAATCTAGGGAAGCAAGAAATAAAATGTGTACGTGTGATGTGTGTGGTCACAATGCAGTCACCAAAGATGACCTAAAGGTTCATCTGGTCACACACAGTGAAGACAGAAGACACGGGTGTCATGTGTGCGGATAGAGATATAAACACAGTAGTTCTGTGTATAAACATGTAAAGAAGACGCATAATACTGATCAAAATAACAATTAGCTCTCGAAACAATGTCAACAATAGTAGGATTGTTTAATTGAATAAATTGTTGACTTGTTAAGTCGTAAGTTGCTTGGTAATAATGTAACGGTAATTTTCAATAATAATAAGTCAGCTAATTTCTGCAAATAAATTTGGACAATGAGGGCATCATTTTTATATCTATACTATTCTACTTCACCATTAAATCATTTTCAAAAATGTTATTGTCGATAATCATTTTTATTTTCATTTTTAAGTTTTATTTCAAAAAATTTGACTGTGATAATTGAGTGTATTTTTGTCAAATCATTATGCTATTTACTTTTTTGTTCACTTCTCATGACGTCCGTGGGCCTCTTTTCATATATGCTAAATAAACATAGAGTCATGAGTAATGCAGTATATTTCATGTTTTAATGTTCGTGTCTTTTGTAAGTATAGAATCACTCAATCATTGTAATCATTATTTTATTTGTGTATTGTTTTTTTCCCATATTTTTCAAGAAATTTGACTGTGATCATTACTGTGATTTTAAAGTACTTATGTTATTTATGTTGTTTATTAATTACAATGTATGTAAATAAACATATTAAAATACTAAAGCTGGCTGGTTTCATATTACTAAAGTATCAGGTATACGAGACACAAATTTCAACAAGAAGATTCTGATGATATTGAAAAATAAAATTGTTCTACACAAAGAATAAAGCCTTAATGATAATGAAAGTCCATAGTGATCAATTAAAATCACAATGTAATATCATTTAGTTCTACTCATTCAAATCAGACAAAAACTATGGCTGCGAGAGTTTATGATATTTTTGTATACGGTTCATACAAGGATAGCACAATTAAGAGCATAATGACTCGATATATACACAATCTAACGAATCATACGTTATGCCGTAAAAAAAGTATGACATGTAAACTTTCAATGCTTGCGCGTCATGTGACGTCAATAAATCAAATGACGCCATGGAAATCTCTTCTATACTCAATGTAGTTCAACATATCTTTTATCATTTTTATAATGTCAGACTTATCGATCAAATGCTTGTAATTTATCACTCGGGCATATAGGCCTTGATTATATTCCTGTTTATTTGACATTTAAACGTGAAAATTTAATAATGACTAAAATTTCGTTTTTTTTTAATAAGCAAAAAATTTTTAAATTACTTTTGCTGCTGGGGGCTGTAAAAATTAACCCAGAAAAATTTTGATATAATTTTATTACAACTTATATTAAAATATAAATCTAAAACAATATGCACGTTCTGTAAAGAATCAACAAGCAATCATTTTAACATATTTCAACTCATCTTTGTGTGCATGTTTGGTATATCACGACTCTGTTATCAGTTATTTCTTAATTAAAATATTAATTATACAATCTCCACTGTCCCAAAGTCTCTACTGTCTAAGAAAAAACAACAGAATATTTTGATTATATCTTTAAAATGAAGTATGGTGCACTATATCCGTTGAACAAGAAACTTATTTTGTAACTTGAATGTTAATTCGTATAACATGTCTTTTTTAAGCTTGATGTAGTTTTGACAATTGTTCATGTTATATCGTTCATGTCGAGTCCGAGCCTAAAAGTTGGCAGCAATTTGCTTTCGTTTCGCCTTGCATTCTCAAATCGGACAGGTAATGTCCCTCTCGCAACCGCATTTCGGTTCCCATCCTGCCTTGCCTCTTTTACTTTTGATTTTAACCTCCGCCTTCCAGGGTCATCAAATTGGTGATATCTGAAAAAAGCAACAACACAGAGAACAGTTAATATAATAAATATATATACATGTATTTTGAAATTTTATGGTAACGTCGGAAAATATATTGATGCTGTCAAAGTTTGCTGAAAATGTCGTCTGCCTTTAGAATACTTAGATTATAAGATTATAAGATTTCTCAAAATCAGAAAAAGTAATTTCTGTTGGTCAAATGTATATCCATTGTACTGCCTTTTCAAAGTTCATTGTAATGCTGAAACACCTTAAATAAAATTATTGTTAATTATTACCGCACGTTAGAAGCTTTGCTGTCAGCATTGACATCGTCCGGGTTCATTTCAAGTGATGGTTCTGAATTATACTGTCCTACTAGTTGGTATACATTTTTTCTTGAAGTCCGGTACGAGAACGTTCTGAAAGAAGAGAATGGGGAATTCATGACCCAAGAATTCATTAGGACGACACTATCTATTCATTGAGTATGTATGTATGTATGTATGTATGTATGTGTGTATGTGTGTGCGTGCGTGCGTGCGTGCGTGCGTGCGTGCGTGCGTGTGTGTGTGTGTGTGTGTGTGTGTGTGTGTATGTATGAGAAAATAACTGAGAACATTAAAACAATATAGATTTTAAAGATTGAATGAACCTTTAAGTTGCCATACCTCTTTGGATCCAATCGCATGTGCAGCTTCTCAATCGTCATGTCCATGAATTTTCCGAATTCATCGCATGTGATCGTGCCCTGTCCCCTTCGGTCAGACAAAGTTACTTCAGAAAAGAAAGTTTCTCCCATCATGCTGGAGAAGGCTCGTACATGGTAAGTTTTACTTCTGACAATGTGGTACAAAGTTCTCTTTGCATCAATACTAGCGATAATGGCCTCCCATATTTGTGTTGGCCAACCTTGGACATACATACCAGGTGGTGGAAATGAAGAAAAATCTATATGTCCAATTAATCTCGATCGTAAAGCTGAACGGAGGCTTATTCGATTTTCGGCTGAAATACCCGGTTCATCTTCCGCTCGCCACCAGTTTCTAATGTCCCGACAAAGCCTTGCTTCACTTACGTCTCCATTTTTAAGCATTTCGTTTTCAACAGCTTCGCTAAAATGCGTATTTGCCACAGATACTGTCATGGGTTCAGTAATACAATCCATCATGCCAATAGATAACGACGTCTTCTTCGATTTTGCTACTTTTCGCCAAGCCTGATTGCTGAATCCATCTAGACCCCCTTTTGCACTTTTTCTTCTCGTTCTGGTAAGAAAATGGGAGGAATCGATACAACTAACCTCCAGCTGACATCTACTTCTGCTAAAAGATGGGTAATAGAACTGTTCATCTATGTCTTTGTCAGCAACCGGAAATTGCCGTTTTGGCTCACTTAGTTGCTGTTGCCATTGCTTATATTCGTCTTCCCAGATATATTCTGCGTAAATAATGTTTAAATCTTTCTTAGTTAAGGATTTATTAAGTTGCTTAAGAGCAAGTTCTGATAATCGTTTAGGTTGATTATGTGTTTTTGTTTTTGTCATTCTTGTTTTATCTGATAGTTTGTAATGTAAACCTAACAACTTGCATATTTGTCCGACTTTCGCCTCTTTCCTGTCGCTATCTTTCAATTTCAGTTTATGTGTTCTGTTGATGTACCGTACTATGATGCGTAATTCGCAGTCACGCAGCTTTCTTAGAGATTTATCATCAACGAAATACGAGGAAATGTCTCTGGATGATAAATTATCCCATGATTGATTTGCGTTAACAAGTTTATCGACTCGAAATAATGCCAACAATGAAGTATTGTCTGCTTCATTCCACTGAATAATTTTTTCTTCAGTTGACGGTTGAATTGCTACTTCTTTCTCAAAATCAATATGAGTCACTTCTGAATCATCTTTGTCTTCTATTTCTTCTGCATTTATTTCCGTGTCTTCTCCTATAAGTACCGGATTCAGTACATTTGATGCTATCAGATGTTGTTCGTTTCTGTGCATTTTCCTTTCTTCTTTGTGTTGCCACACTGACTGAAATTTTAGGTAAACGCACTCCATTATTAGTACATATAATTGATTTTGATTCCGACTGATCCTCTGCGTGAACTTCATTTAGGCGTATAACTACTTTGTTCAGGTCAAAAAACTCAGTAATTATATCACGCTTTGACTTCTTTTCAACCTTATTCCAAACATCCTTTTGAAGTTGTAATGTCGTCAGTGGGGCTTCATTTTCATCTCTTATTGCAATACAATGCCACTGGCCATCGAACGATAACGCAGGTACATACAAACCTTTTTCTTTACAACTGTTCATAACACATTCGACAATTTTTCTCATTGTACTTGTATCGAGTGATCCACCTTTAGGAAACCAACAGACAGGCACACTATGAGCCCTGTCTTCTTCCCACTTTCTATCTAGGTCACAGCAAAGGAACACGACTGCCTCTGTTGCTGGTATTCGTTGCAATTCATAGAAATCGTCATAACACTTTATCAGCTGATTTAACAGAACCTCACATCTTTGAACCGAGTATATCCCATTGTCATAGCTGTTTTCCGTATCTGGTTGATGTTTTAAAGATTGGAACACACCAATAAACTCCACCATATCTTCTGAACTACAAGCCTTATGAATTTCAGCAGAGAGCAGTCTGCTTTCTTCCGACAGCTTCGTTGGTCTTTTAGGCTTATCTACATCATACAATTCCACAGCCGCCTTAAATGCCCTTTGGAATAGAGTAGGGTTTCTTTTAATTCTAAAGCATGTTGAAATGTCCGGACGCCAGCTTAAATAGAGAAGTTCTGGTACATTCAATGCCTCAATTTCACTTAAGCATTGTAACAAATACCTTCGTGGAAAACTTGTGTGGACATCGTAAATTGGACATTTCAATTCAATACCACACGTAGTACAATCTTCTCTCTCTGTTGTTCTAACGCTGCCGTCTGGAGAAATTATCATAAATGGTTTTGTGCGTACAGAATCTAGTTCGATGAACCCTTCTTCGTACATTTTTAGACCTGGACACATCATGGGTAACACTTTACCGACCATGGTAGCAGCGGCGTTGATCTCGTTTTCAGTTCCGTGTAACATTGCAGAGCTGCATTTTGTTGATCTTTCCTTCTCAGGAAGTCCAACCACTTTAACGTCAAAGTGTTCTTTTTGACTAGTTAAACCATCTAAGCCTAGTGCATTGTACATCGAGCTTCCAGTAATTTTAACTTGTTTTCTTCGATCAAACCACTGTTCAGATCTTTGTTTTATTTGACGAGTTGTTGGATTTTCTGATTGTTGTTTTATGTCCGTTTCACAATAGTGTTCACTTTTATGCAAGTCTATATCCGTCTTTGTTACCACATTAGGTGATTTTCTAAGGCTGCTAATAAAAATAAGCAGTTCATTAATTAACGCCATACTCTCTCTTATGAATGTGTCTTTATCATATATGAATGCTATCGTTGCACTTATTGCATATACAAACTTGCCATTTTTCCAATCATCCTTTCCTCCCTTTTCAATAAGTTTCTCTTTGGCGTATTCTTTTTTATTCTTCAAATCTCTAGATGCGCATATGTTTAAGGACACTATTTTATATTTGACTTGATAAAGTGTCAGAAATTTCTTTTCGTTCATCATCCGTTAATTCTGTGCATATGTTATCAACTGTGTTCATTTCAGAGAATTTGCACAACAATCTATTTACTGGCATTTTCCTCTCTTCCAAAATACATTTTCGTTCGCATAGCGACAGATCCTGCTCAAATCCAAGTAAAATCAACGTCGCCTGACGTTTCCTTTAATCCTCTTTTAAGCTTCTTGCCATAAATGTTAGACAGTATGAAGCATTTGAATTCGAGGCTGCAAGGCTTTCCAACATATCTGTAAATATTCCAGGCTGTCTGCCGTTACTGTCTGTTGAAATGTCATATGGAGTGTAAGATGTTAGAATGTCCTTCCCCCGGCACAGCAAAGTTAATCTCTGAAATCGTAGGATATAAATGCTTCTCTCGGTTGGCCCGTCACACAGAATTTTCCGGGTTTTTTTTTCCCGACATAAGTATAAATGACCCCAATAACGATATCCAATTTTCCAAAAAATTTTTGGGATTTTTGAATATTTATTTCAGCGTACTATCTAAAACATTTAAACCTTTTTAGCCATAAATGTAAGGTTTTTTTCATAGAAATTTGTTTTGCTTCCCAGTTAAAAGAATTAAGGAATTTTTATCCCTTCCCATGCATTATTCAATCAAACCGGTTAATAGCTTTTTAATTTCTTCAACCAAGGAAGTAATTTTTTCTGTGTTTTTTTAACATCGAATACCGTCACATAGTTTCTTTTCTAAAAACTTGTTCGAGTTTCAAGTCATCTTCACCAAAATAATCTCTATTTATTTGATCATTCAAAGCTATGTTTTTTGCCGGGATATTTGCAACCGATGTATATAATGTTCTCCTAGTTCTTTTTGGAAAAGGTGATTTAGACGGCGTTATCTCTGATTCAGATCGTGATTTGGACGATATTCTTTTCACACTTGACCTCTTTGGCGTCGAGAACTTAACATTTGATGGCGATCGAACAGATGTAAAGGTTTTCGTTGCCGTTCGGGGTGTTTTGGGGGAATACAACTTGTTGACACATGAGGAAAATTTGACTCTATTATATATCTCATCTTCTGTGCAGATCCACTGGCGGGAAAATTTGATCTTTCTGGTTTCAGTTTTGAAACGATTTCGCCTGTACCGCTTGCCAAGCGTGAGTTTTGACTTCGGTTTTGTCATCACATGTTAGTACGGCATTTCCCAGTATGTCAACTTCAGTACGATTGCAGCATACTGAAATATAAAATATTGTACTGTAAATATTGTATATCTAGCCATAAACTAACTTTAAAAGAAACAAGTCGTATATAAAACTTTTGTAGACAGACATACTTTAAGATCCAATACGCCCCAAAATACATACGTTCATTTCATTTCTCAAACGACATTTTATTGTTTGTGCTCTTTGATTTTTTTCTAAAACTTTATAACTAAAAAACTTACTGAAGTATATACTGCTTCTGATTATTTTTCGTTATAAGTACAGCATACATGTAGTAATATAATAGTTTGTATGGAAGTCTAAATACTTCTTCTTTACATTTGGCTACCTTTATTATGAATGATCTCACATGCAAATCTATTTTAATAAGAAAACGTATCTGACATGTTTAAAACTATTCTTTTCACGATTTAAAATGCTTCACCCCCCTTTCTTAAGAAGATAAATGTTTATTTCTGACGCAAATTATGCCTTTAATTTGATGAAATTCTTTACTGTTTCAGATTTTTCTATGTGATATACTGTTATAAATTATTTTTATAATTTACTGAAAAGAAATATAAACATAGAGAAAAATTGAAATGACTTGTGCAATAATAGATTTTGCTTCCATACACAAATAGATTTTCTATAATTTGTACCATCACAAAAGAGCAAATATAATCTTTGTACATAACTTTCAAAGTTAGTAAAATTTTAAAAAGAAAAACGCATACGCTTTTGAGAAAAAACATCGTTTGGTTAATAAAAATTGGTTTCGGTGGTTAACATAATAATAGGAAGAGAAAGTATGCACGCTGCTTCGTATTTTCAGTCAATTCTGAAAACTGCTTTAAACTGTAGTCCGTTTATTTTGGCTTGGAACTGGTGCCAGAATTGAAAATTGAAGAAAATGTAAGATTTACGCAATAAATTGTAACAAAATAGAAATATTTAGGCAGGACTTTGCCTTCGATATTCCCGGTTGATGTTAAAGTGGTCTTTAAATCATCGTATAGTTCAGGTAATGCAAAAAACAAAGTTGCTTGCAACTGCAGTCCGCTCGTATACAAACAACTTCTAAAGTGTTTGATAAAATGGCTCATCTACTGATTGAGATCTAATATTCCGCGGAAAGCTAATATTTTTTCCCGTAGACTGGTGCATTTCCCATAGAAATTGGTGCAGAAATAAAATACTTACGGCTATTTTCTTGTTTGAAGCGAGCGGTTTTTCTCTTGGAAATGATGCCAAAAATGACGTCACGGTCACGTGGTATTGCCACACTGAGACTGTCACATGACGTAAGTAACTATCAAATACAATAACATACAACAGCCATTCGGTCACGTGATATATCCGTACACCAATGAACACAAGTTGTAAATATATCTTAACTATTGTCATATATTTTTCTGGTTTAAATACCTTCATTTGCGACAATTACTTTACAAAGCAACTTAAGTTCTTCAAGATATTGTCAGAATTATATGCTACAATACATATACTAACTTTAGACATCATTTCTATGAACTCTAATTAACGTCAGTGTGTTGTTCTCATCTATAATGAAAAAACGAGGTAATAAAATAAGATAACAAGATGTTATTCAAATGAAATTGTCTTTTATGCACTGGATGACACATAATCAACGCAGAAGTATATATTAAATGTCATGTGGTACTTCATCCTGGTTGTCGGTCACATTTATCCTTCCATCAAGTACTCAGTACTTACAGGCACATTACACACCGGAGAAACTGAAAAATTAGAATATCAACAAAATAATAAACATGTACATATATATCTTTTTAAATACTCGTATATTCATAAAATATGTGAAACACACAAAAATGCTGCTTTGCGGGAGGATCTTTTAAAGAGAAGAACCGTGTACCAGATTTCAGGCAAGGGCGGGGGCTCATACCAATTTTCGGATCCATAACGGTCTAAACTTTGAAATCAATAAGTTACACAACATTAACACCATCCTTGTTTTTATATTATTTTCGTTCCTTTCTTTCTTTTTTTCTTTTTCTATTTTTCTTCCTTTCTTTCTTTCTTTCTTTCTTTCTTTCTTTCTTTCTTTCTTTTTCATTCATTCATTCATTCATTCATTCATTCATTCATTCATTATTAATTCATTCATTCATTCATTCTTTCTTTCTGTCTTTCTTTCTTTTTTTCTTTCTTTCTTTCTTTCTTTCTTTCTTTCTTTCTTTATTCATTCATTCATTCATTCATTCTTTGAATGACGTAACTCGGGCTGTCAAAAAAAACTGCAAAATACATCAAGAGTTGTCTGTTCATAGGACAACAAGTGGGGTTTTACATTTCAAAAATAAGGCTACCCACGGCCGAACCATTTACATTTATCAGTTATGTCATGTTAAATGTTAATCAACCATGTGTATCCGACGCTGACATTACAGTTGTTAACAATCTGCTGGTCATTTAGTTTGTTAACACTCTACTGGTCACACTTTTGTCCCAATTGTCACACAACATCGTAAGAATGTGTGTGACAGGTTTTGCTCGAGTTTGAACATGGATCACCTTGGTTGAAAATCAGAAGTAGGTCACAGTAGCCAAAAAATAGAAAAAATGTTTTAGCTCAATGGTTCATCTAAAGTTAAGAAGTTGGTAACACAACCTGATTATGGAAAACCCCTTGTTAACTTGCTATCCAATATAAATGGATTTCTTGGAAAGGTTGTTCATGAAGACTATATGTAACAATTATTGAATAATGAAAATATTACAGTACATTTGAATTGTTTTGATTATAGATTTCATTTTTATTAATAAACGATAAAGTAATGCATTTGAAAATTAATGTGTAGAGATTAATACAACACACCGGAATATATTTAATAATGCATCAAAGTACAGTACATAGATGTACTATAATTTGGTAATTAAGTCTTGTAGGATGATTCAATTAATTGATTTTGTATAGAGTTCAAGCCAGATCATGTATTTTATCAGATAGCATCACTGGAAACTCAATATGACTGTTTCAATATTCTAGTCTGAAGTCCATTTAACGGGTGTTTCAAAAAAATGATTTCTTTATTGCTCATCTACATTGTATCAGCTTGCCTAGCAATACACAGATGGAACATTACATCTTCCTTGTCTCATAAATAACTTTGGAAGAAAAAAGCCTTGGTGCATGTGAGTCACTTGTTAGGGACATTGACCTTGGTCAGAAGATGACCCCTATTGTTTCCGAGGTCAGTAGGTTAAAATCAACATGGCTTTGATGACAAAAATGGATTATATTATCAAGCAATGTATACTTCAGTACTTTCAGTGCTTTGATTTATAACGTGTTCATGCGAACAAAATTCGACAGTTCTGAATCTATTTTAAAGGTACAAACAGAAATAAAGAAGAAATGGAAACGTTACATAATAAAGCGCGGTGGAAGTGGATTCAGACGGGCGGGACGAGAAACTATGACGTCATGTGTCTCACGCGCGCGCGGTTCTGTTGCGTCAACAAGTGCCACAATGGAAAAAGACATACCAAATGGCAAAACGCGGAACAAAACAGATAAAAATACTCTTAACGGGGGCTCGTCTTCTGATAATTCAGTACATATGGAACAAAATGGACTTGTTATAGGCGACCATGAAGCCCATCCAATGATTGAAATAACTCCACCTACCGCGCTGCATTACAGAAACGAAGATTCGCCATTAATGTTTAACAATAATGAAAACATAAAACATGAAGAGCCACGAACCAAAGATTGAATAGTTATGCTCTCATATAAATAAAGGTATTCATCTTCCCGGAACTGATGTCGATTACACAGTTACGTCAGTTCCGGTTTATATTTTTCTTATCTGTGATAGACACACGTGTTTAAACGTGAATTTGGTAACAAAGATATTATCTTATGATTTATATACATAGAGTCAGTGATGATTTCACCAAATGTGGCATTGTAAATAGAAGATAAACCTACAGAAGATAAGTGGCGTAATTAAGAGGTGCATATTTTGGCGCTAAAATTTAGGCCACATAAAAAGTGAATCTGTCTTCGAGTTTCGACCAAATGTTGCTTAATAATGATAACACAAACGGATTTTCAAGATATGATAACATGATATAACAGTATGCTAACGTACTCAAATGAATAAAGAAATTTTACACATCCTACAAAGTCAATGTAAAATATAAATTTTGTCTTTTCTGTGTGTTATTTATTGCAAATGAAGTAGCAAGTAATGCTGTTCAGTAATTGTTATATATGATAGCGTTCACGGATTTTATAGTAGCATTGCACAGTGTTCTATGTTTTTATAAATCTATACAGAGATGATTTAACATTGTATAATAAATTGTAAAGGCGCCCGTGATGTTACCGTAGTAAATTGCGGTAAATGATTATAGAAAAGTTCACAAAAATATTTACCTTTACCTTAGATATACAGATTGAAGTATGATAACGTGCACGGATCAAAACTAGAATGGTTATCTAGTTATCCACTTCAATTTATTGAGCGTATTTTTGGCAATGTAAATAGAAAGAAATAGTGTAGATAACTGTAATCCTTCTTTGGCGGGATAAAAGATTAATTAATTGGTGATTTAATTTTATTTAATTTACAAAATTTATTACTTAGGATCTAAAACACCATTTCTAAACTGCTTTTAAGTTAATGAGGACGTCGCTGTTACGGTGGTCCGTTGGGATCATCGTTCTTTCACCACACGGATATGTGTTTCTATGATACGATTGTACGATGGCCCAAATGGAACACCATAGTTTACACTACTATCTTAGCGTGTAGGAAGACAAAAGTTTGATGGATTAAATAATATACATTATAATCATTGTTGTTAATTTATGAACATTGTGTATATAAATATGTATTATTTATGGTTTTACATTTCAGAATTTTATAAATAAATAAAATTATTGAACATTCTAATATGTTTTTCACTTGTATTCATTAATATGAAGCTCCACCAGGAAATATCCTTTTTGACATCATTTATATAAAAAAAAAATTACGTTTCGACACAGGATGTTCGTTTGTGACAGATTCGGTGCTTTTCACACAGATGCTTCAAAATACAAAATTAAGTTGTTTTTGTTTGTTTGTTTTTTAATCTAGTAAAAGCAATTTTCTGTCTAATCTCGAGAAAAAGGTAGATATAGTATACAAGTATTTTTAGTCAACACTTTTATTGATAAGAGCTGATATAAAGATAATGGTCTTAGTTACAAAGTACTTACATTAGATATTTCAGTACTTCCGGTCTAGACTTGAGATAATGGCAGGAAATCATGAATCCCCGTTATTTCTTAAGTCACCTGACTGTAATCTGTTTAGCTTGTACATAAAAGCATTTTAATGAAAGCTTTTTTGTACACAAACCTATACGTTGTGTTAAAGGGACTCACTCCATTGAGAAGTTTTGCCATGATGAGACTGGAAACATATTTCCAAGATTTGTGTATTATTTGATGTAGGATTGGACCAATAACTTGTTTGCAAATTTTCTGATCATTCCTTTACCCTTATTGTCCAGACTTATCATTTTAACTGTGCAAAAGAACCAAAAAATGAAAAGCGTTGCAACACTTTTCACTCAAATCGTGCTAAGAATTGCACAAAAACTCGATATTCAATTTAATAATGAGTATACATGTATTTTCAATTTTTTCTTTGTTGGTTTCTCGATTTTAAGTGTTTTAAACTTATACATGTACAATTATGTAAAAATTTCAAATAGAGAAAAACGAAATTCCTAAAGAAAGCCAAACACGGCACAATTGTAATATGTTGCAGGCTCGGTTTGATTGAGCCAGTTCATGGACGGTACTGGAAATTGCAAGTTACTGTCCACGGGCCCTAGCACCGGCTTAAGCAGAATTCAACATTTAAACACAAAAATAGTGAAATTTTTAATTAAGATACATCCGCAGATGTGTTCATACGGCGGTTATCATGGAACCTTCAATGTGACACAGTAGTGTCATTCCATAAAAAGCGGCGTATGGTCCCCAAGTAAAAGAAGTAGGCTTTTAACCTCGGTGGAGCCCCTTTAAAATGTCACTTAGTAGAGAACACATTCCATAAAAAATCTAATTCCCATTACATGGCCAGCCAAATACCAATAAGAAATAAGGCGAGTGAATATAAATTGGGACTATGTGTAAAAGGTTTGTGAAAATAGTGTGCTTAATATAAAGTTTCATTTTACATGTAGTATTTTCTGTCGATTAATCATGATGTATGTATAATTCTCGCGGTATTTTTTATATATATATTTGAGCTGTGTCACGACAAAACCAACATAGTGCGTTTGCAACCAGCATGGATCCAGACCAGCCTGCGCATCCGCGCAGTCTGATCAGGATCCATGCTGTTCGCTTACCAACTCTATTACAAGTAGAGAAACTGATAGCGAACAGCATGCATGGATCCTGATCAGACTGCGTTGGTTTTGTCGTGATGCGGCTCATTTATGTTTTGTCTGAATGTCAAGTCACACCGCCACTGTGAAGATCATACGGCTACTTTCTAATTTCAATACTGGAGAATAAACTTCTGATGGCATTACGGACATTGTTTTGACAAGAGCGGGTAGAACCACAGACTTGACATAAGCAACTGGATACTTTCGAATCAACACTGGTGTAGTGCCAGTTGAAGGACAAAGAAATTGACACTCGGCAAACTTCACCAGTCACCCCAACAGGTAGATTTATATCTCAACTTTAACCTCAGTATAGTCTTAATTCATAACAAAACATTAATTTTACACATTTTATTTTTTAAACATAGACTGTCACATGACGTAAGTAACTATCAAATACAATAACATACATTTTAAATGACAACAGCCATTCGGTCACGTGATATATCCGTACACCAATGAACACAAGTTGTAAATATATCTTATCTATCCTGGTTTAAATACCTTTATTTAACGATAAATACTTTACAAAGTAACTTAAGTTCTTCAAAATATTCTCAAAATTATATGCTACAATAAATACACTAACTTTAGACAGCATTTCTATGAACTCTAATTAACGTCAGTGTGTTGTTCTCATCTAAAATGAAAAAATGAGGTAATAAAATAAGATAACAAGATGTTATTCAAATGAAATTGTCTTTTATGCACTGGATGACACATAATCAACGCAGAAGTCTATATTAAATGTCATGTGGTACTTCATCCTGGTTGTCGGTCACATTTATCCTTCCATCAAGTACCCAGTACTTACAGGCACATTACACACCGGAGAAACTGAAAAATTAGAATATCAACAAAATAATAAACATGTACATATATATCTTTTTAAATACTCGTATATTCATAAAATATGTGAAACAAACAAAAATGCTTTTCAGGCACGGGCGGGGGCCTGGGAAAAGCTGCCGCCTATCTGATAGCTTTTTTTCACAATAAAAGAGTATATAGTCATGGCACATACCAATTTTCGGATCCATAACGGTCTAAACTTTGAAATCAATAAGTTACACAACATAAACACCATCCTTGTTTTTATATTATTTTCGTTCCTTTCTTTCTTTCTTTCTCTATTTTTCTTCCTTTCTTTCTGTCTTTATTTCTTTCTTTTTTTCATTCATTCATTCATTTTTCTTTTTCTTTCTTTCTTTCTTTCTCTCTCTCTTTTCTTTCTTCATTCATTCATTCATTTATTCATTCTTTGAATTACGTTACTCGGACTGACAAAAAAAACTGCAAACGCTTAAATATTGTTAAAAGTTTAATCTAGCAAACATCTAGAGGAATTCTGCTTTGAAAGGATGAATTTGTAAAGAAAAAAAGAAAGAAAAACACTAAATTTATTGATAAAAACACGATCTCTCATTTAAAGCAAAAGAAAAAAATATCACCAGTAAACGGGAGTGCCTAATTAAAAAATAACGTCATTGACGCCATGCATGATGACGTAATAGTCTACGTAAATTTTATATTAGAAAGGAAATCGAAGAAATGCTGCCAGTTGCTTTGTGCTATTTTTTTAAGTTCTACATGGTATTTGCTAATCAGAATCAAATTTATTTCAATTTTAAAGTTGTCTCATAATTAGGAAGGTATTAAAATAAAATAAGGATTGTACATAAAGCTAAAATCTATATATAACAATAGAATGCGACGAGCAGCTGCGTTCTAAAGTATCAAGGGACCTAATTAGAAAGCACTTTAAAGAGCACGTGACTTAAGATATCTGTTATAGCTGCTATTTGTATTTCCGTTAATTTAAATGACAGAAAAAACAGTTTCTGAGACATAAATTCAAACCTGATAGACAAACAGTCTGTCGCAAAAAAGACAGGTAATAAAAAAGATAAAATTTATTACAATTTAACAAAAACTTAAGAGGTTAACCGGAAGAAATGGCTCCGGTATGTTATATCATTTTTATGTTTGCAGTATATTTATGGTGACATTCCTAGGTTAAAAAATGTCTGAAATTCTAAATTTGTTGTCAACATTTACCTAAATGAACTCTAGTACTCTTATACCTCTTTTTTGAAACACTTGCTGCAAGTTATCATGCACATTAAATATAAGTTTCAGTACAGTTTTGGACAATTGACCATAAAACAGAAACAAGTCATTTTTGGAATCAGGCAATTATCCCTGAAACTTTAGCACTAAGCTGGGTGAAAGTAGCCGACAGTTATTGAAAAACTAAAATAACTAGAACTGTGTCCAAAGGACACGGATGCCCCCACTGACAACATATATATGGTATATAGTGAAAAAATCAACAAAGGGCCATAATTCTGTTAAATTTGGTCGCAGCAAAAATTCCTTCCATTACTTCCATCTACACATTAAGGTTGTTCATCACTGGAAGTTTAAGCAAAATCTGCCATCTTGTTTAAGAGGAGTTGCCTTCACAAAATTTCTATATGGTATATAGTGAAAAAATCAACAAAGGGCCATAATTCTGTTAAATTTGGTCGCAGAAAAAATTCCTTCCTTTACTACCATCTACACATTAAGGTTGTTCATCCCTGGAAGTTTAAGCAAAATCTGCCATCCGGTTTAAGAGGAGTTGCGTTCACAAAATTTCTATATGGTATATAGTGAAAAAATCAACAAAGGGCCATAATTCTGTTAAATTTGGTGGCAACAAACATTCCTTCCTTTTCTACCATCTACACATTAAGGTTGTTCATCCCTGGAAGTTTAAGCAAAATCTGCCATCCGGTTTAAGAGGAGTTGCGTTCACAAAATTTCTACATAGTATATAATGAAAAAATCAACAAAGGGCCATAATTCTGTTAAATTTGGTCGCAGCGAAAATTCCTTCCTCGACACCCCCCCCCCCCCCCCCCCCCCAAAAAAAAAAAAAAACAAAACAAAACACACACACTTTTTTTTTCGTAACCAAACCCATTCAAAGGAATAAGAAACGACATCTACTTTCAATTCGACGATTACTGTTTTGTTACAAAGAGAGTTTCCAACAGTTGAATGAAGAAGTATTCTTATTTTATCATGAAACACTGCACCTAGTCCGCCATTACCATAATTGAATTACTGCAAAACACTTAGAATAATGCATGTGATTTAATGAGTTTCAACATGCAAACCTTTTCGAATTTGAAATTCAAAGAAATTTCACTGGTTCCTTATTTCATTCGCCAAATAAAAACATTTTGAGATTCAGAATATAGTGAATTTACATTTACCCAAGCATCAATTTGCATAAGGATTTGCCATGGTTGTTTATGATCAACACATAAAGCATGAAATAAATGCCGCATATATTAGCTTTATTTATCCTTAAAGTCAAAATGTAACAAGATTTTGGGACCTTAGAAATGATGCCCGTATGAATTAAGTATTACGTCACTTACATCGTCATATTGGTAGGTGCACGTGCCAGTTTCTTGTCCGCCGTGGCACACACGGTCTCGTTTCCGGAAAGCATCTGCATAAAAAACCACAGAAATTGTCAAATTATAATGAATAACACTTAGGAAAAACTGACTAAAATAGTTTGTTTTATTTTTGATTCTTTGGAAATATTTTACAGTAAATAAATCTATGGAAAATCGTGCCAGCTGCTGTTGAGGACGATTCTCAATAAAGATATAGGTCTACTATGCTCATGCTTTATTTCATATTTTAAGCACAGAAATTTACTGAAATCTATAAAAATTCTTACTGAATATGTCTAATTTGAATAAAAGAATGAATAAACTATGCATGGGAAGCTGCGTTCCCTATTACAGGACAAGTAAATTTGGTCCTTCTTAAAAAAAACGGCCAATTTTAATGACACTTATATATATTCATATTGTGACCATCTGTCTTGTTTAAAGTTTAAACACCACATACCTTCTTTGTGCGAAGTCAAAACATGTTTTTTTATAGCTACAAACATACTCTGTAGCAATTATCAAAATTTTCCAATATAAAATGTTCAATATTCCCCAGGGGCGAGTAATCTATGATACACTAAAGAAAACGTAATGATCTAGTTGTCTCCCTGGAGTAATATTACGTTGGTTCGGTATACTACTAAAATATGTCTCTCGGGGTAAAAATGGATATTAGCAATCTGAGAACTGAAATAACACACTTAACTTATCTATAAATAGTAGATCTTGTGATACCATAAAGTCAGAAATAAACTTGTGTAATGTCAAGAAAAGGGTCTATGTAATGGTTACATACCACTACATACCACGCACGTCATGTAAACAATAATATTTCTTTTTATACCAAATTGAAATGATTCCGTAGAACTTGCTTACCTGTATATGCACGTAATCGCACGCAAAGCGACACAAAATCATCAAAAGCAATTAACGTTCGGACTTGACCATTGACAACGTGGGCTCTCGAGTAACGTTTGAGTAACGTTGTCATGACATCAGGGTTGATACGGTAACCTGAAACATGGAAGTAAAGTTTTGTGTAATGGTAAGGACATTTTATCAAGGACGACATAAAAAATAAACTAATAGTATAGAAAAACTATTGAAAAGTTGCTAGCGACACAGTTTGTCAGTGAATACATTCATTGAAAGCTTCATTGAGATGTCCTCTTTATGTGCTTTTCATTCGCTTTCTGTGTTTTCTTGCACTTTCTGTGTTTTCTTGCGCTTTCTTTGTCTTCTTGTATTTTTTATGCCTTCTTGCGATAGCTATTATCAATTTAATCTTAGTAGAAAAGAATAATGTTGGATCCTTCAAAGAGCTCCGCTGCGTTTTTTCCCACCAGTATATCCGTAAAGTTTAACGAAGTTCCATACAGCTGGTGGCTAGTTTTTTATTATTTTGATATTAAAAGTTGCAAAAATTTATCAAGTTTAAGGGACTCCACTGAAGTTTGACATAATTTATGGAAATGATTTTATGTTACATTTAATGTAGGTCTAAACCATAAACTTGACGTGTTCATTCGGTCACTCCGTTTTTTCCCTAGAATTATTATTCTGATTGTGAAACATGAGCCAAAATTGAAAAACGTTACAACGCTTTTCACTCGTTCGAGTCCTGAGAATAGCACAAAAACATGACGATCTGCCATTTAGACTGTAACATTTGAAATTTACCCTGAAATGATGAATGGTTTTGTCCCGATTGTAAGATGGACAAGTTCATTTAGAATATTTAGCAGGGTCACCCCCCCCCCCACCACACACACACACACCTTTTTTTCCTAATCTTTATTTTGCAATGATCTGTGAGATAACAACAACAAATCGAAAGGAGATAAAAATACATACCGAATTGTTGTATAACATTACCAAGCTCGTGTGACTCTATATAACCCGACCCGTCGGTGTCATGCCGTCTGAACATGTTGTGCCAGGCAAGCAAGCATTTCTGTAGCTCCATAAACTCCGCCCACTGCATAAATCCGTCGGGGTTACGCTTATCTTTGGTTAAGGGGTTTTTTGTATAATATCAAAAAATATATCTATTATATTCTTATAAATGAAACATGATGAAATAAAATGGGTATTATCATTTTCCGTATTTTCACTGTAAAAAGATATTTTTCATTGCATTGAAACATATATTTTCCATATTTTCACTGACTACTTTCTTCTAAATTCGGCCAATACACAAAATTTTAGGTGAAGTCTTTCAAAGTGAAATGTCAAAAATGGAAAAATGTATACATGTTTAACAAACAGAAAATTCAAGTTTTTTTCTATAAATAAAGGATTTATTTCATCTTGTGGTGTAAAAATGATCATATTTCACTCGTGGCTACCGTCACTCATGAACTATTTATTTTTATACCACTTGAATTTTTATACCACTCGATGAAAAAAAATCGTATTAAAAACTTGAATATCCTCTATGTATATAAGCACATATATGTCTTTTTTTACACATGAACCAGCGATATTTGGTCATAATTTCATATTATTTTTATGGAACATCTAAAGGTACTTTAGATTAATATATACAACAATGTGGTACTTTCCATTATCAAAACTCAGGTATAGAGCAACTGGAATTGTTGGACCCTGTCATGGTCATATTTATATACATGTAGACTATATTGGTACGGTATTATTAACTATAACTTATTTTTGGTTTGAATTTAGGTTGCACCAACACTGTATATGTCATATGACGACTTTTCTGTTTTAATGGTGGAGGAATACATCAGTAGCCCCTCTGTGTTTTATTCCAGACATGAACGGGCACTTTAATAGGACCGCCGATATTCAGTAAGCTAGCTGGATAGCTTTCTCACATGAAAGAATCCAAAGTCCCTAGAGGATTTCTAAACTACAGAGGTGAGATGTCAACAACCTTAACCACTTGGCTATGGACGCCCGATATCTTTTGGTAACACAAAAGATATCAAGGCAACACACTATATAGAGAATCTTAAAAAAAAATATTATGTAAGGATACATCCAACATTGCCATCAACACACTGCACAGTTCTCGACTCCATGTGACTGTGAATTAAAAGAAAACATACAAACTGTTGAAATCAAATACAAATGTATAGTGCTACTGGTTGCATATAAGCATAGACAAGTGAAAGATCGATCATTGGGCAGTTGCGATTTCTGATCTGGTATTTTCTGTAAACTTAAATTTTATTTATCACCCCAACTTTTTTTTTTTAACATTTAATACATTTTTTATCTTTTTCCGAGAAAATTTTTTTTTTAAATGAACATTAAAAATAAAAATTTAAAAAATTTCAGTTTTTTCAAAATGGGAAAAAAAAAACAAATAAATTTTTTTTTAAAAAACCCCTTAATTTTTTTCCCTTTTAAGGAGTTTTTTTTTCCATAAATTTTTTTTTAAGGGAATTAAAAAAGTAATTTAAAACTTTTTATAATAGGTTTTTATTAAATTTGGTTTAAACTTTTAATTTTTAAACAAATTATTTTTGGGGTTTATTTTTGCCGAAAACCCTTAAAAAAAAATTCCTTTTTTTAAATGGGTTTAAAGGTTCTACACTTAAAAACATTTTTAATGTTTATAATTTTGAAATTCATCTTTAAAAATAACCTTTTTAAACTTTTTTTTAAATTTTCCTTTACTTCCAAAAAAAGTCCTTTTTTTAATAAAATTTTGAAATTCCTTTATTTTTCCTTTTAAAAAAACCTAGTTTAAAGGGGGCCCTTTTCCCCAAAATTTTTTTTGGGGTTTTTAAATTTTCCCTTTTATTTAATTTTTTAAAATTTTTGTTTTTTTTTCCTTTAATTCCAAAATTTTTTTTTGAGGGGGTTTTATTAAAATTTCCCAATTTCAACTTACCTTAAAACAAAATTTAAAAAAAGGTTTTTTTTTTAAAAACAAAATTTAAATTTTTATTTTCACATTTTAAATTTAAAAAAAAAATTTTTAAATAAAAACTTATTTTTTATCCTTTTTCCCCCTCTGGTGGGGTACTAATTTTTTAAAAAAAATTTTTTTAAATTTTTATTTAGATCTTTAAATAATTTAAACCTCCAAATTTTTTCCCAAAAAAATAAACACTTTTTACCTTTTAAAATAAACGATGAGTCCCATTTTTTTTTTTTATGCCTGAAAAATTGATAAATTAAGACCAAAGTGTGTCGAATCTAATAGTTTACAAAAATTTTTTGTTTTTTTATTTGTGAAAAGAACACCCCCAAAAAGATATCGCATTTGCATAAAAAAAAAAAATTTTCAAAAATCAATTTTAAAAAAAGGGAATTGGTTGTTTGTTCACAAACGCCTCTTATTTAAAGGGGCTTCACTGAGGTCCAAAGCCTAAAATCTAACATTTGAATTATTTACATAGATCAGTGTATTTTAAAAAGACAGATATGCAATAGATAATTAAAATATATATTTAGATATTTAGAAGTAATTTTTGTGCTACTTTAGACAATTTGAGCGAGAGGCGTTACAACGCTTTTCTATTTTGGTCATTTTTCAAAGTAACAATACTTATTGTGAGCAAATGATCTAAATTTTGCACACAAGTTATTACCATAGACCTACATCAAATGGAACATTAATCTCGAAAAAGTATTATCAGTCATAAAACCTCAGTTGAGTCCCTTTAATAACCATGGGTGTACGGATTATTAGAAAAGTAGAGAAATTGTAAGAGATTTCTTGTACACTGGTACTAGTCAATTTACATGTACTTACGATATAAAGCTCGACTTTTGTTGACATTATATAGTATGTGTGCATAAACAAAGTTATAATATATACGACGAGTTATATGAGTTTTAAACAATGCGGTTTCTAAGAAAGGAAGACAAGTGAAATATTTACATTATCTTACCGTATTAGCTTGACTTTTGTTGACATAATGTGCAAAGATGTTGGCTAACTCCTGCTCTTCACTCATTTGGTAAGCCTGGAAAAAAAACATTCACTCATTTGATAAGCCTGGAAAAAAAAACATTCACTCATTTGATAAGCCTGAAAAAAAAAACATTCACTCATTTGATAAGCCTGGGGGGGAAAAACATTCACTCATTTGATAAGCCTGGGAAAAAAACATTCACTCATTTGATAAGCCTGGAAAAAAAAAACAAGTCATGAATCCCAGAATTCCTGTGTCTGTGTGTTTGATTTGTTTATATTCTTGACACCGGAATGAGTTATTTGGGTGACGAGTATACTTCATTTAAAACTCTTTACCAAATTTCTTTGAAGAAATAAATTTATAAAGCTGTATATATTATATCAGCGGCATTTTTACGTATATGAAATATTTCCATTTCCCTACTATGTTATATAAGACATATATCTTATATATGAGACGAAAATTGGCTAGGATAAATGTTTTAAAAAATCTCATACAAAGTTAAAAGTACTTGTTCATAGATAAAGTAATTTATAACGAGTAAACCTTTTTTAAAAACACTTATACCCTTATATCTCTTATAAGATTAAAATAACTGTTTAATAAATCAAACATACATGTATTTAATATGGTACAAATTGATTATGTACTTATACCCTTATCTTGCAAATATTATAATACTTATACAAGTATTGCATTCACTGAAAAGTAAATACTATTAAGTTGCATAGAGGAGTAGGATTTTGTTGAACTTTGATATCAATATGCCATTGATAAATATGTAAATGTAATATAAAAAAGCCGCGTGTATTAGAATATACACGTGTGTTATACGATGAAGTTCAAATTGCAAAACATTTATTGATAAAAGAAGAAACTTAATACTCATATACCTATAACAGAAAAGATCATTTGTTTTTGTTTACAGTTTAATAATTCCTTGCATTCCATGAATGTAATATAAAGTAATGTAGATATTTAACAACGCTAAGCTCTCTTTATAGCATTTGAAGAAATAAATTAATAAAATATTTAGTCTTGCTACCTAGCTGAACTGGTCATCCATATCAAAACGATCAACGATCAATATTAAAACGATACATTTACAATAAAAATCAATTATCAAGCATTTAGTCAAGTCAAATATTAAAATATAGCTTTGCAATTTTTATTTGGAATGCTCAAACATTTAAACATTTCACTCTGTCGACTTAAGTTTGAATCTTATTTGTGAACCCACCAAACATGTAACAAACTGATTTGTTAGATGCGTTCCGGGTCCCGTATTCACCAAGATAAAAGGATCAGCAAGGTCAAATTTAAAAACTCAAACACGCTCAATTGTTCATCCTCATAGATTAAATATCTAATATTAACTTGATAAAATTGCACTTGAAATACCAAGTTTAGTTTATGATTTTTTAAAAGAAATTTGATTATTATTGTTGGCATCAATCAATGGGTATTTTACAGTTGATCCAAATATTGTTTTTGATCTTAAAAATGATCCTTATTTTAATTCGATTGTTTTTGTATTTATTTGCTTAAAATTCGTCGGTTTTATTCTATCTAAAGTAGGGTTGTTTATTTGCATATCAGCAATTTTTCGTTTCTGTTACATTTTATTGCAAAATACGATCAATTTTAATACGATCAATTTTAGTCTTATAAGCCATAAAAATAAAATCAGCCTAGATGTTTAACTAGGCCTACACAAGTCACGCATCGATCGTACAGGTCCACAACTACTGACATGTCGTATATACACCATACATGAAGCTGTATAAAAAAATCTACAATTTAACTGTTTAACAGACGGATTATATTTTACACATGAATTATATATAAATAGCAATATTGAATAGTTTATCTGATAAAGAATAAAGTGGTGTGAATCACTCTGATTGCCATGTACAAGTTATTACGTACCTGCCACGCATTAGTTTGAAACACATTTTGTTGATAGAAATTTCCGTAATTTCCGTAGTGTTGACTTTGTCCCTGTCCGGTGTATTGTGGGTGATTTTGTTGATAATGCTGCACCTGTTGTTGGTGACATGGTGCCCCATGTGACTGAAAATTCCACGCCATTGTTAGTTTATTCTTTATCACATACAACTGATTGTTGACATTCGTTAATTGGACATGTACATTCGTCCTTATCTCCTCACATAGATATCCGAGGTTGACCGCATGGTTTATTTACATCGTGACGTCATATCACTATGGATTAAGTAAGGGAGAGCACTGGTTTAACTAGATCAAAGTATATGAGGCCGACTATTCGCCGGTCTCCTATCGGTAATTCCCGGTCTCTCCCGGTCTATTTTGACCGGGCTTTACAAGAGACCGGCGAGTAGTATCACAAGTTTATTGTCCGGTCTCTCCCGGTTTTGGAGAAGATATTTTATTTGATATCGTAACAAATAGATAAGTTTTTTTTCAAAAATAAATGTTTGTCTTACAATAATTAATTATCACAGATCAACTCTCAAATTTATCTATTACTATTATTATTATTATTAATATTATTCATAAACATAGAATTCTAAAAAAACGAAGCATGTTTCATTTTATTTATATGAGATTAAAACAAAACTTATTACAATAATTGAATAAAAGGTACATTTTTATGGTATTTTTATGACACAATCAACTTTGAAACATTTTATTAAATTTGTTATTCGTGTTTATTAAAGATTCTGAGGAATTACTCTAAGTTACAAATTAGATTGTATGAATTATTAAAATCATACACGGTTACACATTTCAAATTATGTATTTACGTAAAAAAAGACAAACATCATAATAATTGAAAAAGGTAAGGTGATGCAGTACCATTATTATAGAATACAATTTTATATCATGTAAGTTTTAATTAATATGCTTTTGAACATTTATATCTTTGATTAAATTAAATAAATAAAAACAACAACAAAAAACGTATTATTAAAACAATTAATTGGAAACAAAATACATTATATACGAAAAATAACATATTTTATATCAACACCCTTTTTCATTTAGAAAGATCGACCCATTTTTACAAATAATTATTAGAAGACCAGCACTGACCGGGCCAGTAAATATGATACTATTCGCTTGTCTCCAGTAAATCCCGGTCAAAATAGACCGGGAGAGACCGGAGACCTGAAGCGACCGGACCCGAGAATAGTTGTTTACATAGCTTATAAACAGGGCTGGGAATCAAAACTGCGTCGTATCCTACAAAATGTAAACAAACGCCGCCATCTTGGAACGAAAAACGTATGTTTTTGTTTATAACTTTTATTGTTGGAAATGACTGAAAACAAGATATATGTATTAACACGCTACACTATTTTCCGCTTCGTTTGGTATATGTTGCTTGCACAACTGTTTTGTAAAACAAAAGTTATAGCGAACTTGCAACTCGAAGCGGGGCATAATTTTTATGAAAATGTGTGGATACGACGCAGTTCATATTGCTTTATCTATCGTTTTTTCCTTCAAATCAATTATATATTTGTTTCAGAGTTAACCATAAACTTCGAAATATAATTTTGCATCATTTACTAAAATTTCATTAAAAAGAAATGTTTATTTTCCAAGAAAATAATGATTTTTACGAAATGATACGACGCAGTTGAAAATAAAATATGATACGACGCAGTTGTATTTTTGGCAGTCTTTTCAACAGGGATAATTTTGGCAATACATTTCTATTTTATGGAATAATCACTTGCGCTAGATAAAAAACCCAGATCATTTGCGGTGTATAGCAATGTTCTGTTGCTTTTGATTATTTAGAATACAATGTGTCATGTCCATTATACCATTTAATTTGAAAGTTTACTAAACATGAACATGTTACCTTGTTGATCATAATATCTGAAATAATTTCTTATATTTTCCTGTATTATCCCTAATTTTTTTCGCAAAAACAATGTAGAAATCTATTTACTTGAATTCATTTTGGCTAGCTACGCTCTAAGTTAACTGTGGTTCTGCATGTTCTGGGCAATGACTGCTTTTTTGTGGTTTCTTTTCAAACGTTCACTCTACACATTAGCTTTACTAGGGGTGAGGACCTCAGGTGCATTATTTCAGGCAAAATGTCGTACCTGCAACACCATCGACATTTTGAAACAAGCTTGATAGGTTTTCCACAAGGAAGAATAAAAAGTCCTTGGTGGTTTTCGAATTCATAGCAGTTCAGTTCAAGTGATTTGAATTCAGTAAACATAAACAACTCGGCCTCGGTCGGACACACCTGTCTGATTTGTTTTTTCAACAAAATCTGTTAACGTCAGCTGTACAAATAAGTAGCTTTTTTATTAACTTCTGGCTCGAAGTTTTAAGATTATAAATATTTGAATTAATTATAAAGAGAATAAAATTTAAATTTCTTATTTCGGTATGACTAGCAGAGAAATTTTCAATGTAAACAGGGGGTAATCCTCTGTGAAGTCATTTTCTGAAAACTTTTGTTTTAAGTTTTCAGGCAATTCATTATCAAATAAAAATCACACTTGAGTATGAAGGTATGTTAAGATGTCATGTCTCTAGTCTGTTGAAAATTCGATACGATAATTTGACCTAAATTTTCTGTTCAATATTGTGAAAACTTAATATTTCTTCAATACTGTTGAAAGATCATGTCTGCCTATATCTGCATCAAATTTATCGGTGCATAGCGTGAAATACCTTTGCAAAACGGACACCATTTTTACAAAATAATTTGTAGTTGTATCATATGTAACTCGATTTTGAAAATTTAAAGTTTTTTGACGGAGAAGAATGATAATCATAAGTGCAAATATAGAAAATACATTCCGTAGACCTTTCCCCATCGGCGATAAAGAAACGCAATACGGCAAAATCAGGGGTAAAGTTCCGCGGCACTGAACATAAAATGACTAAACGGAACGCATAACCTACTTGCAAAAATATATTGTAGCTTAACCATTTATAATATAATTTTAACAATTTAATGTTCAGTTTCAAATAATAAAGCTCATTTGTTCTCACCGATTATTAAGAAAATGAAGACAATAAAATCGGCACGTAAAAGACATACGTAATAACGGAATTGACGGAAACTATTGCTAATTACAAGTAACAAATAAAATGATAAAATGGTTTAAAGCAGTTTTCTTTCAGATTCATTGATGTCAGTGTAATCTTACAAGATACATTATATCCTGTTGTATCATAACCGGTTTTTATTACTTTGACATTGAAACCTCTTATACTTGAAATATACAGCAGCTAGTCATATCCACAGCATTAAAGTGGATGGGTCTACAACGGGGACATTTCAAATATGACAAGAGCCATCCCCGGGAGGAGGCAACGCTCAACTTTTTTTTCCTAAAGCAAACAAATAAATGAGTAAATCTTAAAAAAGAGAATTATAGAAAAAAAAGTAAAGTATGTCACTAGGTCCAAATCTAGATAATCTGATAACAAAGTTCAATGTCACATCTGAAACTGTGCTGATGGTCCATATTCATAGCTGCACATCAAAGGACAAGAAAGTAGGCCACTAGGTCAAAATCTAGGTCAGCTGATATCGAAGTTCAATTTAACATCTTGAACTGTGCACATGGTCCAAATTTCATACATTGTAGCTGTACATCATAGGACAAGAAAGTAGGTCACTAGGTCAAAATCTAAATCGGCTATTATCAAAGATCAATTTTCTAAGACCTAAAACTGTGCATGTGGGCCAAATTTCATAGCTGTACATCAAAGACCAAGAAAGTAGGTCGATTACAAGGTCAAAATCTAAATCAGCTTATAACAAAGTCTAAAACTGTGAACATGGTCTAAATTAATTTCATAGCTGTACATCAAAGAAAGAGAGAAGGCCACTAGTTCAAAATCTAGGTCAGCTGATATCGTAGTTCAATTTTACATCTAAAACTGTAAACATGGTCCAAATTTCAAAGCTGTACATTAAAGGAATAGAAATTAGGTCACTAGGCCAAAAGCTAGGTCAGCTGATATCAAAGACTTAAATTTTACATCTTAAACTGTGCACATGGTCCATTTTTCATAGTTAAAGGATAAAATAAGCAAATTTCAATAAATCACATCTGAATTATTCAATATGTTTGTTTTGTAGGATATAAATCAAATATGTGCATAAGAAAATTATGACAATTTAACCAAAATTTAATAATTTGACCTTGACTGTCATATCATTTTAAGGTCAAGGTCAGTTCAACTTTTAAGAAGGATCTTGTCCAAAAGGTTGTTTCGCCGAAATGTGAAGATAATCTAAGTTGATTTACTAAGTTTAAACAGTCCATGATAACAAAAATCAGTAAAGATTAAAAAATTCAACCTTTAAGGTCAAGGTCATTAATGAATCAATGACATGAGGGTCATATCCTAAAGAATTTTGTGTTATAATATGATATTAATAACAAAGTTATTATAATTAAGTCACTTACAGCAAAAAAATGAAAATTTCATTAATTTGACCTTCAAGGTCATGGTCATTTATAAGTGGAGGTCAAGGTCTGTCTGAAGATGTGAACTTGAAGGTCCACCCTAAAAGATTATTATGTTCAAGTTTGAAGATAATCCATTCAAAAATAACAAAGCTATAGCCACAAGCAAAATTTAAGACATTTAACCTTGAAGGTCAAGGTCCTTCATGAATGAATGTCAAGGTTAGTCTGGTTTACTTGTTTTGTCCCAAGGGTTGTTGTGGCCAAGTATGAAGACAATATACCTAGAACTTCAAAAGTTATGATCAAGGTTAAACTTTGTGGATGGCAAAGGCAACGCTGACATGACTGAAACAATTATTACCTCCATTTTTTAATTATTTTGTTTCAAAAATAGAAACAATAGAAATGTATCATTTGGATATTCTTATAAAATGATGCTTGAAAAAAAAATGTTGATAAAGTTCTAAGTGATTTAGTTTGACATTAATTTTATATGATGTATATAAATATTTTCTTCTAGAACATTTTATCATCTGCTATATAAATATAGTCATATTGGATGCCAACACAATTCATACATAATTATTTTCAGGTTTGAAGTTATGTCTGAGTATACACATTGTGAGAAAACGGGCCTTTCCATTGTCAGACTTAAAGTGGTTCTAACCAGCTAACCAGTCCTTGTACTGTCTATTTATGCCCCAGTTAGGGTTTTATTGACAAATACCTTCATTGCGCATTGTTTATTTACACACAGTGCAAACCAAAAAATCAGAACAAAGATCTACTATGAAGCAACCTTCATAGTACGCAGCTCCCGACACAACCCAGCTACACTAGCAGGGCAACCAGAAGGATACAGAACATGATAGTGAAAATACATTTGAAACAGTGTGTGATGGTGGAAGAACCAATGAGTTGATACCCAAGCATATTCAGCCTAAATATAGAACAGAATTATTCATAGCTGAGCTAGAACATTCTAGTTTGTCCAAATGATTCTGATCTTTAAATGCATTAACATGCTTTTTAATGATACTTTGTAATGATACTTTCAAACTTTCTGACATCTTTTTTTAAATTCCATGATTTTACAAGACAAAATCCCCTTAAATCCATTTTGCACGATTTTACTACTCAATAAATATACATTATTTTTCCAGGTCTGTATAAACAATGTGTACAATTTACAGACACAGATAACTTCACGGGTGTCTTTGTCCTTGATGTCATATTCAGTAAGTCGAAACGTTGTTTATTTTTCAAATAAAAAATTACATTATTTAAATTGAAGAAATGATTTCTATATTCAAACTATCATTTGTTCAACTCAGTAAGGCTATTTTTATAAATAATTTATTATCATATTTCTTGCAAGCTTCTTCACCACATCACATCACTAAACGGCCCCTTGTGGCTGAGGGGTTGCCTTTAATGGTTGAGACACAAGGATTGCAGTCAGCATTTTCCCCTGCTGATCGTAAGAGGTTACAGAATTGGTTGGAATAACTGGAGTCTTAGCTCTAGCAGATTTCACCTCTTGTGTTTATTTGAAGTATGTAACGCCTGAGGTTAGCTTAAATCATCTTTCCTGCTTTGGCACAATATGGCCAAAACTGTGTTGGTGCGCCGTAAAACCAAACAGACAACCAAACACAGCACCTCATTTATAATCATAAATAAAACTTCATTTATTTGTTTCATGGATAGTTTATTGAACTAGGTAAAAATTGAAATCACAAAAACACAACACAACTTCAGGTATAAAAAGTTAATATTGATTGTACACATATAACATAGAATGTGATAAATACACATGTAAAACTCATTTAGCTGATTGGAATAGAAAATGTGCATTTCTAAACTAAACAAAAATGATTGAAGTTTATGCGAGATTATATTCTTTCATTTTGTCCTTGCTTGTCCAGTTTTCACAGTGTTGAGAGGTCATATTGTCACACTAATGTGCATTAACGGGTTATAACTCTATATAATTCAATAGGAGTTAACCTAATATGTACATTAAGCTGACGATATGAATCCCTCCATACAATATCATAAGAATGAGTGTCCAACTACTGGCTCTGTGTTCACAAAGAAAAATATCCACGTCTGTTATCAAAAATCTTGATTTCTTTGTTTCTTTATTAAATAAAATAAAACTTGCATTTTGTCATATTTGGTGAAATACAAGTTAATGCAATTTAATTGTGTTTTTAAACACTCTTGCCTGTTACCCCGCGAAAAAATCAGGGGCCTCAGTGTGTTTTGGTTGTTATTTTTGCATTCAGTCTGCACATATTTTTATATTTTAAATTTTTATATAAAGATTTATTTTAAATTTTGAAATTTTAATTAAATATGACAGTCCTGATAGAAATTTAATTGTAATTTTTAAATAATGAATTTTAATCACAACCCTTAAAACTTTGGTATAAGGGGCCCTGAGGGAACCCCCCCACCTTTTGAAACCTAATGAAAAAGCCCGAAAAACCCCTAACTTTTTTGTAAAAAATTTAAAGGGCCTAAGACAACAATAAAATTTTTTAACAAGTGAAAAGGGATAGAGGGAATCCCATAACCTTTTGTAAACCAAGCTAAAAAGGGGCCTAGAGAGAGACCATAGCCTTTTTATAACCAAGTTGAAAAGGGGCCTAGAGAGAACCCAAAATCTTTTGTAACCAAGCTGAAAGTAGGCCTAGAGAACCAACAAAGCTGAAAAGTGGCCTAGAGAGAACCAACAACCTATCTGTAAACCAAGCTGAAAAGGGGCTTATAGAGAGCCCACAACCTTCCTTTAACCCAGCTTAAAATAGAACATTTTAGAGAAAAAAACCTGGTTTAAAAAGGGGCTTAAAACCCCAAAGTGAGGAGGAAATGGGAAAATAACATCATAGATAAAAATACACCAAAACTTCCACAACCCTTTTACAAATTTTTTTAAACCTTAAAAATTGTTCCCAAAATTTTCTAAAACATTTTCACAAACATGGTCACCATCATGTTTACAAACAAAACTCTAAAACATTTCAAAACACGGATAAAACACATTTAAAAATTTCAGCCAAAAACCCGGATTTAAAACATTTCCCTTTCCAAACACTGGATAAAAACCAAACATTCCCCTGTCAACAAAATATCCTCTTTAAAATTTCAGCCCCCAAAAATGGTAACCCCATATGTTAAAAAAAAATCTCTAAAAATTTCCAAAAACGGGTCGCCCCCATATGTTCAAAAAAAAAAATGGGAAACCCGAATTATTTGTAAAAAAAATATTTAACCAAAAAAATGCTATTTATAAAAAAGTTTAAACACATGAAAAACCCTGGAATTGTAATTTTTAAAAAAAAATTAATGCCCAAACAAAAAAATCCGAATTCAACAAAAAACCCAAAATAAAAAAACTGTTTTTTTAAGGTGGCAACCCTTAAGGCAGCTAGAAGTAAATTTCCCCCATTTTTGTGAAATTGCAGGCAGCTTAAAAAACCTTACCCCCTGCATTTTTAAATGGACTTGTCTATCTTTGATTGGCTATCCCATCAAAAATTCAAAAATTTTTTTTTCAAATTTTCAAAAACGAAATAAATAAAAGCCTTAAAATTTGACTCCATAACACTGGAAAAAAGGTTTTACTTTCCCCCAGTAGTTTCCATCAATTTTAGACCTTAAAACCCCTAAAAATAATCAACTGACACTTCTAAAGTTAAAGATGGGCTAGTCCATTATAAAAAGACAGCAATATAACAGGGTTAAATAATAAGGGTTGACCATCGTGTATGTAAATAATTGTGTCCATAGGACACAAATGTCCTCACATTCCAATGTTTGTCAGAAAAAAAATCTGTACAATTACTGATGCATATAAACATAGCAGTTATGCTTAAAAAAAACTTATAAAAGTTTAAATGTGCTACATTTTGCTAAATCATGGGCCATAATTATGCTATCCTCCATTAAATTTGAAGCAAGATGTGCTTGAATACACATGATGATAACTATTCCTGTAAAGCTTCATTTCTTTAGCTTTATATATTTGGAGTTGTGTATGACACAATAATTCTATTTGCTTTAAGACAATAATGCCCATCCAAGTGTAAATGGCAAGTCAACAAGCAAAATAAAAAAAACGTGACATTATGCCATATTTGTATTCAATTATATATTTTACTATGAAAATATAATTAATAAATCCATGTGACCAATGGAAGTGTCTATAAATATGGTTCAGAATTTATCAGTAACGTCTGATTCTCAAAAAGAGTGGGACAGTCTTTTTATAATTTGGGTTGGGTTTTTTATATTGAATCATTTACATTTTTCATTATCAATTAATTGGTATAAAATCACCTTTATAATTTAATAGACAATCTTTTGAAAGGTAACTCTAATTAAAATGAACGTAAAAGCCAAAACTAGAACTCCGCGAGTCGGATGTGTCGCCTTGTGAACAATGTAGTTTAGGGGAAATGGCCAGGACAAAAATGAAATATGAAAAATAACAAAGGGCAATAACTAAAAAAATAATAAGTGCAGAGCAGCAGTTTCTGTACACTGCACTTCTTATCAATAAGATCTATCATTCTATGATGTTTCAAGTCCATAGCTTTCATACTGAGGAGAAATGACCAGGACAAAAATAAAGTAAGAAAATCAACAAAGGGCAATAACTCAAAAATAAGAAATGCAGAGTATCAGTTCTTATGCACTGCACTTCTTTTTAATGAGATCTATCATCCTATGAAGTTTCAAGTCCATAGCTTTTTTAGTTGAAGAGAAATGTCCTGGACAAAAATTAAGTATGAAAATTAACAAAGGGCCATAACTCAAAAATTAAGAAATGCAGAGTACCGATTCTTGTGCACTGCACTTCTTAATAATGAGATCTATCATCCTATGAAGTTTCAAGTCCATAGCTTTTATACTTTAGGAGAAATGGCCCGGACAAAATTAAAGTATGAAAATAAACAAAGGGCAATAACTCAAAAAAAAAGAAATGCAGAGTACCAGTTCTTGTGCACTGCACTTCTTCTTAATGAGACCTATCATCCTATGAAGTTTCAAGTCCATGGCTTTTATACATTAGGAGAAATGGCCCGGACAAAAATAAAGTATGAAAATTAACAAAGGGCAATAACTCAAAAATTAGGAAGTGCAGAGTACTGATTCTTGTGCACTGCACTTCTTAATAATGAGATCTATCATCCTATGAAGTTTCAAGTCCATAGCTTTTTTAGTTGAAGAGAAATGGCCCGGACAAAATTAAAGTATGAAAATTAACAAAGGGCAATAACTCAAAAATTAGGAACTGCAGAGTACCGGTCCTTGTGCACTGCACTTCGGGTTATTGAAAGAAGCATGCATACCAAGTTTGAAGTCAATCAGACTTATAGTGACTGAGTTATGCTCCGGACAAGCTTTAGGGGACGCCGACGACGACGCCGACAATGACGCCGACACAGACGCCGCCGCCGACACCGCCGACAAAAGTAACCCCTATATGTCACCTTTTCAAGGCGACACAAAAATGAGCATAATGTCACTTTAGTCAAGGGCCATAACTCTACTGATCTCAGTGTGCGTCAATTACTCCGGAGCATATGTGCACACACTGGTAACTTTCTCTTTGCAAATTTCATGGCTTCAGCAATTACATTAAAATATAAAATTAAAGCAAAAATATAACAAGATATGTTTGTAAAACATGTATGCCCCCTGTCGGCAGCCAATTAGTCATGTGATCAGGTTATTATGCATGACTTCTGACCCAGTGAACAAACAATTAATAAGGGTTATCTAGTATCTACTGGTCATGACTAGTCACAAGGTAATAATTATTGTGACCCTTTAGGTTGTGTGCAGCAATTTAAGTTATTACAAATCTTACCAAATAATATATGCATAAATTTTATGAATCATGTAGGCCTCATTAATGACAGCCAAGTTGTTATATTACATAAGACCTTCAAATGTGTATACCAAAAGCATTTTTAGTTTAATATAAAAATATCAACCAAGGCAACTTGAGTAGTTGAGTGAGTAGTTGAGTTATTGGTCAGAAACTGTCATTAAGTACAAGGTCAATATTCTAGGCCTAAGCGTTCTTTAGTTATTGATCGGAAACCGTTTTTACCTACAAGGTCAATGTGACCTTGACCTTGGTACCCTTGACCCCAAAATCAATAGGGGTCATCTGCTGGCAATGACCAATCATCATACCAAGTATGAAGTTTCTAGGCCTGAGTGTTCTCTAGTTATTGATCGGAAACCGTTTTTACCTACAAGGTGAATGTGACCTTGACCTTTGACCCCTTGACCCAAAATCAATAGGGGTCATCTGCTGGTCATGACCAATCACCATGCCAAGTTTGAAGTTCCTAGGCCTAAGCGTTCTTTAGTTATTGATCAGAAACTGTTTTTACTTACAAGGTCAATGTGACCTTGACCTTTGACCCCTGGACCCAAAACTCAATAGGGGTCATCTGCTGGTCACTCCCAATCATCATACAAAGTTTGAAGTTCCTAGGCCTAACCGTTTTTAGTTAATTGATCGGAACCCGTTTTTATCTACAAAGTCAATGTGACCTTGACCTTTGACCCCAAAATCAATAGGGGTCATCTGCTGATCATGACCAATCACCATACCAAGTTTGAAGTTCCTAGGCCTAAGGGTTCTTAAGTTATTGATCGGAAACCGTTTTTACCTACAAGGTCAATGTGACCTTGACCTTTGACCCCTTGACCCCAAAATCAATAGGGGTCATCTGCTGGTCATGACCAATCACCATACCAAGTTTGAAGTTCCTAGGCCTAAGGGTTCTTAAGTTATTGATCGGAAACCATTTTTACCGACAAGGTCAATGTGACCTTGACCTTTGACCCCTTGACCCCAAAATCAATAGGGGTCATCTACTGATAATGACCAATCGCCATACCAAGTTTGAAGTTCCTACGCCTAAGGGTTCTTAAGTTATTGATCGGAAACCATTTTTACCTACAAGGTCAATGTGACCTTGACCTTTGACCCCTTGACCCCAAAATCAATAGGGGTCATCTACTGATCATGACCAATCACCATACCAAGTTTGAAGTTCCTAGGCCTAAGGGTTCTTAAGTTATTGATCGGAAACCGTTTTTGCTTACAAGGTCAATGTGACCTTGACCTTTGACCCCTTGACCCCAAAATCAATAGGGGTCATCTACTGATCATGACCAATCACCATACCAAGTTTGAAGTTCCTAGGCCTAAGGGTTCTTTAGTTATTGATCGGAAACCGTTTTTGCTTACAAGGTCAATGTGACCTTGACCTTTGACCCCTTGACCCCAAAATCAATAGGGGTCATCTACTGATCATGACCAATCACCATACCAAGTTTGAAGTTCCTAGGCCTAAGGGTTCTTTAGTAATCACTCGGAAACCATTTGGTCTACGGACCGACGGACCGACAAGTGCAAAGCAATATACCCCCTCTTCTTCGAAGTGGGGGCATAATAATAAAATAAACTCTATAATATATAATTAATACATAATTGTCCCGTAAATTTTTGAAAATAAAAAAATACTGACAGATTTTTTAATGAGTTTGATTAAGACTAAATCACATAAAAAAGACTAAGACAAACTAAGACTAAGACTAAGTCACAAAAAAATGTACACTGATTGATTAAGAAAATAAAACTTTAAACAATCAGGATGTATGGAATGTTTTGCAAGACAATTATAAACATTATTCAATTACACAATTCACCATTTATACACGAAAGATACAAAAAGAAAACGGGACAAAATTTGAATTTAGTTACTTATTCATATACAGTACAAAGCATTCAATAAATAAAGCATTACATTTCATGCTAATAAATAAAAAAATGTAAATATTTGGATTTCATATATAAACCATTGAGTTATTTTTTCTTTAAAAAAGCCTGAGATAATCTATATATAAACAGATATATTAGTATGTTATTTAGTAAACAATCAACAGATAACGCAATAAACATTATACCAGAAGAAAGCAGTAAAAGCAGACTTTTGTAAAAAATGTACACAATAAGCATTTGTTCATTTGTGTTTCTTAAATTGCCTGATTACAATGCCATTACTAAATTAGTGGCTTCCATCCCCATCTTAGTCATACAGTTATAGCAGTGAAGATTATGGTGCATTTATAAAGATATGGAACAATAGCTATACATGTTTATTATCAGGTACATATATATGAGGCAATACAGAGCAAATTTTATATTCAAATTTTTTTTGTTATTGTTTTTTTTGGTTTTTTTTTTTTTAAATTGCTTATGAAATCTAGACATTCAATACAATTGTTTGGGGGCACAAGCCCCTGATGGTAATTGAAACAAGATTGCATTTGAGTAAAATGCTATGCCACCGCATTAATACAACACTAAATAGTGGTGTAGGAACAGATTTTTTTTGTTTCTTTACAATTGAAGATTGTCATAATGCATAGATCCCTGACCTATCTAATTCTTATTATCAGATTAGTGGTTAAATATATTGTTATTCCAATAAAAGATCAGAGTAGGAATATACCAATGCACTTGAGTCTAGTGAATTCGGTGGTGAAGGTCATATTTCACACAGCTTAAATTTCACGACTACATCAAAGGACAACACAGAAAGACACTTTGTCAAAATCTAGGTCAGCTGATATCAAAGTTCACTTTACATCTTAATCTGTGCACATGGTTTCATAGCTGTACATCAAAGGACAAGAAAGTAGGTCACATCATCAAAATCTAGGTCACCTGATATCAAAGTTCAATTTTACAACTAAAACTGTGCACATGGTCAAAATTTCATAGCTGTACATCAAAGGACAAGAAAGTAGGTCACTGTCCCCTTGGGGCAAGGCCAAGGGTTTCATTCAAAACAATCTTGATACAGGTCCACCAAACAACATTTTAAGTCAAATATCTAAGCTGTAGCTTTCTTCCCATTTTTACTCTATACATTTAAGGAAAACCTATGGCCCCCAGGGCAGGACAATTTTGACACTAGAGGCAAAATTTGAACAACTTTGGTAGAGTACCTTTAGATGATATCATTTAACAAAATTTAATATTAAAGCTCTAAGCCTTGTACCTTCAGACAATAAGATTTTTTTATTTTTTACTATATGTATATATTGAAAATCAATGACCCCCAGGACAGGGGCAATTTTGACCCCAGGGCTATAATTTGAACAGTCTTGCTAGAGATTCTCTTCACAATGTTCATGCAAAATATCTAAACTCTAGCATTTGTCAATTGCTAGAAGAATTTTTTTTAAAGTTTTTACTATAAGTTTTTACTCTATACATATAAGGAAAACCAATGACCCCCGGGGCGGGGCCATTTTTGACCCCAGGGCTATAATTTGAACAATCTGGGTAGAGGTCTACCAGACAATGCCTTATGCAAAATATCTAAGCTCTAGGCCTTTTGGGTCTTTACAAGAAGATATTTTAAGTTTTTACTATATGTACATATAGTGAAAATCAATGACCCCCGGGCAGGGCCAATTTTGACCCCAGGGCTATAATTTGAACAATCTTGTTAGAGATTCACTTCACAATGTTCATGCAAAATATCTAACCTCTAGCATTTTTCAATTGCTAGAAAAAGTTTTTTTTTAAGTTTTTACTATAAGTTTTTACTCTATACATATAAGGAAAACAAATGACCCCCGGGGCAGGGTCGTTTTTGTCCCCAGGGCTATAATTTGAACAATCTGGGTAGAATTCTACCAGACAATGCCTTATGCAAAATATCTAAGCTCTAGGCCTTTTGAGTCTTTACAAGAAGGTATTTTAAAAGTTTTTACTATATGTACATAATTTATAGTGAAAATCAATGACCCCCAGGGCGGGGCCAATTTTGACCCCAGGGCTATAATTTGAACAATCTTGGTAGAGGTCTACCAGACAATGCCTTATGCAAAATATCTAAGCTCTAGGCCTTTTGGGTCTTTACAAGAAGGTATTTTAAGTTTTTACTATATGTGCATATAGTGAAAATCAATGACCCCCGGGGCGGGGCCAATTTTGACCCCAGGGCTATAATTTGAACAATCTTGGAAGAGGTCTACCAGACAATGCCTTATGCAAAATATCTAAGCTCTAGGCTTTTTTGGTCTTTACAAGAAGATTTTTTAAATTTATTCTTACAATTTCTTTTGGTTGCCATGGCAACCAGATTTCTGCATGGAATGAAATTCTTTGAACAACTTTGGAAGTCCTTCACCCAAGGATCAATCCTGCCAAGTTTGGTTGAAATTGGACAAGTGGTTTTTCACAAGAAGATTTTTTAAGTTCACTATATAATCTATATAACACACAAACAAACAAACACACACACACACACAGGTGAATCGCTATATGCCACAGCAGCGCAGATGCTGCGGTGGAATAAAAATCAGCTTACTACCGATTGAACGCATCTCTATCTACGCCGGACAAAATAGTTCCAAGACTTTGTCTTGTTTTAACCTGGCATACATAAGTTTGCTCCCTTAGTTCATGCATTGAACTGGTGTAAAAAGGGCAATAACTCTTTTAACAATCTAATTTATGTGAAAAACAAATGATATACACACTGAATTATGGCACTTCATTCCTGAAAAGATTTACTGAAACATACACAGGTGATATGGAATAAATTATAAAATCAAAACAAAACTGACAAAACAGTCATTAATCTAATAATGTGACCATTAGGGGTCAAAAATGTTGGGGAAAAAATGCAAAAAAAACCAAAAACTTTTAACTTTCAACTATCTCAAAGATACAAAAGTTAACTTTAAAGACTGCAAAATACAGCTACTGATTGGTTGGTTTGGATATAAAATTTGAATTTGACCAATGACAGAGCAACATACTCATGCAAAATTTAAATTTGACCAATGGCAGATGAGCAGATCTGTTTCCTCTACAGTCTGAACAAATAGTCATTTAAGTTACTATTACAGCTGTACACCTCCAGATGAACCAAAATATTTTTTTTTAAAAATCAAACTTGAAAAAAAGTACAGAGATTTTAAGAAAAGTAAAATGATTCAAAATAAAAGTAATAATTTCCATGTTATGTGCGATTTATGACTAAATTTGCAGATTTTTATCCAATAATTGCATGCAAGTTGTTTTCAAATTTTGCAGGAATGTATGTAATGCACTACTTCAAATAACTTAAACATCACTCTTTGTCATCATATAACAATTAAACAAAATATGGCAAAAAGTTCAAAATCTACACCTTATTTGATGAATATGTACCAAAGATAACAATGTTAAATCCTCAAGTTCTAAAATGGACATTACAGTACACAATAGGCATATATAAATATATGATATATAGATAAAATATTGAGCATTATAATATCAATGGATAGAAAAAAATGTAAATAAGTATGATTATTTGTAAAAATAAACTTACACTGATTTTGAGAGTGTGTTAAACAGAGATTGTCCCTCTTAGTGGAACAGGAATGATCATTTTTCATCTTGAATTAACAAAATTCATACACAAAATGCTATAAATGAAATGGACATAAGATTTCTGCTTTTGATGATTAAAAAATCATAACATTTTAAAGATAATTAAACAAACAAAGGACAAAATCCCAGAGAGAGTGTTATATAGGATTGTGATAGTAACCGGTATCAAAACATCAAAAGTAATTTATTTTGTTCCATAGATAATCAGGGCTGTATTTCATAGAAAGTCCTAAGTGTATCCAAAGTGCTAGGACATTAGACCAACTTTAGGACTAACTCACATGTAAGACTGTTACAATAAACATTTCTATCTTTTGTAAAGGACATTATACTTAGATCAAATTCTGCTGAGAAAAGTTCAGAAATACAATGGTTCATGCTTAAACCTGCAATGTGTATATATTCATCAGCATAGCCATTCAGAAACTGAAGTAGTCATAACATAGGAGTCACAAATTAGAACATTTTCTTTGAATTGAAGTGCCAAATTGTCGCAGATTTGATCTTAAGAGTGATTTCAGACTAAAGACTGTCTATGAAATACAAACCTTAGCAGGACAACAAAAAATACACGGCTGTTATGTTATTATTCAACTTGCTTTTAAATATTTGGTTGTCAGTCTGGAAAATTAACAGCACTAACTATATAGTGTCATTTCTTAACTAACAAAAAAATAGACTTAGATGCCATTTAAATAAATAAATAAACAAGAGGGCACATTTAGAACCTCTAAATGATAAGATATAGCCATAAAGTAGTAATAACTAGAACTGTGTCCAAAGGACACGGATGCCCCCACTGACAACATATATATGGTATATAGTGAAAAAATCAACAAAGGGCAATAATTCTGTTAAATTTGGTCGCAGCAAAAATTCCTTCCTTTACTACCATCTACACATTAAGGTTGTTCATCCCAGGAAGTTTAATCAAAATCTGCCATCCGGTTTAAGAGGAGTTGCGTTCACAAAATTTCTACATAGTATATAGTGAAAAAATCAACAAAGGGCCATAATTCTGTTAAATTTGGTCGCAGCAAAAATTCCTTCCTTTACTCCCATCTACACATTAAGGTTGTTCATCCCTGGAAGTTTAAGCAAAATCTGCCATCCGGTTTAAGAGGAGTTGCGTTCACAAAATTTCTACATAGTATATAGTGAAAAAATGAACAAAGGGCCATAATTCTGTTAAATTTGGTCGCAGCAAAAATTCCTTCCTTTACTACCATCTACACATTAGGGTTGTTCATCCCTGGAAGTTTAAGCAAAATCTGCCATCCGGTTTAAGAGGAGTTGCGTTCACAAGATTTCGGGACGTACAGACGGACGGACAGACGTACGGACTGACGGACAAGTGCAACGCTATATGCTCCCACATTGTGGGGGCATAAAAAGCAAACTTTTAAGCATTTCTTTAAATAAAGTAGGAGATAAACAAAAGTTTATGAGATAGTATTTAAAGTATTGGCCCTCACAGCATTCCATTAAACTTATCATCAGCCAATATAGGGACTATATGCGGGCCAGTATAAAATCCTGCCATGAAATATTTGGGTGATATACATTATGGAATGTTGTACTCATGCTAATTTTATGTAATTACTTTTGACACATTTTTTATATTAAACAATTTGCTTAAAGCTTCATCATACAAAACAAACATACAAAAAAAGCTTTAAATGTTCAGTAAATATACTGTATAATACATTATGGAATGTTGAATGTTGTACTCTTACCTTTTTTTAGTAATTATTTTTTTTATACAATACAAATGGCTTAAAGCTATATCATACAAAATATAAAAAAGCTTTAAATGTTCACTAAATATAAATTATGGAATGTTCTACTCAACTCAACAGGTCCCGGGTTCGAACCCCATCAGGGGCACTGCTAATTTCCTTGAGCAAGACATTTACCTGCGATTGCTTCACTTCAACCAGGTGTAAATGGGTACCTGCGAGGGTGGTATATTTCCGTTGCGCCAGAGTGTTGGCTGCACAAAGCGGAGTTAAAAGACTCCCCAGGGAGATTGATAGATAGATACCAGTAGCCCGATGACCATGGGTAATAGCTGTAAAGTCGGTGAACGTGCGTAAGCATGAAACTTAGACTATAAAATGCAATTACTTTACACTTTGTAATTAGTATTTTTATACAATACAATTTGTTAAAGCTATATCATGCAAAACAAACAAGAAAAGCTTTATAAAGGCACAATTACATAAAGAATAGCCTGTAACTATAAAACATTACATCATTGACTAATCAAAAACAATATGTTAAATAATATATATATAAAAATAATGATAGCATTTTGATATTGACACTGAATTTCACAATTAACACAACAACATGAATTTCTGGCAAATCAACAACAACAAAAACAAAACACTAAATTGATATATGACATCATAAAACAAGAGAGCTCTGGAGGGCCTATGTTGCTCACAAGAATAAATATCAGGTTAGTTTATGCTACAATCTTATTTGGTACAAAATAGACTGGCTGGAGACCCATATATTTCTCATACAAAAAAATCAATACTTAAGAAAAAGACCATTTAAATTTTAAAGCTGGTACAAGCAAAGTTATGTGAAGGTCCATCCATTATTTAACAGTCAATCAATTTATGACCCATCAAAAAATGTTTTGTGGAGAAATTATTTTCAGTATGTTTTTTTCTATTCTTTTCTTTATTTTCAATTATGTTGGCCTCTAAAAACACAAACACACACAAAATACAAGGCAAATAAAATTATCAATCTAGTTAATAAGAATCAAGCAATGGTGATGGAGGTAAAATTTTGCAATAAAATTTGATCATTACTTTCAGAGGTATTGACTAATGCTGATGACGAGAAACCCATCTAGTCCTTCTTATCCAAAACCTTCAGATTTCACAGGTGTGCAGAAAAATGCCAAAAAGTATCTTATTTTACCAAAAAGTAAACAAAAGTACAAACATAGCATATATACAATGTACCTGTAGTAATGAATATATTTTCTTTTTTTTTTTTTAAACACAATTCAAATTGAGAAAATAACAAATTTCTAAAACTCAGACTCATTTTGTATCTGATACTTGATTGGCAAATTTAATCTCAACATTAAGAATTATTACAATATGATTATGTAGGTCAATTATATCACCATAAATATTCCATCATAATATTATAAAAATCATTTTGTAGTCATTAACCTAGAAAATTAATAGTTGGAAATTTTCATTGAAAAATAAAAACCACAATAAAACATCAACATGCACATGTTAAAAAAGTAAAGAATAACCTTCATGTACGGTATCTTACCTTTCGATTTAAAGAAAGAATTACAGAAAAATTTAATCAGGAGATGCAAAATTACTTAAAAAAATCAAAGAACAATGGTTGATAAACAAGGACATCCTTGAGTAAAATTGTTCAAAACATATTTACATGAATACTGGTTTTACAAAAGCAAACACACGTACTTGTTCTAATTTCCTTAAGATATCATGTAAAGCTAACATTTCATTCTGTATATGTGATGCTGGCCTCGAAAAATCAGATTCCAGCTCACAAAATACAAGAATTGGTACAAACTGAATGCTACATTACAATACACCAGCTTGGACAAGATCAAACAATTGAGATTCTATTAATACGAAGATTAAATTCTTCTCTTTTTTTGTTGTTGTTGTTTACCTTTAAATTACAATTACACAATCAACATCACACATTGATCACACACTTATAGTGATGGAATACCACTTGTAAAATTTTTTTCTTTGCATATACAAATGAAAAAATATTTGCTTCAATTTTCAGAGTTCGGTAAAATTCGGTTTCTTTTACCCTCTATTTGCAGTTATCTTTGCCCCCCTCCTCATCGTCTGTATCGTCATCGCCACTAACTTAGTCACTATCCTCTTCAGAGTCACTTCGCACGTCTCCTAGCTGGAGAAAAAAATTCACAGTCAAAATCTGTTATTCAGGTTGATAATAAATAAATACAATCTTTTTTAGTAAACAATTAGTAAGGGTAAACAACTTATTAGTATTAGTAGCACATGTATTATAAACACTTTTTTTGTAATAGAATTTTTTTTTTATAAAGCACAATCTGTTCTAACAATAGAACAACTGACAACCATAATATTGTACACGCTATTGTTTGAATTTTAAATATTTTTTTTATTATATTTTTTTTTCTCAGTTATTAGGCCTCTATTGCTATTAGTGTTGGATATAAATCTATCAAGCATTATCATAGGAAATACAGGACATAATATTATACTCACACACATACATACATAAACAAAATATATATATGCACCTCTTTCCTGTTACCTTGGTGAAGATATCATAATTATCAAGGATTTAGAAAATTATCAGCCAAAAAGGAAAGCAGAAGCAAACAATTTGATCTTTGACCTCCAACCTTGACCTTGAAAGTGAGAATGTTGGTCTTGTTGGAAACATATTGTCTGACTGTGGAGAGGACATAATGCCAAATATTTTGACAATTCATTCAAGTTGTAACAAAGTTAAAGGCTGACACAATTTGACCTTTGACTTTCAAGTATGACCTTGACATCTGCTTCTTACACATCCACTGATTGTAGTGAAGGTATATGCCAACTAGTAAGACAATTCATCAAGTAGATCTAATGTTATAAGCCAAAAAGAATTCCAATTTTGTGTGACTTTCACTTCAAAGTGCGAACAAGGGCCTTGCACAGCCGCAATAGTCTGTTTTGAAGACATATGCCAAATATAAAGGATTTCACCTTCAACCTCCCGTCCATCCTTGATCTTGATTGTAATGACTTGGGTCTTGCTCAAGACTACTTATGGTAAAATTGGGTATCAACTTTTTTTGAATTATGCATGCAGAAGTTAATGACTTAACTGCACTTAAGACAATATGACAAATATCTTTAGTTCCTTCCCTTGATGAGACCTTGACCTTTGAGCTAGTGACCTGGATCTTGCAGGTCACACATGATTATGTGTACAAATTTATATTGAAATCCCATTATGCACAATGTGCTACATATCTATTGAAAAATTATTTTAGAATCCATTCATAAATAACAAAGTTATAGGCCTAATAGCTTAGACAAGCAGCTGACAGATGGGCGGACGGTATCAAGTCATTACTTTGATCTTTGATCTGTAAGCAACCCATTTGTAGCCCATAAGCAACATTTCTTCCTAATAAGTACAGTTTGTATGGAATGAACAATGATATCCATCCCATAATGTCATTTAAGTCTGTGCAGTTGGATAGACATTCTAACAAGACAATACTTATGTGGCTACTCAACTGTTCTCTCAATTGTTTTTTTGGCCACATAAAGAAAACTGTCACATAAAAGACTAATATGGAATGAGTGACATCAAAGAGAAAGTACAGTTACCTTTTGTTCATCTAAGCCACTTAAGTATCCAAATGTTAGCTTGCACGGACAAACAGACGGACGTTTCAAAAACTATAATTATGTCAGTCATCTTGGGCATAAAAAGCAACATAAAGTACTGACATTTCATATACTGACATTCCACAACAGCAATATGCACAAATATCTACATTGTATTAACATACAATCATGTAAATTATCTTTTAGTATTACAACTTTTATGTGCAGACTAATATTTTAAGAAGTTAGTGCTTTCATATCAGTATAATATAAAATCACAAATACAACAAAATTAAGCAAATTTACATTATTTACAGATGTACAACACTGAATAGTAACCGTTAAAATTCAATTAAACACAACAAAAACACTGAATGCTGATTCACACTTAAATAAATATTACTTTAAGATTCTAAAACTGAAGGATCAGTTACTTTCAAAACACATTTCCTGAAGGCTGAATCAATTTTAAGATCATTTTACTGAAGTGAGTGCTCACTTTTTAGTTTTTAATATACAGAGAATTTAAATCGACTAATTTATTATAAAGACCAAGCAATCACTAACAACCTTAAATCTTGATGGCTGATTTTTTTGTTTGTTAATCTGAGTGTTATCAGAGTTGATAACAAGATAAAAGTAAATAAATGAAAAAAAAAAAAAATTAAAATTTTTTAATGCTCATTATCAATCTCTAAATTCAAATATTATTGCTGAAAGTCTACAGTATGTAATTAACCATTAAGTTGTTGTTAAAACAATACAAGTATGAGTGATGGCTGTTGAGGGTTAAATATGCATTGTTTTGACTGCATAAACATCTTCAGAAGCAGGAGGGCGCATTTAAAGCCCAAGTCTGCAGTATAGTGATTCAAATAGTTGGAGTGTATCTGCAGATGTTAATGCACAAATAACGTGCATTTGCTCTATTCTTGCATAAAAGTATAAATAGAATTAAGTAATTCCATGTTGTTGTTTTTTGTTATAAAGTATAAAGAAACCATTTTGTAATGCCTTACAAGTGCTAGCGTGATGTTATTTGACAGTTATGTTTTGATAACAAACTTCTGGGGCTGTCATCGAGAAAGCTATTTTCAACAATTGCCCTGAGCCTAGAATATTTAAAAACATGGAATAATGGCATGTGCTTATGTGTTTTTAATTGCTAATGCAAGTTTTCTTCTCTATTGATGTATACATGTCTGCATATTTTTCATGCAAGAATTTACCTTCAGTATTGCTATCTTTAGACAATTGGTGGCAGCTGATTTGTTTGGTTGTAAATACACGTCTAAATATAATAGATGCTATCCATAACTCAGGAAATGTGGGGTTTTCTAAACTAATCCCCTCCGACTACAAACAAACTTTTACTATTAAAGCTTCCTGGTGCACTAGCTGTCACAATCAATTAATCAATCTGTTTTGCTTAATTTCGAAGCCATGACCGTAAAAGTTTGTTTTAACCACAAGTAAGCTGGGGAAAATACAAAATATTCTGAAGTCCAGACCAAGAATACCACTTCAGAGAAATTGTTTCAGAACAAATATGAAAGAATTATGAAAATTGTTGAAGATAATATACGACAGTGCAGAATTCAAACATGTTTGCAATGTAACCGATAGACAACACTCATGTTGACCTAATTCCCAACAATAGTTTTTTATCCAAATACTTGGAAGAACAGTTACCATAAATATATACATAAATAGAAAACTGAGCAAGGACAGTAAACTTTGATTTTGAATAACTAGAAAACTGAACTGAACTATGACAGTAAATTTAGATTTTTAAATAACTAGAAAACTGAACTGAACTATGACAGTAAACTTTGATTTTGAATAACTAGAAAACTGAACTGAACTATGACAGTAAACTTTGATTTTTAAATAACTAGAAAACTGAACTGAACTATGACAGTAAACTTTGATTTTGAATAACTAGAAAACTGAACTGAACTATGACAGTAAATTTAGATTTTTAAATAACTAGAAAACTGAACTGAACTATGACAGTAAACTTTGATTTTGAATAACTAGAAAACTGAACTGAACTATGACAGTAAACTTTGATTTTTAAATAACTAGAAAACTGAACTGAACTATGACAGTAAACTTTGATTTTGAATAACTAGAAAACTGAACTGAACTATGACAGTAAATTTAGATTTTTAAATAACTAGAAAACTGAACTGAACTATGACAGTAAACTTTGATTTTGAATAACTAGAAAACTGAACTGAACTATGACAGTAAACTTTGATTTTGAATAACTAGAAAAACTGAACTGAACTATGACAGTAAAGTAAACTTTGATTGCAGAGCTAAATTGTGAAAACTGAACAGAATTAAGCCTGTAAACAAAGCAAAGAAAGTTAGTGGGCCAAACAATTCTCTTCATTGATCTATAGTTTAATCAAGAATAAACTTTTGAATTTTTACTAGTTACAAAAGATAGCAGAGAAAAATGCTTAAATGTCAAATAAACCTTTATATATATGAAATATGAAATCTTAATCTATAAAATCTTTAAAAGGTATTATTCATTAAAAAAAATTTACAATTTCTCTCCTTTTTTTTTTTGTTTTTTTAATTGGTTGGGCTGGGTTTTTCACTTCAAACCAACACAGTATAGGTCATTTGTTTACTTTCCAACTTCACTGATGAAAGAAGACCTAAGGTGCCCCTTCATGGAATTATTTCAGGCACAAATGAGCACCTGAATAGAACCATCAATGATATTAGCTAGCTTGATAGATGTGCCTCCATACAAAGTCCCTGTCCGGATACGGACCCATAGAGTTGAGGGGCAAGTGGTTAGAAGTTGACAACTTTAACCACTTGACCATAGACGTGAAAAAAAGAGTGTGAAATTTTTTAAGGTAAAACCCATTACTTAAACTTAAATACGGGAGAAAGAGATCTTTTTAGTATAGTTGCTATTAAAGAACACACAAACTATAAGCATTACACTACTCAAACACAAAAATTCATATTGATGTGTTCAAAACATTAACTAAGACATTGAGCAAAAATATATGGACAAAACAATATAACAATCAGGAACTACATGTGACCAGTCTATTGTTCTAACATTTCACTGTATTGTGACAAAAAAAATCTATACAATTATTGTACGCATTGTGCAATATTATTAACAAAGCGTTTATGCTTTATTTTTTTTAGTTACCCAAGACAAAAGTCCAAAATGCTAAATTTTGCTTAATCAGGGGCAATAACTAAGCTACATCTCCAATAAAATTCCTACAAATTACTTAAGTAAATTTACATGATGACTTATATTCTTAATAAGTTTCAGAGCTCTAGCTGAGCTATAATTTTTGAGTAAACAAAAACATGCATGTATAAAATGCTATTTTTTGCATGCCTTATCAAGGAAAATAACTCTGATCTCTTTTATATTCAAAACAAAATTGTACAAAACTTGCAAGCATAAATTTAATGCATTTTTTCTCAAATTATTAAGTTAGAGATCCATGGTAAAAAATTTAACTCTATTGTTTGTTTTGTTTATGTAATTAAATCATAAAGTATCTCTCTATTTGCTCTTCTCAATGAACAGTGCTCACTTATGTGATCAAAATGTAAAAAGAGTTTTAATTTACAGAAGTAAAAAGTAAAGGTCCAAAATGGAAAGACTAACTACAGGAATTGAGGGGGTTCTCCCAGCATCATCTTTACTCAGTAGGTCACATGTTTTATTATTATTATTGTTTTTAACATTGCTGTGTTCAACATTCAAATTCTTAACCACTTATAGAGGTGCAACAATATAATTGTTTTATGCGGTAAACGGTGCAAAAACTGGTAAAAATCAGTAGAATTTTGATTCACGTCCCCTTTTTGAAAATTGCTAAATAGCAAGGCATTAACCTTTGTCGTAAAATTATGACCCCTCTGGTAAACATTACTGGATCATCACTCGATATATCATCACCTTAGTGCAGTAAAGAATTAACTCCTTTTGAAATTCAATAGGAGTTAACCCATTACTGCACTTACGCAACAATATTATAGGTATAATGTAGATTTGCCTGTTTCATTGCACCTCTAACCACATAAAGTCTTCTTAACATTTTTCAATAGAAAATGAAATAGTAATTATAACCAGTCAGGTAATAAAACTTATAAACCAATTCCTAGGTAAGAATTACACACAAAATTTAAGCTTGCTATTTTGTACCACAATTGTGCAAACTTATAAAAAAATTGCTATGTTGACATGAAATTTCAAAATGAATGAGCTCAGTTGCTAAGCGAATTAACATAAAAAATGTTAACTTTTTATTACATTTATTTAATTCAGCCATAAGCATTTATGAGCAAGATGCCAAATTGCCTGATGAATTACATAATTAAAAGCAATTGTATGCAAGACTTTCAACTTTACTTAACACACATAATATGCCCATTCACAGTGGCATGTTTACACAATAATGCATAATTCATAAAGGTCAAATGTTATAATAATAAGTATAATTACATGACAATTTATTATATCATAAGTAATAAATTTCACAAAGCTATGATTCAGGAAACTCTAGTTACTGTAAAGAATTTTGTAAGCATTATTGTGACCTTGACCTATGACCTCCACCAAGTTTACCGAGCCCATGCATATTCCCACTCAAGTTATTTATCAAAAAATAGATTAACACAAAATATCACTATGACCTTGACCTTTGACCTAATGACCTCAAAATAAATAAAGATCATCTGCTGGCTCATAACTGGCAACATCCCACACTAGTTTACCAAACCTGTGAAGGCTTATTCCTTCCCATTTATTGATCATGTAAAACAAATTTGGCCATCCTGTGATAACCTTGTGCAATGACCCTACCAAGTTTAACATATTTATTCTCATTTCTTCTCAAGTTATTGATTAGACAAGGAGTTTCAACAGTGTCACTGTGACCTTCACCTTTGACAATATGACCTAAAAACCTACTGGCTATGAACAATATCCCTACCAAGAAACATAAACAACAGCTTATTCTTTTTAAAGATGTGTTCGGGAGTTTTCATATAGACATATAGGCAAAATTAAACTGTTCAATAGAATTTCTTTAAACTTGGCATGTTGTTAAAATATGTTAACAGAAACATTTTAAGGGTCACTAGCTGTTCTCAAGATATTTTTAGAGTGCTTAGCTATCGAAAGAGAAAAAAAGACGGAAAACTAATAGTTTCACATCCAGATTATGCAACTTTTTTACCATTAATTTTGATAAAAAAAAAATGTTATGTTAAGAGAATTGTTTAAAGCCCAAAATAGTAAAGAATAAAGACTGACTGAAGCACGTTAACACAATATAAATAATTGAACTATAATTACACAATACTCTATGATACCTTATCATTGTAAACCTTCTGGAAAGCAATACGGGCTATCATTACACTCCAGATAACATGAAGTATCTGTAATACTATAAGGAGCCCATTGAAGAAATAATAACAAGGAAACGGTGTGAGATGATCATTTACCTCAACACTTGTCGAATATAACACTCTGTAAGAAAACAAATCGTAAACATGGCATTACAAAACTTTTTTATTTTTGATTTTTTTTTTTAAAAATCTAAATCCACGATGTAAATCAACGTAAGACCTGTAAAATAAGAAAAGGGTTTTCTTCTACCTGTTACTTAACTTAAGATCTACACCAACAAGCGTTTCTGTATTGAACGAAGATCAGCAAAGCAAAATTAAATCAGTTTTTAATAGTAAAAAAGCAAAAACAAAACAAAATGCTCGCACACAGATTTTTTACTTCCTTTATCAGGAAAGAGAAACTAAAAGATGAAGGCAATACTGTTCTTACCTGGAAAAGAAATTTTGGGGGGAAAAAAAACAAAAATATTGCTTTCAATCTTTTATCTATACATTTAAATTAAAAATCTACTGTTTTGTGTGAAATCTACCACTGTCAAACTCTAGTGGGTTAAAAAATTTCAAAACCAATCAAATCATTTATAAGCATTTCAAATCAATTTTGGCAATATAAGTGCTAATATAAGTCCAATAAAACAAACACTTGCTGGGGTAACTATTTGCACATATTTATATCCCATCCATATACTATGTAATATACATATGGCAATAAATATATGGCTTTTGCTTGTTACCTTGTTTTTATAGACACTTCTGTACGCGATTCTAGCTATCATGTACGTCCAAATGAGATGAAGTATTTGAAGTGTGACGAGTAGCACAACAAATAATATATGAGCTACCCATTTACCAACTATTTCATATGCTTCAAATGTAGCTGAATACAATGCTCTGCAAGTAAATAAAACAAAATTAACAAAATGTGTCCATTTGTAATAAAGAAACAGTCAAACCTGAGGCCAAGACACTGCTGAATAAAAATTTACATGTAGAATAATGTGTCATTAAACAAGCATGCCTCCAGGTAAGTTTTTTTAAATAAAAATAAATTTACTAGTAGTTTAAAGAGTGTATAAATATAAACAATCCATATGCTGTGAAAATTTGACAGAATTATTTCTATTTTTAACCTAAATGGGCAATACTATCAGAGTAAAAAATTCCTACACACAAAATTTATTTGAAAAATTACAGGAATTTTCTATAAAAATAAGATAATAGACAACATATAATAAAATTTAATTACTGAATGTTCGTGTTTGTGTGGCTTGTCTGATTATTTTAGGAATTTTCTATGGTTGGCATTGTCTCTGATACAAGTCTATTACATTGTAACTATTTTAGATTTAGCATTTTGATATCAAAATCCCGTTGTTAAATAATGGAAAGTTCTAAATTCAAACAAAGACAAGTCCATTATATAAATTTAGTAGGGGGTAAGGATTAATAATTCAATACACAAGTGAATGTTAGTTGTCAAAACCCAAAACTATATGCTTTGTAACTCAAATAATTATGCCAAGCTTTGCGGGTATACATATTGGTGTTTGGTGAACAGCCATCTCCTGAAATATCAACAACTTGTAAAGGAAAATATTCATTTTTCTTGATGCCTGTGAAGTTTACAGCAAACTAAAAGTCACAGATTAGCAAATCTTTCTATCTTGCAACGAAATTAAGAAAAAAAATACCCCCCCCCCTGCCTTTAGCTCTTGCTGCATAATTTAAGCAGGCTGATATACATATATACCTATAATATCTAACGGGTACAGGGTTTCTTTATATCAAATAACGGTCTAAATATATAAAAGTTTTTGTCCGTGCATGCATACAAAAATCCTGGTGTGGTTGTTTTTTTTTCAGCAGTACCAATGCAAACTCAACAAGAGCACCGCTAGGCGGAGCATTATATGCCCGAAAGTGGTATTTTTTTTTAGTAAGGATGAAGCATTTGTAAGACATGGGAATTCGCTTTTCATCCGCCGTAGGTTGATTAATACTTAAGTTATTAATAATGACCTTAACTTTTGACCTTGTGACCCCAAAATCAATAGGGGTCTTCTACCATATATGGACAATCATCCTAAGAAGTTTGAATATTGTGGGCCAATTGGAACTTTAATTATGCTCTAGAAACTGTTTTCAGTATTAAGGTAAAAGTGACTTTGACCTTTGACCTTGTGACCCCAAAATCAATAGGGGTCTTCTACCTAATATGGACAATCATCCTATGAAGTTTGAACATTGTGGGTCAATTGGAACTTAAGTTATGCTCAAGAAACTGTTTTTGGTTTTAAGGTACTTGTGACCTTGACCTTTCACCTAGTGACCCCAAAATCAATAGGGGTCTTTTGCCCAATATGGACAATCATCCTATGAAGTTTAAATATTGAGGGCCAAATTGAACTTAAGTTATGCTCAAGAAACTGTTTTCAGTTTTAAGGATATAGTGACCTTGACCCTTGACCTTTTGACCCCAAAATCAATAGGGATCTTCTACCCAATATGGACAATCATCCTATGAAGTTTGAACACTGTGGGCCAGATGGAACTTAAGTTATGCTCTGGAAACTGTTTTCAGTATCAAGGTAATATTGACCTTGACCTTTGACCCTGTGAACCCAAAATCAATAGGGGTCTTCTACCCAATAAGGACAATCATCCTATGAAGTTTGAACATTGTGGGTCAATTGGAACTTAAGTTATGCTCCGGAAACTATTTTCAGTATCAAGGTCATAGTGACCTTAACCTTTGACCTTTTGACCCCAAAATCAATAGGGGTCTTCTACCCAATATGGACAATCATCCTATGAAGTTTGAACATTGTGGGTCAATTGGAACTTAAGTTATGCTCCGGAAACAATTTTCAGTATTAAGGTCATAGTGACCTTGACCTTTGACCTTTTGACCCCAAAATCAATGGGGGTCTTCTACCCAATATGGACAATCATCCTATGAAGTTTGAACATTGTGGGTCGAATGGAATATAAGTTTTGCTCCGGAAACTGTTTTCAGTTTTAAGGTCATAGTGACCTTGACCTTTGACCTTTTGACCCCAAAATCAATAGGGGTCTTCTACCCAATTTGTACAATCATCCTATGAAGTTTGAACATTGTGGGTCGATTGGAACTTAAGTTATGCTCCAGAAACTGTTTTCAGTATCAAGATAATAGTGACCTTGACCTTTGAACTTGTGACCCCAAAATCAATAGGGGTCTTCTATCCAATATGGACAATCATTCTATGAAGTTTGAACATTGTGGGTCGAATGGAACTTAAGTTGTGCTCCGGAAACTGTTTTCAGTTTTAAGGTCAAAGTGACCTTTGACCTTTTGACCCCAAAATCAATAGGGGTCTTCTTCCCAATATGGACAATCATTCTATGAAGTTTGAACATTGTGGGCCAAATGGAACTTCAGTTATGCTTTGGAAACCAAATTGCTAACGGACTGACGGACGGACGATCGGACAGACAGACAGACGGACGCCAGGGGGTATAACATAATATGCCCTTTCGGGCATATAATAATAAACAATCTCTCAGGACTCAATTTGACTTTCTATATGTAATGATAAAAACAGTAAAACTTCAATGGCTAAAAACTTCAATCAGTAAAACATTAATCGTGGATTGATAGCAAAACTGTAGTAAGTCCTTCCTGATATTTTTGTTTATAAGTTACTGCAGTTTTGCAGTCAACCCTTAATTAAGAAATCTCTGAACTCAATGTTTGGTTCAGAATATTTTGCCTGTCTTGTACGAGTAACCTTTATACGAGTAGAAATATCTAGTATACACTCAATGTGGAGGATCCCTCATACACAGCTGCTGGTGGTCTCCTAAGCTTTATTGTAAAATACAACATGTTTTTATTAAAATTTATAGCCTTTACCTATCTAAAATGATTTTTTAATAAATAGACAACTGGTAACCGTACAAATAGCATTTCTTATTAGTAAATATGCCTTTATAATATAAATATAATATCAATATATACAATCCCAAAACTATATACTTATTGTTTAGCTATACCAAGTTGACCAAAATGCTGTATTATTTCTTTTTTATAAAGAAAATTTAAAGCAAAGAAAAATTCATTTTAATTAGAGAAACAATCAAACATGTACTGAAAAATAGATACAGGTACCGAAAGAAGAAAAACATCAAAAGCAACCATTCTGTTTAATTGTTGTAATAAACTATCTTTTCAAACACTTAGATCAAAATGGTTTAGCATAGAAAACCTATGTATTGATTGACAATATTGACTTGAGACAGTTTACTTTTCAGGAGGATTCTAGTAAGTTTTCGTAAATCATTACAATTTTCCGCATAGGTTTTTTATGATAGTAAGTTCCTATTACTTTTATCCATGGCCTAATGGCTTAGTGGTTAGTACAATGAAACTACGATTTGGTAGTTGCAACAAAATGAATTCAAACGCCTTTTTTTTTAAAAATATTTCTCAAAATTATACATACACCACAAATGGATAAATCATTTGATTAATACCTGGTGTATTTTTGTTAACTTTATACATGTAACTATGATAAATTCAAATTTTTTATTAATTTAACTTTGAGCGATTTCAAAATTTAAATGCTCTGCTGGAAAAACATAATGGTCAAATTTTGAAAAATATGACAATAATTATAATCTAAAATAACATTTCATCAAGATTACAGGCTTTATCTCATATTTCAAAACTGAAAGTCTTACACCTGTTACTGGGACAAGTAAGGCAGATGCTGTTGGTAATTTTAGGTTATACAATATCCCATTGTGCCATACTTTGAATGATTTACCTCAAAGTCTGAGAAATACCTGAACTCGGGTCAATATTGCCAAACAATCAATATCGCCACACAATACAAACTTTGAAATATATATATATATATATCTATCTACATGTATATATCTCCAAAACCAACTTGTCACTTAGGCCATCCTTAAAAAATATGTTGGTTTACATTTTAATGTCTTACAGAAGCACCCCTTAAGAATAATGAATTCTTTTATGAGAACTGAAAAACTGTTCAAAATAAAGTTTGACCTCGCCAAATTCACAAAGATCATTATTTTACACAAAATGTGCTTGACCAAACATTAAACTACTTGCACGAGGTACAACTGATAATCAAAATAATAATCAAAAGATTTGACATTTTTAAAGAAGCCAGTATTTTATTCTGAAACCAATAATTTTTTAAGGATGGCAAAGTCTAATGTGACAGGCAACTTGCATATCTTAAATTCCTGTAGAAACAAGTAAAATATATATCTGTCGAAAAAAAAAGAAAGAAATTGTTCAATATGGAAACTAAGCAAATTCAATAATCAACTTATGTGACTGTCAATGACTTTTTTTATAGTATTAATCCAAAATTCATGTCTATTCACACGAGCAGACAGTGACACAGCTTCCTTAAGGCTGTGTACTGACCTCTAAAAAAATTTCTTTGACATGTTTGCTCCTAAACCCCTTATATATTGGCCTACATATGAATTTAGACCAAGCTACACCCCTGGCAATTCTATCTAATTAGCATTAACATAATTTTTTTACACATACTATTCTACAATATCAAGTTCAGATGCCTAGTATTATGTAACTACAAATATCACATCAAGGACTGATCGCAAAACTGTTGTAAGTCCATCTTTATTTCATAAATGTTACTGCAGTTTTGCAGTCAACCCTTATTACACTAGATTATTTTGTTAGATTTTAAATGGACTGAGGTTTGTTTTAGACATAACAGGACTGGAATTATTTGTTTGAGATCTGTCTACAATTTGATGTAAATCTGTACCAATAACTTGCATGCAAATTTTCAGATTATTTGTTCAATCAATTTTTCTAGAATAATCAATTTAATTGTGAGAACTGATCCAAAAATTAAAAGCATTTAAATTATTTTAACTCGAGGTTATGAATGACACAAAAAGAGATGCATAGACTCCAGTAATTTAAACCAATTTAGATGCCTCTTATAATCACACAGGGATTAACGGTGGCTGCAATTCCAGCCAATGCTTCAACACTTAAAGGCAATACATCATAAGGGGACCGGAATACTGAATGTCTGAGAGATTAATTACCAGAATCTGAACATCATACTGTACAATAACATATATAAAGGCAATAAAAATGTCATCTACTGCCACCATAGCATGCTTTTCCTGTTACAAGGAAATAACACATTTATGAACTGTTCGTGCTTATAATATATTAGTGAAATGGAAAGCATATATAGTGAAATCATAAGTGTTTGCCTTCATTTTAATTTAGAACGTCCAGGTTTTATAAATTTCTGTAATTATCCTCTTTTTGCAGTTTTGTCACTTTGGGTAAGTGAGGAAAACACGGAGAAGGCTATATCATCAATCACAAAGTTAAATAATTGTTCAAACAAGAGCGATCAGTAATCACATGTGTCGCCTCATGATGGCCAATTTCATGTTGGGACAAATTTTGTGACAGACGGACAGACAGACGGACAGTGCACAACTAGACTTGGTACTGATCATTCCTGTAAAGTTTGGTTAAAATTGCACCAGTAGTTTATGAGGAGTAGTCCCGACAAGCTTTTGTGTATCTGGCAACACAAAGAAAAAAACACCTTTTTATCAAAGGGCCATAACTCGGCCAAAATCATTCAACCGGAAAACCCGTGCAATATGCGCTAGGACTTGAGCTACAGATCAATCCTGTGAAGTTTCATTGAAATTGCATAATGGGTATAAGAGAAGTAGCATGGTTCATACCAAATTCTCAAATCAAAATTCAAGGACTTTTCAAGGTAAAATTGTCATTTTCAAGGCATTTTTTCCTGATTGATCTTATTTAAAATTATACTTTTACAACCATATCTGTGATAAACATTTTTATTGCAATTGATCTTAGTTAAAATTATACTTTTACAACCATATCTGTGATATAAAACATGTAAATAAAACATGTGTATTTCAATTTAAGGTTCAAATGACTAGAATTGCAAAACAGTGACTATATTTAGAAAATCAGCACAGTCAGTAGAATATATGAACACCAAAACTGTAACATATAGGTGATTGAGTAAATTCACACAACTCTATCTAGTTTTTCCTTTCTTTTTTGGATTTCTCTTCCAATTTCCTCAACTTCAAGTTTCTTTTCTTTGAAGCCCTTTCTTAGAATGTTTGATTCAGTCACAAATGTTATTTTTCCAGTTTTCTCAGCCTTTTCCAACAGTTTTTCAGATTTTTTTCTAGAATGGTGATATCAGTTTGAAGTCTTGCCTTCTTTTTCTTGAGATCTTCAATAGCATCAAGGTCAGACTTCCTCTTCAATTGCCTCTCAGCTGCCATCTTCTCTTCTCTTTGTTTATCTAAATACAGCTTGTATTGATGCAGCAGAGACTGATGCCATTAGCTGCTGAGTTAATGGCACTTCCAGGACACCACCAACATGTGTTACATGGTCGCAGATCATCCTCTGAGCTACAAGAGACTGTTGCTTTAAGTTCTCTACTGTCATCTCCTTGTTAATCGAGAACCCTCTCTCGACATCTGCTTGACCATGGCAGATCACCAAGACAATTTTCACCAAAGCCCTTAATTTATTTGAATTGAATTATATTTTATGAATTGTATGAGTGGTGATTACAAATTGTGTGTAATGTCCACATAACTTCAGCCTTTTTTGTATCAGCCTTTGAAATGAACGGAGATATTCCTGCTTGATTACTGGACACACAGGGGACATTTTCTTGATTACTAGAAGTGGGTGGGGGTGGTATTGTCATGTCATGCATAGTTTCCGTTGTGGATTGGGATTGCACAATGTTATTATTTGAATCAGATCTACTGCAATTTTCAGTTTTGACATTTATAGTTCCTTCCTGTCTGACAAATGCAAGACCACACTTCGTCAATGACGACTTGATGTCTAGATTTTTTAGGTGCTTTGCACCCCTCGCATGCGATGTTAATGCACTCTCTCCCATTTGCAAAAAATCGATGGTTGTTTTACCCAACTGTATTGTTGAAGCCATTTGAGCTGAAACGTACATTTCTTAGTGTATTTTCCCATTTTTTACTTCGCAATGGAAGCTGACATTTTGTACACAATTTGCGATGACGTCATACACAAGTGCTTGTTAAAATCCGTGCCAAAACCGTAATGCTGGCTAAACACTACTAAAACAGATCCAAATGGGCGCACTCGATCGGGGCTGCCTTCGTTCACATGTCCGATTTGTAGCGGAAAATTTGCCTGACCTTTACAGCGACAGGTTTTTATACCCTTTTGGATTTTCAAGGCATTATACCGAAATTCAAGGGGTTTACTGAAATTCAAAGGACAATTTTAGTGTTTTTCAAGGCAACCCTGAATTCAAGGACTTTTCAAGGTTGAAACCAAATTCAAGGACTTTTCAAGGCCCGTGCGAACCATGAGTAGTCCGGACAAACTTTAAAATTAAAAATTATTAAAGGGCCATAACTCTGACAAAAATCATTGAACCGGAAAATGCTGACAATGTGCACAACTAGACTTGGTACTGATCATTCCTGTAAAGTTTGGATGAAATTGCACCAGTAGTTTATGAGGAGTAGTCCGGACAAGCTTTTGTGTATCTGGCAACACACAGTAAAAAACACCTTTTTGTCAAAGGGCCATAACTCGGCCAAAAATCATTCAACCGGAAAACCCGTGCAAAATGCGCAAGGACTTGAGCTACAGATCAATCCTGTGAAGTTTCATTGAAATTGCATTAGTGGTATAAGAGAAGTAGTCCGGACAAACTTTAAAATTAAAAATTATTAAAGGGCCATAACTCTGACAAAAATCATTGAACCGGAAAATGCTGACAATATGCACAACAAGACTTGGTACTGATCATTCCTGTAAAGTTTGGATGAAATTGCACCAGTAGTTTATGAGGAGTAGTCCGGACAAGTTTTGTGACGGACGGACGGACAGACGGACAGACAGACAGACAGACGGACAGACAGACGACGGAGAAGTGATCCCTATATGTCGCCACTACTCCGTAGAGGCGACACAAAAATGGGGACAAAACTATAAAATTGTTAAATGGATGGGGAAATAATCATTAACTTGAAGAATGGCGGCAAATTTCTTTACCTCTTCCATGGAGTGTGGCAAATTTCTGTATCTCTTAAATGGATGTTTTTTTAGTCACACAAATAGTGTTACTGTTAATTAGGAAACCTAATGATAATGAAAAGTAAAATTATACTTACACTACAGGGTAGTAAATAAGCCTCGACAGTACCCAAACAACGATAAATACCCCAAGAAAGAATTCACATGCTTTCTTATGGCCACTGTATTTCATCATTTTAGCAGCCTGAAAAGCAAAACTAGAGTTGTTTCATAGGACAGCATACTCAACTTTTCTCAGTGCTTGATAACAAACAAGAACTTGGATGAAGTTCAAAATGGGCCAAAATTCTGTCAAAGCTTAAGTGTGTTAAGTATCCCATTCCCTTCAGTAGTCCTGGAGATACCAACAACTTGCTGCCCCCCCCCCCAAAAAAAAACTTAACCAAGGTGTGATGCAAACACCTGGGTGAGTACAATAGCTCTCACTAATTAAACAAATGACTGTCTTTCCAGACAGGTATATCCCACTGTCAGGTAATTAATAGTTTAGTGAATACTCGACACAGCCTCATTACTGCCTCAAACAGTTACCCTTGAGTCACAGAATTATTCTATTCTGTACCAGCAGAGATAAATTCTTAAACATGATGTTCAGAAATTACATACCGCCATTGGGAAGTCAGCAGCATCATGGGTAAGCAGTACTATACAACCTATTCGGACAAAGTTTGTAGCCCATGAAAAAGACATCAGTAATATAGTGGCAATATGGTGAACAATCATCTGATTGAAGTCCTGAAATAGACATGGAAAAAATGCTTTTAGTTTCATGTTATACCATTATTCTTGTAAAACTGATATGCAAATGTATTATGATGTTCTTGTGTTATACAGTCCGACCCTGGTTATTTGACAACCCTTTATTCGAATACCCGGCATTATCCGAAGTAGATCTGCGGTCCCATTTTATCTCTATATAAATCAATATAAATACGAGCGTATTATTCGAAATGCATAATCCGAATACCTCCTATTTTTCGAAGTAAAATTTCGGTCCTGATTATACAATTATGAAAGAATTTCACACCTATTATTCGAAGCCAGCCTAATAATTATTCGAAGCCAGACTAAGTGGCGTAGATCCACTCGCCTTGTGAAAATTATCAACAGTCATTCGTGTATTTAGACAATCGTGATAATAACTCTTTGTGTGTTTTTTAATCAACTTTAATTACCCATAATGAAAAGCAATGCACCGTGTCCGATTTTGTTACTGTTATTGCTTGAAGATGACATCAATAATTTCATACATACCGTTTATTTTAATTTTTCAAAACATTCAAAACATTTTTTTTTCATTAATTGTAACGCTACATGAGAGTCTTTTTGTTAATCTAAAATACAAGAGTTTAGCTGTAAATACCGCAGTGACAATACGGCCATTATCAAGGGTTTGCGCGAAACGAAATAATACATAATGTAGAATAAAATGCAAGTATTTATGTCAATACAATGATTTTTACGCATCTTTTCTTTAATATTTAATTTTCTCAATTGATTACAGGAAGTAAGTGTGCTGTAAACAGTAGTTTTGCTATGATTGGTCAAAGTGGAGTAGTTTTCATCTATCACAATATTCAGATTTCGATTATTCGAACTCATCGATTATTCAAAGTAAAATTTCAGTCCCAGGCACTTCGAATAAACAGGGTTGGACTGTATTTTAAGATGTTTGTTTGATTACAGAGGTTATAGAGCTTTACCTAAATATAAAACAATGAAAAACTTAATATATGTACAAAAGATGTCTGACAGTTCTGGTGCTGATGTAATAAATAAAAAGCAGGTTTTTTTATCCTTTTTTATATATCTTTAACTTTAAAAAATCGTCAAAATTTAAAATACATTCATAAAAATCAATAGTTTCACAATATATCACCACAAAAAGGCAAACACCAGAAGAGCAACCTATACGTATTGGGAAAAAAATTCTAAGGAGTTGTTCAGTTTCTTTTATGATTTTACACATGTTTATTTTTGTTTCTTTTTACAGAGCCCCAATACAGTATAGGTCATATGGCGCAGATACAGGAAAGATGATTTTAGCTAACCTGGGGGTGTTACAAACTTTATGCAATACAAGGGGTCTAAACTTCACCTGCTGGAGCCAAGAGATACATGGACTAACGCTTCGATAATTATTTAGTCACCTCTTACGATCACTATGGGTTAACAGTGGCGGTAATTCTGATGCCTCAACCCGTAAAGGTAACCCTTCAGCCACAAGGGGATCTACACACAGTATATAATACATGAAACACCACACATATAACATATGAATTGTAAATGTCTTGTTGGTCATAGAAACTTTCCACTTGCCTTTATTAACAGTAAGTACAAATGTAATCAACTCTGATGACGTTACCATCAGAATAGCATGCTTGTGAATTATTCCCTTTGTAATGTTACAATGCTGTTCCTTACCTTTCGCTTATGTTCAGTCAACATGGAAAAAACCAAACACCAGTAGAAAGAAAGCTCCACCATATAGTACCAGTAAATTTCTCGTGGGACATCCTGCATGAAAAAACATGGAAATATTACAGTAAGTTTATTTCATTTTACGCCTTTTTCCAACAGTATTTCAGTCATATAGGCGGGTAGTTTCCTCACCATTGATTATGGAGATTACAGTAAGTAATGTTACTATATATTATAGGTTAAACATAATCATAACTATAATGTTTTCTCTTTATCAAGCTATAACTTTAAAAATGGGTCAAAGACAGAAAAGGCCGGGTTGCATATGTGTACAAAATATGATGAGGCTGTGATGTTACTTAAATTTTCTACCACTGTCGGACCATTGATGTTGAAAATTTAACTTAGTTGGTAAACTTGAAAGAATGAGCATCAGACCTGAAATGGAATCCCACAACATGGGACCACAGTCATGTCAATGTTGTGAACCACATATCCAGAGGCTGTGGTAAGAAGTTGTTGAGAAAACTGTTACGAAAATTTCCTACTATCTATTTATCATTAATTATGTCAAAATTTAACTAAATCGGCAAACAAGAAGTGGATGAGCGACAGACCTGAAATCAAATCATCTGATAATGCTGTATACAAAATATCAAAAGGCTGTGATAAGAAGTTGCTGCGTTAACTGTTACGAAAAATTCCAACCATTAACCATAAATGTCAAAATCTAACTAAGTCGGCAAACAGGAAGTGGATGAGCAACAGACCTGAAATCGAATGCCAGCGTATGGGACCATATGTTAATGCTGTATACAAATATCAAAAGGCTATGATATATAGTTGCCAAGAAAACTGTAATGAAAATTTCCCATTGTTGACCATTAATGTTGAAAATTTAACTAAGTAGGCAAACAGGAAGTGGATGAGCGACAGACCTGAAATCGAATCCCACAGTATGGGACCATGTGTTCATGCTGTATACAAATATCAAAAGGCTGTGATAAGTAGTTGCCAAGAAAACTATGAAAATTTCCTACTATTGACCATTAATGCAGAAAATTTAACTAAGTAGGCAAACAGGAAGTATATGAGCGACAGACCTGAAATCGAATCCCACAGTATGGGACCATGTTTTGATGCTGTATACCAAATATCAAAAGGCTGTGATATGTAGTTGCTGAGAAAACTGTTACGAAAATTTTCTACTATTGACCATTAATGTTGAAAATTTAACTAAGTCGGCAAACAGGAAGTATATGAGCGACAGACCTGAAATTGAATCCCACAGTATGGGACCTTGTTTTGATGCTGTATACCAAATATCAAAAGACTGTGATAAGTAGTTGCTGAGAAAACTGTTACAAAAGTTTTTCCCCGCCCGCCAGCAGGCCGCCCAACAATCACCATACTATAACCCGGGTTTGCACCAGTGCCACCTGGCCAAAAATCAATGATTCACAGAGCTCTGTCATTATGTGTCAATTGTTTTTTCTGGTTATTATGTAGATTTTAACAAATATTTTGGTAATATCTTGGCGGTTGATCCACCTTATCAGTTTTCCTGGATAACTAACCAGTAATTTCCAATCTCTCCACAAGTTACTGACAACTTATCCCACATGATTTCTGGATGAGCGGTAAGAGGCATATGAATATTATACCATTGGACTTAATATTCAAGATCAATGTAAGCATGCTCCCAATAACTGGCTATTAGGTTGTTGAAATCTTAACCATTATCATGACTTTACTATACTATGCATATATATTACAGATGGGATCTAAAATATATTTCAAAACAGTAAACAAAATCATTGTTCTTACCAATGTTGGCCATCCCTTCCAGCAATACTTTGTTTCCCAAAACCATTTTTTCTGTAAAATGAAAGAAACAAGTATCTTGTTAAGTTAACACTCATGACAACTGCAGAAAACAAGTAAGCAAGTAACGGGAAAAGTGCACAGTTCACATTTGGAATTCTAACCCAACTCTTCAGCATCAATAGCCACTTATCTTCTGTTCAGTACCTCTTATTTTACTATTAACTTCCTAACTATAACAATTCAAAAAAGAAAATTCAATGATATAAATTAAGCATAGAAATGGCGAATGTATATCAGAATCTTAGACAAGCTGCCAGTACAGAACGGAATATCTGGCTTGAGGGGTAACTGTTTACGTTGTTAACAAGGCTCTACTGAGTTTGAGCTTAGGAGTTAACTGAGAGCTAGATATTTCTGTGTTGGTGCTTGGTTCTTTTTCTTGCATTTGACATGTACATATAAATGAATCTCAGAAAGAAATAACTTAAATTAATATTTTCATTATGCACTTTTTTCTGACAGGAGCGTATGAATTTACAACAATGTGGATTGTTAGCTGAATGGTACTTTTTGTTTCCTACCAAAAAATAATGGGAAAACATTTTTCAATAGAATGTTACTGCGGATTATTTAAAGGTTCCTCATTTCTAAAAAAGGGTCCTCATAACATCCTATCATGAGTTCAGAAAAGAGGCAATAACTTGATTTCCATACGGTAAACTTTGTTTAAATTGTGCATACAGCTGTACTTTAAGGTATATATCTGACCTATGATGTCAAGTTTTTAGTTACTTATAGTGCCCATTAGGGTCGCAATACCTCAAGTAATTTGAAGTCACCTACTACACCAAGGGTTCTTTAAGAATTTAGGTAATGTCTTGAAGCCTGACATAAACAGTCAGGACAGAGTGCTTGTCTATTTTCAGAACTTGATAGTAAAACAAGAGTCTTGAAAATGTAGTAGTTCAAACTGACCATAATACTGTCAAAATCCATGTTTGAGTTATGGTTCTTGGATAGGGACCTCCTATTATGCTCAAATAAGTGTGTGAAGTTTCAACCCCTTCCCTGTATTAGTTTTGGAGATATCAACATGCAAACAAAATCTTAACCAAAGTGCAATGCTGAAGCCTGGGGGAGTGCTAACCTCCCTATTCTTCAAATAGCTGAGCTAAAAATTAAAAAAATATATATACTTACATTCCATAACACAACAAGGCCATATATAAATATTCCAAGGTAGAATGTAAAATGCCATCTGAAATAGTTAAATATCTTGAGTTATTGGTAAATAAAATCACAGAAATATCACAGAATTATCATTTACTTGTAACTATTCTCAGGAAACTTTCCCAAAAATAATGAGAATATATATTATAAAAGTTAGACTTTTAGGCAAGGGCTATTGCTAATGTTGCAATACTAGTAACTTGTAGCCCAACCAATTTACACTATACTTTAATATATGTACATTTGTTTTTGTGTTATTCATATTTTACCAGTATTATTGCAATATAATATTGTTAAACTAAACCATCACAGAAATTTAAATCTTGAACAAGTTTGATAATTATATTCTCATGCCTTTATATCATGACAACAAATTATGATAACTTGATAAAAATTTTAAATACTTCAGTTCCAAGTGAAACAGCTGCAACTTATATTTAAATATTTCTGATTATTTGCACAGCACTGCAACCTTATCTTCTGGCTGGGTTTAAAGTCATTTATTCATTTATACATCTTAATTTGCCTTTGGGCCATCCTTAAAAAAATGTTCGTTTTCAGTAACGCGACCAACTCACAAAATTTGCCCCTACTCAAAATTTTTTTTTCATGGTCTGGATAAATTTTTTTTTTTTGAATCAGAAAATTATGCCTTGTGCTTTGTTTTCGTTCTTGTAAAGGTTAATGGAAGAAATAAAATGTAGGTCTTGTTAAATTAGAATTCAGTTATCAATTTATTAATTGTTACCAGATTAGCAAAGCATATATTGTCCAGCATTTTGAAATTCCATGTTTATTTGGGAGTACAGTTCAATAAAAAAAAAAAATCGACCTACCTACCCACCTTGAAAATTCTGGGTCGGGTTACTGCAAACAAACATTTTTTTAAGGATGGCCTTATTATGACAAAAACTTGAGTCTTATTTACACCAGTTTAGTAAGTGTCCTGTGTTATAACCAATACCACATTAAGACTTTCAACAGTGATGCTGAATAGCAACATTGAAGATAAATTAAACTTAACAGCCAATCAATGTCCTATTTCATGCACACCTAGACAAAGCAGTACCACTAAGGCACAACCTTCTCCCTAACCTAATTACTTTTCATATTAAAGAATCAGTAGTCTACCTCCAAGACAAGACTTGAACCAAGAGCAGAATTGGCAAGTGATTTTCGGTCTGGTCTTTTACATTTTTGACTATAATATAAATGTATGACAAGTTAAAACATGTTTTTACATACCCACACTCCCTGAATTTAGTGATATCTTTTATAACAGACTTTGCCTTTCTGTTCCGCAACCATCTTTCTACTTCACGTACTGTCATATCTGTCTGCTTTGAGATCGACTGAAATTTTTTAAAAATCATTCATTCACAGTGTAATCTTTTATCTCTTTGCATATTATAGAGGCTGAATACAGGCTTCTGCTTTTTTTAAAAACTCTTTTTTATAAAGACTACATTCATAGACTACATACTTGACATTCCTTAGTGATAATAAGTCTGATTGCACTAAAACTAAAGCAAAAATAATCATGTGTCTAGAATTTTATTAACAAAACTTACCTCTAGATTATTATTTGAAGTTATTCCATTTTTCTGAAAGTAATTTTCAAGAACTGCATTAGGCTTAAGATGGTCAGCAGAATTTTGTTTCTTAACACCACACCAGTAACCAATAGGTGTCATTAAATACCTGAAACATACAAAATAATCATTGCAGCATAAAAATAATTTGGAGTTGTCTATAAGCACACTTATAAAACTAACTTATTCTCAGTAATTGTTACTGGAATAAGATTGCGGAAAAAAATAGAATGTTTAAAATCATGACAGGGCTCTAATCACAGGCAATTGGCTCTTTTGTCTCCAGTTGAAAATCAAGAACCAAATAACTATCCAGTCCCCATTGACTCTTTATAATCAATACAATGTATATCACTTGCCATGGTTCATTTCCCAACAAACATACAGATATGAAAATAGAATCTACATACACATTGTATCTTTTTTTCATATATACTTTGGCAAGTAAAGATTATATATAGTCAAGTTAAGTTAACAGGTGCTGGATAGAAAGTAGTCTGCAAATTAAGCAAATCCCAATAGCCAATGACTAGAAAAATTTGGGTTAGCTCCATAAAACTATTCAAGTAGCTAGTCTGACTGGCCTGTGATATATTAGCAGTAATGTATTTAAAAAATGAAAATAACCTGATTGGGTTTTCTGAAATGCTTTAATGCAGTAACTTTTCACACAAATGTCGTTAAAAACAGTCTTTTTAAAAAGTAATTGTCTCATACCAAGACACGTTATAAATGTCTCAGATTTATAATTTTAGTTAAATTAAACTTCTTTTCATCATTTTTACTGTATTAATCTTAACATCAAATGGGAGTAATTCTTTCATATTTATGCAGAGCAACAGATAAGGTGCGTATTTGCGTATTTACCCAATTAATTTTATAAAATACGCAATTGATTTTTAAAGAATGTGTATCAAAACCCGTTAAGAAAAATAAAATACGCAATTGTCTTAAAAACCCGTGCGTATTGTCATTTTCATCACCGCAAAATTAATCTGTCGTACGCTCGTAGTTTTGGACAAATTATATCGATATGCATGCTATCCGAATATTCCCGAATCAATGCTAACTAATCAACGGTCTCCGGTCTTCGACGGTCCCCGGTCTCCAAAGACCTACTAAGCCATATCAATAAAGCATGAGTCCGTCGATTTGTTTACTCAGGTCGACGGTCTTAACAGGCCGGCGGAGACCGTTGATTTTGCGGAGACCGTCAATAAGTAGGTCCCAGCTGTATCAATAGACGCTTTGAAAGCAATATGGCGTCGTACAAAAGGGAAAATGATTTTAAACAAAACAGTCGTAAATACATTTAATAAAAAAAATCAGTCGGAAAACGAACTTGTTAAAATTACTATGAAATATAACATGAGCATTTTATATAAAAAATAAAACATTTGTGAAAAGTTCTAGTAAATTGTTAATCCTATTTTCTTTTTAAAACAGTTTAAATTTTATTGATACTGAAACCATAAAATTCATATCTTCATAATTGAATACCCAATTAATCTTGAAATCATAGGGTATCGAGTTTTGGAATACCCAATTAAATGGAGCCAATACCCAATTCCAAAGGAAATGATGGAGTAATACCCAATTCACTTTAAAAGCTTATCTGTTGCTCTGTTTATGTAAATAAATAAGCACTTACAAATTTAAACATTCACCCGCTTGCATTTGAGAGTTAAAGTTTGTGTGGGGCTAGTAAAAAATTAATCAAACTGGCCCAATAGCGCATGTGCAGTGGTCCCCCTTTACGTTCATCCGTGGAAAGGTTGAACTCCACAAGTTTATATGTTTCTGTTTTCAGTACAAAATACCTGCATTTACTTATTAACAATCTGGTTTACATGTACACTTAACATGTTATGCTTTAATCATCAATCATAAGAGCTTTCCGCATCATATGTAGCACCTAATTTCATATTATAAATGAAGTTATTTGGGGGAAAAAATCAAACAGCAGACGCCATTTTAATCGTAATACTAACTGTCAACCAAAAACTGGAAACTGACCTAATGACTAAGTATAAAACTTTGTTTTTGATTTTTACAAATTGTGTTTGTCAAAATGCAAAGGCGAGTGCAGTTTTTGAACTTTGAAGGGCGAGTAAATTTGGAGGGTCACTCTCCGTGCAATTAGAACTTTCTCAAGTGTGTTTCATTTTTTGAAGTATCCCATAATGAGCGGCATATACATTGTTTTATGTTTAGTTTATTTTGGTGTGGATGCAGAGAATACGAGATGTTGATACTATGAGTTTATTTCTAAAACTGTTTAACAATATGTAGTCAATTGGTCAGTACACTAAGTAGGCGGAGACTAACAATCAAGTTTAAAGGTACTGCATGCAATATATATTTCATGTAGAATTAAATATGAAAAATCTCCCTTCTTTTAAAAAAAACAACAAGAAATGTCTAAAGAATCTCAAGGCAAATGATGTTGAAATCACTTGTAACTGATTTCTCTTAATGTCTGTTTTATTGCCGTGATAATGTTCTCATTTCTTATGTTTTGATTTGCAAGGGTTTTTACAGGCATGAATCATCATGTCATACTGATACTCACTGTTCAAAAATATATCTCACGCCCCATAGTATAATTCCAAGTGGTATTGACCATAACATATCGTTTCTATTTGGAAGGTAGATATTGCTTCCAGGTACATTTTCCATATCCTTCCATGTATACCCTTCTGGAAACCAAAAGGTTTCGCTCCAAATAAATTGTTCGATGGAATTCATTTTTGCTTTAGTCAGTGTAAATCAGACGCTTTTCTCCTTAAGCGTCCTTAGTGATATATTGGTTTTTGGCCCTGTTAAAAGTGGATGAAGCGGGGTACCAATATTTTAATGTGATAAAATCGGTTTCTCGTTGTACTTTCAGGCACGGAAAATAGACGGGACAAGACAAGACATTGTCAAAATGATTCTTAATGAACAGTGATTGGCACTTAACTTATGCTTTGTGAATAATTTTTAACAAATTGCAACCGTTTACTAGACATCTGCACATGTTCTTTGACAGCTCTCGTCTTTTGTCGGAAAACTCTTCTGGATAATGCTATTAATGACAATGATAATATCCCACATAGATCTATATCCCAGTAATACTGTTCCATTGTAATATATGAGTGAAATCGTGGCATTGGAATAATAATTAAAATGAGACATTTAATGATAAATCAATCAATCAGTCAATCAATCAAGCAATCAATCAAAAGGCTGGGTTGGCTGTTATTTCTTTTATTACATTTAGCTAGTCTTGGGTTTGTTTTTTTTAAGATTATGTGAATTTTATCTTTTTCTTTATTAAGTTCATTTATTTTGTCATTTATTTAATGCTGCTAAACAAACTGTATGAAAGATATTGGTTTCCAAGCAGTTTTCGGCCCTAAATGGCACCTTTTAACATATAAAATCTTACAAAGTTAGGTACCTGTCCAGCATAACCATGTTTGCAATGTTGCTCTTTTACTTTACTCTTTAATTAGAATATAGGCATTTTCTTACTTTATTCAAATTTTCATAGCAGTTTTTCGGACCTTTTTATTTTAATTATAGCCAGAACCAGTAAGGAATATTAAGATGATTTAATCAAAGAATTAAATAGAGGGTGTCAGCCGAAAATGGTAGCGTTCGGTAACAAATGTGTTAATATCAGAGACATATAGATATCTACAGTTGAGTTCACACTAAACTTCCCACCCTTGTGCACTTCTAGTGCACTAGAGCTGAACTAGAAGTGCACACCGTCCATGGAGTCTGGCAGCGTGAAGTCTATTGCACACTGTCCTGTCACAAATTCTAGTGTCTGTAGCATTTCTGATGTTATTAGCCAACATGCGACAGGATATAAATCAATTTCGCCGTGACGTCACAACAATATAACGGTATTCTGCCAACGTTGATTTTCGAACCCGGGTTCGATTCCCGGACGGCGCAGGTCACTTTCGTTGTTATTGATCATGAAATCCTTTCTACGGTCATTCGCACTGTACCTCTGCTCTGGCATGTACAGAAGTTTCAGTTCCTTGCGAAAGTGAAGGCAACTAGTACTGGTAAACTGCTTGACAGCCTGCCCAGGAACGATGCGGTGGTTGAACTGTGCTCTGGTAAATTCAGTGTGGCTTACTGCCGTGATCCGGAGTGAAAACTACCAACACCACCACTACTGTTGAATTTCGTGGGCACGCCGAACGTGGCATATCTTTACATCCGGCGACTCGTTCGTGAATTTCAGAAATTGTCGTACAACTTCCCGTGCGGTTATACAAGCATTTAGCATGCTTATAGCCATAAGACCTCGAGGTAACGTCATTCCTGGAGCACGTTCAATTGAATAATTTCCAAATTTAAAAGTGGTTATGGTATAAGATTGACACTATATTTATTTGGACTTAACTGCGTTCTAGAACAGATTTTTTGTTGAGTTTTACGCACCAACACTGCAAAGGTCACGTGGCGACTCTCCAGCTTAATTTGTGCAAGAAGGCCTCCGGTGTCTCTCCTGGCACGAACGGGCATCTGATAGAACCACCGACGTTTCATAAGCTAGGTGGATAGTTTCCTCATGACAGAATCCAAAGTCGCCGGTGGAGTTCGACAATACAGCAATGAGAGAGCAAATGGTTTGAAGCCAATGACCTTAACCAATCGGCCACTTTTAGTTCTGATTGAAATGGGTTTTTTCTCTCGATGTTGCGCCAAACATGTTTTATTGTTGCCTTTTTTCCGAAAGATTTTTGCATTATACATGAATGAGAATTTTTGTAAGTTTTATACAAATATATAAATTGGACGTAAAGATTTTAATATATGGTTTTTGTTGCCAGACACAGCCAGGAATAATCACATGAAAAGCAATTATTTAAGAAACGGTATTTTTATAATTGATAAATCATGTTTAAATTATAAACCGCTCACATACGTTATAACTTTTTTCTTCAAATATTGGTCAATTAATTATCATTAAGTGTAGAAATTTCATTGTATAAATTTATCCTTGACAACTGATCTCAGACCTCGATTCTTATCATTGGTTTCATGACAGCTGAAGAAGAGGAAGACAAAACTTAAATGTTTCATCTTTATCTCCCAGTGCCACTGCATATGTGTGCTCAATTATTTTCTTTTTATAAAGTCCATTAAATTTAACTTAGTCATACAAGTATACAAAATATGTCTTGTGAAGAGTGTACTCTAGTATGTAACACTTTTCACATAATAATACACATGTATGTCAATTAAACTTCTCATTGTTCTGTCTGTCTGTTTTCAAACACATTAAAATATAAAAACGAAGATACGAAGACAAAAAAAGTATTTATAAATAAATATATTTTTATTTTAAATTTAGTTTTTTTTTTATAAAAGAAGTAGAAAATCAGTTAATTAAGCATTCTAAGCTTTTTCATTTATCATGCATTTCTTACTGTTCTTTATATAATCATAAATATCAAAGGGAGGTAACTGCTAAAATATTTGTTATGTTAAGTTTACGTCAGTTGTTCCCCTTCGTTTGTCACACTACTAATTTTCATTATTTTTTGTAGAATTTATTGACAGGCATTACCGAATTCAAGTTATAAAATTTCTCTTTTTTTTGTCTTCTGTCCTTATTATAATTAACGTGTTTAGTCTAAGCTTAGTCAAAGTTTATTTTCGCGATATAATGCTAACAGTAAATTTTCTTGTCAAATGCTTTGACTAGTTAAAAAGTAGCTCAAAATAAACAAATTTTAGGTGATTATGAGCAATTTTGTAAAAACGCGACCTTTTCACCATGAAACTATACCTGAATTGAAGAGGGCACGGAAATTAAATGTAAGATCATGCTGGAAAAGAAGAGGAAAAGCAAGAAAAAAGAAGATTTTTGTTTTTATTTTGAAGGATTTGTAAGTGTTAATGTATGATAGATTCTTTAATTTTAACTATACCTCTCACTAAAAGACACAATCATGCATAATCTGCATTTCTCACATATCTATTTTTCTTTCCATTGACATCAAAATTAATGACTCGCGATCATAAAAGTATTGCTAATGAGATGCAATCAAGGTTTATCCTGATAACAAAAAAAAAAAACTTGCGTTTTTTTACGAAATCTAAAAATGCACTTAAAAACGCTTGTAAAGAAATTCTTAGAAATCATAAAAATTTAATGCTATGTGAAATGATTATTGATAGGATACCTCGGCTAAAAAACACATTGCATGTACATGAAACAAACAGAATGAATCGTCTCTCAAAAGTTTTCAAGAATGTTAATGTATATATATATAATAGATCTCCTAAATAATACTAAGCAATAAATAAGTATATCTGAATTTTAGTCAGACTGGGACAATAAAGTGTTTTGTAAATGCATAGCATGAAAACGAATCCTCACTGTATATTACGTCAATAAAACAAATGACGTCAGGAAAATTATTTGTACGCTTAATGTAGCTGAAACATGTTTTTATTAACTGTTTTTTACAGTTAGCATGTTAGAATGGAAAGAGATATTAAAATTTCTTGCATAGGATAATAATGATTATCGTTCAAATGTTTTGTAAATAATCACTCAGGCCTTTTGGCCTGTCCAGATACTTATTCCTGCGCATTTGAACTCGAATCGTGCATTAGTCTAGAACAATGCACGTGTTACGGGTCAATTTATTTGTTATATTAATTGTTCATTTTGCCGTGCACTGTTGGTCAATTAGGCGCGAAAAAGTATACTTAATGTCCGCGCATGCGTCAGTTGTCGTTTGTCACCGTGGCGTCTGTTATCGTCTGCTATTGACGTACGTGTATTGTATTGTACCAAATAGTTCCGTCAGGTACGCTTAGCGAAAATTCAAGAAAAACGTGCAAAACAATGCAACTATGTCCGTATCGCGTGCAATTTTGTAATTTGTTTTTGTATGTCCAATTATGATTTACGTTATATAAAAAATAAAAGAAGTTTTACATTGGTTTTTAACATTTCCCTTTTTTCCAAATTCCCGCAAACATTTCTTCTCCAAATCAACTTAATTGTCTTTATTCTCTTACAAGTATAAGTATACTAAGTCTTCTTAATATTACATCAATGCTATCTGTTTATCTAATAATTCTTTTAATAGAAAATATCTTATTATTAAGTTATTAAAACGCCAAGGTAAAATTATTTTCATTTCATTCATTTACTTTAAATGATTTTTATTTGCAACGCTCTGAAATCGTTGTATTGTTGTATTTATGTATGTTTGATTAACTTTTATTTCATGCTTTACAGTGTTTTACTATAATATATCAGATGATTATATAGATTTGCATGTAAGATTGAAATATAATTTCACTGAGTGAACACCAGATGCAATATTTTAGTGAAAATATAATAGCTGGTGTTTAACAAAATTCTTTATTTTGCTTTAAATGATTTTAGTATTTTACTGATTGCTAACTCGCATCTCTTGGACGTCAATACATCATGACGTATATAATTTTGAATAATTTTTAATTTCTCTAATTGCTTACATTAAATGATTTGTGTACATCACTTCTTCTAAAAAATTTACCTGACGATTTTTCCTGCCGTTATTCATTAGTTATATTCTCTTTTCATCCGCATTCAGATATAGTCCGGCTACAGTGAAAATTATATTTTATAAATTTCACTAGTGGTTTATCAGAATATAATCATCTGATATATTACAATAAAACACTGGAAAGCATGAAATAAATTCTGATAAACAAATAGTGAAATTTATAAAGTATAATTTTCACTGTAGCCGGACTATATATCTGAATGCGGATGAAAAGAATATCATAACTAAATGGAATAACAGGCCAAATTTAATGCCGTCATACCTAAATTTTGCTTCTTTTAGAAAAGAAAGTGGACGTCATCAACATCATGTTAAAAATGTAACAAAATAAGAGAAAGTTTAACAGAACTATATTTCAAAATTGATGATGTGGCGTCATGATGTGATGACGTCATAAAGGAGAATGCACGACGTTACGCGGCAAAATCAGTTAAATATATTTAAAATCACTTTAAAAGCATGAAATAAAAAGAAAATTTATTTGTTTTACATTGAAATACAAGATTGAAATATATTTCATTCGTGAACACCAGCTATGATATTTTCACTCGTGGCTACGCCAATCGTGAAAATATTGCATTTTCTTCATAATATGATATCATATTCAATCAATTTTACAAACCTACGCCAAAAGTTGTAGCAATTCTACACTGTTACATTGGTGGCCAATTAATGTGGTCTAAAAGCCACTGTGTTTGTAACACAGGCAAAGTTGATATCTATTAATTAATCACTTAGCTGAAATTTATTTTCAAAGTTTATTTACAAGATAAGAACAGGTAAAGATACATAAAATAGCAACTCATCTACATACTGCATGATGTAGCTCAAGATCTAATGGTTTTTATTATAAAAAATATAGCACATGTCTCTCAAAAAATGAAATAGTGTTCAAATACTTTTTTTTAATATTTAATGAGTTGATCAAAATGAGTAGACCCGATTCAGACATCAAAATATGCCGCACAATCCGTGGATTATTAACCGTAGCAATTCACAGGTGCTCGTCCAGTTTTGGGAAAAAATTGTGTAGCGATTCTTGCGTCCCGTCAATTTCCTTGCCATTTCCTGTCTATACTGTACTGTAGTGACCAACGCGTCAAGACTCAAGTAATCAACTGTTAAAAAAAACAATATAAACTTCTGCTTTAAATTGTGTTGGTGCGCCGTAAAACAAAAATAACAAATTGTGTTTAGTAGAGCACATTTAACTGATTGTTTAAAAGTGGAGTTATTCGAGCCAGAAATACACCTCTTGTTATTTCCAAAACGAGGCTACCTGTATTCATGCGGAAGTCCTTTGGTATTTCCATTAGTGCGTAAACAAGAGAGTGACCCAGATTGGATGGGAGTTTAAAAAGTTCTGTTCCTACGAGATTCATTTTCTTAACGGAGTACACACATATTTCCTATTGTGTTCAAAAAATATGAAATATATTTCATTCGTGAACACCAGCTATGATATTTTCACTCGTGGCTACGCCAATCGTGAAAATATTGCATTTTCTTCATAATATGATATCATATTCAATCAATTTTACAAACCTACGCCAAAAGTTGTAGTAATTCTACACTGTTACATTGGTGGCCAATTAATGTGGTCTAAAAGCCACTGTGTTTGTAACACAGGCAAAGTTGATATCTATTAATTAATCACTTAGCTGAAATTTATTTTCAAAGTTTATTTACAAGATAAGAACAGGTAAAGATACATAAAATAGCAACTCATCTACATACTGCATGATGTAGCTCAAGATCTAATGGTTTTTATTATAAAAAATATAGCACATGTCTCTCAAAAAATGAAAAAGTGTTCAAATACTTTTTTTTAATATTTAATGAGTTGATCAAAATGAGTAGACCCGATTCAGACATCAAAGTATGCCGCACAATCCGTGGTTTATTAACCGTAGCAATTCACAGGTGCTCGTCCAGTTTTGGAAAAAAATTGTGTAGCGATTCTTGCGTCCCGTCAATTTCCTTGCCATTTCCTGTTTATAGTGACCAACGCGTCAAGACTCAAGTACAGTAATTAACTGTTAAAAAAAACAATAAACTTCTGCTTTAAATTTTGTTGGTGCGCCGTAAAACAAAAATAACAAATTGTGTTTAGTAGAGCACATTTAACTGATTGTTTAAAAGTGGAGTTATTCGAGCCAGAAATACACCTCTTGTTATTTCCAAAACGAGGCTACCTGTATTCATGCGGAAGTCCTTTGGTATTTCCATTAGTGCGTAAACAAGAGAGTGACCCAGATTGGATGGGAGTTTAAAAAGTTCTGTTCCTACGAGATTCATTTTCTTAACGGAGTACACACATATTTCCTATTGTGTTTGTTGATTTTATTATACTGAATATTATAACATTCATGGCTTACTGTGTTTGATTTCGTGTTACTATTCTTTGGGATTATCACCTGTGTACAGTCAGGAAGTATTTGCTGACAAGAGTTACCGTTATTTGTTTATTTTTTTTCAAAATAGATTTTGTTTTTACATATTATTCAGTTATTTCTGTTCAGTAATTCAATATTGGATAATGTCTAACTTGGCAGAAAAACCCTAGAATATTTATTTTCAAGCAAACTGGAATCTGGATTAAACAAATAAAATTGTAAAAGTAAAGGAGTAAAAACTAAAAAGGTGGAATAATTTTCAGAACAGCATAAGAATCCCTAAGTTTAGTTCACATCTGGAATAAAGATGTGAATTTGTAAAAACCATGCCCATGAAGGTGACTGTTTGCTTCGATAAAGTTAAAGTGCTAGTTCCTTGTGGTGATGGTGAACTGCTGGTCCGTGAATTAATAGAGAAGGCTATAACACGGTACAAGAAAGCAATAGGAAAAGTAAGTATCTGATACAGAATTGAATTAACTATATTAGATTTATTTGTTTGGAACTTTGGATTAAAGCTTACAAAATTTAATGTTACCAAATATATTAAATATAAAAAAGTACCAACATTCCATTAAAATTTCAAAAACATAACATAAAGTACAGGGTCTGCTAGTCCAACAAATTGTGCGCTTTAGGGCTTTTTATTATATAGATAATGGTCACCCTTCGTAAAAGACAGACATCTTTGTAATATCAGATTGTAAAATCGGTCAGTCAGACCGTCTGGCAGTCTCAATATTGAGACTAAGGGTTAGGGTCTGCCAGTTGTAACCTAGAACTCCTTAATTCTGCGTGTCTTGTGACGCTTTATTTTGTGGTTCTTGAGCCGCTTTTATTTTGTGGTTCTTGAGCCACTTTATTTTGTGGTTCTTGAGCCGCTTTTTTTTTGGTGGTTCTTGAGCCGCTTTATTTTGAGGTTCTTGATACCTTCTTATACCGAGCTCCGTTTTGCTAGGTCAATGCATTGATTTTGTTTTGGCACCCAAACTTGCATTGCTTGAGCTTTTAGTGGGACTTTTAATATCTGAATTGCCTGATGGTTTCGATACATCTCTGCAAGATAGGGCTTTATAGACTAGCCCAATACTCCAACTAATTATAAGTTGCAAATTGAGATATTCTTCTATTTTGTGTTTGGGCAATATCTCCCCTCTACAAAAATATCATGGAATCTAGCTTTGGCATGTCAAAATATTTTGACTACCGAAGATGAAAAAGCTGAATTCTTGGCTGATCACTGTGTGGAGGGCAGTGGTTACAATTAACTTGTGAATAATATTTAGTTTTGTTTATTTAGGACTGGTATCACAATATTCATAATATGTAAGCCTTGTAAGGAGATACATGATGCCTCAATTTGATCATTAACTCACCAAGTATTCTTACACTTAACTACTTATGTTATCTAAAATGGAAATTAAAGTCGAAAAAGTACCATATACAGTTATTGTTTCAGAATGGAACTATACTTCTGAAGTTCTGATAGGATTGGGAAATAAAGTATTGTACTCTAAAGTCCAAATTAATCTCAAAACTCAAAATAAAAAAAGCCCTTAAAGTTACAAATTTAGGACATTAAAATTTTCAAGAGTTGTAATAGACTATAGTGCTATGGCACTTTAATAGTGTAATTGTTACTTTTATCAGGGTTTGCTCAGATTGTAAACACAGCTTAGTAAATATTTGTTTATGTCTGGACATATAAACAGTTATCATTTTATGATAATTTGCTCTAATAAATCCTCATGTTTACCTATAAATTGATGAATGCTGGACATATTTATACACAAGGAAAGTTTTACAAGGTTGTAAATATAATTTTATAGTATATACAGGCAGGTGATAAGTTGAACTATTATTATCTTTAATAGAATTTTAAATGAAAGTTTTGGAAAGTGTCACTATGAGCTTAAGCTATATTACCTGTAGTTATAGTAATTGTATTACACATAGTTTTATTACTAATTTTAATGTACATATGGCACATGTTGCATACATGTAGAAGAATTATTTTTTATCATACAAAAGAATAAGAAAAGTAATCATTCAGTTACTCTTAGAATTATATACATGTATAATATAAAATAAACATGTCTGTGACTCATTTGATTAAACTGTAGTTCCGATTACATAAGAATTCATGGAATCTCTATAATTACTTGGAATTAAAAACATATAGTACTTAAAAAATTATATGCTCTGCAAGCAGCAGTTTAAAATCACAATAATTTCTTGGAACCTTAAACACACATAATTATATAAGAAATCTAATGTTCCGTAGTTCAACTTTAATATTTCAATGTTTACTTCTAATGTACCAGCAAAATGGTTGTAAACTTTATACAATGTAATTTTATGTATACATATTTTTATATACAACAACTGTTTTGATAACAAGCTCTTTAAATGCTATTTGATTGCACAACCAAATAAAATCTAAACTACAATTCATGCAGATTTTTTTCTCAAAAAAAAATGTTGTTTACAGTCAGTTTTATATTTAAAGTACATCAGGGCTTCCATGAAAAAATAAGTTCCAAAATTTGGGATTCAGAGACCGCAAAATGTTTGACATTCTAAATCACATAATATAGGTAACAAAGGAAAAAGTTTTTATTTATATTTTCAAAGTCACTTGTAAGCCAAAATCAGGTGTAAATGACTCCTAAAGGTTCACTAATACATCATAAATTTATGAATGTTAAACTTTAAACTTAAATATTATAGTATTGATATTATATAAGTACAAAATATGATATGCAGGCTTGTGACAGATGTACAGTTAAACTTGTTAAATTTTACACAGATACATTGTATGAAAACGAACAGGAAAATAAAACATTAAAGTTTTGATATATTTATGAGTATTGTATCAAAAAATGTGAGAGATTTGATATTAGTTATTAGTTTGTTTATATATTTAGGTTGTGGAAGACGAGCATTCCATGTCAGTGATTTACGTGTCATATTGACATATTTTATTGACAGCCATCTGTTGATATTGGTTTTACGCATTATCAGTTTATTAAAAAAGTTTTATTTTTCTTGTTAAATACAAATGTAGTTGGGCTTTTGAATAGTTATTTTTTGGGTTATACATGTACTTCAATACATGACTGTAGTAATTTTAAGTATTTTTTTCTCATTGATGAAAGTACAAGTTAATAAGGTATAGTTGGTAGGTTAAATGCTTATTTTGGGTTATACTTCAGTAAATGTAGTAATTTTAATAGTTAAATATTTTAATAAGTGTTTTTTTTTCTCTCATTGATGAGATTGAGAGAACAAGTTAGTTAGTTGTAAGTTGTTTAAATGCTTAATTTGGGTTATATTTCTTCAGTAGTTATTCTAAAAGTAATTATAAGCGGCTCAATATGAAACACAGTGAAGCATGTTACAAAAAAATGAAAAATATCTGGAATATTCATCAACTGCAGATTTTGTCAGTTCATATAAAATTGGTTGCTAATATCACACAAATGTCAAAATTTTTAAACTTGCATAAATTCGTACATTGTTATATATACATGTAAGTTCTAAATAAATCAGAAATAATTTTAGAAAGATAATATATATATATAGTTGCTTTGAGATACTTACCTGAAAATTAGGATATCTATATATACATGTATGACTATACAAATTTTTATCAATATTCAGAGGTCAAAGCAATTTACAATCCAATTTAAATTATATTAATAAGTAACTTAATGTTTTATTTAGCTTTACTTTCAATCAGATGAAATGACAAAATTTATTAACTTGATTGATATATGTGGCCAAAAAAAACTACAAAAGTTTTCAAACTGGGTTAATAATTAAAGGAAATTTTATGACATATTATTGTCACCAATTGTGTATAATTTTAGTAGTTTATGACTGTCAATAAAACATTGTGTAGGAGTATAATGTTTATATAGTTATGTAGCATTACCACATACCTATGTAATAATGTAGTTGCCTAAATCTTCATGTGTCAGAGTTAGCTGCATTATAAAGATTTAATTTGATTACACAACACAAACATTATGAATTCTGACATAGACGATAAGAAAAATGACAAGATTTCATGTTAAAATTTTTACCCAACCAAGTGATTTGCCGTTGGTGTAAAAATAATTTTAAGTTTTTTTTTCAAAGCTCTTTTTATCATCTTTGTCACATTTGCCATTACAATTGTTACAATATACCAATACAGTTTTTTGTAACAGTACATGTATACATGTACATGTAGATCAACTATCATTTAGTTTTGGATATTGTGGGGCTTCTGTATTTAGAGAGACTGAGTACAGAAGAGTTTTGACTTTGAGACATTCTGACAAACTTTCGTTCATCTTGTGTTGTTGGGCAGACAACCAAAATCAAATGGCTAAGATTCACTGTCCATTTGAAATTGTTTCCTGCAGTGCGTGAAAAACCGTGTGTGAATGACAATGTCCCATGCAATTTTTGGTGCAAAAAATATAACCAAAACATTGACCTGCTACAGGTTCAGCCTGAAAGTGCAGACTGGCAGAGAAATTTTGACTTCCTACCAGTGCATTTTATTGATGTTGCCAACAGTATAGAACCTAATGTCATGTACATGTAAGCAAGCCAATTTGTCACTACATGTACAAAAAGATTTTTTTCCATTCTGTCACATAATGTCAGTATCACCAAAGCATAATGTATTGTTAAATTAATTATTCATTCCAAGTTGAAAACCAGATCACACTGTCTGAATGACAGTGTTAGATCTGAAGTCAATTATTTTCTTGAGAACAGCAAAAATTTTTGCAAGTTCATTCAATCATAAATTAAATTTATGCTAACTGATTAAACATAAATACATCCCCTTCAGGTGATTTCAAATTAAAGTAATAAAATTTAGTAACGGTTTGAACACAAATTTCAATGTTTGATGTAAATTTGAATTACGAAAATTTGTGAATTTTATGTACATACATTAACTTTTAAGTTCGAATGACAATTGATTTAAGCCATGGGGCAGTAGATTTAAAATCTGATAAATCAATATACACAATTGAACTTTGATGATGACCCCAAAATGTACATGACTCATCACTCAAACAGTGTAAAGATTTGAATAACATTTCAAGTGGGGAAAATGACCAGGTTTCAGATAATGGTGAAATAATTATAGGATTGCCCATTGTTTAGGGTAATAGAAATGTTCAATACATTTAACTTTGGCTGAATCATGTTATATTTAAGTTTTGATGTTTGTGATGAAGAAAGATATAAAGTTTACCCAAACCTACTTAAGCTGTCATAAAAATGTTTTCCAGTTACTCCCAGCCACACCCCCTCATAGAAATTTTGTGTGTACGGTTACCTTGATTAACATATTGTTTACGATTATAATTCATGAGTCAGCCACTTGCCCCTCACCATTGTGGGTTTGATTTGCACCAGGGACATTGAATTTCTTTTGTGAGTGGAAACTTTCGTGACTGGAAATTATTTTGCCTTGGCTTAGGCTTGTAGAATGTGGGTGGTTCCATCCAGGCTACTCATGCTAGAAATAAGTTATAACTCCCAGACATGACATGTTAACAAATAAACATAGGACAGAACATATTTAGAAGTTTTAACCTAAAATGATTTTTTTTCCAAAAGTCCATTCAAGATTATTTAGGGTAGAAAGGGTTAAATAAAACCCCTCCAAGATGAGTCAGCAGTTGTTATCTTTAAGAAGACATGCATGAAGAGCTGGAGGGACCGTAGAACCATCTTCAAAATAACAGCTGTCATGTTTTATTATGATAAAAATGATACATTCATATTGAAAGATAACATCTACATCTTCTAGATTGATAAAAAAATGTTGCAAAAGGATGCAATAATTGACACATACAAAGTGATGTCACAGTATTGGTCAACTTTACAGTACAATATTTTAAAAGACTAACGCTTAGTTTTTAAGAAAGTTGCTATTTGTAGGTTCAGAGCAATTAAAACTTGGTACTTTGAATATAAAAAATTCTGGAAAAAAACTTAAATTAATCAGCTGACTGTGACTGTGTATACAAAACTTAGTCTCATTTGTAGTATTACAATTACGCTATTAAATAATTAAGGCAGCATCAAAGGCAAACCATCTTATTAATCGCAAGAATATAAAAAAATCGGTTCTGAAGATAATATTATTATCTATATGAATGCAAGTAAAAAGTGAAATTATCAGGATAAATGTTTAAGTACACTATGTTTTGACCTGCAGTTTCCCCAATAATTTAAAGCTCTATATGTGACGTCCAGATTATTGCTTGTTTTAATATGCTTTCTCAAGGCTTTAATGGCCATTTGCCACCTGAGCTACTTGAGCCATTTGCCACCTGAGCTATTTGAGCTTTTTACCACCTGAGCCATACATGTGGTACATGTATATTTGGAAATTAATGATGCAGAATTTGTTCATGTACAATGTAGCTTAAAATGAAGCTTTTTTGAGTAAAAAAAAGTTCATCAATAAAGTTTTAAAATATATGGCTGTTGAAGAGTTTAACATGATTTCTCAAGGAAATTCTGAAAAAAAAATTTCCAGTCTGAACTCTTTAGTGCAGTATTGATGCTAATAAATGTATGCAGTTCTTGTAAAAAAAGTTCTTTCTAAGAGATTGTAAATGGTTCCATGTGCTGTTTTTCTGATTATATTTAATTAAAGAGCTTACCTGTGTTTAGATAAAGTCTTATCTGTTGATGAAATGTTCTTTTTTCCCCACTGATTTCTTGGTAGTTATACTGGTATAAACTTGAATGGATACATCAGATAGAAGACATATGGTTCGTGTTTTAAAAGATTTTATCAAATTTCTGCAGCTATTTTTATGTAACCAATTAACTATTATAAGAAGCATGGATTTGATTTTAAAGTTTAAGTGTTAAAAAAAAATCTTGAATGAAATATAAAATTGTTTATTCCCCTCCCAATTACCTGGTTCCTCATTAACCAGGTAATTTCATTTTGACATTTTCTTATGTAGATAAAAGCATTATTAACTTATATTCAAACAGTCATTATAATGTTTTGTTTATTTTTTGAATATGAAAAATGCATTAACATATATATACATGAACAAATATAGTAAAACTGTAAATTTCCCATGGGTATGATTGTGTCAGCTAGTCAGACATCTTTTACCGGGTTGGTGTTCAAACCAAGTCAATGAAGTACCGGTATATGCTATGCCTATGGACTCGTGTTGATCTAAACTGAAACATAATCTATCAATATAAATCATGGATATTGTTTGAAGAATAATGATTTGCATGTAAAATTTATCTGATATTTGATAATACATGTTATTGTACACATGCAAAAAACATACACATTTATCTGATACTTGCATGATAACATGTAAAAGGCAAATTTATCTGATATATGACAATAGTTTTTAATTCACATGTAAAAACCAAATTTATCTGATTTATCAAACAATATTCTTGTAAAGAGCATTTTATCTGATATATTTTATGATATACACATAAAACAGAATTTATCTAATAATTAGTGAAGTGCTACATGTATAATAATGTTTTTATTTAATAAACTTATTCATAACATTTTGCAGGGTGTTTCTGAAGCAATTTGAAGCATTTTGCATACAGTGCAACTTTTAGATGGAAGCACTCTATTCTACAATTCATTGTTATACATGTAGATGGAGGCTTACTTAATGATGTCAAATAATCATTCTTTTTGTTTTGTTTATTACAGTCGACAGATTATTGGGTCAGCGTACACACTGTAAGGACCGTCAATGAAGACTCGATCCTTGATCCTGATGATACACTGTGTGATGTGGTCGATGATAGGGAACAGGTATTATAGTTTTAATCTGTATAATTATGTATAGTGTAATATGTTTATTAATATAGTGCAATCTTAGGTGACAGTGCATTCTTGGATGACTTTTCTAAGAAGGCACTAGGCCAGACATTGGTAACAAACCTCTCAATCTACTCCCAGGTTTGCAAACACTTGGGGAGGGATAAAAAGGGATATTTTAACTCATGTCACTGTGTTGGAGGGGCATGGGTATAGTCTGGGTGAGCTCCAGCATAGGGGGGGTTGTTGAGGATGGAATGGAAAGATCAGTTATTGTTTTCCTCATTTCATCTATCCTTACAAAGTACTCAAATACCAATACTGGCTTATCTTCAGGAATAAGCAGATTTTTTTCTCCACCCGATTGTTTTTTGAATTCAAAGACTTCAATTTCATACATTCAAAGAACATGGTAATTTCTATTTGTTACAAAAAAGTGAATACATGTGTAACATTCACTTTTTACTGGCAGTATGTATTGATATATATATCTCATAAAGTAGGTAAATAATTTGGAAATTAACAAAATGTGTATGTAGGGACATTTAATGAAGGTTTTTACTATCGCCCCTTACCATTTTACCGTGCTACCGCTTACTGTTTTATTGAAGTTTAAGTGTGTACAGTACCAGATGTTTAAATATCTGACAGATCAATGATTCAATAAAGAAATACCTCCTTCTTTAAAGGCCTTCTTTAACTATCTCAGTTATACACCTTGTACTTATTCCTTGTTTAAATACCTCTTAGTGTCTCTCTTGTTGTTTAAAGCCCTGCTACAGTTGAAATCTTTGTTTAAATGCCCTGCTTTAATTAAAGTCTTTGTTTATAGGCACTGCTACATTCATACTCCTTGTACATGAAAAACGTTTTTTTAATGTTTTACTCTGATATTTAACTTGCATTTTAAATGGGAAATCTTTGCCAGGAGGGGAATTTTAGACAATTATTAATTTTGGGAGGAGGGGTGGGGGGAGATAGTTTTTAGGCTTGGGGAAGTAGCCAGGCACTGGCTACCGCAAAGAAAGGTAAAATTTAAAAAGGTCATGTACTTACAGAAATTATGCAAAATTATGGTTGTGGTCAATACTTTCCACTAATGCAAAATTTTACAATTTGTCAAAAGAGTACACAATTGGTAGAAAATTCATTTAAAAGAAGTCAGTATAAAGGGCAATGCAAGTTGAAATGTACTTCAACTTTTTACCTATCATAACTGTTTTTGTTTTAGTGTTTAGTAGATGTATAAAATAATGAAGTTGTCGTAAGTTACTCTTACTTTTAATAAGCAAATGTTGGTAAAATTACCAACCCCACCCTGAGATCTGTCAAAAATGACATTTGGTGAAGATTTATTCAGTTTTCAGATATGGCATTAAGTCAGAAGCAAATTTCCTGTCAGTTAAATAGAATTACCAGTTATATATATAAAATTGTCAGATATATAGAATTGTCAGTCACTTTACCAAGCTGGTACACAGAACTATCAGTACAATGTAACTTGATAACTGAATTTCTCTGGCATTATCATTCCCCGGCACAATAGTATCTATTTACACTACATGTATATTGTTCTCCCCACCACATTAAATCTAATTTCAATTAGTGTAATTCTGTTAGTGGAAATCTATTGGTATTGAATACCAATTTCAAGTGGTGGTGTGGCCCAGTGGTTACCATTTCAGGCAAGTAACTTAAGTATTGCTGGTGATGTGGGTTCAATTCTTATGTTCAGATTGTAAACATGAGACTGTAAACTCATTGCTAAATAATGGTTTGTTCCAAGAATGGATTCAAGGCTGTTTCAATAAGCTTATAGCTTCCAACATAATCAAACAGAGATAAATTTGTATAAATTGAATAGAGATGTTGGTTGGAATTTCCAGAACTGTTATGGTGTTGTTATTTTTTTTACCTTTTTTACATGTTTATGTATCTTATTCTTTATAGAAATATTCAGTTTTGAATCTGCATGTCACACTATGACTGCATTATAGAAAAGTCAATTTTCCTTCAATTTATAAATTTCTTTGAAACTTGTATAAATTTCCATTGACAAAAAATGTGTATAATATGTTTATATAGAGAGAAAAGCATACTGTCTTATTACAGCAACAGCCTGACTGTGTAAATAATGAATAGAATTGTTTTGGATAGGTTTTAAAATGAGTGTTGAACATGCAATTTCTAGGTTAATTGTTAGTTTAAAGAAAATTGAATTGAAGTACCGTACTTACTGCGATATATGTAGTGCATTTATATTATTTTTCTAGTGCATTAGGTAACAAGTGGTTTTAAGATCCACTGTGAATTTTAAATTGTCAAGGTCATTGGGGTGTCTGTGGATGAGTGGTACTAAGGTTGATGACTTCACACCACTTGCCTTTCACTGCTGCAGGTTGGAGCCGTGCAAGCGTTTTTTATTCTTTCATGTGCATGAAACTGTTGCTGTAAAAATCTATTAAAACAAGTCCCAGGTCTGGAATGAACCTGTATTGCATTGTCAATTATGTCAGTGAAAAACATTCACTTTTGGCCATTGCTTGAAAAGAACTTCTTCATTTTTCTGAATCATCTTTTCCTTGTGCAGTATTTTTTTTCGTTACAGCTTATAGCGGATTTTGAGGAACAGGGTGGTCCCCGTTCTCATCATAATGGTGGGGATGGGCAAAGTGTTAGTTCGACGGGAACCGGGAGTCCCGATATATTTGCTGCGGAATTAGCCAATCACAAACCTAATCATCATCGAGGGTACTCTTTCGACAGCCAGAATGATGTGATTGTTACAGACATAGATATAAGTTCAGGTAAAAATCTTGTCTTGTATAGAATAGTGAGTGATATAGTTTGATATAGATAATATAAAACCCTTGTGACAGCATTGAAATTTCTAAATGTAAAATTATTTAAAATAGACATTGAATTCAGGTCATGTAAGACATTGATGGCAGTTCAAATGAACATGCAGACATAAATATTAGTCAATGACACACTTTTCTTAGAATTTATTCTGAGTGAAAGAAACTTCACTAATGTCCAAAAGCATAAAATGGTAAACTTTAAATTTCCTTCTTGGATCAACTTTCATATTTTATTTTTGGAGGGGCATCTGTAGATTCAAGCTGCACCAGCATCTTTGTATTTTCTCATGTGAGAAAGCTATCAAGCAAGCTTATTCAAGGTTCATGGTTCTACAGGGTGGCTGTCTGTGTCTGAAATATTGCACAAAGGTGTACCTATGGTCTTCTTCCGCCAGTAGAAACTGGAATGTCGCCATATGACCACTGTGTGAGTGCAACATAAAACCATACTAAAAATAAAGAGAGAAATGTTTTGGGGGAAATCAAGTTAGAAATCTCAAGTTAGTGAACAGTTTAGAGCCTTATGTCAGACTGCATGGATGTGCAGGCTAGCCTGTATTTTTTCATCATTACATTATAATGTATTTTGTTCAGGTTCTGGTCTAACTGTTCGTAGAGGGAGTGAACCTGCCCTTAATGTACTGGAAGATGAAAACGTCACACCTTCAAAACAGAACAAACACAATAATAGAAGCTTTGATGACAATGCTGGACACAAGAAACAAGTAAGTTATTACAGGGGAAATGTCAGGAAATTGTTAACACTAGCCCTGCTTTCCACAGGAAATGGCAGGGATTGTGACCCTGGATTATAAGACCCTGTGCCCAGTACTCCAGGAAATCGTATATACTGTATGGATGACCTACAGTCAGATGGTCCTAATCAGCAACGTAATTTTCCCCTCTTATAAATGAAATCACAGTACCATTTTGTGCTAGTCTATACAATTCAATGTGTACCATGTTTTTCGATTGCCTTTCTATATTGGGAGCCTATTAATTTTTTACCCTTGTACCTTTCTTGCAAAAACAAATTTGCTTATCCACTGTGCTCTAGAGGGCTCCAATATTAACAGTCAAACAAATCTTAGGTCTTAAGCAAAACAAAATCACTTGGAAAGCTTCTGACACATTTTTTGTACTCTTAGTCAAAAATGATAGTTTGCCAAAAAAACCTCCAGTGTTAGATATTATCTAGACATGCTGTCCTTAAAATAAGAATTTTAACTTGGGGTGAATTATCATGATGTAAGACAAGAGTGAGATAAATTTTCTATGAAATGTGATAAACAAATGAGATATAAATAAATCTGTCAGACAGTGAAGAAAACATAACATTTCCTTCTCTCTTTTTAACCCAATGAAATCTAATCATATTTTGATAGGAACCTTTTACTTTAGGCTAGAAAATCCATGGGTGGTAGAGATAGTTTTGTGCATTTTCACTTTGGCAGAAAAAGAAACGTAACTTTATCATATTGAAAAGGAAATATAGTTTAGCACTTGCATCTATTCATCATAAAGAATGATTAACATACTTCAAGAATAGAAAATTTCCTTATCTCTGGCACTATCCTCCATGAAAGATAAATATAATTACAGTTGAGCGTACCATACCATATAACACATCTCTTTTATAAACTTACTTTGTCATTTCATGTTAAATTGCTGCAAAATGATAAAGTCATTAGGAAAGAAGGTAAAAACTCATACCCCTCTCACTATCCCCTTGTTGCTGCAAACCCACCAGAATAAAGAGATGGAGTATTTACTGTAAATGGTGTTTTATAGGATTCTTACAGCCTGCATTTACAAACATTTGGTTTGCATACAGATGGCTTATGTCTGTTTAATATTATAATCATGCTCAAAGAATTAATCCTTACCTCATTTAATGTCTTAAATGGACTTGTCCATCTTTCTATCTAGACAAAACATTTTGAGGACAAACTTTAAAGCTAGAACTGACTGAGTAGCGAACAATGCAGACCATGATCAAACAGCACAGGCTAAAGGTTAAACAAATGAGACTATGAATCATATTTCCACAGCAATGTGAGATGATGTTTTAAATAAAAAAATAATAGGAATTGAAACAATAAAAAACAACAACAAAAATGGTTAACCTTCATGTGACAGTGCTGTTAACATTACAATGTTGCCCAGTCTAAACAAAGCATTCCACATGCTGTTGTCAGATCAGAAACAGTCTAGTGTGTAGCCATAGGGGACATTTTGAACATTCCTGCTGTGAATTATTTATCAGGCTACCACTGTCTTCAATGTAATTAGAATAAAATAGGACAAAAAAGTCCTCCTCAATTTCCAGCATGAAATTGATATTGGACAACAAAGTGTCTGCATTTGGGATGATTCTGTATTATTTCCGACATCAGAGGCTCTTGGGAAAACTGTCTTATGTGGTTCTTAATTTTCAATGTGATACGTAAGAATTGCAACAAGTTCTGGAATTATCGAGTTAATACATTTATATATTGCCATGGGCAGTATTTCTGTTTGACCGATTGATGGATGTCATTGTAGCAACTGGTTTTAGAGTTGATTTCAATCAATGAACAAGATTTGGATAAATCTATAAAATTTTCTACTTTCTTTTTACTTCTCTTTGGGTTTCATTTTCTGACACTTTTAAGGCATACTCATTACGGTTGGGATTAACCTTAATGCCCCTTGCATGCATAACATGTATTTCCGGCATAAGTTCATAATTATAGGCTAGTATACAGTAGGTAATAAATTCTCAGTACTTTACCTAAAAATTTTGATCGGTTAGTTATTATAAAAAAAAAACACAACAAAACCCTCCCCCCCCCCCAAAAAAAAAAAAAACAAAAAAAAAAAAAAACAAGACAAAAGGTTACTTTGAGAAGAAAGAATGGAAGATGAAAGGGTGGGGGGGAGGGGTAACTAGTCCACTTGTGTTGAGAAAGTGAAGTTTTTTTTATATTTTTACTTCAAAAGTAAAAATATACTTGCTGTTAGAATGTCTTACAAAAAAGTGAAATAAAGACGAAAATTTTTACTTAACAGTACATCTTAAGCAGGCAAAAACAAATTATTTTTCCTTCTTTAGAGAGTGCAAACATGACTTAAATAATATTATTTTAAAAATGGTTTAAGAGCATGTTAAATGTTTTATGATATGATATCATCTGAGCATAGTAGCACTGAATGTGAAATTATTTGTCATGGCAAAATGTAAGCAAAATAGTATTTGTACAATCATACAAAATAGTAATTTTCACTATAACTGTATTAATTGTTAAAGGTATCAGGTCGACTAAATGGGCTCAAATTATTGGAGACTATGCATCTCTTAGCTCCAGCAGGTGAGGTAGTTTTGACCCCTGGTGTTGCTTTAACTTTGTAACACCCGAGGTAAGCTAAAATCATCTATTCTGTTTCGGCACCATATGACCTAAACTATGTTGGTGATCTGAAAAACCAAACAAAATAAAAAAAAGATAAACTTCCTACATCCTGTTACTGCACTTTTAAATGATTACTAGTATATGCAGTCATTGTATTCTAGTGAGAATTGTTCTAACATAATCAAAGATCAAGTCACTGTGTAAAGTATGGCAGTTGATTCACAGAGAAGAATATATTTTCTACTTGCACTAGGAGGGCCAATTACTCATCATCAGCATTGTGTTTTCTACATCAGAATAGGTTGACTTAATTTGATTGGCATCGGTATGGTAAAAAAATAATTATCCAGTGATGGAAGATCAGAAATGTGGCCTTAGAAATGTTTGTTATGTTGTTGTTCTCTTATGAATGAGGCTAGGCAAAAAAATATGATAATTTAACTGTTTTTTTTTGGCAATTTGCAATGGTTTTTTTTTTTTGGTGCCAATTCATATAATTGTGAGAACACTGGGAACTATTGTTATTTATAAATTACAGGTGCTTTTCATTTCATAATTATAAAAAATATGTAATGTTTCCCTAGTACTAGTATGTAAAAATATCTTCTATTACCCTATCACCACTATTTTTGTTTAGTGGACTTTCCCTGCTTTTATTATTGAATGGTATGTTGCTATTCTTAGTGGTTTTAGTATAAAAATGCTAAAGTTAAGCAGAAATTTGTGTAGGATCAGGCAAGACTGTGCAAGTGTGTGGGCGGGCCTGACATTTTACTACTAGCCTCTGCCAACAGGGGGCTCACAATGACTATGTTTCGAGTGTAAATGGTGCTATTATTATAAAACTTAATAATATTTTTAAGACTGCATGCTTCCAGACGAGCCAATATGTTTCAAGAACATCAAACTTGAGAAAAATGTACTAAGATTTTAAGGAAAAGAAAAAAGATTCAAGATTCAAGTAATTATTCACATGTTATAATTGTTATTAATGACTGATTTTGCAATATTTATCACCATATTTTTAGTGCATGACTAATGCAGTAACTGAGTATTTTTTGCATAATTTGACCTCCTTTTGGTAATTTACATGGATTATATATGTAAATCACTTCACAATATTTTACTTTTATTAAATACATTCATGAATTTTAGCGTGAATCTTGGGAGATGCTGCTTTAATATAGAGATCCCTCACAATGACTAAGCATTTATTCAATATTGTAAGATATGCAAATAACAAAAAAGAAATAATATGACAATGCATAGCTTGTCAATATGATGCCTTTTCTTCCTAACTTGGGTGAAGGGAGAAATCTCATGCCCCAGTCTATTTATGTTTAATGGTTAGGGATAAATTCTTTGTTGTCAGATTGCTCTTTAAACAATTCTTCCAAGAGACACACCAAATGATTAAAAATTAGGCTGTTCCAGATTGCATTTCAAAGACTGTGGGATTTTCTTTTAAACAATGGAATAAATTCTGTGCAGAACTAAATGAGTTTTGTCAAAAACCTGGTAGAAGTGCAATTGAGTAAACATATTAACCAGAAAATTCCATTAGTTTTAATTAACTGGCCGCTTAATTATGGGGGTAATTCATCCCCACCATCTGATTGTCTCAGTTCAAGAGGGGACCGTCTGTAGCATGTTGTCATGGCAATTTTAGATTTAGGGGATAGAAAAAGGATTGGAAATAATTGGGGATGGCCTTTAGGGAATTATAATTTTGGTACAGAATGTGACAGAAATATCATGCATTTTATTGGAATTCTGTGGTTTTACCAGGCTATTAGAATGATATTGGCTGGATATTGAATACCAATTTATTTAATATGGAGGGAAAAATTAGCCATTTAAAGAATTGTTGTAAGAGTATAAAATGAACTATTTTCACTCCAATGCTACGGGTAGGAGGTATTTGACCGTATTTCCCCTGATTAATTTGAGTGAAAAATTATACATTTATAATAAAGTCTATGTTTATGATCCCTTTTTCGCATTTACTGTATTAAAGAAGTCATGTTAAAAACAGAATAGGATGTCAACAATATAAGTTTTGCCCTGAAAAGTTAAAACTTGGAAGTTAAGCAATAGTGAAATATAGATCTATATTCAATTCACATTTTATGTACAGGGTGATAAATAGATAATTCATTGAGACAAATTTCACCATGCTTGAAACGCAAGATGAGTGTTTTTATTCCATCTTAAAACCTTCAGTATATACATGTATAAGATGTAACTTTTCACCTATTTCGTCACATTTGACTGACTTTTACAGGATTAGTTATACAGTTTACCTGTTAGTAAAATACATGAGATGTCATGTAAAATACATGAGGTCTCTTGGGTCTCTTGAGGTCAACTAGGATGTTGAAGGTCTTAACGCTTACCCTGCCGGAACCAAAAGTGATTAGTCTCTGCCGCTGGCATAGAGCCAGGCCAGCCTGCACATCCATGACATCTGACCAGGCTCGATACTGTTGGCTGATTACCTTGAAATATTCATCTTGACATCCCTAAATTTGATAATGAACAGTTCCAAAAATGGAAGCTGGACAAGTCCATTTAAGAAATTCAGGAGGTTATTTAGTAGCCAAATGATAATGGCTTCCTTATTGGTGGTACTCAGTGCCGTTGCTATGTTGAGGCACAATTACTATGTATTTTCAACATTAATTTGTTCAAACATGAACATTAGGAACATTCTTGGTGGTTAGTATTCTTCTACCAAAAACTCTTCTAAATGCAGGATTTTGCTGCTAGCCACCACCTACCCCTTTTTTTCTGCCATAATTTTTTTTAATGAATGACAAAATAACAAGGAAAAATTGAGCATATCGGATTTTATCTAATATTTATGAAAAAGAGTTGAGCAAGGAGAGAATACCCCCTTTAAAACTTAGGCCATCATCATTACATTATTTATTCATAACAACGTTTTTTACCGGCAGCCGGTATACGTTTAAATGTTTAAACCAATATGTTTTAAGTATTCATTTTGAAGCTGAAGATACGATGCGGAGTATTAACAAAAACATCGTGAAACTTGAGAAGTCACGTCTTTTGTGACCAAGTAATAATATATTTTAAACGCTTCACGTTTTTAATGAAAAATAAATTTTAATCTTTGACTTCCGCAAGCGTTTTGCGATAGTAATGAATTTAATCACGCAATATTTGATTACGGTATAGTCTTGTGCGGTTTTCCGGTCTGCGTTCTTGAAGGATTGCTTGTGCCAGTGACTTATAACTTGATAAGTAGGGGAAAACTGATGTAACTTATATTTTATACATCAGTTGAGCTACAACACTCTGCTGTTGAATGCTTCAAATTTTAAATTTTATCAAACCTGTCCAAGATTATGGTAAGAGATGAAAATGAATTGTCTACTCAGCTATTATATTGGGCATCTCATATTTTTGTCTCCCCAGGATTTGTTTACAAGTTTTAATGAATCATCGTAGAACAGCAGCTGGCCTTTGCATGATTTACTTGTCAATTAGGCAGATAATATACAAATTTGGCTAAAAAAGAATGTTTTGCAATCATTTTGAAAAAAAGAAGAAAGAGAAATAATAAAATATTAAAAAGTAATGAAATAAATAAATAACAAAGTAACATTTTGTTTATATAAGTTGACTTTCTGGTTTAAAGCTTAATATAAATTACTAAATACAAAAATGCTGGTTTACAATATATAATATAATATCAACAATTAATGGTGCACTTAAAAAAAAATCACCCTTTTGCTCTTTTCTCATCTATGTAAAATGGCATTGGAGTTTAAATCTTAATTTCAAGATCATTAAAATGTCAGTTTAGATATGTAGTTAATGTTGTAACAGATGATGTATTAATTTTTTGACATCATGTCCTCCATCAGATATTATCAACATGCTCATAGTTTTAATGACACGATACATACCAAGTTTAAGATAATGTTTCTTGTGTGTAAAAGGATGGGGGTGGGGGTGGGGGAGGGGGTCTTATGGGGGCTATAAGTTAAGGTTGCTGTTTAATAATCACTCAGGACAGTCACTGGTATGGTTTGAATGTTGTTCAGGACATCATGTGAGGAAGGTACCCACTTGCTTTAAGTTGGTTGATTTAAAGGCCTATGACTCATTAGCTTTGCACTATGTTTGCACTATGTAGTGAACTGCCTCCATGGTCGAGGGGTTAGAGTCGATGACTTCTAATCCAGTTACCTCTCTGGCGTGGGTTCGATCCCCAGGAGATGCTTTGGTAGTTTAGCACGGAGGAAGGTAGTCTAGTACTGGTGTAACTCTCCAGGAACGATGGTTAGGAAACTACCCGCCTATATGACTGAAATACTGTTGGAAAAAGGCGTTAAATGAAACAAACAAACAAACTATGTAGTGATGTCATTATATTCACTGCACAGTCAGGTGCAATAAATCTAATGAAGACTTCTTTTTTGACAAATACCAGTACTTGCTACGCTTCACCATTTATGCCTCATGCATTATCATTTGATATAACCATATCCTATATTTAGGTATTTATATTTAGCTAAATTAGTTGAAAGTGTCTAAAAATAGATCTGATAAAGTTCACGTTTTAACAAAGATTTTTGTTTATGCTATTTTTGATCATTTTTGGCTGGCCACAAAGTGTTTCAAGTTTCAAGCAAAATGAATCTGATACTGTCCACAAGTTGTTGTAAATGAAACACCCCATTAACTCACCAAACAATAGAGAAAATATTAACCCTTATGTCCTAAGGTCATGGTCTGCTTGGTTGCTATTTAGTCAGTACTTATTTTGAAATTATCCCTAAAAAATGATGAATGGTTTCACCCAGAGTTCAAAAGGTTCATTTAAGATAATTAGGGTGGAAAGGCTTTAAATGACACTATACATGTATATCCAAGGCAATGCCAGTTGACCAAACTGTATACTATTGGCTCCTGATATTTTTTTTTTTATTCCTTAAGATAACAATAGACTCATTCAAGTTGCAAAGCAAGTGAGGCAAATAAAAGTCAAAGTGGGGGAGTGGGGGGAGGGTGTAATGTGTAGTTTTCAGATGAAAAAGGAAAAAGCTTCATGCTCATTTCATATGAAACATTTAATGTGTAGTCAAAATGAGCATGTTTTGTGTCTTGTTAATCAATATGGGGGAAGATAAATGGCCCATTTGCTGGCGGTATGGTCTGGTCTGACCATTAGGGTTAATGTATGATAATGGTCATCTAAGGTTACAGGGCTAAACTGAGGTCAGTCAGCTGAACAATAGGCTTGGGAGAAAGGAAATGAAAATGATAAAATAAAGAATAACGAGATAAGGGAAGGGAGATAATTCTTGAGTGTGTTTAGTTTGCAGGATTGTTGCATTGATAACATAATAAAGTCATGAGTGTGTACTGTATAGTTTGTTTGATTGTCAAGTCACCATTGAATCTTGTTTGTTTGTTTCATTTTACACTTTTTCCCAACAGTATTTCAGTCATATACGCACTATTGAATCTATTTTGGCATTTTGGCAAATTCTGTATGAATTAACTTCACATGGATCACCTTTGTAATTTTCCTCTGACTTCTTTCCAATGTACTGTCACCACAAAAATTGCAACTTGATGAGTGTTTGTTGCTCTGTTTTATTAGTATCAGACTGATATGACTGTCTTGTAACATTGTTTTTAGTTCAACACTATCACTTTATTTTGAAGTTTTTGTCAATGTTTTAAGTTTAACCCATAGCTTGTTTGTCCAACTAATTGTATTAATTGTGATGAGATATTGTGCTATCTTGTGTATAGGATTCTGTTCCCCAGAGCAAAACTATCTCAGAAGCTAACTTTGGTAACTATGTCAATATATTTTGACTTAATAGCCTGTTTGTTGCTATTTTATTCTACCCATGGCAACCAGTGCAGACCTGTAACATTGGTAATTATTTTGAAATTTTCTTATAAAAATATTGAAAGGTTTTGTCCATATTGAAAGATGGACAAGTCTATTTAAGTATTTTAGCAGGGGAAGCATTCAGTAGTTTTCTTCCATTGATTGTCTTCTAATAGATTTAAGCACTCACACAGTTGTCTCCCTCATACTGACTGAGAAAAAGTCTTAAAATTTAGTAAATGCCACTCTTTTGAGTGCTAGAGGCAGTACTGGCATCCTGGTTGTTCTAGTTTTTCTTAGTTTTATATAAGTGCTCCTTAATGTCTTATATGCTAGTTCACTAGTAGTCTGTGTTTTTTCATCTTCTTAGTTAATGGTTAAATTGACATGGTGTTACTTTCAGCTGAGCACGAATTATAGATCCTATGTCATGACCGTAATGAACCCCCAAAAAATATATATGTTTTTTTGACTGTCAAAGATGATTACATTTACTAAAACGTGAAAGTTAATTTTAAAAAAACAGTGTATATATAGTGTATTATATACTGTCACAGTAAACAGGTATACTTTTACACACCTATAGATATCTCAAGTAACCTTTAAACCATAAACTTTTACTATAACACTGTCATTTGATAGTGTCGCCTCTTTAATAATGTGTTTATGCAAAAAAAATGTTGACATATAAACAAATGGAGTTTTACAGATGTTATAACACCTTTACGTCTTTACAAGTCGGCAGGAGATACTTAGATATATTGTATTAATTAGGTTCAAGTTGTATGAATATTGCTAAAAATAAACAGTTTTTGGGGGTGGGGATTGTATATTTTTTAATTGTGAAAGACATAAATAAAAATAAAAGTGTACAGCGGTTAATTGGCCTATTAAGATATAGTTACTACAGGCTTGTTTATTTATGTTAATCATTGAAATGTTACCCCGACCTATTACGGCTAGTGTAACTGTAGATAAGCTGAGCTATTAATTATGTCTGACTGTCATATTAATATACATTGTAGATAAAAATCCCTGCGTGTATATTAGGTCCATAGAAAAAAGAAGTGTGAATGATATTAATTTAATGTATATTATGCTATCTTACGATTAAAAACCCACTTAAGCCTGAAGTTTTTGTCTTAATGTCTACATTATCTGTGATATAAATTGGATATTATTAAGGCAACGGGGATAATGTTTCCTTGAGTGATTTTTTTGTATGTTTCGAGAATGATTGGATTCAGTAACGCCATAGAAATTATCATAGTTTATGAAATCTAATACATTTTAATAGATTTTAATTGTTAAACTTTGGTTATTTTATTTTAACAAACCATGTTGTAAAGCGTTGATTGAGAAATTAAGTGTTGATGGTACTTTATATTTCGTTAATTTGTTTGCATGTAAGACTAATTAAACTTAAATAATTATAAATTGAAATATTGTTAGGATACGATAAGTACAGTGAACTTGAAAATGAAAATTTGGAAACGCAGTCTGTATCATGGTATGTGTACTATTTCAAAAAGGTGAACTTGGTGTGTTATTTCGAGGTCAAACATAAAAAGATGATGTGGCGTAAATGAAGGAAAGATGCTTATGTAAATATTTATACGAAAAATTTTATATATGTGGATGTAATAAAAATAGCACACTTGTTATTGTGTCTTTCAAGGAAGTTGGTCCATTATATACGCTATATTACGCACCACAAAATTTTATCCAAGATGTAAATCATTAAGTGTGGGGTATATCTGTAACTTTTTTCTGAAAATGCATTTCAACTAGGACACTAAATGTATGTTGGTTTTATAATCTGAAAAGGAAGTATGAAAAGCAAGTATACAAAAGATGTATTTATGAAATTTGTTCAAACGGAGATATAAGTTGATTGATGGGTTGATGGATTTAGAATGCATACTAGAAGTAAGTCGCAATAATTTCCATTAGTACTGAATTGAACCAAATTTTAACATGTTCGTAATTTTAATTTTAACTGTGACGTTGTCATGTGAAATTTTGACACCTTTGAAATATTTTTTTTTTTTACCTATCTGGAAAGAAAGACCCCATATGATGATTTTGTTACTTAGGTGTAAAGATATTTGTTATTTTAGTTCTTATCTTAATGAGAAAGGTTGAGTATATTATATAAGATCAAAATCTACAGTATGTTTATGTTAATTATATTATCTTAGGTTCATCTTAATTATGAAAGTGAATAGTAGTCACTCTAGGGTATGAAAACATGACATTTTTTGTTGGCATAACACACAGGCACGAGTATTGGACCTGGGAAGAACAAATATGACCAGATTGATAAAAAAAAACCTGTGTTCATCTTAAAAGTGTCAAAAAAAAAAAAAAAAAAAAAAATGTAAATAATGACCCCCTTTAAAAATATACTTATGTTTGTATCATGTATGATGCACTGAGAGAAATAAAGAATTTGAATTTTCAGTACAAAGTACAATGGTTTGTACTGGTGCATTAACTACAATTTAGTAATTGTTTGTTTAAAACATGACTGATGTTGTAAATGTAGTTTTAACCTGGTTAATTTAGCCCAACAAATCCATCAAGTTAATATTCAAAAAAAGACCCACCGCTGGTAAATCAACATTTTACTTTCTTATTTCCCTAACTGATTAGCATGCTGGTTAGCCATTAATATCACTGAGACTTTTATAATTGGTTTTAATAGCCTATCTTAGTTCAAATCATTGATCTAAGGTTACAAGCAAAAATTTGATATCTTTCTTCCTTATAAATTACCAATGAGCGTCCTGCAATGAGCATATATATGTATGTATTTATTAATGAAATATGTAGATTTCATAGAGAGGGTCAGTGCAAAGCTATTAATTGTAACAGAAGGCCATATAAGTTATAGGTCATTAAATTGTGATTTTGAAATTTTTCAAAAGAGTGTATAAAGTTAACTGCAGGTTAAACACCACCAGTCTTGGTTAAATAGACTAGTAAAAATGACATTTGACATGTCATATGGAGTAAATTTGACAGAAACTATTTGTGTGGTATGCATAATAGTAAAAAAAGGCCACAATAAAGTTATTTCTGTCTGTGTCAGTATTAGTCAATGATTTTTTCTGTTTATACATGTTTAACTGCGTTACATTTGAATTTCTATTCAATGGTGGAATCAGAAATATATTTTAGTAAATCATTTGTGACTTAATCATTATAATTGATAGATCCTTACTCTGACCTTTAATTTGAATAACAATAGATTTAACCACAAACATGGACATGTGTTCTTTGGCTATCAAATATGTAGTGGTGAAATTCTTATTGTATCAACTAATCTGATCAGGTCAGGGATCTATGCTTTGTATCTAAGTGAATTATTTTAATACATAAAGACCAAAATTCCAGTTAAGTGCAGCCTAAATGGCTAAATATTATAAATTTTAACTTTATAGATTATACATAGATGAAGAATTAAATGAATGTAAGTTTTCCCCATACCTCATTAAGATGACCCTTGGCTTTAGTGGTAAAAGTGTCTACCACTAGCCTCTTAGATTAAGTGTTTGAATCCGTCCTAGGTGTTGATTATACTTTGTCAAGATGCTTTTGACTGGTACTAGGTCAAGTCAAGGGGACAGGGGCAAAATTTTCATTATGTAAAGCTCACAGCTTTTGTTACATAAGATTGTGGTATAAATGAAAAATTGGTTATTATAACATAATTGCTTTCACCACAAATCTATTAATAAATGATTTTCTTTAAATCTTACAGCTTTCATTAGAATCTAGGTTAAAATTAGTTACTATAAGTTCATGTTATTCATCACAATTCAAGGTAAAATTGGTCATCATAAGTTTATGTTTCATCATAAATCACTGTAAAATTGGTTATCATAAGATCATGACTTTCATTATTAATTAAGGTAAAATTGGCTTAAATTAGTTTTGATTTTCTTCATAATCAAGGTAAAAGTGGTCAACATAAGTTTATGGCTTTAATCATGTCATCATAAGTGGAAAGGAGAATTATTTGCTAAATTAATAGGACATTTTATTTATCTTTTCAGGATAGTACAAGTTCTATGAATGATGGCAGTCACAAACCAATTATCAAAGGAACGTTTGGGCAAAAGGAACGTGAGAAGACGCCCCCGTTCAGCAGGTTTGCACGGGATTCATGGCGTCAGTCACTCGGAAATCAACCCAACATGTTCAAATGGCTTGAGGCTCAAGAAAGGCAGGAAGACAGAATTAAACAGGTATAATATTTCCTTGTTTGTAGCCAAAAAAAATTTCTGTATTTTTATTGTTTGACTATTTGAAGAATTGGGAGAGCTCAGTTTTACTCTATGACCCAGGCTTAAGTGAAGGCGTCACACTTTTGATGAGTTTTTGCCTGCAAGTTTAAAGTATCTAAAAAACTACTGAGAGAATGAGTTGAAACTTCACACACTTATTTGAAAGCATAATTGGGGGTCATTATCTTAACCCATAACTCTATCAGGGATTTTGTCAGAATTATAGCCCTTTTTGAAAATTCTACTAATCCAGGCTCTTGTTACTGAGAAAAGTTGAGCATGCTGAGTCCTTCCTACTGACAGGTCTTGATAGTCAGCCCGAAGTTTTAAAGGTAATTATGGGAACTTTCCATTGTTCTTGTCAGGATTTGAACCAGTGTTGATAGGCAAGTGATATCTAGTCAGCATTATTGAAAGAAGTAATTCTGATCGAGTCAGATTCATCTGATTATGTTATGAAATACACAGTCTATAATTCTCTATTTTAATATATTTTCTTGTATTCTAGCATCCAGAGCGGCCAGGCCCAGTAGGTGGCAGCACTAACCATGAGGATGAAGTAGAGGGACCAGTCAAACCTCCCCTGCCTCCAGCTAAAAAGTATGTGTTATATCTGATTAAACCATTTAAAATGAAGTATCTAGTCTGACTCTGGCAATAACCTCTAAGAAATTAAAGTAGATCCTTTGGGTGGAGGTGTACATAGATTCATTGACAAAAATATCTTACTTCAAAGACTTCAATTCCTAAAGCGATATATTATGATTTTATAAGACAGAACATTTATTCTTTTATCTTTCAAGAATTTATTGTTGATTCTACAGCTTTTAAGATGGAAATACTGTATTGTTGTAAAGTATGACTGGGTTCTGCATTGTTTTGTCTTCTTCAATATGCCTGCCAGCTGTCAGAGGAATTAAAACCAAAATCAAAATTTGTTAACAAAATCATTCTATTGCATAATTATTATAATTATGGATTTGTTTGTTTAGTTTGAGTAATACATTGTATTTTATCTTAAAGTTGAGTGGACTTCTAAATTATGGAACTTTTAATTTAAGCTGAAGCTGATGGCCTTTGTTGTAGATTTAATACTCACTCTCCTAAAATTTATATAATAGACTTGTCAATCTTTGTATTTGGAACAGTTCATTAGTAATTTAAGGGAATTTAGTATTGAAATAAAAAAAAATAGTTCAAGAGTTTAGTCATAATCTGAGAATGAGTGAATGTACAAGTCCACCTTGTCATCAATTAAAAAATGTCAGGAAAATAGAGAAATGATGTAAGTAAACGGCAATGTTGCAAATGAATAGCATTAAACAATACGCTTGCTAGAAAGAACCGTGGAGGTGGCATAGATATGCTTAATAACAGTTATTATCAAAATTAATATTCATAGACATGTCACAATACAATATTGTTAACAGCTGATATAAAGAAAAGATAGCAAATGTTCATTATTCTATAAAGTTTGTATTTTTGTGTGTATTACAGGGAAGTTGGTATAGTGCTATGTTTAAAGAACGATGGTACGCCACTTGGTATACATGTTGTACCAGACTTCAATGAGGCGGGAAAGTATGTTTATTGTTGGTCTATTTCCCTTTCAGATCTTATAGAAATTAAGAATTAGAAATTTAATTCCCTTATAATTATTTATAACATGGGGCTACATTGTCTTGAGAACAAACATTTGATACATTTTTAGCACCCCATGACGACTTTGTTGTTATGGTGAGCCTTTTTGGACCCCTCTGTTGTCTTTGCATCATTCATCAACATTTTGATTGCATATGAGTTATGTTACCTGGATTTTTTGGTTTGACAACTGTACATTGACTTGGCCGTAGTTTATATTCTATCTAGTAGTCAAAGCCTCAGTGGAGAGCTATTTACCTCTATCAAGGTTCTTTTACAATAACATATATGTATATTTACCAGTATATACACAAATATAGAATAATATGTTCAAAGTTAATATTTTGTTAGAAATTTGTTTTTTCTTTGGGACAAACCTGACAATAATTTTCCTTTGTTGATTTGTGGTTTTTTAATATAGATCATTTGTTTTAATCAGATAATGGTCAATATTGTGTTTTTAGTGACAGATTTTCTGTGTTTGATCTTTATTTTGTTGTTCGGCCTCAAGCACATTGTTTACTATAGTGATAACTAGTTGGACAGATAAATTCATAACTTTGATGAATAATGTTAGTCATTAGTTTTTCCTTTGATTTTGCTTTGATGTAAATGTATTTGAGTAAACATAAACAATAAACAGTGTTTTTATAAACAATAGTAAATCATTCCATGACTATTATACCATTATCCCAGAGCCATTGTATATCAAACAAAAAACTATATGAGAGCTTTGTTTGAAAGAGATAGTAAAATTTATAAAAAGATTATGTTCCTCACAGTTGAAGAGGTAATAGATGTTGTTTAAGAGATAGTTAAACACTTAAGGGGCACATTAAGCCTTATTATCACATACCCGGGCCTTTTTTGTGACTCCTTAAAAATGGTATTGCACATCCATGGATATATTTTGAAGTTGCGTTGTTTGCATTACACAAACATAGTGTAAAGACATGCTAAATGTAAGCTTTAGACTATAGGCGCTGCAATAACAAAAATGGATTATTTTAACTGTAAACAGTCCTTGTGTTAGGTATGTGATAAATAAAATATTATGTTCGTGCATATTCATTACTTAATTTATCAACTCGTTGAATAAAATAATATTATAGTATGTCGGATGATGAGAAGACTAAATACATTTTGTTTTCTTGTATTACAGAGAGAGTGGACTAATGGTACAAGGTATAGAGCCAGGTGGTCGCATTCATCAAGATGGCCGCCTCAAAGAACACGATAGAATTATAGAAATTAATAACATAGATCTTCATAACATCACGTTCCCAAAGTTTGTACCCTTTCTTTTCTTATTTAGTCATCATATTCTCTTGAATGTTTTAGAAAATTTTATGCTTTATTCACCCATTTTTACACTATGGTGTTTCAAGTTAGAGTATATTGGTCATATGATTGTGCACCATTATCAAATTGGAATATGGGGACCTCTTTGACTGACTTACAACCACATGCTCCTCAGTGTTGTGGGTTCAAATCCAGCAAGGGTCTTTGGATTTATTCATATGAAGAAACTATCCAACTTAATGTCAGTGATTCTACTCAAAGGCCTGCTGGTGCCTGAAATTATGCTAGAAATGGAATCAAGGATTGTTCTTCAAAAGTTAAAGGAGCTCTCCTGAATTAAGAAAAAAAAACACCCTAAAAACATACAAATTGAAATTGTTACAAAAGTCTAGATAAGCGCTTTAAATACAAAAATCTGCAAATGATAAAAAGAAGAAAAAATATGATTTGAATATCAATTGTTCATGCAATTCTTAGCACGATTGCTACGCTTTTCATATTTGGGTAATTTTGCACAATTAAAATATTTATAGTGGAAAAACAGGGTGAGGGAATGATGTGAAAAGTTGCACACATATTATTAGACCATACCTACATCAAATGGTGTACAAATATCAGGAAAATATTTCCAGTCCCATCATGTGGAAAAACCTCAGTGGAGTCCTTCTAATATCAAACCAAACCATATAAATCAAAGGCTTTATTACCCACACTTTACATGCAAACAGTAAATTATTTATATTTTAAAACTCTTATTATTTCAGAGCTCAAGAAATATTTCGAAATGCAATGAAAACAGAAGAGGTCAAGTTAAAAGTTGTGAAACATTCTGTTCATGCTGTACCGAAAAAGGTGCCACCTGCAATACTTCCGAAGCCGAGAGGTCACTCGCCCACAAAACCTAGTCCACTTACCTTGCCACCACAGAATCTGGATATAAACTCTCCGATCACAAGTCCTGAAGAAACTAGCACACCACTCAACAAATCCAGTGAACATAACTCTGACACAAATACTGACAAGTCAGTACATGTAAATCATAGCAAACAGAATTCAATAACAAGTTCTAAAGACAGTACCTCGTCAAATAACACATCTTCTCCGTCGAAAAGAGCTCCACCTCCAGCACCCCCACAACGCCACCCCTCCACCACTTTGTCTTCAAATAGTGCACATGAAAATGATACAGACTCTAAAGCTAATGTAGGAACTGCTGAAAAAAGTAAATCAAGGTCATCATCACCATCACCAAGTGCTTCGGGAACTTTAACAAAAAAGCGTGAAGCAATTATCGCACCAACAAATACTAAAAAGATAGGAAAAAGATATGACATAGAGTTAGTGAAAGGCCCTGTGGGCCTCGGATTTAGCATAACCACACGGGACAATCAAACTGGGGGACCATCCCCTATCTATATAAAGAATATCTTGCCAAAAGGAGCTGCTGTTACAGATGGAAGATTAAAAGCCGGGGACCGTCTTCTGGAGGTATTTGATATTTAACATATTCCATTTCATTTATGAATGTGGCAGAAATTTCTTATTTCATTTCCTTATTGCAGTAATGGGTTAACTTCTGTCATATTATACAAAAAGTTAACCTGTTGCTGCAATAAGGTGACAATTTGTTGATATTTATTTACAATTATTTTCTTTGCATTAAAATTTATTTAAGAAGGAAAAAAAGTTATATGAAAACAGCAATGAATACTGTATGTGTAGAAATATTCGCGGGCTTCAAATTTTCGCGATCTTCGCGGTGACATTCGATCCGGGAATTCATGTTCAGCGCGAATATTTCTACGCCAATAATTTCTTAATAGTCATATTTTCGCGCCTCTATAGAACAATGTTTATCAGTGTGTTCACGGCTGCCATAGGTTTGGTATCCGTGGCGCTTTCAAAGAGTGATTTTACTGTTGTATAAACTGTACATGTAATATTCAGCTCTGTATATAAATCAGTTTGCTAGTGTATTATTGTTTGACTGATATGATTATCGGATTCTTTTATAACTATATACATGTTTGAACAATACCATTGTAGTTTTATTTCATAGTCTGAGTCATAAACGTCTTGACATCCGACCAGATTATATTTTGTTTTGCTAAACAAACAATACAAACAACACAAACTTAAACGATTTTAACTGATGAAAACATGGAAAACAAAACACAATTACTCAGTCAACATTTTAACAAAATCGATGAAAGATTATGGTCTTATTCAGTGCTGTTTAAAACTGTGAAAAATCACGCACGTAAACGGACATTATTTTGTTTGCCATAATTTGTCCACTAGATAAATTGAATGTCTTTGTTATGTACAATAGCGTATTGTTTGACACCAGGTGTTGAAAATAACTATGAAGTCCAACAATGGTTACAGTAAAAAGTAGTTTGAATGGAATAAGGCTGCTTGCGAAAACCATTGCCTAGTCATGTACTTTTAAACCTGATGGGTGTACGCGAATTTATGATTTTTGGCAGTCACCTCCGCGAATTCAAAATAGCGCGAATATTTGTATATACCCCCAAATTGGACCTTTCCGCGAAAATTTGCTTCCGCGAATTTAAATACACATACAGTATTTGATTTAAGTTTGACAGTGGTTCATAGTTTAAGTTTGAAGCCTGTTTATACCACTCCCATGTTCATATGTTTCATCAGTGAAACATGGTGGGTACTAGAATAGTTATAAGCAGTGTTATATTTAAGACTTTAACTTAACTATACATTGAAACAACATTGATTGTTCATAGTTCAATGGTGGAAAGTAGCATTAAGGTAACAAGAGTAAAAGTAAAAGCATTAAATTTTGTAAGCTTTACATTAACATTGTTTTTGTTAGGTGAACGGTATAGAAATGACGGGGAAAACTCAGGGAGACGCTGTTTCAATTCTACGCAATACAACACTAGGAAGTACAGTACACATTGCGGTGTCACGTCAAGAGCTAGAAGAAGAAGAAGATGAAGAAGAAGAGGATGACCGATTTAAAGTTCCGCGAGAATTGGTGCGTATATACTTTCATATTACTAATGACCCATTAACAGGCTATAATATGTAATAGCCCAGAACACTGTAACAATTCCCTGTATGTTTTCAGTTATTTCAGTAATAATACTAAATGCTTAGAGTTTTTTTAAATATTTAAAGAAAGGTAGAATAAAGAATTGAAATTGTAAATTAACCAAGAATATATATTTTATTATTATTTCTATAATAAGCCTGTTAATATGTTTATGCCGAGTCCCTAACTCCTAACAGCTTATTCTTGCTGACAGCTCTGTCTTTAGTGCTTTGTTATTTCTTTTTAAAACATGATAATCAATATATTTGAAATAGTATGTAGTGATTTTTGATCTGTTCAAAACCTTTTTTTTTTTCATTCTTATATAATTATGTGTATATATATATAAAGAATGCTTGCTAGCTAGCATGTGTGTGTAGATTTTCTGTAGCCTAGATGCTGCAAGCATGATATGAGTTGCATGTTTGTACATGTAGTTTCTGCCGACCAAATATGTCAGTTTGTGTATTTTTCTTTAAAGATTAAACAAACGCATTTATATCCCAGTACTGTTTTGTCACATCCAAAATGCATTTAAATCCCAGTACTGTTTTGTCACATCCAAAATGCATTTAAGTCCCAGTACTGTTTTGTCACATCCAAAATGCATTTAAGTCCCAGTACTGTTTTGTCACATCCAAAATGCATTTAAGTCCCAGTACTTATTTATTGCATCAATGATGAATTTACATCTCAGTACTGTTTCATCACATCTAAAAGCATTTCCATTTAGAGCTACATATACAGTCCTAGTAAAGTACTTGCAGTTCTTGACCAAAAGTCAAGATTAAAGTCTAGTTAGGTCTTCTTTTTTTAAAAATTTCCAACAGTTCAAGACTACCACATGGATTTTGTGTGTCCAAGTTGAGATAGAGGTAAAAAATTGTCTCTTTGACTTTGGATTTGGTCTAGAAAATATTGAGCTAAACTTGAACTTGAGCTGGTTCCATGTGAGTCTGTAAGAATCTACCTAAGACCAAACTTAATTGTTTCTTGTCAAATTAGTAGCTATGAGCTTAATTTTAGATCAGTGTGCATAAAACAATCCTTAGACAAATAATTATTTTCTTTTGTTTCTGCATGGTTTGATTTTAAGTGCTTATGTTGTAGTTTGCATAGAATTTGATGCTGTATGTCTGTCTAGTTGTGATGTAAAAATAGGCTGAAATGTCATTGTGTATTTTAATTAGATCATCAACTAAAATGTATGATTGTTTAAAATTCAAAACAGAAGGTTATATTTGATGGGTAAATAACCTACAATGTAATATTATCTTCAAGAAAACCTGGGTTGTAAAGTAAATATGTAGCGTTTAGGTGGGGTTGTTACTTTAAAAGGGAATGGATATTGAAATTCCTGGAATGTTTGAAGTATTACGACTAAGAAAAAAGAAAACATTTTCTGCAATGTAGTTGGAGTCAACCACCATATAATTTTTAAATGCGAAACAATATTTTAAAAACATGATGGATTAACTGTTAATAAAGATTGAAAAAAAGAACAACATACAAATAAGTTGAACTAAATTTCATAGGATTCATTGCCACTAATTTTATCAAGAATGGCGGGTGATTTTGATATCAGTTGAGTGTAAATATAGAGGTGTCTTTGGCTATGTGATTAAAAGTTGTTGACTGCTAAGTATTTGCTCTTCATTGCTGCAGGTTTAAAATGTTTTACCAAGTCTGGATTCATTTATATGAGAAAGCTATCCAGTTAGTCAACCTGCGTAACAAGAAGGGTTACTCAAGGTCTTCCTCCACCACTAAAGTAAGAATGTCACTATATGACGTTAAAAAAGTCCATGTGACTGAAAAACCTGAGAAAGAAATAGAGAAAAGGAAATAAATTTTTAAATTATCTCTTAAAATCCCCCAAAAGTAATTGAATATCCGCTTTTATTGTTGGATTAATTAGTTTAATTATGCATAGTCATGAGTTGTTGTTTTGTACTAGATATTGAGTCATTCTAACCTCTCTCTGTCTCTTCTATAATATTGTTCACCCTATGAGTAAATTGATAAAACATTGTCCGTCTAGTTACATGTCAATAACTGGGGGATTTTGCCAATTAGGGAGATTACTATCGCATGCGTGTTATATCACATGCCTTATTATAAGGAAGGTTGAATTCAGATTAATTTTATTAAAAACACCAGTACGGGATAGTATGAGGAAGCAGACATTTTGTGCAGTCCAAAATTATCTTGAAGATTTTGCCACAACCATGCTAGTTAGATAAATATTGTTGAACAATTTCAGATTTATTTTTTGCCACAATTATAGGCACTAAAGCTATGTATAGTAGAAAGTAAGTGCATGCTAATTGTTATCCTACAGCTCAGTATTTCTTCCTGTGATACAAGTACTGGTCAGCCATGATACCAGTACTGGTTTTAGCTGTAGTCATTAACTGAATATTTGTTTCCTATTACTGGTCAGTCCAGGAAGCAGATCCAGGATGGTATAACCCTTACACTGCTAAATATCCTTTAATAAATGGACCTGTCACCAGTCAGGTATAGGTCATTCGGGACATCTGTGCCATCTGATCTTGGTATACCTTGTTCCATATTCAGTCAGTACATATTTTGAAATGTTTCCTAAATATGAAGAAACAGTTTTGTCCAGATTGAAAGACGGACAATTAACTCCATTCAAGATATATGCTTCCTTTGCCGAAATAAATCTATCTAGATATTTAGTAATGTAAGGGTTCAAAATTACTTTCACTGTACCGTACCTAAAGCCAAAAGAAACATTCTAGTTGTAACTAACATTGTATCCATGGAATCTACTTCTCTAGAATGAAATTATTCAATTAAGGATATTGCATGTGGAGTACCATCCATGTGCAGCTATGCCATTATCGGAAATTAAGAGTCAATTTATAGTTATTAAATATACTAGGACTGGTGTAAACTCAGCTATGTTATTGGGGAAAATGCAATATATGTGTTAGTAGGTCATAGAAAACCTGTGATGGGACAGTTCTATTCTACATTTATTGGCGACGCCGGTGAGCGGCGTCGTCTTTTATGGAATGCTTTTTATTTTTGCCTATGGAAGGAGCTGATATTATTAGCAGTTAATTTCATGTTGTGTTAATTATATTTATTTTGATTCGTAAAAATCAAGTAAACAAATATGTTGTTATATTTGTATTTAATAACTTTATATAAAAAGCATGTGCATTGTGATATTATTTTCACGAAATTGCAGGCTCTGATTAAAAGCTTGTCCCTTTGTTTTATTGACAATACTAAAACCCGGATTTCGAATATCGTTGTGGTCTACATTGATGCTCATTCATTTATACATTTCAAAACTTTCCTACAAGAAGAAAGTTCACCTGCAAATGAGTATTAGGATAGGTAATGGACTGTTGTAAACGATTATCCTATTGATTTTATCCATATTACATTTTTCTGTTGAACAGAATGGTTGTTTTTACAAAGTGTACCAGTATCCGGATGTTGACAGCTATCCGTTTTTCTGCAATTACTGCTGTCACATGGCCATCTACTTTTTTATGAATACTTTACCATTAATTTGCATGGCATAATTAAAATGAGCCTGCAATATTTCTTAATTTTGATGTTTAGGGTGTTCTTTTGGGTTTCATGTTTTCTTTATTTCAAGGGGAAGTAACTCATGTTTACTAAATTATTTGTTCTTTTCTGTCTATCTTAGGTATTACTTACAATTTTTGTTTTATAAAATTTACCAGTTGTAAGGTCATCAAAAGCATAGAGGCCCTGATGAAAGAATATTGATAAATATATACTTTTACTGGCTTTATATACCCAATATTTCATATTTATTTAATAGAAACTTGGAATTATTAATGTTATGTGCATACATTTATATCTTAGTATATTCACAGTATATAAACGATTTGAACCCCAACCGGATCTTGTGAGAAGATTTCAGTGTCAGCCATATTCTGCCACTTCACTTGTTTACGATATTGGTAATTATATTGATACTGATGAATGTTAGGTTAGTAAATCTATATTTGTATTGTAAGACAGAAATTTTATTAAACGTCTAAGTTATGCAAAACATAAACATTAGCACGAAGGCTATAAAATAACAGAAACTCACGAACAACTTTCAGGTGATCAACACTGAACACGAACAAAAATCTGTCTTATTCCAAGGTCGATTTAGTTAAACGTTAAATTCTGATATCGAACAACTAAAGTAATCAATAACAAACGATAATTTAGTCATATGCATAACATATTGCTGTATCTTGAACATAAATTTAAGAGTTTTAGCAAGGAGGTCATTTCCGTAAACTGAACGTTACTTGCTGGTGATTGTGAACCCTACTTGTGAGTTTACGAATTTTATCTGTACCCTGACTTGTGAGTATTTTTAAAGATTATTGGAGTTTATTACGATTTTGTATCAATTAATGCGAGAAAAGATAATGATTGTAATAGAATTTTAGTATATAAGGTGGGATCTATGGTATTTACCGAGAAATGGTTTAACTGATACTATTGTTAATCATTTGTGTAATAAAATATATAATGTTCTGTATATTTCTCTTTCGGATCACCATGGAAGAATACAACTGTATATACTGTTCAGTAAAGACTACGAATTTCAATGCCATCATTGACCACATAATTATTCCCCATCCCGACTGCAACTTGAAAATAAGAATAAATAATGATCAGAATAAAATTTCCTACTTAAAGAATTTCAGCGTCATCGCCAATAACGTAAACGAAAAAAAAGAAGTTTATAACATCAATAGCTGAAACACTGACAATTAAAATTTCCCGAATATTCTCCGTTTAAAAAATTGCCATAATTGTGTCGACGCCTATGAAAGATATACATGTACAAGAATGAAAGTCGTACATATCAGAAATAGAAAGTCAACGAATTTCTGAGTTTAAAAAGCAGAATGAAATCAACGGTAGGTGTAATTAAAGCTTTCAACATGTTGAAATAAGTTATCTGCAACAAATCTTGTAATGATATTTCGAGGTTTATTGATACGTGACGTTATATAACGGTCAGTCAAAACTAACAACAATGTGGTTGAACTAGATATAAGAAATTTATAGTACATTTGTAATAATTTAGCTTTATATATTTTCCAAAGAAAAATGAATGGTAAGTGAAGATAAGGTTTGCTAGTTATTCATTCCTATCAAGAAATAATTGACTTTCTGATTCGTATAACCAGCAACTTCATGCTGGTATTTTCGTCCATTCATATGTAGTTTTGGTTACTTACATAGAACTAAGACATGTACCATGCTCTTGTGACACAATAACTTCATATTCTGCACAATAAAATTTGGAACATATGACAAAACACAATTAAAATCATCAAAAGTGACTCTCAAGTAATGGTTCAGTGAAAACACAAGTAGGGTACAGATCAATAAAATTGTTTTAGCAAGACGGGTACAGTTGTCAGAATGTTCGCCTCTATTATTTACTATGTTTTATCAATATTCAAAGATATTTTCACAAGTGTCTGTCCGGTAGTATGAGGAAAAGACAATAAAGTTAAAATTCAGATATAAGTTATAGTAAAGCAAAATCATTTTAGGCATAAATTTGCTTGTGTAATCGGCGTGTGTTGACATAAACAAAACAAGAAACGAAGAGCACAGCGTTTTATGCATATATATTTTATGAAGAAGGTTATGGATGTATATACAAGCAAAGATAAATTATTTCTTAATTTGATTCAACTGTTAACATACCGTAACATATTAAATTCAAGCCGATCTTTAATAGTTTAATGTGCCATCCTGCCCGATTGTACGTTTAGATGCTGAGATCTTCTCACAAGATCCGGTTGGGGTTCAAATCGTTTATATACTGTGATATTGGTATGATGAGACTTATAATATTTCTGAATTTAAAGAGTTGCAGTTATGTCATTATTATTAAAGGGATGAGACTTTCATTTAAAGTTATAAATGATAATACATGTATTGATTGAAAATGTCCTGACACTTGGATCAAGCAATATAATTGATAAAGCCTCAAAAAATCATGTTCTGAATAGTTATTCTAATTTTTTTCTAACATGTGCATAGTTTGAAAAGGACAGCTTCTGCCTTATCTATTTGTAATGGAGGGACACCGGTCTCAACCTCCAGGTCTCCTGAGTCAACCCGACAACAGACTTTTCATAGAGTAGATTGTTACTTGCCCTTGAATAAATTTGTACACTAAATTTTATAGTGGGTGATTTAATGTGCCACATGAAAACCAACAAAGTACAAAAAGTAACCGGGCGCCAGATGAAAACATGAAAATACAATCTACCACAAAGTGGTTCGTTTGTTGCATTTTCATGTTTTCGCCCGGTGCCCTTGATGTAAAATGCAAATCAGCCTTCATAAAATTTCTTATCATAGATATTGTACATGTATTAGCACAGTTATATTCACTTTCAAATTGACCTGTTATAAATAATGGCATAACCAATAACTGTCTTAGCCCTTTTTATGCCCCCGCCATGTAATGGCCGGGGCATATAGTGTTACCCTGTTCCGTCCTTCCGTCATTCCGTCCTTCCGTCATTCCGTCATTCTGTCATTCCGTCATCATCAGTTTCCGTTCATTATCTTAGTAACCGTTGCACATATTCATCTCAAATTTGACATATGGATATGTCATGAGAAAATACAGGTCAAGTTCGAATTTGGTCATGGTTCGATGATTTTTGGCAGAGTTATGCCCCTTTTACTTTGAAAATAATATGAAATTTTCAGTTTCCGTTCATTATCTCCCCAACGGTACAACACATTCAACTCAAATTTGACATATGGATATGTCATGAGAAAATACAGGTCAAGTTCGAATTTGGTCATGGTTCGATGATTTTTGGCAGAGTTATGCCCCTTTTACTTTGAAAGTAATATGAAATTTTCAGTTTCCGTTCATTATCTCCCCAACGGTACAACACATTCAACTCAAATTTGACATATGGATATGTCATGAGAAAATACAGGTCAAGTTCGAATTTGGTCATGGTTCGATGATTTTGGCAGAGTTATGCCCCTTTTACTTTGAAAATAATATGAAATTTTCAGTTTCCGTTCATTATCTCCCCAACCGTACAACACATTCAACTCAAATATGACATATGGATATGTCATGAGAAAATACTGGTCAAGTTCGAATTTGGTCATGATTCGATGATTTTTGGCAGAGTTATGCCCCTTTTACTTTGAAAATAATATGAAATTTTCAGTTTCTGTTCATTATCTCCCCAACGGTACAACACATTCAACTCAAATTTGACATATGGATATGTCATGAGAAAATACAGGTCAAGTTTGAATTTGGTCATGGTTCGATGATTTTGGCAGAGTTATGCTCCTTTTACTTTGAAAATAATATGAAATTTTCAGTTTCTGTTTATTATCTCCCCAACAGTACAACACATTCAACTCAAATTTGACATATGGATATTTTTTTGGAATGCCAAGGTCAAGTTCGAATTTGGTGATGGTTCAATAATTTTTGGCAGAGTAATGCCCTTTTCACTTTGAAAAAAATATGAAATTTACAGTTTCTGTTCATTATCTACCCAACAGTGTTACATATTCAACTCAAATTTGAAATATGGATATGTCAAATGAATGGGCAGGTCAAGTTGGAATTTGGTCATGGTTCGATGATTTTTTGGCAGAGTTATGTCCCTTTCACTTTGAAAATAATATAGATACATCTTAGGAATAGGCAGTTTAAGTTTGAATTTGGTCGTGGTTCAATGATTTTGGATAAACTTATCTTTCTTGAATATTGGAAAAAATTTTGAACATTCAGATTCAGCACTCATACTTTTGTGGAAATGTATGTAGCCATTATTTTGGCTACAAATATGAAATATGCTATTTTCAAAAGGTTAAGACTGAATAATTTCAGTGCTTTGAACATTGTATGAAAATGGTTTGTGTTAACATTGAAAAGTTTTAAGGGCTTTGAACTTAAAATGAAAAAAATAATTTGTGCAAACAAATTTGGAACTAAATATAATAACATCTGAAATTTTGGCTGCATGCGGGGGCATCCGTGGCATGATGACACATTTCTAGTTAGTAAAAATAATTAAACAATAATAATTATATAAATTGTTATTTTAATTAAGACTATGAGTATGTAAGGTTTTTTTTTTTTTATTTATTAATTAAGAATTAATTATCTGTTAATTTAAAAATCTAAATATCTGTCACGGTTTAGAACTGTTCACTATTTAGGGGAGAAAATGTGTAAGCGGCCAGATAGCTCAATCGCTACAGCCACGGTACATTATTCTGTGAGTCACAGGTTTGAGTTCTGGTCAAGCTGAAAGCTTTTCTCATCCTGTTACTGCAAATGTTACCATTAGTTTAATTTACTATGCTCTGTAAACATCAGAAATTCAAGTACATGAATCAATATAGTGGGGAAAAAGGTTTAGGTTTAGAACTGTTTCATTATTAAAGAGAAAATGTGTAGCCGGCCGGATAGCTCAGTTGGTCTTCTGAAAGTCATGGGTTCGAGTCATGGTCAGGCAGTTTCAGTCAGGGTTTAGAAGTGGTTTTTCAACTGACACATGTTTGATTCATTAAATAGATTGCATTTAATTTGAAATGGACAAAGGCAGTATTGCGTGATACTTTTAAATCTACAAAAAGCATTTGGTACAGTTGATCACACTATACTGCACATGAAGAAGTTCTTTTTTCTTCTTCTTCATGGAACTTCAAGCATCTGCCATATGTAATGACATTCTTGCATGGTTCAAGTCTTATCTCTGATAGCAGCTGGTGAATGTGGCTGGTACTCTTCTCTCTGAATACCTATGGTGTCCCCCTGATGTTCATTTTAGGTCCTCTTTTATATCTAATATATGTCAATGACATGTCTGCAACCCTAAGCAATAAGCTTTTATTATATGCACAGGCACAAGTATAAAAAAATAAGAAAAATATACTTAAAGTTAATAGTATATTTTTAAAGGGGGTCATTATTTACATTTTTTTTTTGTTTTTTGACACTTTTAAGATGAACACAGATTTTTTTATTAATCTGGTCATATTTTTTCTTCCCAGGTGTGATACTTGTGCCTGTCATTATATGATGATGACTCAGGTATCCTTGTATCTGGTAAAGTAAATCTTAAGATTGGTTTATTGACTATAAATTGTCTTTGCATCTTGGCAAGACAGAGTCTATTCTTTTTGGTTTAAGTTTCAACATAAACTGGGCCAAGCCTCCAGGTCACATGAAATGGTACTGCTGTAAAGTACACATCTTTTGTTAAGTATTTAGGTGCAAACCTGGATCAAATTCTTTTGGCGTCGCCCTTTGATGCTTTGCATCAATGCTTTTCTTGTATATATTGTGATTTCCCATCAATTATTAGCTCTACTTTTGCAGAAAAATTGGAGCTATTGTTATGACCCACTTGTTGGCATAGCTGTTGGCTTTGGTTGAACTTTTTGGTTAAGTTTTTGTCTGTGATCATCAACAATACTAGTAAAGCTTTTACGTTAAGAGTTTTTATAAGAATGCATTTTGATGAGCTCAACCTAGCAGATCCATTTTAGGTCAAAGGTCAAGGTCATTTTGAAAACATAAAACTAGCCATTAAATTAAAAGGCATTCACTTAAACCTTTTGCATTGCTTAATTTCTGATCCTTTCAAGAATGAAACTACTGATAAAAATTTAATAAAACAAACACGGCAAAAAAGATTGATTAAAAAATTGATTTTGTCTTATTATTTCTATTAACGTACAAGTCTTTTTGTATTACCTTACATGTATCTGTATACATAGATGTGTCTAAATTATTTTTGTTTTGCTGTGTAGCTCACTCTTTGCTCTGCAGTGTGAATTTCTGTGTTGTTGTGTGTTGTGTGTGTGCACGCCTTTTCTTGCGCTTTCAGCATGATTCTAATACCAGTGACCTTGAACCTGCCAGAAATGACCTTGATCTTCATCGTGACCTTTTCCAGCCTACAGACAAAGCTGAAGACGATGGTACATTGGCCGTGATGAAAAACAAGGAACTGATCGAGTTTAACATACCATTGAACGACACTGGTTCTGCTGGGCTTGGTGTAAGTGTGAAGGGGAAAACCCTCACGACGGAGGAAGGGACACGGGATCTGGGAATCTTTGTTAAAGCTGTGATACATGGAGGTGCTGCTTCTAAGGTAATAGAGCGCTATTGGATACAAGATAGGTTTTAACCAGATAGTTATGAGCATATTGGTCCTAAATTGATTAAACATTTTGATTCATTAAAATATTGGCCTTTTATTGGACTGAAAGTTTATGCCTAGATTATGGTCATTCAGAATTCTTTTAAATAGAATTGTCTCAAATATCATAAAATAAATGAAGAGAAATTAAACACATGTCAATAGAATTTAGCAAGAGAAAATTTGAATGATCTCATTTGTTTAATTGGATAAAAATGAAATGACTTGGCTGAAGAAAACAAACAAGGAAAAGTACCTCTGTGTGACTTTACATCACAATAAAATTTGCACATGACTTACATGCACGTGTGTTTTAATGATATAACACGGGTATCAAAATTGGGCACTGGCACCACACAAATAGTAACAGATTAAACATTCTTACTTGATGAAAACGGGGACCAGTATTATTTTGTATACAACCATTAAACACAGAACCAGTTATAATTTATCTTTTTCAAAGTGGGAAACAGTATTAATCTATCTTTATAAAACAGGGAACCAGTATTAAGGTAGATTTCAAAATTATTGTGAATGCAGAAGAGCTTTTTTTTAAGTAGGCCATTATAAAGGAGCTTATAATTAACAGCAAAATTGTGCTTCAACTTCTCTGCTTGCAATTATATGTAATCAGGCTTTCTTTCTAAAGGAAAACATGAATATTTTATGGAACAAGATTTATGATGATTGCAAAAATAATTGTTACAATTACATGTACCTTTAAATCGTGATAAAGCAGATGCTTTAGCTTAGCTAATAGGATAACCTTTAAGGTGGAGATTTTGGTGAGGGAGCTGCTGAGGTTGAATGTAAGAAGAGAAATTTAGGCCATTTTTGTTTATTTTTGACATGAAAAAAGAGAGATAATCATTAAAGGGAGATAATATGCATACCTGGGTTGCTTCGTTTGGGCAATGTGAAGTCTTCTGATCTCAGATCACTAAGGTTGAATGTAAAAGAGAAAATTAGGCCATTTCTGTTCATTTTTGAAAGGGAGATGACTATTAAAGGGAAATAATTTGCATACCAGGTTTGCTTTATTAGGAGCAATGTAAGATCTTCTGATCTCATATCAACAAGTTTTTCTGAGATAATAATGCTGATAATGAAATCTTTTACTTTTATATCAAAAGAATTTTATACAGAAAGGCTGGTAAATGGTCAGTACTGGTTAAGAATTTGGAAAGCACACTTCATGTTAAAAAAATAATAGATACTAAACCAGTGAAAAAGCAAGATTTAAAAAAAAAAATAAAAAAATAAAAAAAACCCTCAAAATAGTTATCAAGGTTTGCTAGTGTAGTAATTTTATTTTATTTAGAAATATTTAAGTAGAAATGGGAATATCCTGCTCTTTTTTTGACAATTTCATAATATGAGTAGGTATATTATAAGTTTTGAACCAGTTAAAAAAAAATTGATAATAATGTGAATTTTCTTTTTAACATTATGTAATTTAAGTGTTACCTTTCTTAGTTTAGAAATATATATACCGGTAATTAAATATTCTCCTCTTTTAATGAGAGATACAGGAAATACTTAATGTAGGACATTTGTTGCACCTTTTGCACTATTGTTTGGGTGGAGTTATTAATATGGATGTTGTTTTCACAAACAAATGATGTTCAGGTATAATTTGAATGATCATTTCTTATGTCTGAATGTTCATTATTTTCAGGACGGTCGTTTACAAGTTAACGATCAACTTTTAGAAGTGAACAGTGCCTCCCTTATACAACATTCAAACACCGAGGCCATGGACATATTACGCAATGCTATGCAAGTAGAAGGACCCGTACCTGGATGTATAAACATTAAGGTCGCCCGAAGAATCGGGGCACCTTCGCCCTCCCCGTTCACCTCCCCGGGCTCTGAAGAGGCGGAATGGGTGAGCGGAGAGAAAGAACTGAATAACAATGATTCAATGGACACAAGTGATCCAATGTTTGGAGACGCAAATAAAACTCCGGATAAATTTAAAAATGGAGACATACCAAGTAATTTCAAGTCTCCAAACCTGTTTCTGGATCGGATTATGGCAGGGAATGGACTTAGAAATGAATCTTACACTAGAGCGACTCATGAAAGTTACGCAGAAAGTCCGGAACCTTATCGTAACAAAGGAAATCTCATTGACCTGTCAAAGCAGGTAAATTGTTGTTTAGGTTTTTGAAAGATTTTTATTTGTTTTTGTAGTAATTGATAAAAGTATTATTGATGTAATACTAGCATATGCTGGCAGAATGCATCATGTTTCTTATTAATTTATATGAACAGTGAATGGGATTTCTTATGAGGACAGACTATAGGTGTTTGATAGTCCTTAAATTTTGCCGCCACATTATAACATGCATTAAAAGGCTACCTGGTTCAGCTGGAAAGCTTCATTGATCTTTTCTGGCATCACAACCAGTAAAATAAAAAAAATACTTTTTTGTGTCGCCTCTACGGAGTAGTGGCGACATATAGGGATCACTTCTCCGTCGTCTGTCTGTCCGTCTGTCTGTCTGAGCCAACATTTGATTATTATGAGCTTCATTCCGTAGTTAAATAAAGAACATAAACTCATAAAATTTAAAATTAAGAGCTATTTTTTGTTTTTATGAGCTTATTTTGCTTATGGACGTTGGTCCAGGTGGTGTTTATGAGCTCATTTGCCTCATAAACATCAAATTTTGGTACGTCTGTCCGTCCGTCCGTCACAAAACTTGTCCGGACTTCTCCTCATAAACTACTGGTGCAATTTCATCCAAACATTACAGGAATGATCAGTACCAAGTCTAGTTGTGCATATTGTCAGGATTTTCCGGTTCAATGATTTTTGTCAGAGTTATGGCCCTTTAATAATTTTTAATTTTAAAGTTTGTCCGGACTACTTCTCTTATACCACTAATGCAATTTCAATGAAACTTTACAGGATTGATCTGTAGCTCAAGTCCTTGCGCATATTGCAAGGGTTTTCCGGTTGAATGATTTTTGGCCGAGTTATGGCCCTTTGATAAAAAGGTTTCTTTTTCTGTGTGTTGCCAGATACACAAAAGCTTGTCCGGACTACTCCTCATAAACTACTGGTGCAATTTCATCCAAACTTTACAGGAATTATCAGTACAAAGTGGTTAGTCTAGTTGTGCACTGTCCGTCTGTCTGTCCGTCTGTCACAAAATTTGTCCCAACATGAAATTGGCCATCATGAGGCGACACATGTGATTACTGATCGCTCTTGTTGTTACACAGTGTACTTTCTGATACTAAAATTTGATTTTGTTAAAATAACATATTTACAGCGACCGAGACCACACTCTACCCTCGGTATAGAGCGAAGGCCGTTGTCAAGGTCAAACAGCTCCAGCTCTGAAGATGCGAACAAGGAACCAGCCTGGATAAAAGGCCCAGACTGGACCCGGCATGCTAGTCAAACCAGCGAAGAAAGTGAACTGTAAGCTTTTAAATCAGTCAAGTATTTCATTCATTGATGTAGTTAAGTGGACCAGAAAATGAAGTACCAGAAAGTTTTTATTGTCTAGAATATAGAGAAATAATTATGTCCCAATTATGTTTATTTGAAATATGAACAAAGTAGGTCATTGTTTGTTTCAATGTAATTGTATTAAAGATTTGTAAGTTTATATTTCCCTATATGTTATTTTAAGGAGTCCAGGGCCAGATGGTTTTAGCCGAGATGGTTTTGGCAGACAGAGTATGTCTGAGAAACGTAAAGGTCACGGTGATCCACGGAGCAGCGAGATCTATCAGAAAGTCAGGGGACTGAAAGAACTTAATAAAGGTATGGTACTTTTGCGTAAAATTTTTATGGCGGCACTGTGGTAAAACTTCAACTCATTGTGTCAGCATGAAACTGGTAACATTATAAAGAATGATATTTAACTATTTTATGCTGAGTCAATGATTAAAGTTCATAATGTGCCGACCACATCTAAACAATAATTATTTAAACATATTCAATATTATATGCCTTAAAGGTCCTTTCCGTGCATATTCTGATCATTTACTATGAATATGTTTATTAAACCCATGTAATTTATTATTTTTCCCCTATATACTTTACTCCTTAAAGGGTCTATATTATGATATCATGCACTAATATAATCATTATATATGTATATGGAAACCACAGAGCAATACTTACTTAATTATACAACCATGGGTAACAACTAAAATTGCTGACACTGCTGCCTTTAAAAATGAAATATCTGGGATATAATTTTCTGCATGACATGCATAACTGTAATAGATATAAAGCTATATTTGTATATAAAGATAATTCTAATGCTCTAATGCACATTCTTGTCCTTGGTACACATGCACTAAAAATATGCATCAATCAAGTACACTGTTAACTCCATGTATACGAATGCATAAAATGTATAAAATCCATCCTTGCCTTGTAAAAGGAAAGTAAAAAAATAAAACTTGTCAAAGTGTAGTATAAATGAATAGGTTTTCATTTATATCTATGTTTTGGCAGTACTGGTTGGACAAATATGCCAAAAAAAGTTTGAGATAACAATAATTTATCTAAATATATTTTAGATGATATTATCATTGTGCCATGTGGAGGTCTCAATTATCAATTTACTAACAATTAATATACAGGTCAGATTACATAACTTACAGTCTTATCTGGGCCTGTTATAGGCTATATGGGCCTGAATTGGTGGTTAAGGCCCATAATTATCAATGGATTTAAGTTACTTTAATAGCTCTAAACTGATGGTTAACAAGTTGAAGGAAAAAAATCAAGAAAGATATACCAGTGTTATAACTAACTAACTGCCCAAAAACCTGGAAATCCCATTCCCAAAAGACAGCCTTTTACTGTCTCTTGCCGCACCCCCACCCCCCCTAAATACACCCCCACCCCCCTAAATACACCCCCATGACAATGATCAGGGATATTAAAGAAGCATTTGGAATAATTTATAGCATGTATGCTTTATTGCTGATACAATTGTAAAGGTCAATATGTAACTTAAATTCTCTCTCTTATATGTATATATATACTTGTATATATTATTATTAAATTTATTTAAAGAATTACTATGAATATTTTTTGACCATGCATTCACAGACAGTATGATTACATCGGTACAGAGGTCTAAATCATTTCACACAGGTAGCTTGAAATATTTGTCATTTTCTCAGTGGCAAGAATTATCTAGAAATAGCCGGGTTTTTGTCACGAGAAAATGATCAGATAAAAAATGCCTTTAATTTCAGTTCTGTGCGTTATTAACAACAAAATCATTTTTTTGATGGTAGTTAGACAAATATGTGTGTTTTAAGTATAAGAAAGAAATTGGCTGTTTTAAAAGTTTTTTTTTAGTCTTTATGTTCGATAAATGCTATTTTGAACAACAACAAAAAAATGACAATGTATTTTCCTGCAACCGTGTTAACTTAACGAACAATTTAATAAAAGCAGTTTTGACCGTCCACTAGTTTGAATAGAAAGAACAACAAAAAAATGACGCAAAACTGTGTTAACTTTTAACTGACAACATCATTTTGAGTTAAAATTAAACGTTTTGAGTTTTAAAAAAAAAACAACAACAAAAAAAACAACAAACAAAAAACACAGCCAGTTTCTGTCCTGTCAAGAAAGTGTTATAATTAACTTGCTTAAAGAATGCTTTATAATTTATTTCATTTCACTCATCTTTCTTTATATGACTGCATTGTCATGACTGTGCCTGCATCCATATTTTAGTTTGTACTCCGTATTTATTCCAATAAACACACCCTATCCTTTACAAATCTAGGCTATTGTATTTTTGCTTTAATTATTGTAAACATAATAGATTTAATGGGTATCAAATTTGGGATTTGGGTTAGTGGCAAATTCTTTAAGTGATGTCATGACTAGATAAATAAATAAAAAATAGATTTTATTCTATCACAATGTAATATAGGGGCTTGTTCATTAATATACGATAAAAGAAAAAGTTGTTATCAGGAATTTGTCAAATGGTATAGAGGAAGGGTGGTTTTAAAGGAATAAATATGGTATTTGCAGTTACTTTGATCAAACTGAGCATGATAGTCTCCCTCTAAAAATAATCATAAAAGAGATTGTTTCTGCAAAATATTTCAAAGTCATCATAATTATTACAATGAATCATCATCATCATCATCATCATCATGTCCTTATCGAGGTAATCATTATCCTCCTTTTTATCATCATTATAATTATAATCAACATAATTATCCAAAAACACAATCATTGTTACCAATGTTGTATGGTTATCATCATCATATATCATTATCATCACCATTTTCATCAATATCATCATCACCATATATCATCATCATCATCATCATTATAATCATCATCATCATCACCAATGCATTATTTAAAAAAAAAACAATGACATCAATATTACTTAATGTTATCATTAACATAATTTTCACCTTTAGAATAGAGAAGCATTTACCATCATTTAATTTTATCTGTAAATATCACGTTTGAATCACCAGGCTTACAGCGGTCCATCCAGCAAAGTGGAAGTTACGGTCGACTGGTACGAGCCGGCTCCGCGGACTCTCTGCTCAGTCGCTCAAACAGCAACATAAATAGTCCCCGAGCTCTTGTGCATGAAAAATATGGCTTGTGTATGTATGAAGGCTTGAACCCCAAAACCTTGTTGTTGTCGTAGTAACTGGTTGATGTCATAACTGTAGTAACAAACTTTAATGCATGCATGGTTTTAGATTTTTTTATATGTTACGAGATAAAATGCATTGGTCAAAAGATTTTTAAAGTATACATGCATACTTTTATGGCATAGTTTTTCAATAATCTTTGAATGAGGATTATAAATATTTTTATTTTTTAATATAGCTTTATGTTCTATTGATATGTTCATAAAGAGGACATTTGAGGAAACTATTTTCTTCCTACAAAGTGTTATAAAACGTTTTAATTAAAGAATTATGACCAGTGCATTTTGTAGACAGTATTTCCTTGTTGTTTTAACATTTCAGTTATAAAATGGGGTAAAGTTTACTTTAATTATTTATCTTAGTTTTTATCTTAGTGATATAATATGTTAAATGTTGTCATTTTTATATCATTTTTGCCATTTTAACTTCCTTGATTTTCACATTCATGATCTCATATTCTACCATAGAAAATATCACAAAATATTTGATTTAATAAATCAGTATGTTATGGATTTTCCATGCAAGTCGAGGCTTAATTCTGCTTTAGAAAACTAAAAGTAAAGAATAGAAAGGGGCGATTGGTGATAGGTTCAGATTTTGTGCTGTAGGTTATTGGTTCAGATGAGAAATTTAGTAAACTACCCTGAGCAAGATATGTTAAAGATATGCAAATAAAATTTTGAAACCACCTTTAAAGCTGAATTTATTCACTTTTAACCCTTTTTCCTTAATTGCTAGAACTGTTGTAATGATTAAAGGGATATTATAGGACTTGACCCAATTATTCCTGGGTTTTAAGTCGGGTTACAGGCCTCTCAGTCAGGATATGATTGAAATACAAAATGTTGTGATAAATTAAGCTTAAATTTTTCAAAGCAAAACAGCCTGATTCATGTTAAAATGCCTCAGACAGACTCTAAAAAGCCTAAAGAAATCAACGTATGATCGTCTTAGTGCAATAATGGGTGAACTCCTATAAAGTCATAATAGGGATTACCCAGTTACTGCATTAAAGTGATGATTTAAGTCAACTGCAGCAGGGATATAGTGGTCCTTCAGACTTCCTTTTTTAGACATCTAGATAGTAAATTGTATTACAATTAAATATGCATATAATTATGTTGGTGTTATAAAGCTTAATATGTCAGCATGTACGTGACATCATTGATGGTGAAGGGATTTAGTTAGAACTTGACTCATATCATCTTTATACCCCCGCACAACAAAGTTGTAAGGGGGGTATACTGGAATCAGATTGTCTGTCTGGCCGTCCGGCGTCCGTCGCTTTTTTCTTGTCCGCCCAATAACTAAAGATTCCTTTGACCCACAGTCTTCATATTTGGCATGGAGGTTAGTCGTGATTAGTAGATGACCCCTATTGATTTTGAGGTCACCAGGTCAAAGGTCAAGGTCACAGGGGCCTTGACTTCAAAAATCTTGTCCGCCCAGTAACTTAAGATTCCTTTGACCCACAGTCTTCATATTTGGCATGGAGGTTAGTCATGATAAGTAGATGACCCCTATTGATTTTGAGGTCAAAGGTCAAGGTCACAGGTGCCTTGACTTCAAAAAATTTGTCCGCCCAATAACTTAAGATTCCTTTGACCCACAGTCTTCATATTTGACATGGAGGTTAGTCATGATAAGTAGATGACCCCTATCAATTTTGAGGTCACCAGGTCAAAGGTCAAGGTCACAGGGGCCTTGACATCAAAAGCTTGTCCGCCCAATAACTTAAGATTCCTATGACCCACAGTCTTCATATTTGGCATGGAGGTTAGTCGTGATAAGTAGATGACCCCTATCGATTTTGAGGTCACGGGGTCAAAGGTCAAGGTCACAGGGGCCTTGACTTCAAAAAGCTTGTCCGCCCAATAACTAAAGATTCCTATGACCAACAGTCTTCATATTTGGCATGGAGGTTAGTCGTGATTAATAGATGACCCCTATCGATTTTGAGGTCACCAGGCCAAAGGCCAAGGCCACAGGGGCCTTGACTTCAAAAAGCTTGTCCGCCCAATAACTTAAGATTCCTTTGACCCACAGTCTTCATATTTGGCATGGAGGTTAGTCATGATTAGAAGATGACCCCTATTGATTTTGAGGTCAAAGGTCAAGGTCACAGGGGCCTTGACTTCAAAAAGCTTGTCCGCCCAATAACTTAAGGTTTCTATGACCCACAGTCTTCATATTTGGCATGGAGGTTAGTCTTGATTAGTAAATGATCCGTATTGATTTTGAGGTCACTGGGTCAAAGGTCAAGGTCACAGGGACCTTGTCAAAATAAAGCTTTTCCCCTCAATTGCTTCAGAATGCCTGTCCAGAATGATTTGATTTTGACATTTTCACATTTGAAGCATGTAGAATACATAACTTAGCAATGCACTGGCTAAGTAACCTCAGATTTGGCAGGGAGGTTGTCCTTGAGTTCTAAATGGCCACTGTTGATTCTGACAAAGTGGAATGCGGGGGTATTCACGCCATGATAGTGGCAGTTCTAGTTTATATCATTTATAAATAGATCTACGATATAATATGTTGTTATTTGAATTGTCATATATTTACATAGCAAACACATTTTCTATGAACACCATGATAATCTTGTATAGATCTACCTTAATATACCATTACAACAATTGAACTTCTATTATATTGCTTAAATGTAAAATTGTAAAACTTAACTAGATAGTTAAAAATGTTTCAGTTCTTAATCATATCATATGTTACAAGTTATAGAATTTTGAGTTTAAAACATATTCTCCCTGTCATTGTGATGCCATTTTGAGTGAAAACTCAAAATTTTGAATACAAAGTAATCAAGGTTGTCATACACACTTATTTTTTAATAATATTTTTGTAGGCACTTTGTTCTCATATTGTGAAACATTGATGTTTTTTTTCTCATGTAACTTAGCACATTTAAATTTGAAATAGACACATTTTGTTTATATTAATACTACATTTAATTATGCCCCCTTTTGAAAAAAAGGGGGTATATTGCTTTGCACTTGTCGGTCCGTCGGTCTGTCGGTCCGTCGGTCCGTAGACCAAATGGTTTCTGAGTGATAACTAAAGAACCCTTAGGCCTAGGAACTTCAAACTTGGTATGGTGATTGGTCATGACAAGTAGATGACCCCTATTGATTTTGGGGTCAAGGGGTCAAAGGTCAAGGTCACATTGACCTTGTAAGCAAAAACGGTTTCCGATCAATAACTAAAGAACCTTAAGGCCTAGGAACTTCAAACTTGGTATGGTGATTTGTCATGATCAGTAGATGACCCCTATTGATTTTGGGGTCAAGGGATCAAAGGTCAAGGTCACATTGACCTTGTAAGCAAAAACGGTTTCCGATCAATAACTAAAGAACCTTAAGGCCTAGGAACTTCAGACTTGGTATGGTGATTTGTCATGATCAGTAGATGACCCCTATTGATTTTGGGGTCAAGGGGTCAAAGGTCAAGGTCACATTGACCTTGTAAGCAAAAACGGTTTCCGATCAATAAGTAAAGAACCCTAAGGCCTAGGAACTTCAAACTTGGTATGGTGATTTGTCATGATCAGTAGATGACCCCTAACGATTTTGGGGTCAAGGGGTCAAAGGTCAAGGTCACATTGACCTCTTGGGTAAAAACGGTTTCCGATCAATAACAAAAGAACCCTTAGGCCTAGGAACTTCAAACTTGGTATGGTGATTGGTCATGATCAGTAGATGACCCCTATTGATTTTGGAGTTAAGGGGTTAAAGGTCAAGGTCACATTGACCTTGTAGGTAAAAACGGTTTCCGATCAATAACGAAAGAACCCTTAGGCCTAGGGACTACAAACTTGATATGGTGATTGGTCATGATCAGTAGATGACCCCCTATTGATTTTGGGGTCAAGGGGTCAAAGGTCAAGGTCACATTGACCTCTTAGGTAAAAACAGTTTCGGATCAATAAATAAAGAACCCTTAGGCCTAGGAACTTCAAAACTTGGTATGGTGATTGGTCATGATCAGTAGATGACCCCTATTGATTTTGGGGTCAAGGGGTCAAAAGGTCAAGGTCACATTGACCTCTTAGGTAAAAGCAGTTTCGATCAATAACTAAAGAACCCTTAGGCCTAGGAACTTCAAACCTGGTATGGTGATTGGTCATGACCAGCAGATGACCCTACTGATTTTGGGGTTAAGGGTCAAAGGGAAAGGTCACATTGACCTTGTAGGTAAAAAATGCTTTCCGATCAATAACTTAAGAACCCTTAGGCCTAGGAACTTCAAACTTGGTATGGTGATTGGTCATGACCAGCAGATGACCTATTGTTTTTAGGGTCAAGGGGTCAAAGGTCATGTAACATTGACCTTGTAGGTAAAAACGGTTTCTGATCAATTAACTAAAAACGCTTAGGCCTAGGAACTTCAAACTTTGTAATGATGATTGGTGGTGACCAGCAGATGACCCCTATTGAGTTTTTTGGGTCAAGGGGTCAAAGGTCAAGGTCACATCGACCTTGTAAGTAAAAACGGTTTCTGATCAATAACTTAAGAACGCTTAGGCCTAGGAACTTCAAAACTTGGTATGGTGATTTTTTTCATGACCAGCAGATTACCCTTTCGATTTTGGGATCAAGGGGTCAAAGGTCAAGGTCCCATTGACCTTGTAAGTAAAAACGGTTCCTGATCAATAACTAAAGAACACTTGGCCTAGGAACTTCAAACTTGGCATAGTGATTGGTCATGATCAGCAGATGACCCCTATTGATTTTGGGGTCAAAAGGTCAAGGTCACATTGACCTTGTATGTTAAAAAGGTTTCAGATCATTAATAAAAGAACCCTTAGGCCCTAGGAACTTCAAACTTGGCATGGTGATTAGTCATGACCAGCAAATGACCCCTATTGATTTTGGGGTCAAGGGGTCAAAGGTCAAGGTCACATTGACCTTGTAAGTAAAAACGGTTTCTGATCAATTAAGTAAAAACGCTTAGGCTAGGAACTTCAAACTTTGTATGATGATTTGTCTTGACCAGCAGATGACCCCTATTGAGTTTTTGGGTCAAAGGGGTCAAAGGTCAAGGTCATGACCAGTAGATACTTGATAACCCTTATTAATTGTTTGATCACTGGGTCAGAAGTCATGCATAATTACCTTATCACATGAATAATTGGCTGCTGATAGGGGGCATACATGTTTTACAAACATATCTTGTTTTACAAGTAATTATAATTTTTCAAAAAATCTTGATTAATAATTGAATTTGTAAGTAAGTCTACAATGTCTAGATTTAGGATGAAGATTTTCAATCAAGTGGTAAATTTTCTACAAAATTATTTATTCATAGTTTGTTTTTTTGTTGTTTTTTTTTATTACATGCAACAATAGAGTTTTAAATTCAATTCTCTTTATCTCAATTTTGACCTACCAACCTATATTTGAAGTATGAACTCAACTGTACAATAATTTAGTTTGCTAATGCATTAATATTATGAGTAACTTAAATTTAACACATTTAAATAGCTTTCCTGCAATGTCATTTGATTAAAGAAAATTTCATCTTTCATTACAAATATTTTCAGCTAACATTCGAGGCCCTGCTCCCCCGACCAATCTGAAGAGGTTTAGCTCCCTGGAGAACCCTCTCTACAATGGCCCCGACCCTGACCTGAACATGGGGGGGGGGAATAATACTGGCAAGTTTCATGAATGAATAAATGAGATGAGGTAGCTGGCTGCCACGTATGGCGCGGAGACGGGGTGGGAACGAGAGTTTCAGGGCAGCTGTGGACCGATCGTACGACCCAGTTCCAAAACTTGAAATGGATCCCTGTAAGTTTTGATTATTCAGATAATTATTTGCTTCAGAATTTGAGTTGGTGTTAAGATTCGGTTTATATTTGATCAAAATGGAAAAATTTGCTATACATTCTTCCAAGCTTTGATGATGTAGTCAGCTGTTTGGATATTTGCCATGAGCCATAATAGCTGTGACATAAGGTCCATGCCTAGCACCATTTACTTTAATTCTATTCAGGTGCCAGTTTTGAAACTTCCTCCACTAGTTAAAGTGGAAAGTCGCCATATGACAAATACTGTGTTGGTGCGAAGTAAAACCCAACCAAAAAAGAAAACAAAAAAAAACCCCTTAAATTCTAGATCATGTTTATGTTATATTTGAAACCATTTTAAGTTTAATTCACTACATCTTCAATGTACAGTTCATTGTAACCGTTATAGTAAGGGTTAGGTACATTTACATAATTGATTAAAAGTTGACTAAAACATTGAAACTACTCATGATGATGACCTTTTATGCCTAATTTATTGATTTTTTTAAAAATATTTATATAGAAATATATAAAATATATCCGTGTACATGTACCTTTATTTCTATAGATACAACCCGTTACAACAACTTTGTTAATTATTCAAATCCCCCTGGATCATTGTTCTGTATCATTGTGTTATTTTAGATGGAGAGTTAAAATTGCTACTTAAGCCGGATTCTTTCAGTGTTTGAATTTAAATATTCATAAATTTATAATCATAATAGATTAAGCATGAGTAAGACATATCCCATTTATTAAACATTTATGATTTTTCGACCAATCAGATGATGGAGAACCAAATGTACCAACAACTGCTTTACGGAGAACACATTCTGGTAATATAATGCGCTCCCTCTCTTCTATTCAATTACGGCATGGTGTAATATGCAAGTCGCTTGATCATATATTTCGTCTCTCCCAAGGTACCCATGACCGGGTCAAACTAAGTTCAGTTCAGTTCAAGTTCTGTTCTCACATAACTCTGTTCCGTTCAGTTCTGTTCTCACATTGTTTATTTTTCAGTTTTTTAACAGTTAATTATTTTAAGTTGCATTAAAATTGTTTAGTGTAGGTGTGGTAGTCCATTTATTCAGAAAAGTAAGCACTTAAATTTGCTTGTTTACATTTTTAAACTTTGATTGTTGACTTTTTGATAAATTGCCTAAGTTTAACTTGAATTTGCAAACAGTATTGTTATTTAAAGTTTGCACAATAAGGCCAGTATAGGGTAGTGGCCTAGTAATTTAGGTATCCACCTGTCAACGATTAAGCCCGATTTGGGTCACTACCATGTTTCCACATGTGTCACTAGTACTGGTTTGTTCCAGGAAGCAAATTTGAGAGTGGCTCATCTAATTCAAAATGATTTTTTCACAATTTTAAACTAGGCTCATTGAGCCTTCTTTTAATGGAAGTTTGGGAGTCATTTGCTCCTGATTTTGACTTGTAACTTCCAAAATATAACTCTTTTACTTCTTTACCTATACAATGTGACTTCCACTGTCAGACATTTTGTAGTCTCAGACTTCCAAATTTAGAATCTTAATGGAAGCCTTGCATCAGTACAGAGAATGGTAGGCCTACAGATTTTATAATTGTTTGTGCAAGGCCTAAATATTTCTTGATCACAGTTTCTTGGTTGATGATAATATTTTGATGCCATCTCATGATGTATGAAGCAATCATCTTATCAACTGTTTCAAATGATTTTTATAAAAATAAAAGAAAAAAATAGCAAAAAATATGGATGAATGGACTATCAAAAAAAGACATTTAATATTTTCTTAAATCTCAGTATTCAGACATAATAATATACTTGAAGTTATATAATAACATTTTGTTAGTCTACTTTGGGAGTTAAATGTCATATTTTAACTGAGACTCCAATAGCCCCCAAAAATGATCAAACCACTTAACAACATTTTGAGAATGTGAATGTCTGATGTTGAAATTCATGCATTTTAAATTTCATTGTAAAATGGTTGTATATTATAACATATACGGTAAAAACAGCTAGATTTTCTATGTGTTATTTTCATTAAACATAAGCAACCCTTTTAAATGCCCTCACAGATTTTAAATTTTAATGAAATACATGTAAATTATTGCAAGGATGAAATCAAGATAATTTTTTTTTGTCTGAATATTGAAATGTTAAGTTTATTTGTTCAGTCAAGCATGGTTGTTGATTTAGAATTAGCATATTTTGATGATGATAACAGAAGATAAACGCATGTCAATTTGCTAGTTTATATTTTTGTGAATTACCCATAATTGTCAAGTTTGCATGAATGAATGACTAAGTTGTGTCCCTTTTTCTTTTAAAATATTTTAATTTCTGTTTGTAATTGTTTTTTAATTGGAAAAAAAGTTAAAAAAACTTTTTAAAGCAATCTTTAAGTGACTATTATTCAAAACTTTGAGCATTTGTTTTTACACATTATAAAACTACCTTTTGATATTTTGTTGATGGAGATGTCTTGATGATAATATTTACCATCTTATGGGGGGGGGAAGAAGAAAAAAACCAACAACAAAAAACACCAAAAGCACCCATTGAGTTCTTATGAAGCAGACATCTCTCCAAGACATTAAAAAAACATGAACAAAAATGGTAACTTAATAAGGATGAGGTCAAATCTAGAATTTCCTACAACATTATTTTTATTACCTTCAATTTTGTAAATTTCTATATTTAAAAAAAAAAAAGAAAACAACTTTTAAATGCTGAGCTAGCACTTGATATTTATTTTACATTTTTTAAAAAAGATCATGCAAAAAAAAAAATCCTAACAAAGTCATAGAAAGAACAGAAAGTGAAAAATTCACAAACATTTGTTATAAATTCATCATAAGCTCATACATAAGTTTAAAGGCCTAAAATTGTGCAGTTATATCACTGGACAGAAAGACAATTATAGTCCTCACAGTAAAGAACAGAAAGATGATAGAATTCCAGTAAATTAATAACAGAAACAATTATTACGTATTAGTCATGGAGAGAGAATCATTATTTCGTGATATGCCTATAGTTTACTCACTGTTACGAATACAAGATATTTTGATGGAGGGTGCACCATTGATAATCTAGAAATAAGATTCTTTGAAGAGCGGACAAAATGAATAACATGTTCTTCTTTTTTCTGTTACAGTAATCATGAAAGTAATACCTGTACCATAGTTGATTAAATAACTGCAGATTTTTTGTAACTATCTGTTTGTATTGAAGCTATAATGTAGCATAGCAACATTTGTTATAAAATGTTTTAAAAACTTCATTATTGAAATGTTATACCAAGAATACAGTCTGAAAATATGTAGATTCATTGGTTAAATCTGAATTACAGTCTGAAAATTGTCCTATGAACATGCACATTAATATTTTCTACATGTGTGACCTTGACCCATATTCTGAAGGTCAAATATGGTACAGTGCTTTATGAATATTAAGTTAGATTTAGGATGCACTACAGTTATCTACAGTTATTAATTATGAAAACATGCTCATTTCTGCTCTCACATTATTTAAATTATTGTGATTAGAAATACTTGCTAGCAGAATGCAAACTTAATTAAATTGGATAAAAAAGTATTTGTTGAAGAAATAAGTTTGGGGATTTTGACTGATAAAATGGCACAGATGAACATGTTTTCATTTAATAATGCACCTGGATTTTAACAAATATTAATGAATTAACAACAAAAGGTAACAGTATGTAAGATATATGATTATTCTAATGTATAATTATCTATGATATTTTAAGATTTTATTTCAATATCTTTTTAAAATGCTTTTCAGATAACAATTTTGTCTAGTATTTAGTTTTGTCTATTAGTAGAATTGATACAAATGTGGAAATTTCTGATTTTCATCAATTTTAAATGGATCTTCATCTGTTTTCCATCTATATGTGTAGATAGGGAAGAATTTGTTAATTTTGAGTTAGATTGTTTTACAGAATTGGATGATATTTGACTTGTTCAATGATTTGTCTTTAATTACATGACCAGAAAATTTGCTTTGATATATGTATTTATGAAGTGATTTTATAGCCTGAAGCCAGTATCTAGCTACTATCTCAGCATAACTTCATGCAAATGAATGTGTTTTTTTTTTTTTTTTTTTTATCAAGTAAAAAGGCAGTTTATATAAGGATAAAGAAAGTATTTAAAAGTAAAGAAAAATCACATGAACGTGTTGAAGTAAAAATTTACTGTTCTGCCATTGTTTCTCATTTATATACAAGACAATTGTTACATAAGCCCCCCCCCCACTCTTTATTTCAAAGTATACAGGTTAAGAGCAGCTAAGTTGTACCTGCACTAAAATCCACTGTCTGACTGTTCCTACTAAACAGGACCTTTACTTAGTGGTCAAAGGTCCTGATAAGCCTGGTCATGGTTATATTATACAATTTAATTGCTCATGTAATTAAAGACAAATCATAGTATATAGATATTCTTTGTGTTATTTTTATTATACTGCTTATTTTATTATTATATTATTTTACAATAACCAAAAATATATTTTATATAAATATCACATTGACATTTACAGTGGAAGAAGAAGGTAGTGAAGGTGGGTCAATAGGTCGTGACCCCATTAATTCAGCAAGGTCATCCACTAGTGAAGTGTTCACTGAAGATGGTAAAAAGAAAGGGGGGAAGAAAAATAAAGATGCACGGAAATCAGGTGGCCTTTTGAAAGGCTTTTTCAAGTAAGTGTTGTAACATTGATTATAATTATATAAAGGGAGAGTTGTCATTATCATTTTCCTTTCTTGGGCTTACAAAGTATTTTAAGTTTTCAAAGACCTATAGATATTGAGAATAGTCAAGTGCACTTATTACAAACATCTCTTGTTTTATAATAATTTATACACTGTTAATTATGTGGACTTCTTTTTCGAGGAAAATTTAAGAAAGTAGAATGAAAATCAGGCATATTTTGGAAATACATGTTTAACATGAATTTAAGATACAATCATTGTTGTTGATAGGTTTGGCAAGGGAAGGAAGACTCCAGTAGATGAGCTGGGTAAAGGGTCAAAGTCTGGAGACCACAAGGACAACCCCGATGGAGAGACTCGCGCTCATAGAGAACACATAGAGCATGAGGAACAGAGATGGAGGCAGGCACAGGCCGAGCAGGAAAGGTGAGATATTTATATAGCTGATAAAGAGTAGATATTGTATCCTCTTATAAATTATTTTATTAAAAGACTAACATGATAAAAATATACTTTAAAAAATTACCACTAGTCCTTGGTTCTAGCAAATTAAGTATGTGATTTCCAAATAGCGGGCAATAACCTGTTATCAATATTTTACTATAGGGCACAACATGAGTACAGATATTTACAGGAGCAACAGAAAGCCCGGCAGATGAACCAACAGGACCAGCCTCTATCTCAAGGTCATGCGTTCAATCCTCCGGAACCCCATAGTATGGGACACTCGGCACCAGTGACCAGTGGCTCTGACCTTCACAGAGGTATACATGTAGAAAATCAGTTATAGGAAAAGAACAATATTTCCATAAATTGTTCTTTTACATGAAAACATTGTCCTAAGCAGCAATTCTTTCCTGAGATGTTGAGTTATTAAAAAAAAGCTGAGTCATGCATTTAAAAAAGCTAAATATATGCCATTAGTATCTTGCAACAATGTAAATGTTTAAGAAATTATAGGCTAAAATAAATGTTGAATTAGGTGAAAAAGAAAAAGTATTTAATGATGTTTCTGAAGTAAGAGCAAAAGAAACAAAAGTAAAAAAAACTTATTCTATTTTTGACAAGTTATATCATTGTTATGTGAAAAGTGGCAAATGTATTTTTATTTCTTTCCAAAAAATGTTTAACTTCTCATGATCAACAGATAATGCAGTGTCACGTGCGGAGCGTATTCAGCAGTTACGTGCGGACCATCAGCGTCGGCACCAGGCGAGACAAGGGCATTACCCACAGGAAGATAAAGAAGAAGAATACGAACGTATGATACAAGAGGAGGAGAAGAGGGTGCGTTATTTTCTCAGATATGTTTAATCAATCCAAAGCTTGGGGAAACTAATCAAACTTTGGCACTTTTTGTGTTGTTTTTTCGTCTTTGGAAAGAATTAATATTTGATTGCTCCATGTCATATCTAAGAGTATAAAAATGCCTATATGATTTTTAAAGTGATTTGTAAAAGATTTTTTTTTGGCTCCCTGATATTTTTCCATCCAGATCATAAGGTTGCAGGTTTTCTTCCTGAGGGTCACAGTCTGTATTTTATTTCCTTTCATCAAAATTTGACCTTTGGATGGTGTTTCAGGGTCACATAAGCTGAAAATAAAAACATAGGCTAAAAATAGATTATTGGCTAAAAATAGATTTTGCTACTTTTCATCACAGTAAGGGTATGTAAAGACATCAACATCATGGAGCATACATTAGTATGACTAATATCTTTGTTACAATATAGTGATTAATGTGTTACAGTAACACCATTTTAGTGTTGTGACTAGCTTTAATGTGTCAATGCCTTGATTACAGTCATCTTTACAATATCTTTTATTTCATGAGTTTTAATTTACATTATATATTATCATGCTGTTGCTTGAGTCTGTGCAAAAAATTTAATTTTCCATCCTGCTTTTACTACCCTTCCTTGTTTTGTTTTGCTTTTCACTGTATACAGCTTTGTTTAATGTGACATTATTTGCATGTTTTATGCTTTTAGCTAAAAATAGAAATAGTAATGCTAAAAATAGCTTGCATGTGCTTTAAATAGAAATTTTGTTGCTAAATATAGAACATCTGTCTTGATGGCTTATAATAGTTATATTTTCATTTTGCTAATTGTATGTACATATAGAAGGATAAGCTATTTTAACTATTTTCATCCAATTTTTATATAGTTTGCTTAACATTGTGATGAAAATGTATTAACATATGAACCGTGTCACGACAAAACCAACATAATGGGTTTGCGACCAGCATGGATCCAGACCAGCCTGCGCATCTGCGCAGTCTGATCAGGATCCATACTGTTCGCTTACAAACCCTATTACAAGTAAAGAAACTGATAGCGAACAGCATGGATCCTGATCAGACTGCGCGGAAGCGCAGGCTGGTCTGGATCCATGCTGGTCGCAAACGCACTATGTTGGTTTTGTCGTGACATGGCTCATTATTATTATATATTTTTTTGAAAGGAAAATTCATGGTCCCTTGAAACTTGAAATACAAAGCGCCACCTGAACTTGTTTGAATCAATTTTCTAGACAATTATGAAAAAAGAATGAAATTCATTTGGTGATTATATTTGTAAACATAACATTATTACAGTCAATAAACTACTATTACAGTCATTAAACCATTTTTACAGTTAAAAACCATTATCACAAAACACTAGAATTACATTAAAAAATCAAAGTATAGTCAGTTTACTGGTATTACTGCATAAAACTATTATCACACTCAATAAACTATTATTAGAATAAAAAAATCATTATTACAGTCAAAACATAAGTACAGTCAATAGACCAGTATTACAGTCAATAAACCATGCTCACAGTCAATTAGACGTGATTACAGTCAGTTAACCATTAAAGTGAAACTATATTTTTGTTTCAAAAGCAGTTACTGTGCATATTATACATCAATTTTTGATTAGCATATTCAGAGAAAGTGCATTTTTATAGATTGATAAATACTTTTTTATACGCCCATTTGAAAAACAGGTTACACTATAAATTTACACAATTGAATAACCAAAAATGTTTTAACATGAATAACTTGTGTGGTTGAGAATTGTAATTTTGCTGTGAGCCACTTAGTTCTGGGAACGTATTTAACGAGTGACAAACTAACTTAACTTATAAAAATTTATGATACATGTACATTGCTTAAAATTTTTATTGAGTTATAACTTTATCAAAGTTAATTCATCATTACTTTTTGGTTGTGTTTCCTTGACAAAAATACTTAAAAAAGGTTGTTAGGTCAAGGCTTTTTCTTTATACTATTCAAACTTAGAATTTAAATTTCTAGTGTGGTTTTAGATGTAATAAAAATTTTATAGTGGCATGTTTGAGGCTAGATCTCATAGTGAAAAATACGAGTGATAAATTATTTGCCTTTGGTATTTTCATTTTGACTTTTAACTATTCTAGTTTAATTGATACAATCATGTTGTTTTGTTTTTGTGGAGAAAAAAAAGATGCTAAAATATGATGGGTTTGTTTACGAAATTCGAAATTCGTGCATCAATACTGTCTGGTGATAATAAATCAACACAATATATCTCTAGAATATAGCCGGATCTGTCTGCACATCCCTTTCGTTAATCACTTATAACAGACTGTAATTTGTTGGCGACATTGTATTCTGAACCTGGACTTCCTTTAACTATACAATGTATATAACAGCAGTTAGCCTGTGTGTGGATCACATACTTGCTCTGAGATATTTACCATCCACTTCCTGTCTAATATATTACATGTATATATAACCAGAACTCCTCCTATCTAACCTAACTTTATATATATATACTCTCTGCTTTTTCTAACCCGTACAGGCTAGCAGATTTACTAGTGACCAAGACTATTTCTTTTATCAGAAATTTGGGCAGAGTGCAATTCCCAGTCAAATAGAACAGCAAGGTCAGAGGTCACGACCTTCAAGTAGAAATCAGAATGAAAGGTCAGTATGAATATAATTATATGTCCAAAGTAGAGCTGATAGACTTATTATAAAATCATCAGAAGTAAAAAACAGTAAGCATTTCATGTACATGATGTTAAGAAAAAAATGTACTTATATTCTTTTGTCATTGAGTATTAAAGCAGCAGGCCTCTAGATAATTGTGATTTACCAAGTCATTTTGGTTTGTTGACGTGTGAATCACTTATCTGCTACAGTTACGGTTTGAATTTTACCCAAATGTAAATTGTTTTTTGCTTATGCATTTGGCTTTCAGATGATTTGTGTCTACCCAGGAGGCCATCTTTACCTTATCTTTCTTCAGCATTATATCTAAACACATAAATACTAGCAGTGATGTTGAATTGCTTATATAATCAGTATAGAATTAGGCTTGCCTGTACATCTGTGCAGTGTGACCTCACTCTATACCCTTGGCAGCTCAATTTTATAACTGAATCATTTTCTAAATTAAGAGGCTTAAGTAAAGCAAGATAATGGTCAAAAGTCAACTTATGGTTAATAGACAGGTGAAACTTGAATACAGATAGATTTATAATCAATTTCTTTATGCTTATGTGCATTTAAATGTACCTTTTAAATGGAATAATGATTTAAATGTCTTGTATTCTTTTTTCAGACCAAACAGTAGACTAGGATCAGCAGATTTCGTTCAGGGTACCAGTAATTATCAGGATTACAGAGACATGCAGCCGGGAAACAGGCACATTAGTGACTCAAATATATCTAAATATAGTAATTTTTATCGTCCCCCATCTCGGGGGCAAACATCATTGACTGATATGAATTATCAGCATCAGACTAATCAACATCATCAACAAAATCAGCCGCAGCATACGTTAGGGATACTTCCGCGAGGCCCCACCCCATCACATGATAAACAACAGCAGTACCCTTTTAGTAATCAAAGGGGTCAAACTCCTACTAATGAGTATGACCGTAATGTTAACTCACACCATGCAAACGGAAATTATCAAGTGTTTCATCGAATTCAAGCGCCACAAAATGTTTCTGTAGGAGAAAGGCGAAATTATGCAGACTATGATGAAATTCGAAGGGGTAATATGAATGTGAATAGAACTAACTTGACCTCAAATAGAGATCATGTGACTAGACAGGAAGTGCCGCCACCTAGTGGTGGAAATTATAGTAACTCATCATATGCATACAGAGATCCTGTTTTTACGTCAGTGGCGGGAAAACGGCCAGTGAAATCATTATCGCAACAACCAAATTCAGCAAAAGTGTGACAGATTGTGGAAGATCTTTATATGCCATAGACAGATTGATTTATTTACACAGAAATTACCGGAGTGAAAACAGAACTCTTCATTATATCATAACTTAATTCTCTTTTCCAGAAATTATAATATGTAATGAAGAAAATTTCTAAATACCTTGAAAAGGGGATTTAATACATTGTATATGTAGATTTTTTTTAAAACTAACCTTCAGGTGTTACATATTATTCATTTACAAAAGGTACAAATTAAACAAACACTGTCCAAAATATTGAGACAAAGTTCAATTTATAACAAAAATAGAGAATGTCTTTTGTTTTTAGTGATATTTATGTTACTTGAAATATTTGTATATTTACATTATGAAATTATTCAAGACTAGATCTGCATGATTCTTTATGATGTTTTTTTTTTTATGTCTCCCCAAAATTTTTGATGAAGCTTATAGTTGCCGGTTTGTCCTCCTTGCTTACTTACTCTCTTACTTATTTACCTTTTCTCATAGCACCCTCATTTATTAACAGAAATCTTAAATATTTGGTCCATTTGCACCCTTACACAGTTCAACTGGATTTCAGGTCATTTAGTCAAGGCCACTGATTCTTAAAATAGATTTTCCTTTGTTTCTCATAGTATGGTATGTTCTTAACGTTGTGAAATTCACACCAGGGAGCATGTACCTGTGTTACCAATGTTTTTGTTCCATTTTTAAGTACAAATATGTATCAAAGATACTTGTGTAAAACTGTCAATTATTAGCTTAGTTGTGAAGATATAGGCAAACCTGTCTGAGGAGAACAGTTGTTTGAAATCAAGAATTGGCATTTGTTAAAAGGTTGCCGTTCAGAACAAAAATAATCTAAAATGATAAGCTTTTCAATTAAACCCAGCCTGCAGCATTTTCAATTTTGCAGTGTTGGGCTTTCTTTAGGAATTCTGTTCTCTATTTTGATACAAGATACAAATTTTGTGGTATTTTGTAGACATCTTTTGTACAGGTTAAAAGTGTTTAAAGATAGGACCCAGCAATTTTAGAAAATTTTATTGCATAGATATTCAGATATTTTAGAAGTATATTCAAGACATTATCTTTTTACCTTCTGAAAAATTAGAAATTTTATACAAACAATTATAAGTTTGTCAAGAAAATACATAAGCATGGGAGAAGTGGTGTACATAATATACTTTACAAAATGTGTGGACACAAAATGTTTATATTTAAGATGTATTATCCCTGAATTTTTGGCTCCTTTAAAGACTTCTATTCATGGACCAGTGCAACCTGTGAATTTATTTTCTCGAAATTACAGATTTACCATTGATGAAATTATATGCCTTACAGACTGCTTAATTAAGTTTTGCCTTTGTCAGCTTTGTGCTTACTAGGGACCAGAATGCATGTATATTAGTAAGGCCAGCCTCTTTGTCCATGAAGTCTAGCAGTTAACCAGCTTGCCAGTCATGATTCTACCCATACTAACAGTGCAGAACTGTTCACTATTCAGTCAGTACATTTTTTGAAAAAAATTTCGATATAAATTATACTATAGTAAATGGTTTTATCCAGATTTAAAGATGGACAAGTCCATTTAAGATATTTAGTGTGGTTAAGTTTAAACTGACTACTGATGGCTGCTATATTTTATCGTTTTACTATCACAACTCCCCCCTCCACATTCACAGTAGACAGTTCTAAATTTAATGCTGAACAAGCGTTAATATACATGTAAATTTAATATGGTAAAATAGCCTGGCTAAAATTAAATGTACTTTCCTGTACAAAGGTAGACTATTATACATCTATAATATAAGTATAAAGGTATTGAGTGAAAGAATTCATACCAGTATAGTACAGACTTATAATTATACATACATTGTAGTTATCTTGTTAAATATTTCAGACTTATATTATGCAAGACTTTGTCAATTAGGTTGTGATAATATATTTTCTACATTTTACCCAGAATACTATTTTTTTTCATCTTTGCCTTGCAAGATGCCTTCTGATATATACACCTGTGGTTGTGACTTCCTGTTGTCTGTGCTTATATTTATTATTTCTTTTCTACACCCAAGATTTTACTGAATATTTACTAAAAAACAGGCTGTGATCTGATTTTGTAAATGTTGAAATTGTATACCAGTCAAAAATTGAAAACATCTGATTGGTTATTTTTGATCTATTAGTTCAAATTGACCAATGGAAGAGCAGTATTTTTACATTGGTTTTTATTTTGCTGTATGTTAAAAAGTATTACATTTTAGAGACCAGCCAATAATGAGTATTTTGGAAACTCTTGAAGGAAATCGGGTTTTTGAATGACAAACATGCTTTCAATTTGATGAGTGTTTTTTTATTCACAATGGTCACAGTACTGCACCATTTGACTGGTTTACAGTTTCATGATATCAGTCAGGTTTTTCAGAGCTTATACACAGTGCCTAAAATCTGTTTCATTGCATTTTAAATTTCTTTATATCTTTTAATGTAAAATTAACCTTTAACCCTTTCCCCCATGAGCATATTGTGAAAAATGGCCATTTTCACTGAAAAGCCTCCTCTTACAAGTTCAAACTATGAAAAATGCTTTAATACTAATCAAACTTGGCACAAATGTTGACTGGACCATTGCCTTTGTAACGACATGCTCAGTCTTAAATTTGCTGTTACCATGGCAACGAGGGGACATCTCAAAATTGCCAAAAATCACTATTTTGCCTCGATTTTTTCCATCAAAATTTATTTCAAAATGCTGCAACTTCTCAAGGGATTGAGATAGAGTCAAAGGCTTTTCAGCGTTGGTTACACGTTACCTTATGATCGACCTGGGGTCATTTTAAGCCTCTCATAATTCCAAAATTTTCTTGGCATTGAGGGGGACTCCAACTCCTTCAAACCCCCCAAACAGAAGGGGGCACATCCCCCTTCTGGCAACCCCCTGATGTATCTTTTGGATGGGGGGCGGCGCCGAAAAAGTGCTCATTTTTTTAAGCAACATTTCTCAAACGAAAACATGTGTTTGGGGCCCAAATAGGACATTTTTTCACTATTTCAGGCCTAAAAAAAGGGGGGGGGGGGTAGAAAATGCATTGTTTCGCGTATATATGAGGTAAAGGGTTAAATATGCAGTAACTAATAGAATGGATTATAAAGCTTTGAAAACAAAAGAAACCGTTATTATTGAATATTTAATGAAATTTGAAAAAAAAATAATGTAAATTTCATATTTAAAATGAAGAACTTAAAACATGTAGATTTCATTGAATGAAAGTATACAATTTTGTGAATTTTGTTCTCAGTTAAAGTGCCTAAGTTGACCTTAGCACAATGTTTTTCTTGAAGTATTTTATACATTCATATCATATACCATATGTTTCTGTTTTAAGTTCACTTTTGTGCAATTTGTGAAAGAAAAAAAGGTTGTGCCTTTGGTCTTGTGATGATTTTTTTTTATCTCTTTTTAACAAAGTGTATTAATTTCACTGGATATTATTTATGTTTTTGCCATGGACAGTATATGTATATGTGTGTTCTCCATGGAATATTAAATATAGGAGGGTCATGGATATCAGCTTTGTTTTTGTGAATATGTATCCAAGTTTTATCAGAATGTGTGTCTTGGTGTCCATGGATATGTATATCTATTGTTTCCATGAATAAGTTTCCTCATTTCCATCATGTGCATCTGTATTTCTATCAATATGGTCATTCTTGTGAAAAATGTTATTATTGCAACTTCAAAGTGTCTTACAGACCATTTGTTGTATACCTGTTTCTTTTTAGTATAAAAAATAATGATAATGAATAAACCTAGATGTAGACCCTGTCTATTTTCCACACAAAATTATTTTATAAATTTTAAAATTTTTTGTTAAAACAAAAATTTATTTTATATTTTTTCTAAATTTGTAGAAATATTTAATAAAGTTTTTTCCAGACTGCTTATTGAATTACTTACTCGGAAATTGCATGGTCTTCATCTTCGATATCATGTTTACACACAGTACATTTTTTTACCAATATCATTTATGAAAGTGCTGGAGGACTTGTTACATAAAAATGCACAAAATACTTACAAACCATTTACAATATGATACTGAAGAGTTTTAATATGGCAAACGATATCACCAGTGAACTGCAAGCACATTTTATGCATGAATATTTGTTTTAAAATGTTTTCTCATCGGACCAATTTACAGGACACAAAAAACCCCTATTATTCTTGCTGTTGTTAGTTTTACTGTCATTCAACCCATTTTCTGTACATTAACATTTTCAATGCAAAATTACTAATAATTTTTTCTGTGGAAGTGAGTATGTTATAGTTGCACTTGGTGATCTTTATTTTATTCTAAAAATAACCTTTTCACTTTCTTAAAATAGCTATAAAATAAACAGACAGTGGCCTTTAAAATTCTAAAAATAGTATCCATATTCTTGAAGGTGATCAGCCATTTTTGGTTTCCAATAATCATTTGGTGACCAATTAAGTTAATATTGTTTTTTTTCCTCTCCCATTTATCTATGGGATAGAGATTTAAATGATATCTTTTTTAATGAATCACTTATGAATATTTCCCAATTATGAAATGAAAACATGTTATCTTCATATCATAATGTTGGATATATTCGGATTTATTTCAGGGTAAGAATTTCTTATAATTCTTCGCAAATTTTGGGGACTGAGAATTTTAAAATCTTCCTGGCTTGCTGACATTATGGATGTTATATAAAAATTACAGATAAAATTGTTTGCAACAAGCCCACTAATTGTATTGTTCATTCCCTTTGTACTTTATTTCTGATCAGCTAACTTAAATGTCAATGTCAAGGTCTGATTGGCCAATTTATGTCAATGTTACATGTCTAATTGACCAACTTAAATGTCAATGTTTTATGTCTGATTCGCCAACTTAAATGTCAATCGGCCAACTTAAATGTCGATGTTAAAGGTTTTAATAATTCACTCACTTTCTCACACATACAGAGCAAAGTGCTTTGAGCATGATATTTGTTTAAGTGTCTTTGTATCTTATCTAATAATTAAAGCATATATTTTATATTTTTGTATAGCCATCCATTATATTTTAAGATTAAAAATATAGTTGAAATCTGTTTGTGTCTTTGTTATCTTTATTTTCCTTGTGATTTATTAATTTCCTCAAACATTTTGTGGGTTGAACCCCACTATTTAAAGGAGCAAGCAGGTAGGAAAAAGACCTTATTTACAATTAGCTATGTTATTTTTGGATGTTTTGTTTTCATACCTGTGCATAATTACCCTTTTGATAATACCTTTAAGAAGGTAGTGAACTTTACCTCAATATTCAAGGTGATATTATTAATTTTTGCAAAAACTGGCCACAACTTTGTTATTAATGGAATAATTTGATACTTTATCATGCAACTACTATGGTAACTGCCCGATAACACTTGCCTGATAATTATTTTTGATATCAGGTCAGTAACCTGATATCAAAAATAAGCCCCACCCATTTTAACGGACTTTTTTCAATTGCTTATATTCTCATTTTTACCAGCATGTGAATTCTACAATGTAATCTCATACCCTTACAAGTCTTGAATCAAGGTGTGATATTTAGGCCTATTATTTCGATTTCAATTACGAATAAATTAGATAGCGAATAGTTTTAGCTCCAACTAAATGAAGTGACGTCATAATTTATATTGCAAATGACATCATCGATGTTCACGTCATACTATACATGTAATCATAACAAACAGGCTAGACGATTTTCATTGAGATCTTGTAAATGTTTACTTTATTTCGCCGGATTATTATTCAATAAGTGAACAAATTGTTTCGTTTAAAAAATAAGACGCATGTTTGTGTAGCTTGTGTTTGATTGCCGATTTGACTTTTCTTTGATTGAAATTATCGCGTGAACTTTTGAATTTGACAATTCAAGACAAAAATTGCAGTAAAGTTTAGTTTATGTGATTCTAAGTGGATTTTTGGATCGATGTTTAAATTAAAGGTAAGAATTTTATCGTATTAGGCCTACAATCTGTTGTATCTTTTATCCGAGTCGAAAGAAAAAATGGCCGCCAATAACAAATTCTAAGTTTCAGGGGCGGAGGAATTTTTTTCAAGAATTATTTCTTTGAACAAAAATCCCCCTTTTTAACGAAATTCGCTATTTAAAAGTAGATTATTCTTTTATTTTGACAGTTGTTATGTGTTACATGATAAATAGAAAAACATGCTACTGTCTTTTGATATCAATTTTATCAGGCTCGGCTGATATGGGCAGAAAGGGCTCGGCAAGCCTCGCCCTTTCTAGCCCATATCAGCCTCGCCTGATAAAATTGATATCAAAAGACAGTAGCATGTTATTCTCTATTTAACAACACTGATGTTTTGATACAAGAGCAATGTATGACCTTGACCTTTAAATGAATGTGACAAGGTCAAATGATGGGATTTTGCATAGTCTCATAAGATTTTCAATTATATGATTCATACTTTAACAAAACCATTTTTATGACAACACCAACATGTTGAATTTTTCTAATTTGACTTGACCTTAAAATGGCATTCATTGGCAAGGTCATACAATGATAATAATATTTTAACCTAAATTTATTTATGGATTTGATAAATACTGAAGTAGCCAAGACGGCCCCTGACTTATTACTGGGAAATTTACCCAGCTACCTTGGCATAATACAACATAACAAAAAGTTTAATTATATGAAAGAAAACAAACACAGAAGCTCACGAAGGTATGTATTTATTTAAGTGCTGCTACACGGTTATGTTATTTTGATCAACTATAGATGTTTATAACTCATTAACAATTAACATATATATATACAAGTACTATGTACCTATAACAGTGTGTATACAATAAACAACAGGCAGACAGACACAATGTAATATTTCCTACACATATTTATATACTTCTTGCGAAGAATGAATATTTTATTATTAAATATTCATTTGTAATTATTAAATAAATGTTTCCCAAATTTACATGAATAAATAATATTACAGTAAGATATTAAGTTTACTTAAACTAAAACATTATTACTAACCTAAAATTTAATGTCATACGGAAGACAAAAATGATTTACAAAAAAAACTACAATTTTTTTTTCTGTTTACAATATTTAATGAAGGTGAATTCTAGTCATTTTCAATTACTGTTTTATTACATACATGTATCAAATAAGGACAACTATGTTCAGCAAATATCAAATTTAAGGTAAAACCAGAAGTGATATATATAATTTAATGTTTAACTATAAATAGAACTATTCTGTGAGATTAAAATTATAATGGTGTTGCATTAACGATTATAATAACATGACTGTGATGTTCCATATGAGATTCTAGTGTCTAGCATACCAGTCAATTATAACCACTCCCCACCCACCCCCTTGGTAACCACAGACCATCCACCCCTGGTAGGGATGCAAAGCAAGTAAGCCAAGCTTTAACCTATTTGTTTTGCCTGGCACTGCTGGGCCAATGTGGTAGATTTGCTTTGGTGCTGTAATGGCCAGTGATATGCACAAATTGCAGCACATGGGTTTCAGCGAGTGAAGAATCATCCATCCGACTGTCTTGCAGGTCAGGGCCTTCACCACTGGTTTGAAAATCCAAAACATTAAAAAGTCCAAATAGTCCAAGGGGGGGAGGGGGGTACGGTTACATAAAGTTGAAAATGCATAATTAACTCTTTTAATCAAAATATTGAAAAAATCTTAGTTTTAAAAAAACTCTTTGTATTCAATTATTTTGTAACAAAATTCCCGTCTTTTATATTCATCAATACTTCATGTAACTGATTTCGCATTCATTTCGGAAATATTTCTTACCAACTCTTTTAATTTAAATTTCATTTCATTCAAATCTTCATCAGGAAGACCTCAGGGGCTTATTTAACTTAAAAGAATAATCAGGTACCTGAGTAGTCTTGCTTACAATCTGGATGGATATCTCATCAAATGGACATTTGAATTTGAACAGTGGTAAACAGCAAAAGATTTTAAGTTGGAGAACATAAACCATAAAGGGACTTACTAAAGAGACAATTGGAATGTTCCAAAATGCAAAAAAAATATATATATAAAGAAACCTTTTAAATCAAACCTTTTTATAGCATAAAACATAAAACAAATATCCAAAACAAATGTAAATAATATACAAGAAAATAAATAACACTTGATACAATGTCATGTTGTTTCAATAAATAATATAGTAATCAAAACTGAGCAGAAAATAAGTAATTGTGCCTTTATATTTTCTTAAATCCTACTATTAGAGTTACAGGGATGCACTTTTGATATCATAAAAAAACAACAACAAGTGTTAAGGTTTGTTTACCCTAACCACTTGGAAAAAATACTCCAAATTCACTGCCTTTTCTTATTGAAATAAAGGGAGAGCACTAATTAAAATATTTACCAAACCCTCCAAATTCACACCAAGCTCAATTTAACACTTAGAATGCACATTTGGGAAAATTAGTAAAAACAAAAACCCCTCCTATATTCAATGCCTTTCAACATATTAATCGGCATACTTGAATATATTTTTACAATTTTATTTGAAGGAAACTTAAAATCATAAAATATTTGTCAACAGGCATCACACATTTTCAACATTCTGTTTTCTAAAGTTCTACTTAATTTTCCCCATATAAACATATCAAACAAGAAAAAAAACGTAATTGCTTAATGTAAATTGCACCAAAAAAAGCCACCCCTCAACATACAAATTGCATACTTTGTAAGTAAAAGAACGTCATGTAATTATGCCAAAAATAACAAAAGACCTATTGCATCTGCCAATAGATATGTAATATATGATATCTAAATAAACAATTATTCATGTAAATACATGTATGTTATAACTAGAAAATTTAAACAACATAAAATGATAACTAAGTATATGTATAGTATAATTTAAACATCTATCACATGACATCATTTGTTTTCAATGTTTTTGATATTTATGAAGAAATTTTTATAGGTTATATGACCCTATATAAATGGTTGTTTGTATATATGACTTGAGCCAAATGGCCACTGCTATATTGCAAATAAGCGTTTATATATGACCATATAACCCATCACGAAATTTTTTATCCAATTAATAATACTACAAATTTCTTTAATTATAGAAAAAAAAATGGAATTACTTCATAAATGGCCTGCAGTCATGTATACAGATTATATAAATGTCAGTTATTGACAAACTTGCAGTATTATAAAACAAAGTAATTTAACAATTATATATTTCTTTAACCCTTAGCCTCCTTGCGGCAACAAATGTCGTCAAAACCACCAGTGCAGAACCAAGACCAGCAAGAACTTCCATTCTGTCTGATCATAGTCTGCACTGTTCACTACTCAGTTAGTACATATTTTTCTTATTTTCCCTAAAATGTTACATGACTATGTCCAGATTGAAAGGTGGACAAAGGCCATTTCAGAAATTATGGGTGGGAAGTGTTTAATATAACATCTCACGACAATCATCAAAGTACAGCTATCACAATACAGACATTTTCTGGCTTTATTTTATGTCATCAACACATGTGTTGTTGTTTAAAATTAAGTTATTTAAACTTAGTATTCATACTACAGTCTTCTCCCTTATAATGCTTTTCTAGATTCATTTAATGCAAGTTTCAATAAAACAACTATATGTTAGGTCCTATGTATATACTTGCTTTATGCTTACATTGGTATCAGGCCAACTGAATTGTAAAAAAAATCTCCTTTAAATGAATATAAATTCAAATATAAAGTCAAATACCTAATTCTCATAAATTTAACTTTTCAACTGTATAGTACATATATATTGACGTAATATCTGATTCTTTTCAAAATATTCTATATTTTACTAAAAGCATTTCACTAAGATGCTTCTCTTGTTTTTTATTTCGTTCTAGAAAAGTATTCTAAACTTAAATTAAATTAATCTTTGAACGTCAGAGATCATTTTTTTCTTAAAATGCCCATTATATACAGACCAATAAATCATTGATTATCATTATTTATTGACCAGGTAAAATAACAACCAAAATCTACAAGTTCTACAACCACAGTATACCATCATAGGTAATCCATTAATATTAACAACAGTTTATTAAAACTTCTACAAGCACTAAATGTGATCATATTATGTATGGCCTCTAATGTAAATACTGTCCCAATCATAGTTTAACCAGATAAACAATGATGGACAGTGCTTTATTGTGCAACTTGATCGCCGCCACCAAACTGCTCTGGCATAACATAAGAGATATCGTCCCATGGATGTCTGTACAGACCTTGTTTCAACCTCTTCTGGTCTAGGAAATGACCTAAAAATGTAAAATTTTATCATGTTATCACATGACAAAAAGTATTATTTTCATTATATATAGAGGATATTGAATAAGTGTAAGTTCAATACTGAATTTATTGAGTTGAATAAAATTATATTATGACAAATATAATATTCTATTAATCACATAACTTGAGAAGTACTGTTTTTTCACTTAAAACAATCTTTTTTTTCTCCCTCTAGTATAACGCTTATATCTAACATTCTGTGACCACTAATGGTTATTGACAATCAACAGGTCATTAAAGACCAAAGGTCGCAAATGACCAAAAAGAGTTCTATATCCATTAAAGAGTTATACATAACAATGTAAAGAAATTTGTTACTTACCAATAAATCCCATACTTCTACCAAGTACAAACAGTCCATTCAATGCTCCTATCTCTATAAACTCTTGTGCTTCCTCTCTGAAAATTGTATTATAATATCCATATAACAGAGGTAGTATACTTTCTTCAGTCATCGAATTTAGCACTGGCCCGGTGGCTCATGGCCAGTGAAAAATAGTTTGGGCCAGTGAAAATTTTAAGAAAATTTAGTTAAATATACTGGCATGCGAGCAGTTCCTGTACAGAAGCAGTACCCGTATTTTTCATTTAAACGCTTGATTTTTACATGCATTCTTCAAAAATTCATTTCAAATCAAGCAGATACATAAACGAGACAAAATCTAAGTGTCAGTTCGGCAGTACGTATAAAAAGTCTCATTTTAAATCACTTTCACCTGTGCGTTGTCAAAACGTGACCTTGTTTTATCTGGGGGAATTCCGTCTCTGCGCGCATGCGCAAACATACTTACACGTGAGGCATGTTAAAAGGTTTTCCACTAATACCACCTGTTTACAGATAAGAAGGCAATGTGATGAAAACTTGTTTAATTATCAGAATTTTGACCAATATTACTATATAAAATAATTTTATGGCTTTGATGCGTAAAATATCATGCATACAAGCATGCCATCGCATGTGAATGCGTTGGGGGTAACTGTACCGGGTAATAGATACACGCGTTTAGTCTACTTTCTATTTTCTGAATTACATCTATTTATCTCTTAGAAAATGGTCTGTTCAACAATGATAAATGAAAAATAGGTCCGATATAAAAAAATTGTATAAATATAATGGGTTAAATTTTATGTACGGGAACTACTTCTCTTTATACAAAATAATGGATATTTTCGGTACCCCATACGAGGCCTCATAACTAAGGGTTATTCTATGTTTAGAACATGATGGAATTTCCATGATTTGTGTGACGAGCCGAATATTGATGTGTAACATTTAAATTTTGGTGAGTGAGCGTAATAAAAAATAATGATTAAGTAACTACGATTTTTGTACGGAAACTGCTCGCATGCCAGTATAGTAGAATAAATTCAAAACTGGAATTCGGGCTAGTCTTAAATTCATTGACTGTTTCTCACTATCAGCCCTTGCAACATCATAGATTATTATGTCATAAAGGTACCTTTTAGCAGTTTGGTCTAACCTTAAATAATCATATTAGGGGTCACACAGCCAATTTCCAGTTTTTATGGAAAAGGATTACAAGGTTTACTTGTCAAGGAAGAACACATGTATCCCCTTGGGCATTATTTCAGGCACAAGCGGGCACTATACAGTCATTGACAAAGATCAAAGCATGCAGTCTACAATTGATATGTCAAGATATGAGCTTGTTTTAAGACTATAAAATACAGTATAACATAATTATACAAACCTGGTGAAACAGCCACAATTCCTTAACAGATCTACAAATGCCACGCCAATAAATCCATCCACATTCAATATGAGGTTTGGTTTCTGTGAATACAAAAATAAAACAATGTTCTTTAAAATAAAAAAAAAACAACACAAAACAACCTTGTTTAAATTGTGCTAAAGTTTCAAAATCTACATTACAGATTAAGATAAATATTACTATTACAAATTTAGGTCATACAAGGTCATGGAGAAATTTTTGCGTGACCGGGGATTGAACCAGCAACCTCTGGAATACAAATCTGATGTTCTCCCTATTAAGCTAAGCAGACGGACCTTTCCAGAATCAACTCGCGCAATGCAATATATCAGAATAGCCAATGTATGCAATATTTTTATTATATTTTATATATTTATATTTCTTTGTCCTTGCATATAACACATTTAAAATAGGCCAATAGAAATCCTTACCTTCGATGTTGTTATTTTCTCCACTTCAATGGCATAATCTAATATTGGTGTAGACGGGAAATTTTTCTGTGCATATTCTTTTAAAATTACTACTCTCATATCAGGGTTGTTTATCTGTAATAATAAATAATATAAAATACAAATAAGCCCTGTCAGTGCTAGCAAAAATAACAACTTGTCTATGTGGCTAAAAATATGTGTCCCCTGACAATTAAATACAACGGCTTTTGTCTGCCTGGTCAAACTCATGGAATAAGAATTTTTGTCCTATTCACAAATTTCATGAAAGGGCTTTTGTCCCCTCTGTCAAAAATGCATAAATTTCAATTGACAACTATTGTTCATGCAACCTATTTCTTAATGGAAGGGCTAATTTCTCCTCTGTCTGGCCAGCTTTTTTTTTTTTTCAAAATAAGTACATGTACTGACTGTATGCAAACAGTGCAGGGCATAATCACTGACGTGCTAGCTGATTTTGATCTGCACTAGTGACATGGGTAGATCAGCAGACAAGGGATTGATCCAAACAATATCTTATTTCCAACTTGTACAACATGAATATACATGTATACAATAACACAATGAAAAATTTCTTGGATTTGGGAAACAATTAAAATTCCTTTCCACAAAAGACTCAAGGTTAAAAACTTATTTAAACAACTTACAGATTTAACTCTATGTCCTATACCCATTATAAGTTTTCCCTTCTTCCTCATAGAGTTAACAAAGTCCATGGGTATCATACCAGAGTCCACGGCATCACTGAACTGTTTAGCTGCTGCATCCAAAGCACCACCGAATCTGTCACCCTTAAATATCCATTGTAATAATGTTTCTAATAGTAATCAATAATGGTAATACAGACTTTTTTTTGGTGGGGGGTTGGGGAGGGGGGTTTACGTGGTACCAACACAGTAAAGGTCATATAGTGACGTTCCACCTTTCTGTGAATTATTTCAGACACAAACGGGCAAGTAGAACCACTAATGTTCTGTAAGCTTCACATAAAAGAATCCAAAGTCCTTGTTGAGATTCAAACCACAGCAAGGAGGGGCAAGAGGTTTGAAATCAACGACTTTAACCTGATTTTTCTTTGCAGAAATCATGACACTTTTAGATTAATGGTGATATTTTAAAAATAAATGTGATATTTTGAAACAATTCTTGTGATATTTTATTTAAAGAAATTGTTATAAATGTAGAGAAATTGTGATATTTTATTCAATAACCAAAATATATTTATTTTAGAGAACTCATGATTATTCTAGTGTACTAATGAGTAATGATGCTTTTTTACAATAATTATGATATTTTTTACAACAATCATGATGATTTTTTAGTAGCCTTGATATTTGCCTTAGTAATCATGATGCTTTTAAGGTATTTTTCAAATATTTCACACAATCATCAAAACTGAGGGATTCAAAACAGTTTACACAATGGAGCAATTTTAATTAAAGTAATTGAATGAACATACAATAGTAAGAAGACCAGATGTTAGACAGGAGATGAGATCTTTGCCAGCACGAGCGCAGACTATTGTGTTGTGAGCACCAGACACCGCAGGTCCATGGTCTGCAGTTACCATTAAACACATCTCTATAAACTTTGTGGCATATCGTGGAAGCCTACAAGAATAAAATGGTTAAAGTTTAAATCACTCAATCATTTGCCTATGTTAACAGTATAGAGCAAAACCGACCTGTATTTTCATACGATTCTACTCAATATGAATTGAAAACTGCTTAATATTAACACTTTTTTTAAATTTTATCATAATGTAATCAAAATCTTTCACAACTGAACAGTTCCAAATTCAAAGCAACATAAGTCCATTACTTTAAGCATGTTAGAATGGAACTACATGTCCATTACGTTAAGCATATAATTATATAATTAAAATAATATGCCATTTTTTTCTTGCCCTGAAGTACAATATATGCATGGTTTATTGTTCAAATACTTCGTAATAAACCACTAAAGTCTTATAGCCTTCATGATTATACTATCCAGCCTTCATGATTATATTAATTCACAGCTTTACTCAAACCGAGAATTATTTGATAACAATGACCTCACAATTGAGACCCCTTTATTTAGTACAAGAGGGCCCAGAGGGCCCTGGATCGCTCACCTGAGAAATAGGTTAAACGGTCAAAGTGGAGCCCCTTTTCACCCCAGCATAAATAGCTAAAATTAAAACATCATGAAAAACACCAGATTTACACCAGGTTTACAGTAAATATAAAAACAAGAACTGTCAGAGGACAGTAACGCTCGACTATTCGAAGATGTCACAAGGGTGTTTCATTGAGTATAATAATGCTTTCCTATATGAATACATAAAATTGTCCAAAAAGGTACAAAGGCTTGTTATTAAGATGTTTTATTGAGTTAATCACTGCTTTATTATTATGAATGCATAAAATTGTTCCAAAAAAGGCACAAACCCTTCAGTAAGTTTTGGAGATAACAGCTTACAAGCAAAAACTTACAAAAAAGCTTACAAGAAAAAGGGGCATAATTATGAAGAAGAAACAAGAGGGCTATGATGGCCCTGAGGTCGCTCACCTGTATATAGCCCCCCCCCCCCCCGGCCAATTTTTACCCAAGGGCTTTTATTTGAACAGACTTGGTAGACACCCATAAGAAGATGTTTCATGCTAAACATCTAAGTTCTAGCTCATTGGGTTTTTTAAAGAAAATATTTTAAGTTTTTACTATACACATATAATTAAAAACAATGACACCCCTGGGGCAGGGCCAGTTTTGACCCCCGGGCTTTTATTTGAACAAACTTTGTAGATATTTACTTAAAGATGTTTCATGTATAAAATCTAAACTCAAGCTATTTGGGTTTTTTCAAAGAAGATTTTTAAGTTTTTGCTATAATACACATATAAGGAAAATCAATGACCCCCGGGGCGGGGCCAATTTTGACCCCAGGGCTTTTATTTGAACATACTTGGTAGACACCCATTAGAACATGTTTCATGCTAAATATCTTAGCTCTAGCTCTTTGAGTTTTTTAAAAGAAATTTTTTTTTGGTTTTTACTATATGCATATAGGGAAAATCAATGACCCCCTGGGGCGGGGCCAATTTTGACCCCAGGGCTTTTATTTGAACAAACTTGGTAGACACTCATTAGAAGATGTTTTATGCCAAATATCTAAGCTCTAGCTCTTAAGGTTCTTTAAAAGAAGATTTTTTAAGTTTTTACTATATGCATATAGGGAAAATCTATGACCCTCTGGGACGGGGCCAATTTTGACCCCAGGGCTTTTATTTGAACAAACTTGGTAGACATTCACTAGAAGATGTTTCATGCTAAATTTCTTAGCTCTAGCTCTTTGGGTTCTTTAAAAGAAGATTTTTTAAAGTTTTTACTAAATGCATATAGGGAAAATCAATGACCCCCTGGGGCTGGGCCAATTTTGACCCCAGGGCTTTTATTTGTACAAACTTGGTAGACATTCACTAGAAGATGTTTCATGCCAAATATCTAAGCTCTAGCTTTTACAGTTCTTTAAAAGAAGAATTTTTAAGTTTTACTATATGCATATAGGGAAAATCTATGACCCCCTGGGACGGGGCCAATTTTGACCCCAGGGCTTTTATTTGAACAAACTTGGTAGGCATTCACTAGAAGATGTTTCATGCTAAATATCTTAGCTCTAGCTCTTTGGGTTCTTTAAAAGAAGATTTTTTAAGTTTTTACTATATGCATATAGGGAAAATCAATGACCCCCTGGGGCGGGGCCAATTTTGACCCCAGGGCTTTTATTTGAACAAACTTGGTAGACATTCACTAGAAGATGTTTCATGCCAAATATCTAAGCTCTAGCTTTTACAGTTCTTTAAAAAAAAAAATTTTAAGTTTTACTATATGCATATAGGGAAAATCAATGACCCCCTGGGGCGGGGCCAATTTTGACCCCAGGGCTTTTATTTGAACAAACTTAGTAGACACTCACTAGAAGATGTTTCATGCTAAATATCTTAGCTCTAGCTCTTTGGGTTCTTTAAAAGAAGATTTTTTAAGTTTTTACTATATGCATATAGGGAAAATCTATGACCCCTTGGGACGGGGCCAATTTTGACCCCAGGGCTTTTATTTGAACAAACTTGGTAGACATTCATTAGAAGATGTTTCATGCCAAATATCTAAGCTCTAGCTCTTAAGGTTCTTTAAAAGAAGATATTTAAAGATTTTTCTTTCTGTTGCATGATGGCAACCAGAGTTCTGCATGAAATGGAAATCTTTGAATAATCTTGATAGAGCTTCATACAAAGAGTATTCCTGCCAAGTTTCATTAACATTGGCCTTGCGGTATCATAGAAGATGTCCTTAGAATATTTCAAATGTGGACGGACGACAGACGACGGACGCCATTTGGTTGGCCATCCTAAAAGCTCACCTGCACTTTGTGCAAGGTGAGCTAAAAAACCACTTACTTAAAGAGATTAACCTGACAATGTTGTAACTTAATAAATTGAAAACCATGTTTCATTATATGACATCAATACTGATTATTAAACACATTAGCAGCAAATATAAAACTCATTCAAAATAATCTGGATTAGGAAGGAAAAACCCATATTTGCAGAGTTCCGGAGTAACTCAAGTACTGCTATCATTATATCTATTTTTAGTGACTAACCTTCGTTGGAACCAGAGCAGACTAAGTACACCACCTATACCCATATCTTCTTTAAATATATCAGTTATAGGTATACCAGCATACAATAACTCATGTCCTCTTTCATCACATATACTTGTCATAAATGATGCAGGTTTACGTATTAAACCTAATTCCTGAAAAAAACAATCAAGTTTGATTACTTGTACATGTATTACTGTTATCTATTACAACAGCTGTTGGTAGGACAGCCTGCTCATCTATTCTCAGTGCCTGAAAATAATACAAGAGACTGGATAATGTAGAATTTTCTAAATTCAAAAGGGGCCATAATTATGTCAAAATCCAAGTCAGAGTTATCAGCCTTGAACATTTACCTCCTATTATGCTGTCAAATAGGTATGTAAAGTATTAACCAACTCCCTTCATTAGTTTTTGAGAGCTACCAACTTGTACCTTAAAACTTAACCACAGTGTCACCCATATGTCCTATTTCCCTATTCTTCAAAATAGTCGAGCTAAAAAAGGTTATGAGCCTTTTTTTAAATGCAATAAATTATCAGGGGCAATTGCGAAGTAATGAAGTGGAAGACTTACCCTTGCCCATGCAAAATCCATTGGAACTGTGGGTGGTGCCTGATCTGGTTTAGGAACTATAGTACCATCTTCTACCAAGCCATCATATACTTGTCTATAATAAAAAAAAAAAAAATTTTAACCAGAATGTTAAGCATGGGATATCAAGCATTACTATAACTGCTTAAACAAAGGCATGTATTTTGTATGCTACAAAATATTTCCCTTTATTTTTATTTAAGCTAAACTGCTTTAATTGAAATCAGTTGAGTGTCACGTCACTATGGCTAATCATTTATGATATCATGACCAGCATGAATTTAACAATATTAATTTTGATAAAAACAATAATATATTTTGGCTTGTTTGTGCTATAATTTTTCAATTAAACACTTGTATTTGTGTGAATCAATAAACGCAATCTATTTTTTTGTATTTATTTTATTTTTGTTAAATTTGTTGGCTTTTTCTAGCTCCTTAGTGAATAAAGAAGTATGAAGTATAAACTCTACAGCTATAGAACTGTACTCGCATAAACAACAACAAGAAATGCCCATACAATATTATAATATTCTCAACTATTCTTCACAATAAGAAAAGGGGAATAACTGTGAGAGTAACTTAAGAGTTGTGGGACCTGTGCCCAACAAGTTAGATGATCACAGAAAACAATCCCATGTGAAGTTTCAACCCATTCCCTTCAGTACTCTAACGTGCACGCAAAAAAGTTAACCAAAGTGTGGCACCAACACTGGGATAAGTGCAACAGTTCTTCCTATTCTTCTAATAATTAAGCTAAAACACAGTAAAGCATTTTTTTCTGTTACTTACTTAATTAAATGTCCTAATTCATCAAAACTTTTTGGTACATGTGCGCCTGCATCTTCTAGTGCCTTATTTTTTGCGACAGCAGTTTCTGCGTCAGCGTTGGCACATGAACCAGCATGGCCGAACTGTACATCAGATGTGAACATTTTAGCACATGTACCTATACACCAAGCCACTACAGGTTTTGTTACTCTGTTTTCAGACATAGCCTGTGTCAATCTATACTCCTCTACACCACCTACCTAGAAATAATAGAAAACAACCAAGTTATGTTTGAATATACCAAAAAGAAAATTTAAGTTTAAGTCAAATTTACACTGTAAGGTCATAGGAGGGCTTTCCTGCTTTACTGCTGGAGAACTCAGTAAGTCCTTGTAACTACAGATACCAAACCAACAGTGGTTAGGAGCTAGCAATTCTAAGTCCATGACTTTAACCATAGAGCCAGAGGCCCCCTTTATACATAATATGAAACACCATAATCATATCACTCAACATTTTCATCTAAATTGTGAAGATTACAAACAGTTTCCAACAAATCCACTTGTCAAACACACAGCTACTGCACAATGTGCTATTAAAAGTAAAATCTTAAGTTTTTGACAAAAAATTGAATGTATCATTATGGTAAAATTTAAATATTTATATATTATAAACTTACTTCACCAAGTAGAACTATCATTTTAACATCTGGATCATCTTGATATCTTAGTATGTGATCCATAAATGTTGTACCTGGGTATCTGAAACAAGAAACATTTACAGCATTTATGACAATCCGATTGTAAAATAGGTAACAAGGCAACAACTGGCCAACTTGATTGCTACTTAAAACATTTTATAGACGATTTCTGCATTTCAGAAACTATGTCATTAAGAGAAAATATTTCCTAAGGTGAAACATAGAAGTAAATAAACATATATTTATTGTGATATAAAACATTCTAGTCTTTTATAAATTGGTACTGGGGCTCATCAGCTATTGGCTAGATTTTCAAGGTTAAAAACCTTAACTTTACCCTTTACAAAACCATTCACTTATGATGAAAATCTAGATCAACCAAACACATGAATTATCGGAGGTCATCTTTGATATTGTTATTTGTTCTAAACGAATTTCCCAATTATTGAGTTAGATATTTTCCTACCTGTCTCCTCCAATGGCCACACCTTCATAGACACCATCTGTATTGAGGGCTATAATATTGTTGAGTTCATTAGACATACCCCCTGATCTTGATACATAGGCTACACTACCAGGACGGTACAGTTTGGAGGAGAGAATGTTGTCTAACATACCACCAGTGTTACCTATCTTAAAACAGCCAGGTTTAACACCACCTACCTGTAATAAAAACAAGTACATTTTTTCAAACTTATGCAAATAGTTTCGTACCTACAGTTCATCCTAGATAACTATAAAACATAAGTAAAAGTTTTTTAAAATACTTTGTTTCAAATACTCATAAAAAAAAATCTGAAGAACACAAAATGTTGAAAGCTAAAGAAAAGCATTTCTTTTTATTGAACTGATTATATATATTTTCTGATTATTTATATTTTTATATATATTTTCAGATACATGTATTAATAAAAAAGATAAAAGTGACAGCCAGTTTACACAAAACCAGTTTATACTTGTGTTTGTATTGTTTTTACGCTGATTGTTAAAAACACATTTGGTCATATCTCAGGAGGCCGGTCCTTTCCTGTTTAACTAATCAGTAATTACCAAATTTCTCTTAAAGTGACTGACAATTATTCTCAAATATTACTGAATCAGCTGTGAGAGACAAATTACCATTAGATTCAATATCATTAGATCAATTGTAACAGAGAAATTACCAATAACCCATGGATCAAACATGTGACCCAAGCTTACAGAGCACTTATTTTTTACAATCACTTACAAAACACTACAAAATAAATTTCTTTTTTCATAAATTCTCTTCAGAAAAAAAAGATATAAAAGGTATACATACTGTAGCTGGTCCTATAATGCTGACACCTTTCTCATTGGCAGTTTTTATCAACTTTCTAGTGAGATTCTCTGGGATGCCTTCTGCTATAATTGCTATGGTCCTAATCTGAAATACACACAAATATTTTATTCAAACTATGTTTCTTTCACTATTGCATATTTTCTCAGTTTCAAAGCATTTTCACAAATAAATGGTGGTGAATTCAGTTGAATTTATCATAGGATTTTTGTTGGATTATAAGTCACCGACATTAGTTTTTATGCCAACTTTCCAGCTTACTGGTGGAGGAAGACCTCAGGTGCCCTTCATGCATTATTTCAGGCACAACCAGCACATGAGTAGAACCACCAAACAAGGTGTATAGTTTCCTCACATGAAAGAATCCAAAAGTCCTTGCAGGATTCCAACCTATAAAAGGAAACCAGTCAACAGCCGAAAGCTCTCAGAAATTTGCTTAAAACTATCTATCAATCACCTAAATTGCTGTTCAATAACATCAAAAAGGAGACAATTCAAACTTTGTATAGTTTTCATAATATATATTAAAAGGAAGAAAATTGAAACTTTGTGTATGATTATAATATAATCAAAGGGGGACAATTCAAACTTTTAGCATAATTTAATATATTTAAAGGAAGACTGTTTAAGCTTTTTGTATTAGATTACCTGTGGGAATGTTAATGTTTCAGCTGTACTCTCGTAAGCTGATCTTAACGAGGCGAAGCTTACAAGTACATCAGCCTGGGGATGTTTCTTCATACAGTCGGCCATGTTTTTATAAACTGGTACCAGCACCTCTTTGTGACCCCAGTAAAATTTCTGTTTATGGTCACCTCTGAAAAAGAAATAAGAACTCTAAGAAGCCTAACTTAGCATCAAGTTACTGACAGGGTGTTCCGGTCTGAACAACTACATGAATGAATGAATGAATTAATGAATAAATTAATGAATGAAAAAGCTGGTTTAATTAATATTATTTCTAAACTTTTGAAATTGTAAATCGAGTGTAGAAAATTTCTTTAATGTGTGAATAATGTTTATTATTGCAATTGATTGATATTCTTAGTACAAATTGTTAACAGGGACATTACATAAACCTTTAAATCGTTAATGTATTTCAATGACATGTAACTCGAGCATTTGACAACAGATTGGTATCTCCTTGAACAAACAAACTGTCTTGCTAAAAGAAAACAAAACACTTTCATAAAAGTAATGAATAAACCATCAAACTGACAAATCTGGTATTTGATGCCAAAAATTTTCTATAAATAATGGGTGATCCATTGACTATAGTATTTTAGGTAACTTACGTGAATGGATAAATCATGGCGACCACAGACGGCTCTTTACGTGAACAAACATAGTCAAAATCCATCATTCCTTGCACAGCTCTCTGCTGCATGCCCCAAATGATTGCTTTAGTTCCCCTAGTAAACAGAGGTCTCGAGCTCATGCTCTCACTGAGGGCCACTATATCAGGAGGAGGGACTGAGCTGGACTGTTTAGTGAGATCGGCTGAGGATTCACGCCTACTTGGGACAGGTGAGGGCTGAAATTGTCAAAAGAAAGTGAAGTTATATTCAAATTCTACTAATTTGTTTATATAGCGAAATATATATGAAAAACAACAATATAACACCACCTTTGTGCAATAACCCATTTACTCCTACGTGTATTAAATTTTAATTGTGTCCACCCAAACTTGCACAAATACAGCAAACATCTCTCATCTAAATGTAAATATGGAAAATAAAAAAGACATTCTATTGCTATAATATGGTTATAACTATGAATATAACCAGTAGATAACATACAGTACATAACTTGTCCAAAATTCTCCAGAAGTTAGCAATACTTAGAGCAAAGTAAAAAGGAAATCAAATTAAGGTTTTGGTGCAAGAATGGCAGTCACACACACACATGGAAATAATGGGGAGCAAGATACAACAATTTGCACTAATTTATATGTTTTATCATTATGTTTATTTATCATTCTACAAATACTACTTGTATTACATGTGTAACTTACAAATACAAGTAGTATTAACTTAAAATTAACAACTGTGCATGTAATAAATATTTGATATTTCTTGTGGGTTTAAGCAAGTTTGATCACACATGGCAATTCATCTATGCCTCAAAGTGATATTGGTCAAAGTCAGACCAAGATAACTCTTATAATAATCCTAATTTAAAGAAACATATTACTAATACAAAAGAAAACAATAGACCAGGCAAAACGATTTTATTAGTGATAAGAATGCATCAAACAGCTGCATGCAAAGTCAAATGATATCCACAATTATGAAGGCAACAATTATATCATGCATTGTATAGACTATAAACTAGAAATGTGTCTACAGATGAACAGCTTGACAGACATACAAGGGCAAATCTAAATATCTCCCCCTCTAGGATACCTAAATAACACAAAAAATACTAAAACTATAAACTAGTTTTCAAAGCTTTCGTGCAAGAGATACAAAGTTGACAATACAGTGATATATATAAATACTCGGTGAAAATCACTCACAGTGCTCATAAATGTATAACACAAACTTATTATATTAGGTACAAGAATATTGATGATTTGAAGCAAGACAAATTGATCTTAATTATATCCCAATTAGTTCTAGCCGCAATGATGATTTGCCCATTTATGCCAGCAGTACACAGCTGAGCCAGCCTGTTCATCTGTGCTAGCATTATAAAACCTTTACAAGATCATTAAATAGTCAGCAGGTGAGGTTAAAAAAGAAAATCTTTTTTTGGTTGTGTCTTACAATATAGGTCATATGGAGACTTTCCAGCTTTAATGAGAAGGAATACCTAAGGTGCCCCTCTGTGCATTATTTCAGGCACAAACAGGCACCTGAGTGAAAACAGGCACCTGAGTTAAAGAAGAAATGATCCTTAAAAGTCTTGCTTAAATGCTCAAAATACAAAAGCTCAAAATCATATCACAACATACACCATTACCTGTGCACCCTGTAAAATTGAAAAAAATAGCAAATTATTTTTATTCCTTTAGTATGAAAACCTTATCATTTCTTTCATTTTATTTCATCTTATGATAATGATTTAGAAAAAAATAATTTGGCAAACATAGGGTTAAGATGTGACATCCATACAGGGGATGTGACACAAGTACCCAAAAACAAGACATCCATATTTCATATGTGACATCAGCAGCCAAACATTTTACATCAGTAGTTGAAATGTGACACCAATTACCCTAAATATGACATTAATATTTGAGATTTGACATTAGTTAATGAAAATATACCATCAAAATGTGGAGTGTGATAACAGTAACCCAAACAAGTGCTGTCGGTAGGACAGCAACACTCGACTATTCTTAGTGCTTGATAGTAAAAAAAAATGCTTGATACAATTACCTCCTCCTGTTTACAGGTTGGGGTCATGATGGTGAACAAGTGTGCAAAGTTTCAAAGCCATATATTAATGGACTTTGAAAATATTTGAACTATTACAAAAACTTTAACATAAATTCTAAGTCGAAAAAGGGGCATAATTCTGTCAAAATGCTTGATAGAGTTACCTCCTCCTGTCTACAGATTGGGGTCATGATGGTGAACAAGTGTGCAAAGTTTCAAAGCCATATGTCAATGGACTTTGAAAATATTTGAACTATTACAAAAACTTTAACTTAAATTCTAAGTCGAAAAAGGGGCATAATTCTGTCAAAATGCTTGATAGAGTTACCTCCTCCTGTCTACAGAATTGGGTCATGATGGTGAACAAGTGTGCAAAGTTTCAAAGCCATATGTCAATGGACTTTGAAAATATTTGAACTATTACAAAAACTTTAACATAAGTGGTTACGCCGACGCTCGGGTGACTACAATAGCTCTACTTATTCTTATTGAATAGTCGAGCTAAAAATGACATCAATACTTAAGATGTGACACTATTAATCCAATGTGTGATATCAATGCTACTGATGTGACATCAGAATTAAAGATGTAATATCAATGCTTGAAATGGTATGTCAGCAATCAGAACTGTGACATCAATGCTCAAGTTGTCTCACCAGTAACCTAAATATGACATCTACTCCATTCCCACTTAATCAGACATCAGAAATTTAATTTTTGACCAAAAAAAAACAATGACTTAGACTACAGCTGAGCTGTAAGCCTTATATTTAATTTCAACAAAATTCATTATTTTTATCAATTAATACACCTAAACTAAAATAATGGAAGAAACGTTTGACGTGTATTCTCTCCTTCTCTTGATTTCCTTGTTGTATTTTATTGTCTGTATGTTAGTCAATGATTTCAAATATAAAAAGACATTTTATAATATTTTTTAAGTAATTAAAACTCATTCTTTTCTTTTTCACAGTGCTTTAATTATCGCCATTTCACTGCAAGTAAAACATCCTAGCAATAAGAACACATTTAATTATCTTGTGTTCTAAGTTCTCCTGTTGTTGATGAAATCCTTCAATTTGGGTAAAATACTTAAAGAACTAGAAATGTGTCATCATGCCACGGATGCCCCCGCATGCAGCCAAAATTTCAGATGTTATTATATTTAGTTCCAAATTTGTTTGCACAAATTATTGTTTTCATTTTAAGTTCAAAGCCCTTAAAACTTTTCAATGTTAACACAAACCATTTTCATACAATGTTCAAGGCACTGAAATTATTCAGTCTTATCCTTTTGAAAATAGCATATTTCATATTTGTAGCCAAAATAATGGCTACATACATTTCCACAAAAGTATGTCAGTGCTGAAACTGAAAGTTCAAAATTTTATCCAATATTCAAGAAAGATAAGTTTGTCCAAAATCATTGAAACCACGACCAAATTCAAACTTAAACTGTCTATTCCTAAGATGTATCTATATTATTTTCAAAGTGAAAGGGACATAACTCTGCCAAAAAATCATCGAACCATGACCAAATTCCAACTTGACCTGCCCATTCCTTTGACATATCCATATGTCAAATTTGAGTTGAATATGTAACACTGTTGGGTAGATAATGAACAGAAACTGTAAATTTCATATTTTTTTTCAAAGTGAAAAGGGCATTACTCTGCCAAAAATTATTGAAACCATGACCAAATTCTAACTTGACCTTGGCATTCCAAAAAAAATATCAATATGTCAAATTTGAGTTGAATGTGTTGTACTGTTGGGGAGATAATAAACAGAAACTGAAAATTTCATATTATTTTCAAAGTAAAAGGAGCATAACTCTGCCAAAATTCATCGAACCATGACCAAATTCAAACTTGGCCTGTATTTTCTCATGACATATCCATATGTCAAATTTGAGTTGAATGTGTTGTACCGTTGGGGAGATAATGAACGGAAACTGAAAATTTCATATTATTTTCAAAGTAAAAGGGGCATAACTCTGCCAAAAATCATCGAATCATGACCTAATTCGAACTTGACCTGTATTTTCTCATGACATATCCATATGTCAAATTTGAGTTGAATGTGTTGTACGGTTGGGGAGATAATGAACGGAAACTGAAAATTTCATATTATTTTCAAAGTAAAAGGGGCATAACTCTGCCAAAAATCGTTGAACCATGACCAAATTCGAACTTGACCTGTATTTTCTCATGACATATCCATATGTCAAATTTGAATTGAATGTGTTGTACCGTTGGGGAGATAATGAACGGAAACTGAAAATTTCATATTATTTTCAAAGTAAAAGGGGCATAACTCTGCCAAAAATCATCGAACCATGACCAAATTCGAACTTGACCTGTATTTTTTCATGACATATCCATATGTCAAATTTGAGTTGAATATGTGCAACCGTTACTAAGATAATGAACGGAAACTGATGATGACGGAATGACAGAATGACAGAATGACGGAATGACGGAAGGACGGAATGACGGAAGGACGGAATGACGGAAGGACGGAATGACGGAAGGACGGAACAGGGTAACACTATATGCCCCGGCCATTACATGGCGGGGGCATAAAGAAAGAAACCAAGTTGTCAAAAGCAATATGTTACATACCCCTCCAGTAGCTGTTGGCAGAAGGAAGTTGGCAGTGGTTGGCATGGGTTTTGGATCAGTGGGTATATCTCTCTTGCCCAGCGCCATACTGACTATAGCTGTCATGTGGGTCTCGGGTCCAAACACATGAATAGGTACACCTAGTGTGTCACCTGAAAAAATGGAGATTTTTAAAAATGATTAAGTATTTTCAATATTATATTTTCAGTTTATGTTTGTTTTCCAGGTCACAAGTTTACATGTTGATTCATTTGTTGATTTTTCTGTTCATGGTTTATATTCCGTTTTAAGTGTTTCTATTCATAATTGTTCACGTGTTGTTGTTTTTTTGCGGATCAATTTGACATTGTCAGTTGTTTTGTTTATTGGTTTTTGAGGCAAAACAAAACAGCTAAGATTTGTTTTTTCATTTCAGCACTATTCAGTTTTGGAAGGTCATTGATTCTATTCTATTTAAAATCATGGCCTGAAATAATACATGGAAGGGGGCACAAGGGGTCATCATAAACAACAACAGCTGAAGTTTAAACATTACTTACTTTAGTCGGATTATGAAGAACACTTTAACTTATTTAAACCTCTTTCTAGTCCACTTACTGGAACATGGCTGTGACCAAATCAGGACTCAAACCCATGACCCATGAGTTGAGAAGCCAAAACCTTTACCACTAGGCCATCACTTCTTTAAAAGCTCAAATTTCACTCTCTTGAAATTAAACATTCATCAGTGATCACATGTATCACCTCATGATAGCCAATTGCATGTTGCAGCTACTGTGTAGCAGAAGACACAAAAATCATTCATAGGCCAAAACGCTGCTCTGTAGCAGACGACACAAAAATGGGTTCAGATCACAGGCAAAGATCACTTACCAAGTTCTCTCATAATCCTAAGACCTTCCTGGTAGTTAGGCCCCGCTCTTCTTACATATATAACAACATTGCCTTCTATTAATTTCTGCTGGAATTCTCGTAATGCTCTCACAATACCCTAAAAATATAGAACTACAACATGTATGACAATCTTAAATGACCTTATATCAATGGTATCAAAATGTAAACAAAAGATGTTATTATATTACAAAACAGAAAGAATTAACATAGGGTTAATTTTCAATTCTGATTTTGTATGTTATTAGTAGAAAAGTGAGAAAAATTTGTACACAAAATGTAATTCTGACAAATCAACCAGGTCATTAGTATCTGGCAACTAAATACAAGTGATTATCAACCCTAATTTTAAAATGTGTGTTTAAATTACAAACATCTTATACTAAAACAGGGTGAATGAATCAAGGAAAATGTTTAATTTCTTTGTAAGCTCTTTATCACTATTATCCATCTGCCACCTACATACTACCGCTCTGTCGTACAACAGTTCTTTAAAACAACAAATTAACTTTTGTCTTGCTTATATTTACACATTGGATATTGGCATAATTCATTTGAACATACTGGTATAATTGTATCCAGCCAACATTAATGTATTGGCATTATAGTACCTAGCCAACTTTTAAACACATTGTACTAGGCCTATATTTACATTTTGAACAATTATAACTAGCCAACATAACCATCATTTTCATACTGGGACATAATTGTCACACAAAGAAAAACTTGTGTTTTATCCATGAATAAAATTAACCTTTTAGTCAGAGCTAGGAAGGGTCAGCTTGTCTAAAATGTTATCTTACAAAACTTGTAAACTGAACCATTGTGAAATCTGATTTTTATATTGTACAAATTATCCACATAGAGTTTAATTAATAGCTTTCTTCTGGAAACAACATTGAACAAAAGCACAGAAACATAGTTTTTTATCATCTAACAAAGCCACGCCCCTTGTTATCTATACACACACCTTTTTTAAAAACAATTTCCTGTCCTTATTTTTACCTTGGAAAAATTTTCAGGAAAATATTTCTCATGAAACTAGAAAACTTTATTGTACATTAATTTTAATTTAATGATATTTGTATATTACCAAAACAGAAATAGCTCCATATGTATTACAAACTTTCTGAAAATACAAACCTGTTCACTGTGAGTGTATATAAGGAAGCTTTTAAAATTGATATAAGATGGAACATTTTGTAACACATCAACTTTTACAATGCTTAACTTGATGCCTGCTGATGCCACTTATAAAACTCATTTGACTTGTGCAGAACACAATCATTCACAACATCTGTGTTGTCTGATCATGGTCTGCACTGTTTGCTACTCAATCAATACTAATAATTATTTTGAAAATATGCCTAAAGATGATGAACGAAAGATGGATAAGTTAATGAAGTTCAGAGATTTTATCTAAAACAAACCTGACAACACACAAATTAACCCTTTTTATGCTAAATCCTCCCTATAAATGATGAATATCTGTCAAGAATGTGAGATGGACAAGTCCATTTATGATATTATGGGTGGTAAGGGTTAATGTTTATAATGATCTTGTCTTATTTTAAATTTGGAACAGTCCATTAGCCAATGTGAAATGGGAGGGGGTGGGGGGTGACATAAATGTGTTGGTGGCTGGCCTCACTCAATATTGAAAGCTTAAGCATGTCACTACTGGCTGAAATAATTGAAGAGTACATCAATTATTTAGATTATTCTCCTTACACTTTGTTAGATAACGAATAACACAATGCACCCATATACTAATTCAACAATGTACATGTACTTTAAAACCATGAGGTATCATAAACAAAGTTGTAGGGCAACTCGCTTGACTATTTCTCAAAGCCTGATAGTAAAACAAGAGCCAGGATAATACAGAAATTTGAAAGTTCAAAAAGGCCAATAATTCTGTCAAAATCCATGTTAGAGTTATGGACCTTCAACAGTGCCCTCCTTTAGTGCTCTCTTAAATAAGTGTGTGAAGTTTCAGTTGTTTTTGAGATACCAACTTGCATGCAAAATTTTTACTACAGTGTAACGCCGAAACCAAAACCGGTGCCTTAGTGAGTATCAATAGCTCTCACTATTCTTTTTGTTGTCGAGCTAATAACTGCATGAATAGGTTACACTTACAATCAAGAGTTTTTCATTATTTCAATTATCAGGCAATATGACAGACAAGTTGTCTTGAGATAATTGACTGCAAAATCAATATATATAATTGGTGGGGCACTAATTTTCATGGTTAAGGTTGATCCACGAATTTCAGATACAACAAATTTTTTGTTTTTTCTTAAGATTTTACTTTTTTGGGGGGCAAAAAACCAGATAATTCATGAATTACAAAACCCCACCAACATGTCCCTTTTTACAAAACCATGAAATTTCATGCCAACTAAATTAAGTGAATTGACAGTATTCAATACTGCCAAGATTTTCATTTTTCTTTCATTTTGTATTGCTAAGTTAACAGAGTTACTTTATTAAGTATTCCACACAATGAAGTTATAATCACTCAAAACTGCTCTCATTTTTAATTCAAAACAGTCATTCAATATAGTTTCTAAACTACATAGCTTCAATAACAGAAATATTGTAGATGCGTTTCTCAATATAAATTCACTTTAAAACAATAAAAACTTACCTTAAATGTTGCAGCAACATTTGTGAAGTTTGCAATACCTCCCCCAATAATCAAAATCTTCCCTGAAAAATAATTTATCTTATATTCAAATTTTAAACTATATGTTATTTATATACTTATAAATTAAATATTAAGAAATATATATTTAATTCATATTTTCATTTTCTGTATTTTTACTGTAAAAATTAATTTTTTGATTGTAGTCAAAATATTCTGTTTCTTTTAAGGTATCTTCCATGACTACTTTCTTCTAAATTTAGCCCATACACAAAATTAATAGGGAAACCTTTCAAATCATAAGATCAAAAAAGAGAAAAGGTACAATGTATATAACAAACAGAAAATTCAAGTTAACTACAGAAAAAACTTAAATATCCTCTATCTATCTAAATTGTCTTTTCTGCACTGTAAAGGTTAGGTATAGCAACTTTCCAAGGAATATGTTTCAAGGCACATTTGGGTAGTATGTAGACTTGTGTGCAAATTCCAGATCAATCACTCACCCTGTTGTCCCAGAATCATAATTAATCTTGCAAAATATTGATTTTTTTGTTTTTTCCTCTTTTTTTGTTGATATTGCTGTAAAATATTAAAATACCATTTGGGTGTTTCTCCTGGGTCATCAGGGACAGTAAAGTTTTAGCATATTCGTATGTCTGCTGTTCACTGGGAGCTCCTGAATATTCCCCATAGTTTGCTAGTTCATTGGCTCCGTCCAGGTCACATATTGTATCTCTAAAAATTTATACGAAAACGGAATGAGGACAGGATAAAATCATGAAGAGTCTAGTTTGTGTACAGCTTTTATAAAATTGTGAACAAAAAATACATACTCTTATTGAATTCATATCACGTAAATAAAAACCCAACAGTTTCTATCAATTACGCTTGAACACTTTCTCATTGGTTCAGATGAGAGTTTATAACACCTGCTGTACTTAACTGCATTCAGCTATGCAGTCTTGAAAATGTCCTATCACAAATATTAGTATATACATTTTAAATGAAAATCAGAGATAGAAACAACGCCAGTAGAATTTAAAATATCTATATCATAAACATGTTTCAACTTGACACTACTTCACAGCAATGAATATATAATAAACAATGAAAATGACTTTTAGAACATCTAAAGGAAGCATATACATTGATTGGCACAACACAACGTATACTTACGCATAAATTACTGAAGCTCCGCCTCCTGCCACCATTGTCCATATTCTTCCTGCTTTGTTCAGAATTGTTAACTTTAGAGACGCCCCACTTTTCGCATCTAATTCTGCTATATATGCTTCCTGGAAAAAAATATGTTTAATTTTTTTTATATAACTAAACATTAACCAATAAAGGTGATAATAAATCCTATGCAACAAGATAAAAGTAAACAAACATAAAAAGGTCAATGACAATACATAGTTCATCATTTATTTCCACCTTTCGCTTAAGACAGTAGCTTCATAAGAATAGTTACTCAAAATAGTTAGTAAATAAGAGAGTAAATAAGATGCCCTGTTCATTAGTACTGTCTTTGCAAAGTCAATACCAGTGATTGAAATGTATAAAACTTATGATAATGGACTGTAAAAGATGTTATTTAAGTATTTTGTTATCAAATTTCGTAAAACTAATATTAGAATCTTCCAGATTTAAATCCATACAAGTTCATAGAACAGAATTAATGAGCATGCTTTAAACTTGAGCAATTTAGTAACTCAAATGTCTATAGAAAACATCTTCATGGTTTGTTTCAAGAATCCATGTCTCTTTAATGTTGCCTTTAACCAACAAATGCTCAATTAATATCACCACCTTCATTTTCTAAATCAGTATCACTTCCTCACATGAAAAAGTAAACAATGCCTATCAAAATTTTAACCCTCACAGGTTAGGGGCATGTATTTCCAAGTAAGACACCTTCATAACTTTCATGATCGATGTCGTCCACAATAAATACTATATTCCTATGTTACCTGAAAACGCGCACTGATCATTCTTACCTCTGGGAGAGCATCTCTACCAAATGGAGGAGGGAACTCAATATCTCCCCACTGTGCTTTACAAAGATATTCTGCACATTGGTCAATCTTAGCTGCCAGATCCAGCACATAAACATTGCCACCTGTCACCACTGTACACAAATAAAAAGAGAAAAAAAACATAAAGTTTTAACCCTGCACATGCTGTATTTCTATAGTTTCTATTTTTAGAACTTTTTAGTCTGAGTTTTGAGGATATCACAATGAAAATTTTGAAGTTTATCAATCAACAGTATAAAGCCTGGTCTGATTGCAAACACCTAGCACAATACTGATGGCAAAGGCTAATCATGCAAATATTTTACTGCCTACACAGAACTAGTATTGTATTTTTGCAATATACAATCACAATGTTATTTTTTTTTAGATTTTTGGGGATTTCTTTTCAACTAAATTTAAAATTGACAGTAGCAGTACTTCACAGAAAATATTAAATTAAAAGCTAGCGAATTTCATTTTTTATTAATAACTAAGAAGAATGCAGATTGTTTGTCACTCAAGGGGACTTAAGTATATTTTAAACAGTAAACAATTTTTTTTTTTTTTAAATTAGATGGGAATAAACACAATATATATTGAACAAGTCTGAAGGCAACTCCATTTTTACAACAGGTCACTAAACATAATCCTGTTTTCATATTTACAGATGATGAGTCGACATATTTGACCATCTGTCTTTAAACATTGCATTGTATATGTTCAAACAATGACATAAAAATCTATAGTCCGATACCAGGCAATCACAAGCTGTCACTGTAAGCATCTAAAATTCGTTCTCTTATAGTCTATTTCAATAATAAAACATCATCATTTCTCTAAATCTGTCTTTATGCATAGATCCCTGATCTGTCTAATTCTAATGATCATATTAGTGGATACAATAAGAATTATACCAAAACATATTTGTTCACAAAAGGGCACATGTCAATGTTGGTGGTTAAATCTATTGTTATTCAAATGAAAGGTCAGAATATGAAATAAGCACATAAAGTAGAAATATAACCTTCTGTGGCAAGCTGAACAGTATCTTATACTTCAAAAACAAAACTTTTTATAATACAAGAGCTGTCTGTAGGACAGCACGCTCGACTATTCTATGTGCTTGATAGTAAAAGAGCCTTGATAATGTTAATTTTTTTAAGTTCACAAAAGGGCTAATTTTTTTTTATAAATTCATGTTATAGGCCTTAGAGAGAGTCTAATTATACAGTATTGGCTTGACTATTCGGAAGGTAATGTCACAAGGGTGTTTTATTGAGTATAATAATACTAATTACCTATGAATACATAAATTTGACAGAAAAGGTACAAAGGCTTTTTATTAAGATGTTTTATCAAGTAAATCACTGCTTTATTATTATGAATGCATAAAATTGTCCCAAAAAAGGCACAAACCCTTCAGTAGTTATTGAGATAACAGCTTACAAGCAAAACTTTACCATAAATTTCTAAGTTGAAAAAGGGGAGAAAAATCAGCCTAAATGCAAGATAGAATTATGGATCTTTGTCAGTGACCTACAATTATGACCCTAAATGCATATGTGAAGTTTAAATAAATATCTTTAATAGTTATTGAGATATGTAAAACTTGCATGTAAACATTAAACAAGAGACTAAGTAGAAAAGGGATATGAATCAGCCTCCAATTATGACCCTAAGTGCATGTGTAAAGTTTCAAGTAAATATCTTTGAAGACCTTTAAACCAAAATTTCTAAGTTTCAAAGGGGCAAATAATTCTGCAAATATTGCAGGCAGAGTTATGCAATTTTGCAAACTGATGTACATTGTTACTATAAAAAAAGTATTTTAAATTTCAATTGAATATCTCAAGCAATAAATTGAGATATTTGACTTAACAAAAACACTTTAACCAAAATTTCTAAGTTCCAAAGGGGCATAATTCTGTCAATATTGTAGGCAGAGTTATCCAACTTGTCAATCTGATGATGTACCTTGTTACTATAAATAAGTATTGTAAGTTTCAATTGAATATCTCGAGCAATAATTGAGATATTTGAATTTACAAAAAACTTAAACCAAAATTTCTAAGTTAAAAAGGGGCATAATTCTGTCAATATTGTAGGCAGAGTTATCCAACTTGTCAATCTGATGTACCTTGTTACTATAAAAGTATTGTAAGTTTCAATTGAATATCTCAAGCAATAATTGAGATATTTGAATTTACAAAAAACTTAAACCAAAATTTCTAAGTTAAAAAGGGGCATAATTCTGTCAATATTGTAGGCAGAGTTATCCAACTTGTCAATCTGATGTACCTTGTTACTATAAATAAGTATTGTAAGTTTCAATTGAATATCTCAAGTAATAATTGAGATATTTGACTTTACAAAAAACTTTAACCAAAATTTCTAAGTTAAAAAGGGGCATAATTCTGTCAATATTGTAGGCAGAGTTATCCAACTTGTCAATCTGATGTACCTTGTTACTATAAATAAGTATTGTAAGTTTCAATTGAATATCTCAAGTAATAATTGAGATATTTGACTTTACAAAAAACTTTAACCAAAATTTCTAAGTTAAAAAGGGGCATAATTCTGTCAATATTGTAGGCAGAGTTATCCAACTTGTCAATCTGATGTACCTTGTTACTATAAATAAGTATTGTAAGTTTCAATTGAATATCTCAAGTAATAATTGAGATATTTGACTTTACAAAAAACTTTAACCAACACAGACGCCGACGCGGACGCTGACGCCGACGCTGACGCCGACGCCGGGGCGACTACAATAGCTCTCATATTCTTCGAATAGTCGAGCTAAAAATGGATTAAATAGACAGCCATAATAGATAATCAAATACAATACAGTGGCAATGTGGTGGAGTGGATAACATGTCGGACAAGTAATCTTAGAATCTCTAGCTGCATAGGTTCGAACCCTGTTAGGGACAAGCCGTTGTTTCTCTGAACAAGGAACTTTACATTCACTGCTTACTCCTGGTGCATGGAACAGATTCGAGAGTGCAAAGTTTATAGCTCCCTACAAGTGAACTAAAATAAATTCTGTATGCACTAAATTCTAAATACAGTTCTCACCTAGTGGGTTTATCTCCATGTATGTGAAAAAAAGATCCTTGTAGACTTTATACAGGCTTGTGATAAAAGTAGTCAATATTCTGAAAGCAAGAAATATACTTTAAATAAGGTGTTGTTAATATTATAAACATAATCATCACATTTTAACCCATTACTTCATGAGCATTTTGTGAAAAATGGCTGTTTTCATTGAAAAGTCTCCCGTTACAAGTTAAAATTGCTATAATACTATAAAAACTGCTTCAACACTAATCAAACTTGGCACAGATGTTGACTGGACCATTGCCCTTGCAACAACATGCTCAGGCTTAAATTTTCTGTTACCATGGCAACGAGGGGACATCTCAAAATTGCCAAAAATCACTATTTTGCGTTGATTTTTTCCATCAAAATTGATTTCAAAGTGCTGCAACTTCTCAATGGATTGAGATAGAGTCAAATGCTTTTCAGCGTTGGTTACACGTTACCTTATGATCAATCTGGGGTCATTTACAGCCCATCACAAGTCCAAAATTTTCTTGGCGATGAGGGGGACTCCGCCCCCCTTCAAACCCCCCAAACAGAAGGGGGCACATCCCCCTTCTGGCAACCCCCTCATGTATCTTTATGTTGGGGGGCGCGCGCCGAAAAAGAGGTCACTTTTTTTAACAACATTTCTCAAACAAAAACAAGTGTTGGGGGCCTAAATAAGGCATTTTTTCATCATTTGAGACAACAAAAAGGGGGGGGGGGTGAAAAAGGCGTTAAAAGGCGTGTAAATATGAAGTAATGGGTTAACAGAAAATGATGAAAATACTTGAAATTACCTTAATCGTGTTTTTCATGTTTAAACATGGCTGTCATATAAATTTGAAGAAAAATTGTTGTTTTGTAGATTTTTTTATTTTTTTCATTAACCCATTACTTCATGAGCATTTTTGTGAAAAATGGGCTGTTTTTCATTGAAAAGTCTCCCGTTACAAGTTCAAATTGCTATAATACTATAAAAACTGCTTCAACACTGATCAAACTTGGCACAAATGTTGACTGGACCATTGCCCTTGCAACAAACATGCTCAGGCTTAAATTTTCTGTTACCATGGCAACGAGGGGACATCTCAAAATTGCCAAAAATCACTATTTTGCGTTGATTTTTTCCATCAAAATTGATTTCAAAGTGCTGCAACTTCTCAATGGATTGAGATAGAGTCAAATGCTTTTCAGCGTTGGTTACACGTTACCTTATGATCAATCTGGGGTCATTTACAGCCTCTCACAAGTCCAAAATTTTCTTGGCGATGAGGGGGACTCCGCCCCCCTTCAAACCCCCCAAACAGAAGGGGGCACATCCCCCTTCTGGCAACCCCCTCATGTATCCTTTTGTTGGGGGGCCGCGCCGAAAAAGAGGTCACTTTTTTTAACAACATTTCTCAAACAAAAACAAGTGTTGGGGGCCTAAATAAGGCATTTTTTCATCATTTGAGACAACAAAAAAGGGGGGGGGGGTGAAAAAGGCGTTAAAAGGCGTGTATATGAAGTAATGGGTTAACATGCAACACTTTCAAAGTTTCTGTTAAATCATATGTTGTTAACACAACTGCATGATTTAATTTTAAATTGCCTGACTTCTTAATTCAGTCCAGTGACAAATTTTGTTTTGCCAAAACAAAATTAAGTGCTGAAGAAGTATTTCAAAGCCTGCTGTTTCAACTCTTACTAAGCTTAATATTTTAAATTGACATGTGCATCTTTTAATCTGGACAAAAACAGACATCATTATTTTTGGAAAAAAAATAAGAACATGTACTTCTATACTTTAAGGGGCATCTTGGTCGAGTGGTTAAAGTTGCTGAATCCACTTGCCCCTCACTGCTCTGGGTCCAAGTCCCAATCAGGTTTTTGGATTCTTTCATGTGAGGAAGCTATCCAGCTAGCTTATAAAAACATTGGTGGTTCTATTCAGGTTTTTGTCCACCAGTAAAGCTGGAAAGTCACCAAATGACCTTATCTGTGTTGGTGTGCCAAAAACACTCAACCAATAAACAAGAGGGCCATGATGGCCCTGAGGTCGCTCACCTGTATATAGCCCCCCCGGGGCCAATATTACCCAAGGGCTTTTATTTGTTTATTTGAACAGACTTGGTAGACACCCATAAGAAGATGTTTCATGCTAAACATCTAAGTTCTAGCTCATTGGGTTTTTTTAAAAAGAAGATTTAAGTTTTTACTATACACATATAGTTAAAAACAATGACACCCCTGGGCAGGGCCAGTTTTGACCCCCCGGGCTTTTATTTGAACAAACTTTGTAGATATTTACTTAAAGATGTTTCATGCTTAATATCTAAACTCTAGCTATTTGGGTTTTTTCAAAGAAGATTTTTAAGTTTTTGCTATACACATATAAGGAAAATCAATGACCCCCGGGGCGGGGCCAGTTTTGACCCCAGGGCTTTTATTTGAACATACTTGGTAGCACCCATTAGAACATGTTTCATGCTAAATATCTTAGCTCTAGCTCTTTGGGTTCTTAAAAAGAAGATTTTTTTTAAGTTTTTACTATATGCATATAGGGAAAATCAATGACCTCCCGGGGCGGGGCCAATTTTGACCCCAGGGCTTTTATTTGAACAAACTTGGTAGACATTCACTAGAAGATGTTTCATGCCAAATATCTTAGCTCTAGCTCTTACGCGTTCTTTAAAAGAAGATTTTTTAAGTTTTTACTATATGCATATAGGAAAAATAAATGACCCCCCGGGGCGGGACCAATTTTGACCCCAGGGCTTTTATTTGAACAAACTTGGTAGACATTCACTAGAAGATGTTTCATGCCAAATATCTTAGCTCTAGCTCTTATGGGTTCTTTAAAAAAAAGATTTTTTAAGTTTTTACTATATGCATATAGGGAAAATTCTAATGACCCCCTGGGGCAGGGCCAATTTTGACCTCAGGGCTTTTATTTGAACAAACTTGGTAGACACTCATTAGAAGATGTTTCATGCATTTTATCTTAGCTCTAGCTCTTTGGGTTCTTTAAAAGAAGATTTTTTAAGATTTTACTATATGCATATAGGAAAAATAAATGACCCCCGGGGCGGGGCCAATTTTGACCCAGGGCTTTTTATTTGAACAAACTTGGTAGACACTCACTAGAAGATGTTTCATGCCAAATATCTTAGCTCTAGCTCTTTGGGTTCTTAAAAAAAGAAGATTTTTTTAAGTTTTTACTATATGCATATAGGGAAAAATCTATGACCCCTGGGGCAGGGCCAATTTTGACCCCAGGGCTTTTTATTTGAAACAAACTTGGTAGACACTCACTAGAAGATGTTTCAATGCCAAATATCTTAGCTCTAGCTCTTTGGGTTCTTTAAAAAAGAAGATTTTTTAAGTTTTTACTATATGCATATAGGGAAAATCAAATGACCCCCTGGGGCGGAAGCCGATTTTGAAACCCAGGGCTTTTATTTGAACAAACTTGGTAGACACTCATTAGAAGATGTTTCATATGCCAAATATCTAAGCTCTAGCACTTAGGGTTTTTTAAAAGAAGATATTTAAAGATTTTTCTTTCGGTTGCCATGGCAAACCAGAGTTCTGCATGGAATTAAATTTTTGAAAACAATTTTTAAAGGTGAGACCACCAAAGGAACATTCCTGTGAAAGTTTGGATGAAATTGCTCAGTGGTTTATGAGGAGATGTCATTTAAAGCAAAAGTTTACGGACGGAAACGACGGGACGGACGACGGACCGAACGAACGGAACCGACGCCGGACGAAAAGCGATCACAAAAGCTCACCCTGTCACTTTGTGACAGGTGAGCTAAAAAAAAATGCCATATAAGCAAACAGTGCATGACCATGTTTAAATGGCAATGAACGACTGATCTTCAATGTGTATTGTTACTTGGGTAAATTTAAGTGGTTTCAGCAGCCTGATTATAATATTCAAATATAACTCTGTGGTCTTTAATAATAACTTACTGTTTTGCTTCTGCTGGGGCGTTGGCAAGAAGTTTAGATTCTAAGTCGGCCACGTTTAACTCCTCACCCACTTTTACCTCCATCTTGACCGCCTTGGCATCCACGTCCCCAATATCGACCCCACCTTCATGATGGAAGAGTATTGTGTCACCAAAACGATGGGAATATATACATACATAAAACTCTTCTTTCTGAAAACAAATATAGTTTGCAATTTTTATAACAAATTAAGAATTGTTATGATGAAAGCTAATTATTCAGTTTTAAAAGAGCTATTTATATTTCTCAAAATGTAATGGAACTCATCCATTTAGCACTTTGTCTGCTGCCAGCAACAGATTCTAACCATGTGACCAGTGCAGACAAAGATCAGCCGACACATTGTTCTGTATGATCATGGTCTGAACTGTTCTCTATTCAGTCAGTACATATTTTGAAATTTTTCCTTAAAAATTATCTACTGAAAGATGGACAAGTCCATTTAAGATATGAAGCGACACAAGGGTGAGAAAAAACTTCATACAAACACTGCTCATTTCACATCTGGTTAATTTTATTAGTAAAGAAAAACTCAAGAGCCTCATAGGACAAGAGAAATAAACCTTAAACCTCCTCCTGTTAAAAATATAGGGGACTTACAACTAACATGAAGTGGACATACAATGTAGTCTACAGGCAAAAGTCCTCAACAAGATGTTCTTTTTATCACACACTTACCTGTTCATGGGCAATAAATGGCTCAATGATAAAATTCTTGAGTCTTCCAACGGCTCTTCCAATCTGAAATATAAATCAAACATATATCACGACAAGGTCTTCAAGAAACTAAACATATAGTCACCATAAATGGCAGTCCAGCTTCTAGATAAAAACTTTAGTATATACCATTAAACAGGAGCGCCTAAATCAATTGTTTGTATTACCCATTGTTGTCCCACAGCCTGTACGCCAAGTTTTCAAGAATTTACTGCATAATATCACAAGGACAAGTTAAGAAATACTTCCGGTAAAAATTGACAAGTAAGTCAAAATCAGAATTTGCTGGCCCTGTGCTATAAGATAACATGTCAAAATACTGGTGGCAATTTGCAGAGCCAATAATCCAATAACAAATCTATGTCACAAGTATATAAAGACAAACCCGGCTGAACATAAGCTATATCTAACAAGACTTTATAATAACAAGATATGTTTGTAAAACATGTATGCCCCCTATCAGCAGCCAATTAGTCATGTGATAAGGTTATTATGACTTCTGACCCAGTGATCAAACAATTAATAAGGGTTATCAAGTATCTACTGGTCATGACCTTAACCTTTGACCCCTTGACCCAAAACTCAATAGGGGACATCTGCTGGTCACGACCAATCATCATACAAAGTTTGAAGTTCCTAGGCCTAAGCGTTTTTAGTTAATTGATCGGAAACCGTTTTAACATACAAGGTCAATGTGACCTTGACCTTTGACCCCTTGACCCCAAAATCAATAGGTCATCTGCTGGTCATGACCAATCACCATACCATGTTTGAAGTTCCTAGGCCAAAGGGTTCTTAAGTTATTGATTTGAAAGCATTTTTACCTACAAGGTCAATGTGACCTTGCCCTTTGACCCCTTAACCCCAATATCAAAAGGGGTCATCTACTGGTCATGACCAATAATCATACCAAGTTTGAAGTTCCTAGGCCTAAGGGTTCTTTAGTTATTGATCGGAAACCGTTTTTACCTAAGAGGTCAATGTGACCTTTGACCCCTTGACCCCAAATCAATAGGGGTCATCTACTGATCATGACCAATCACCATATCAAGTTTGAAGTCCCTAGGCCTAAGGGTTCTTTCGTTATTGATCAGAAACTGTTTTTACCTACAAAGTCAATGTGACCTTGACCTTTGACCCCTTAACCCCAAAATCAATAGGGGTCATTTGCTGGTCATGACCAATCACCATACCAAGTTTGAAGTTCCTAGGCCTAAGGGTTCTTTCGTTATTGATCGGAAATCGTTTTTACCTACAAGGTCAATGTGACCTTGACCTTTGACCCCTTAACCCCAAAATCAATAGGGGTCATCTACTGATCATGACCAATCACCATACCAAGTTTGAAGTTCCTAGGCCTCAAAGTTCTTTAGTTATTGATCGGAAACCGTTTTTGCTTACAAGGTCAATGTGACCTTGACCTTTGACCCCTTGACCCCAAAATCAATAGGGATCATCTACTGATCATGACCAATCACCATATCAAGTTTGAAGTTCCTAGGCCTTAAGGTTCTTTAGTTATTGATCGGAAACCGTTTTTGCTTACAAGGTCAATGTGACCTTGACCTTTGACCCCTTGACCCCAAAATCAATAGGGGTCATCTACTGGTCATGACCAATCACCATACCAAGTTTGAAGTTCCTAGGCCTCAGGGTTCTTTAGTTATCACTCGGAAACCATTTGGTCTACGGACCCACGGACCAACGGACCGACAAGTGCAAAGCAATATACCCCCTTTTCTTCGAAATGGGGGCATAATAATGGCTAGTCAGTTTAAATATATTTTAAATATAAAGTGGACCAATCCAGATTTAAAGCATGGTCAATTCAATTATCTACTGGTTAATTGAAACTCAAGAACTCCACACTTAATATCTGAAAATATTTCATGTTTTTTTCTTGCAAAAGAAAAAGAACACACAAAAAATCTTCATTGACCCAGCAATTTAGAAACACACAGAATGATAAAATTCAGCCAATTTCCCAGCTACCTCGCATACTTAAATGGGAGTGGGGGCCTGTTTACTATCAACTTGTACATTACACAAATTTAGTCAGGTATATTTTAATTTTCTCTTATCTAATCTCATAAAAAAATGCATACATTTTATTTCATTCAAGTTTGCTGTCAGTATTAAATTATATATTAAGGAGTTAACCAGTTACTGCACTAAGGTGATAAAATATGGGAACTAACTTCCTGATAGGTAAACTTAATAATTATACTTGTGCTTTTGGAACACTAGAATATAAACATTTGATTTAAAATTTCACCAGAAACAGTATAAGGTCATATAGAAAGTGGGCCATCAAGGCCATTACAAGTCCTGTAGCTGTTAATTGTTTTCTTTATATTGAAACTACCAGTATAAAAAGGCAGACTTTAAAAGCTTAATTGGGCATTAAAGATCCTAAATAATTAATTATCAAATGATCAATTTTACCAATCATGTTTAAAGGAAACTGATAACCAGAGAAAACTAATTTTCTGATTTTCTTTTTAATTGATTTCCCATAATTCAACATTTCCGACACTAGTCTGATTTTGTTTCTAACTGTAGTAAATTAATGGGAAAACGAAGTCACTTCAGATTTCTTTGAACATGAATTGTGCAAAGAGATAGAAAATAAACGTCTTCTCACTAATCAAGCCGTATCCACGAAAATCAATGTACAGCCTCAACCAAATTATAGACCTCTTCTGTTATATTGATTTGCTATATAGACATTTATCTGGTAAAATCAGCAGTTTTAGCTAAATCCTTAAGACAGTCTGGTGTATTATTGAAAATGAACCTGTCTAAATCAAGCCTCCTTAGCAAAATTGACAATATGAAGTTGCCAATGTATACAACCTTACATGACATGAAGCCTCCTAAGCCTCCTAAGCAAAATTGACAGTAGTTACGGAGTTGTTTAAAAACTGAACACTAATTGGGAACAAAAATGTTTCAGCGGTCATGAAGTTTCAGATGGTAAGAGGTATGGTATTAGATCATAATACTCCTTATTCAAAAGTTGTGAGTTCGTATCCCACTTATTCAAAGACCAATACATAGATTTTTGTGTTTTTTTCCTATATAATGGGATGGGGGGGTCCAAATTTAAGCTTAATTAATATCTTGATTATAAACAATGAACACCAATGATTCACATCCAAATTTCAGCAGTCTTTTCCGCAAAAATTAAATGCCATGTTTTTTTTATCTGTACAAAAAGCTGTGTAAAAAATCTTACCATCAAATAAATCTACATAATTTGCAAATATAGCACTAACATGGGGAGCTATAACAATTAATTTATCAATTTATAGACACATATTGTGTGGATAATGTTTCTGTTATAGGACAATTATTAGCATTTTAACACTTGTATTGATCCAGTATTACTTTTGCCGTCAGTCATATCACATGTATATGTCATGTCGATACAATAAATTGACATAATAAATTACTGTGAAGGGCTTCTATGTAATTAAACAATGCTTGAAAATTATAAAAAAGATAAGAAACGTGTGCTCAACATTCGTCTTTTTCATATGATACTTACACTGTGCACTTGAGCCATTTTTACAATATACTATATGTCTACAAATTGAGCTGGTTGGGTAAATATAACTTTTGGAAAATAAATAGACTGTATTAGGAATTACTAACATTTTTGTCAGCTATTCAAAATGTCTCTATTTCAGCCTGTTTTTTTAAAAGCAAACAAATCAGTGTAACAGTTACTATGAAATCTATCACCTAGCTTAATACTGAACTTTACAACAGTGATAAATGAAGCGGTCAAGGTTGCATGCATGTCATATTGCACTACTATCGTGTACTTTACATTCTATTTACATTATGTTGTCACATCACGAGAAATGACAATGTCCAACATGAATATTTGATTAGGCACAATGACCATAATAATATGATGTACTAAATAAACATTAACATTGGCTGTAATCATGTACTGTACACGACGAAGTTTTAAAGTGACCACTGCAGACCACTGAAGGGCGTTTCTACGGAAATGAGCCTGATAATTGAAAACATTATCGTATCTTATTCTTCATTTAATATGAGGCAATAAATACAGTTCTTTTTTGCATCAAACCATTTGAAAATATTTTTCTTTTTAGAGCATGCAAATATGTATACATGTATATACATGCAGGCATTTTGATATTTAATCTGTTGTTTTTTTTTTGTTGTTTTCTTTTTATTCATCAAACTAATGTTTCACTAAAACATACAATTTTGATTAAAAAAAACCTTATTTTTGCTTTTTTAAATCATTATTTCATACTTACACTTTTCACGACTGTCCAGCTAAATTACTGAAGGAGAAAGAGCCCTGAGATACCCCTTCATACATAATGTATATTATTACTATCACAAGTAATAAAATAATTAAGCATTCAGCTAAATTTTGATTTTCTAAAAAACAAAAACAAAAAAAAACTTCAAATACCTATCATCCTATTTAAATTCTTTTGAATTCAAAAGATAAACAAAAAGAGAGTTTTAACAAGTGCCCAACTAAGCTACCAGTAGATTCAATTTCTCATACATTTATGTACAAAACATATATATTTGTAACTAAAAAACCTTTTGCCATTTTCACATGCAGAGAAAATTTCTTTCTCCTACACAGTATCAGAAAAAAATCTGAGAAATATGAAATTTTCTCCAAAATTGGTGACCTTTGCTTGTTACCAGTTTTTCTATAGGAAACAAGACTCTATAAAGACTAATCAATACCTTAGATTGATAGGGCCTATTTGAAAGAATTGATTGTTCTGGGAAACACCATATTTCAAGACATAAAAAGTTATAAAACTAGAAGGAAATATCTGCCTAACCAGACAAGGTATTTCCTATAATAGGAAGATGGTGTAGAAAATCAAGTCACTGTGTTCCCTGATATAAACACATCACATGCTCATTGAAAGGGAATTAAGCTAATAATATCTGGAGAGAGATATTCTTATAAACATTTCCAGAAATGGTACAATCAAATAACATTATGTTCACAATTCTTATGGCCACATCTGGCTGTAGTTAAAGGTTTTATAAGAATAGTGTCTCTGGGCTTTTTTTTAAACATATTAACACATATGATTTATAATGTATAAAAAAGGAAATATTTTCTAAACAGTAACCATGTAATTTGAAGAGAGACACATAAAAAGATGTTACATAACTTGATTATTGAATCACTCAAAGATAAAGTTTGAAGAATATTTTCTGATTCTTCAGGATATACATTGTAGGATCCTTTCTGAAAGCTACTAGTAAAGTAGTACTTTATTATATACAATGTTTCTATGCAGGGACACTATATAGTTAGTTAGCTACTCCCAAATACCTTACTAAAACATAAGATCTGATGTAATACTTTAACATGTGGTTCTATAATAACTGAAACTCCTATCTGCAATTTTTTACAGTGTAAAATACAGAACAAAGTATAGCGTGAGCTACATGTATATATTCAAGATTAAAACTGTATAAACATACTGTAAATTCTTTTCCAAGTTTGGGTTTGAGCCATTCTTTAACACCGTCAAGATCTGTACCGGCCTTGATTAAACCAAGTTTTCCTCTTCTCTTGATCAGCTGATCCGGTTTAACAACTAATTTCTGAAAAATAAAATAAATATAGGATATAAATAAGTCTAATTCCCTTTAAGACTAGAAATGTGTCATCATGCCACGGATGCCCCCGCTTGCAGCCAAAATTTCAGATGTTATAATATTTAGTTCCAAATTTGTTTGCACAAATAATTTTTTTCATTTTAAGTTCAAAGCCCTTAAAACTTTTCAATGTTAACACAAACCATTTTCATACAATGTTCAAGGCACTGAAATTATTCAGTCTAAACCTTTTGAAAATAGCATATTTCATATTTGTAGCCAAAATAATGGCTACATACATTTCAGTGCTGAAACTGAAAGTTCAAAATTTTTACAACATTCAAGAAAGATAAGTTTGTCCAAAATCATTGAACCACAACCAAATTCAAACTTAAACTGCTTATTCCTAAGATGTATCTATATTATTTTCAAAGTGAAAGGGACATAACTCTGCCAAAAAGTCATCGAACCATGACCAAATTTAAACTTGACCTGCCCATTCCTTTGACATATCCATATGTCAAATTTGAGTAGTTGGGTAGATAATGAACAGAAACTGTAAATTTCATATTATTTTCAAAGTGAAAGGGGCATAACTCTGCCAAAAATCATTGAACCATGACCAAATTCGAACTTGACCTGTATTTTCTCACGACATATCCATATGTCAAATTTGAGTTGAATGTGTTGTACTGTTGGGGAGATAATGAACGGAAACTGAAAATTTCATATTATTTTCAAAGTAAAAGGGGCATAACTCTGCCAAAAATCATCGAACCATGACCAAATTCGAACTTGACCTGTATTTTCTCATGACATATCCATATGTCAAGTTTGAGTTGAATGTGTTGTACCATTGGGGAGATAATGAACGGAAACTGAAAATTTCATATTATTTTAAAGTAAAAGGGGCATAACTCTGCCAAAAATCATCAAACCATGACCAAATTCGAACTTGACCTGTATTTTCTCACGACATATCCATATGTCAAATTTGAGTTGAATGTGTGCAACCGTTACTAAGATAATGAACGGAAACTGATGATGACGGAATGACAGAATGACGGAATGACGGAAGGACGGAATGACGGAAGGACGGAATGACGGAAGGACGGAACAGGGTAACACTATATGCCCCGGCCATTACATGGCGGGGGCATAAAAAGTCAAAGCTGACATAATACAGGCTCCCAAAAATGCTACAGTGATCCAAAGTAACACATGCACTTGTAATCGTAGGACAGGGTACATTGATTTTGTTTATATACTTTGATAAATACAATTATATAAACTTGGATATTACATTTCCTAACCTTTCTATGTAAAATTTCTAGAAATTTGTATTATGGTATACATGTATATTTATAATATATTCAAATTTCAAATTTTCGTAGACAAAATGTTTATATTTTATTAGAATATTATATTTGTGGCTGTGCGGCAATAAATAATAGTTTATTATTAGGCATGTCATAGACATGTTGAATTTATAGGGCAAAAAAAATAGTTTCTGGCCTCCATCTCATAAGACAGTACCATAGTATAAGAATCTTACACTGGCTGCTGGTACAGACCGGAATATCTAGCTCGAGGGTAACTGTTTACGGCGGTAACGAGGCTCTGCCGAGTGTCCGCTAAACAGTTACCCGAGAGCTAGATATTCCCGTCTGTACGGACAGCCGGTGTTCGATTCTTTTTCTTGCATATTACATGTAATTTATTTTCAGAATAGAAATTACGAAAACTGATATTCTCATTACGCACTTTTTTCTTATACTAGCGTATGAACTTACAACTGCATTCATAACGGGTAAGTGACGTCATCCTAAGAAAGCAATTCATTCATAAAAGGCAATGACGTCATTTAAAGCACGCGACTTGTCTTACATGGGGGCGTGTAAGACAGGGTTTTCTAGCACCGGTGTAAACGGTAGATAATCCTGTTTGATATGCAAGAAATACAGCATACAATGTACATGTAAACAGGACCTTCTTTTTTGAATATTTGTTTTTACTATCTTAAACTTTAACTTTCAGCTTTATATTTAAGCTTTTCAATACAGAGCAATTGGCCTAGTGGTTAAGATGTCTGCCTCCAAACTCCAGGAACTTGTATTCATGATTACTTATATGGCAAACATAGTTAGCTTTAACTCATTTTTTAAGTTAGTAATATAATTTAAATAGAAGTCGTCTGTAGAAATGAGCACACTGAAATTTTAATTCATTGGTGTGGAAGTACATGTATTACGCAATACAGGAAATAGTTCAAATAGAACATTTATTCAAAGGTGTTGTTTTCATACTTGTATATTTTTATGAATATGTTTTTTTCAGTACATGATCATTTTTTATAACATAGCTATACATGTAAATTCTTGTTGACTGAACTTGACTCAGCAGTTATTATAATCAAATCACATGAAAATTTATTTTACATGAGGAACACATTTTTTTCGGGAAGACTTCAGACAAAGTTTTTCCTTAGTCATGTGACAACAATAATCAAACAGTGGTAACTGAAGTAATTATTTCATGCATCCACGACTTAAAAACTCTATTCATTCATTACTGTAACACCCATTCATTAAAATTGTACACTAATATTAATACAAAAGTCATGTGACATGATGTAAAAACGCCGACGGTTCGAATATAGTAATCACGGTTAATATAATCCTACAGTTGTCAAATCACATGCAGTACATACACTATGCCACGTGAGTCCGGCACGCATGTCATATTAGGTAATACATAAACTGTGCGTGCTTTCTACCAGTGAGGTAATTAATTCTACCATCACTCATTAACATTAATGATAAAATATTTCTGTTTTATTGGATAATATAATCAAAAAATATGTAATCACTGTCATCCCACTTGAAATTCTTATTACGATTATTTATGAGGTTGAGCTAAAAAGAAAATTGAACAATGCTCTCAGTGATTTTTTTACCTCTGCATCCTGAGTCCAGGACTCATTGAATTTACTGTGGATGCAAAGTTTCAAATAATGTGCATCTTTTGGATGCATACTTTTTCTGAGTAGGGAGTCCTGTCTGACAGGAATTTGGTAGTAAATACCAAATTGTGTTCAAGTTATGTCAATCATATTCTAGGTCTGCAAATCTTCTACAGATAAGAAATAATAATGTGCTTTACTATAGATAAGCATAAAAATATTAAGGAAAATGAAGTTTTGATTAATCTCAAACTAAATTAATGGAAATAAACTTATTAAATTTATTTGACCGTTTTGAATAATTTCAGTATCAGAAGCATGGTAATTAATGTAGAAATCAAATTCATTTTTTCTTCATTCTATTGTTAATATACCTTTCATATCACTAACGCAATATTAAGCCTTGTAACTTGGATTAGTCGGCTAAATTTTGGGACTCATAGATTTATAGCCCAGCGAGTCCTAGGACCCACACTGATGAGTTTGTAAAAAAATCACTGTGCTCTATATAACTGGATAGTAAAATAGAATTTGGTCTGGTAAACATTATATTAATACATTGTATTTATACATTTATTTTCTGTCCAATAAACATTAAAATATAATTTCTGTTCATTTGTTTCACAAATTTCAGCAAATCAGCATATAGCTCTTACCAAACTAAATATTTTAAAAGGATGCGCCAGCAAAGTTCATTTCAGACATTCAAGAAGATAATTTATTTTGTTTGTTTGTTTGTTCTTCAGGTATCATCATTCTTAAAGGTGGGTGGAGAATTATGGAAAATTTTGATACACTCATTGTACATAAACACTCATTTATCAATTAAAAACCATTTAATGAACATGAAACTCTCATTCAGTAAAGATAAAAGCCGCAACTGCACTCAGATGACCTTAAACAACTGGGTACTTGAAGTTCAAAATTTTATCTTTAAACTATCTTAAACAAGCTGCTTGTATTGCAACACAAGTCCCCAACTAGCCACAGTTTGACAATAAAGTTCCGTTTTTTCTTGATAAATACATGTATAAACACAGGATTATCAATGTAAGATTTTCACAAAACTAATGAAATTTAGATTTTATTATCAAAGTGTTGTCAATTATTCATTTTATTTAAAACATCTGGTACGCAGACACTGGCAAGTACCGGCTTGTAATATTTTGCTTGATTAACAAGCCAGTCTGACAGTCTAGAACATTTTTACTAATTTCAGTTCAGTCCAAGGAATACCAATTCGGTCCAATGATTTCACCAAATGTACAGTCCAGTTATGTTAAAACTCTGTTCAGAAGGTCTGGCTAAGTCTTTACGGCAGTTAGATAACTATTTGTACTTGTGTTTTGTGTAAACAGATATAGAAGTCAATCATCATAAATGAATGATAATTTTAATTCTTGTAAACCAAATAATTTTATTATCAATAATATCAAAAAAATGATATGTAGACAATAATAGAATGTAATCTATTAATATTAAGGTATGATAACAAAAAATTATATAAAACATAAAATAGCTCTTTATTCTATAATTTTAGTCATGCAGGAATGATATAATTTTATCAGTAAATAGCCCATGAAATAACAAATAAAAAAAACTTGTATGTATAGAACAGAAACATTACACCTGGTATGCTATCATTTACAGTAATATCAATGGAAACATGATATCTTTGGCAAGGCACCATGTAAAAAATGAAAAGAAATATTTACTACTATCTAACAAGGAAGTCTTATATAAATTATATTATTACCTACAAATAGAATACAACTTATCCCATTTCCATGTATTACTTGTTTAAACATATAAAATTAATGGTCTCTCATTTTTGTCCCCCCATTTTTCCTCAACTGCATTCTTTTTCCTTGTTGGTGGAATTTCTATCCCTAGCTGCTGTTTGGTTTAAAGTGTGATATGGTTATGTATTCAGATTAAAATATGAGCCGCGTCACGACAAAATCAACATAATGGGTTTGCGACCAGCATGGATCCAGACCAGCCTGCGCATCCGCGCAGTCTAATCAGGATCCATGCTTTCGCTTACAAACCCTATAGCAAGTAGAGAAACTGATAGCGAAAAAGCATGGATCCTGATCAGACTGCGTGGATGCGCAGGCTGGTCTGGATCCATGCTGGTCGCAAACCCATTATGTTAGTTTTGTTATGACGCAGCTCATATCTTCTTTTAAAAAAAACATTTATTCCTTTAGGACGAGGTCACAAATTCAATCCAACCCATCTGTGGTCTCAGAGAAATTATAGTATTTTCTTTTGTCACAAAACAACTAAAATTCTTTTAAGGTTTTATAATACTTCATTTTTATTGTTAACCATTATATTTCAATTTGATGCTTTGCATAAAAAAATAATTTTGTACTTTGTATAAATTAACTAAAAGGTATTTCATAATAGATATTCAGGAGGTATTCCATGCAGGCTGCAGTGGATTTCCTCACTTAATTGGGAAGAGACCTTAGCCACTTGAATTTGGGAAAAATTAGAGCTAAAAATTGCTAATTTGGGAAGCAAAAAAAAGGTGGTGTATAAAGTTCAGATTTTTGGTGAAACTACACGATTTTCAAGAAAATTTCAATTGGGAAGCTCTTACAGGCAAGGTGAAAAATCACTGTGGCTGGACAAAGTTTATATAATGTACTAAACTGAAAAATAGTTTAACATAAGTAATATTCAATCTCGAGTTTGCATTTATTTAATCTTTAATGGAAGAGTTTTTTTATATTTGAGCCGTGTCACGACAAAACCAACATAGTGCGTTTGCGACCAGCATGGATCCAGACCAGCCTGCGCATCCGCGCAGTCTGATCAGGATCCATGCTGTTCGCTTACTAACCCTTTTACAAGTCGAGAAACTGATAGCGAACAGCATGGATCCTGATCAGACTGTGCGGAAGTTTGCATTTATTTAATCTTTAATGGATAGTTTTTTTTATATTTATTATAGGTATTGAATTTAGATATATATAGAAAGTAAATAATGTACAAGATTATTTTATATCTTGATAAACTTTTTATTTGTGTTTGTTTTACAGTTAAAACATTTAATAAAATAATAAATCAGTTATCTGCAATTTTTATTTTTACTATAAAAGCAGGCTATTTGTTTGAACAAGGGAATCTAAAATTTCATAAACACTGTACTTTCAAAGCAACAAATCAGTATTAAACACAAAATCAAAACTACAGTACAACTTCAAACTGTCTGTCCTTTCTACAATATAAAGGCACATAGATCTAACATAAATACAGTCAAACCTGTATCAAAGTAGTTCATTGCACATTCTAGTAGAAAGAGTTACAATAATTTGATCAAATATGTCACTAAATATGACAAAATTTCCAGCCGTCAACATTAACAAGTGAATTACAAAAGGCATATCATAAGGGAAGAGCGATAACTTAACCAGTCAACAACAGTCTATTTTCAATTAAGAATTTAATAAAATTAACAGAACATTACAAAATCTTTTAGTTAGTGGCAGAGTGGTTAAGGTTGTTGACTTAAAACCACTTGCCCTTCATTACTGTATGATCAAAACCTGCCAGGGACTTTGGATTCTTTCATGTGAGGAAGCTATCCAGCTGGCTTACACATATGGAATGTCAGGTGCCCATAAATCCCCGAAATAATGCACCCAATGTCTTCCTCCACCAGTAAAGCTTGAAAATCGTCTATCTACTACGGGATTAATGCAACATAAAATCCGACCAAATGAAAATCTTATAAGTTCATGCAGTAAATAATGATACAGACCTCAGTAAGTAGCCATGGGTTGTCATCCACTAGCTGCCCCCAATTCACATCTTCCCTTACAATAGCAAACTTGTTCTTTATTGAAGCACCCTCTAGTGTATCATTTAACAGTTGCTTTCCTTTAGCCTCATATATTGCCTTAGCAGACATGGTTTATTGCTGCAAAAAAATATTACACAGTGTATAAAAATGTTTCTAACAATTATACCAATGAAAAAAAAAACAACAACAACGATTGAAGCTCATATTCTTCTAATAAAACATCTTATCAAACATACAGTCTTTAAATTGATAATGATTTATCCTCTTCTGTATCGCCCCACTTAAGATTTGCCATTAACTACATCATGCTCTAAATCATTGACTTTCAAGAATGTTTGGGTTAAAAAATTCATGTATGTATTCTTTCAGTTTTTCCAGACATTAAAATATTTTAGAAAAAAAACATAATTAGTTAGCATACAGCGACTTTTGGGTAAGGACTGGTCCCTTAATTGGCAATTCGCAATGTGATGCTAAAATCAGGATTTTTTAAAAAATTAAGACAACAACATATTTGTTTTATTTAGTTAGTTAGTTATTTAAATCACATATTAGATCATTTAGATCAATGTAACAATGTTTGAATGACACTTAATAACGCATTTGATATTAATAATTCCTACACTACAGATGTACATGCATGATATAGAATGCTTACATATGTAGCATTGGAAATTTTTTGGTTTGGATTTGAAGAATGTCTTTATTTACTTTTTTAATTGGGAATGATTAAGTATAGTAACTATATACGAAACATGTACTGTATCCCTTAACAGCAAACTTATCTATTATTTACAACACTGGCATTTACAAATGGTACGTAATAAGTAACTATCAGACAGTTGTTGACGATAAGTTTTTTTTTATCTCCAAATAATACTGAAAAAATCCAAATATATTTAAAATTTTAGCTAAACCATATTATATAAACTTTTCAAACAAAAATGAATTTATTTTATAGATATAAAGGAATGGTAGCTATCTTTTTATGTTATTGTATTCTATGCTATTCTAGTCCTCTATCTATCTTCCATTAATGTCAAACCCCTTGCAGGGACGTAGACATGGCTCTTATTGAATAGACTCCTTGGTTCTTTTACATGCCCAGTGTAAAGCACTGATACATGCGAGGATTGCCGTACACCTCTAGTACTCTAGGTAGGTGGGAAACACTGAAGTGTCTCTGAAAAAGAGAAACTGTCAGTGGTCTAACCACAACTACAATTCTAAGGAAATATATTCTTATTATTGTAGTGGAATCAAAAATATCATTCATTCAGGGTTCTCACTAGGACTTGAAAACATGGAGTCCATGGACTCCCAAGTCTGAAAAAGTTGGAGTCCAAAAGTGCGTCGAATTAATATGTTTACAGATTAGTCATATAATGCTCACAATAGCATTGCTGATATTTGGAATCTTCAAGAGACCTTCAAAGTTTAAAGTTATTCAAAAACTCTGAACTACATAGTATAATTATTGTTTTGTTGTTAATATTTATTATGGAACAATAAAATTATAATGCATCAACACGTGGAAATCATTGTTTTTTTCACACCAAATCAAATTTTATTCTGCTTAAATTATAAGTCCACTCTAAAGACAAAAAGTTTATATTTGTAAAAAAAAAAAAGACGTAAATGTATATAGCGAAATGAATAGGAAAATCATGTACAGCTTCACACAGTGTGTAAGAAATTCATCCGATCGACCATTATTTTAGCAAATATCTTCAAAGGGGGCATGTTGAAGATCGATATTTAAAGATTTAATGTTGATTAAATAACAAATTAACAATTCATTAACATGTCTTGCTTGGAAACTGCAAATTTTTGTGCCCTTTGAGAAATTTTAGGGTTTCTGGCGAATGTGAAATAGCCGATGTTCGGGATCAATTTTCGATAGAATCTAAATATCAAAGAAAAGCATATTGTGTATTTTGGTTTGTTGTCCTGGTATTTCGGCACAATATCTTAATTCTTAATACTCTTATAGAACGTTTTGGCAAGAATGAGAACTAAAGCAAAATTTTGCATAGAAATGCTGAAATTATTCCACATAATTCATAATTACACTCATTTGTAAACTTGAGAAAACAGTCTTTAAACTTGCGACATAAATAGTCAATAGCTAATCCTTTTGTCGGAAAAATTTGCTAATTTCCAATCAACTGTTGATCAAAGATGATTTTCACCTTGTGTTATATCTGGTAAATATGTACAGCGCGTGTACAGTATACATTAGTCTGATCTCTATTGATGATAATAATCGAAAGCGTTATCGCTGATTGGCTTATAAATCGCTTCACTGGTCGATGTGCATAGGACCGCCTAACTACAGACTGACACGCGCTGACATATTTGTGTATTTGTGGTTGTAAACAATAAGTAAAGTTTATGCGTCCCCAGGCAAAATTAAGTGTACGCGGAATCCTTGCTCTATAATATTTGCGTCCAGCTGTAATAAACATGCGTACCGGGACACCGAAATAAGCATCCCCGAGAACCCTGTCATTTATAAACTTTTAATATAAAAACGAATTTACTTTAAATAAAACACTGCATTAATCAGGTCTAGGATTTCATGATATTTATGGACTGTCCGTAAGTTTATGGATAGTCTAGAAATTTAAAGATTTTTCAATCCATAAATTTACAGATATTCAATATGAAATTTGCTTTTTTAGTTTTACACTTAAATCCGCAGCTTTTGCATACATGTGAACCCTACCGATTTGGGCGGTAGACTACCGATTTTGGCCAACTAAGACCCCCTACCGCTCGGGGTTTACAAACTACCGATATTTCATTTCAAAAGCAATAAAAATTTTACAACACAAGCGTTTCGGTAATCATAATCAGTGTAAACATTTATTGACTGGTTTACCGATATCGATTCGTTTTACCCATCCACAGTCTGTCTATTTCACTAAAAATGTAACACAGTCTAATTACCTTGACCTTGGTATCGGCAAATTTGTTTGTATATTGTCAGTTTTTCACAGCTTGACATCGGGGTTTATAATTGCTGATAACAGTAATTAGGCACACGCGAGGGAGACTAAAATCTGGTAAGTACCGTTTATTGTTAAACAAATACACTGTCAATTAATGCCAATTATGTTATTTTGAATGAAAATTGTTAATTGTCATTGGGATTAACACGCATCCACGACAGGTGTCTACAAAATGTAATAAGCTGTAAGGCTATGATTTACATCTAATTGGAAGGATCAATTTAAACTGTTTTAAATTATGAAATGATGAATAATATATTAGGTATGATAATTGATATTTTTTTCTGTTTCAGGGATCAGAATATACCATGGAAGCAATGCATTGGGTATGGGTCTGACAACGCTAGTGTCATGGTTGGCCGTCACAACTCTGTCCTATCTCGTATTCGTGAGAAGCAACCTGATGTGTCTGATATGGGCTGTGTATGCCATTTAGCCAACACTTGTGTACAGTGAAGTCAAAAAACATGTATGACATATAAAGACAGTTCTAATTGTGTAAAGTGTGTAAGTGAAAGTTGAGTAAATTACATAAACATCAAAACACAAGTGCAGTGGAAAAAAAACATGTATGTTTTATAAAGAAAGTTTTTTAATAATAAAATTGGGTTGTTAATTAGTTATCATGCAAAATAAAATGTTTTTAAAGAATTTGTACTTAATGCTTTTAATTATTGTGTGTTAAGACCTTCCTGTACGCAAAAAGTCCGGTTTCCAAAAATCTCCCTCCCAACAGACTCAATCTACCTACTTTTAGGGTCAAATCTCCCTACTTGGCACCAGAAAAAGTTCACATGTATGCTTTTGACAAGTTGTTTTATTGATTGTTTAAATTTACAAAGGTATTAATGGGGAGATAACAAGTTGTTTTATTGATTGTTTAAATTTACAAAGGTATTAATGCGGAGAGTTTCATCTTTTGAAATTTTTGTTAAGGACGTTTTCGGGAGTTTTCATATAGACATATAGGCAAAATTAAAACTGTTCAATAGAATTTCTTTAAACTTGGCATGTTGTTAGAATATGATAACAGAAACATTTTAAACGGAAAAAAAATTGGGGTCACCGTTCTCATTTTCGAGTTATCTGCCCTTGAATTGGACTTTTTCGTTAAACTCAAGGGCAGATAATTTAAAATGAAGGGAAACAATACACTTTTTTTTCTTATTTTCATGAAGTTTACCTACGTTTTAGTCGATATGCAAAATTTCAAGAAGGAATTTAGAGTGGATAGTTTTTTTCTCTCACTTCTTCTTTTAACCTGTGCATTTTTTATTAAAAAATGGCGGATTTTTTTACGAACTTAAAGTAAATTGCATGTTATTATGTATTGTCCTCAACAATAAAAAGAAAAACATAATCCAGAAGTAAAAACAAGATTTCATTTAAGTATGTATAAGTTATCTGCCCTTGAAATGACCTCAAATAAGTAGAAAATTCTGATTCAGGGGCAGATAACTCAAAAACTAGAACGGTGACCCTAAATTTTTTTTGCTTAAAATGTTTCTGTTATCATATTTTAACAACATGCAAAGTTTAAAGAAATTCTATTGAACAGTTTTCATTTTGCCTATATTAAAATTAATGAAGTGAAAATTGGAAGTCATCAAATAGTTCTGAATCTTACCTTAATCATATAGTACATAACCTTATTAATTTTAACCTGCGGTTTTGAATTTAAATGTAACTTCTACTATTTTCTTACTTCATGTCTGTTATTTACAGATACAAAAATCTGTAAAATTATGGATCGTCCAAAAATTTACAGACTGTCCGTAAATATGAACTTCTAGACCGGTTAATATTTTCTAATGACTAAAATTCAGCTAGACAAACTTTGACGTATAATGTCATGATTTAAATGAAAATACACTTCACATTCAAGAAGTAAAAACAAATTTACAGTCTATTTTTCCTTCAAACTATCTAATACCGAACAGGCATTCGGTTAGATAAAATAAAATATCACCCCACCCACATCTGTCACGAATGTAAACAAACACTAAAATAATTGAAAAATGTTAAAATTCGGTAATAACATACCAAATTAATTTGCAAAAATTAAATCCTTAAATGCAACGACCAAATAACTATGCAGCTTCACTATCGTGTATCTTTACACTAACTAAAATCACGCAATTTTGTTAACAAATTTCACGCGATTTGACAAGAAATATCACGCGTGGATCGTACGATGAACTCTGACCTATGTGTCTGCTCGATTAATATTTTATTGGTTTGACACACTGAATTGTTCGTAAAGGGAAATAATTAAATAGGTTTCACAGAACTAAATTATAAAGTTGCCATCTATTATAAATGTATTCAAAGTATATATGCAATGATTTACAGGCACTAAGGCATTTCTACAGGCATTTATAATTTACAGCAAAATAAACTAAAATAAAATCCAGCATATAAATACATTTTGAAATTGAAATATATAGGGGTTTTATTTTAATATACTAGTAGAGTTGAAATATAGAGCTGATACTTAGATAAACTTTTGACCTAGATTTATTTCAGATCACTGCTTGCATTGAATTAAGAAAATCATATTGAACGTAGTAATACAAGTATGATGTACCATCTAGCAAAAAACATACGAGTATATGTGTAATGTAAGTCAACATTTTAAGGTATTACCACCCTAATGGACACTATAAGGAACTAAAAAATTGACATCATAGGTCAGATATACCTTAAAGTACACCTGTATGCAAAATTTAAACAAAGTTTACCGTACGGAAATCAAGTTATGGCCACTTTTCTGAACTCAAGCTAGGATGTTAGGAGGGCCCTAGCTTTTTTTAGAAATGAGGAACCTTTAAATAATCTGCAATAACATTCTAATAAAAAAATATTTTCCCATTATTTTTTGGTAAAAAACAAATAGTTCCATTCCGCTAACAATACACATAAGCAAAATTATGGTTTCTACTTGAAATTTATGAAAACTGTATAAAAATGTTACCCTACCCCACCCATTTTTAACACGTGTCTGACCATTTTCCTACTTAGGGAGCCTAATTTAAAAAATTCTTAAAATTTACCCAAATGAGTGCCTGTTTTCAAAGTTTCCCTAAATTTTTAAAGAAGTATATTGGTTAATCTCGTAAAATATAAAATACATTTACCGTCTAGTTTTGATTTTATTACACTTTGAAAATATCAGGTACCATATTTATTACTAGATTTAGCATAATTTATCCAATAAATACCTATATAAATTAAAAAAAAAAAAAAAAATTAAACACTTTTTTTCTTTCCAAATGGGTCATGAGAGATACATACATAATGTTAAAAGAAAAAAAGAAAGGAAAAAAAAAGTTGACCTTTGTGGGGATTGAACCCACGGCCCTCATTTTCAATGTAGTTAACAGTAGTTCAAGCCTATTTGAATACTCTTCAAAGCGGAGGTAATGCATTAGGATGGTAATACCTTAAAATACAATGTACTTAGACTAAATATCAGTTACTATAAACAGAACTGTAATACCGAACTTAGCAACTCTGTTATGTGTGTGCCGTAAAAACTGAAGTAAAAAACTCGTCTATTGGTTCTATTTAAGTGTTTTATGTCCATTTTATTTTCCAAAATGCGATTTTTATACCACTGCATTCGTTTCAAATTCCCCAACTCGTAAATGCCAAAATATTGTATGTTATGGCGCCATTCATGAAAATCCTTAGTACTAAACATTTTGTATTTTATAGGTTTACGTCAGAAATTTATGTAATTCTGGCCAATCAAGTTTCTATAACATATCGCATGATTGCTGTTTGAACGTACAGAAATTCCATATGTCCCTTGCTCGAAAATCTTGAAGTGCTGTATTATCTCCCAATATAGTCCGTCACTGAAAAAGTGAAAATAAAGCCATTTGTAATTACAACAAAAAAGCCCCCCTCCCCATCCCCCCCCCAAAAAAAAAACAACAACAACAACAAATTACAACAACATGAAAACAAATAAAACACAAGAAATACATTTTTTCAAACCCACAAACATTGAGAGCTATTTTTCGAACGAATTAGAAAATAGTTGTTAGAGCAACAACATACTGGCACGACGTAACGTTTACTTCCTATTTATCATTTGACGGAAGACACCCTTCTGTCCAAAAGTGCTAGTATTTTGAGTTTATTATTAATATTGTTATTCTAACACTCACGTGATTTTGCCACTATAGACAAAGAAGGGGAAAAAACCATCTATCACCTATTGCGTTTTGGCAATTTAATACTCCAGATATACATGTAGTTATTTAGTATTTATATATAAGTTAAAATAACACTTTCTCCATCATCACACAATGTTTCACATTCAGAGTTATTTTCATGAGGTAATACGCAAACTCACATGTTCATTATCATATCATTATAAAACGCATGTTTGCCCTTTATTCAGAATGAAAATAACATTCAATTATGAGGTTTAATGTGCCTGCATGGATGTATTCACCAAAAGCACAAGGGAGTCACGGAGAAAACATTGCTTCCACCCAGTAAATACATGTAGACTAACCATTGTGCAACAAAAAGTTAAATGCATACTTTTAAAATGATAACTCACATTATTAATACCCTCTCTGTTAAAATAATACATGAAAATGCATTTTCTTACGGCAATTACTGTTCGATTTAAATTTTAAAAAACGCAAAAAGGTTTCACACAAAAAAACGAGAACAGCTATTGCTGATTGGTTTCTTACCAGTCGTAGCTTTTCGGCTTTCTCCGTAAACTTCGTAAATAAGGTATGCTAACGCTAAATATCTTCAAATTGAACATCACTAAATATTTTCTTTCTGCCGCAAACACAAATAAAGAGATACATGTATTTCCTTTAAACACACTTAGATATCGACATATCACAACTTTTGTCCGAGACATTTCAACTTCATGTTTGAAAGAAATGAATATTATGCTTTTAATTGCTGCATAAGAGCGTGATTTTAAAAATATCTTACTAATTTGCAGTCAACAGACATAACACTATGCGGCATCTACAATATGTCCATACTACGTGTTTGGCTGTTTACAGGGGTTCTACAGCGATTTCTAGGGATCCCTATGGTGTCCTTGTCCAGGAAGCACAAAGAAGGCCGATACTCGTTTGTCTAGTGCATGTTAGAAATCACCGTTGCTCGTTGTACTGAGGCAATGAGTGGTAATTATTAAGGTTGCAAATCCGTTGTGACGGACCAACACTCTAAAGGCATGCAAACGTTCTAACGATTAAAGGTTAGTTCGACAAGAATGTGTCAACAAAGGTTTTGATAAGACGTAATATGGGTCTAGATTACTAAATATAAAAATATACGTAAACTGAAATTACATGTATATCACTTACAAATATTCAATATTGTCATAATTTAAAATAAACGTTTTCATGACTTGTGACGTTTTATATCGAGCCCTAACTAAATTTTAACCATTAATATTTGACGTTTACTTGAACTAAAATTACATCTCTAACATTTTAAGTATGCTAGAATCAGTTAATACAGTATTCGTAAATTGAAGATTAACAATTAACAATAATTTTACCCTTAAACTAAAGTTAGGGGATTTTGTTTGTTTAATTGGGTTTTACGTCACACCGACACATTATAGGCCATATGGCGTCGTTCCAGCTTTACTGGTAGAGGAAGACCTCTGGTGCCCTTCCGTGTATTATTTCAGGCACGAACGGGCACCTGAGTAGAACCATCAACGTTCCGTAAGCTAGCTGAATAGCTTCCTCACATGAAAGAATCCAAAGTCCCTGTCGGGATTCAAACGGCGGTGAGGGGCAAGTGGTTTGAAGTAAACGACCTTAACCACTCGGCCACGGACGCCCTAGGTAGGGGACCACTAACATTCAATCACTTACAGTAAAATGTGCGGAACTGAAATTCATTAAATCACAAAAAATTCACATTAACGTCAAACGAAACTAATATTTTCTCATTGAGGGTAAACTGAAACAAAATCACTAATATGTGATAGGAACTCCACTAAGGTCATAAAGCTTAAAAAACATGACATTTTAACTTTAAGCGTACACTGAAACTAAATCATTAAACGTAATTGAAACGGAACCACTTACGTTTCTACATTAAAAAAAATCATAAATATATTTACATTAAAGGAACTCCACTGAGGTCCAAAAGCCTAAAACATAAAATTTGAATTTCTTACATTTATTGACTTGGTCACATTTATTCCCAGAAAGTATGATCAAGATATTTGGCTGGCGAGTTACTTTTAGGAAACTATAACATGACATTTTATATAAGAAGCTTTTAAGAAAAAAATCATTTATGGAGCATAATGGGTCTTTAAGCGACGGCTGAAAATATTTATATCATTATAGGTCAACTTAAACTATGTCATTAATATTTATACGTAAACTAAGAAAAATATTTGCGTAAAACGTTACAAATGTTTTTGTTTTTCATTCAATGTTTGTCGCTCCTGTTACAAGTTCAAGTTTTAAAAGGATATGAGAGGTGAAATTAGATTTACTTTTGATTTATCACAGAGCATAAAGCACGGATCAGACATGTTTGTGCCGACTTGTAAACTTTTATTAAAAAGACCCGTACAAGTTACACCGATAAGAACGCCCAGATAACCCCTGATTTAGTAAAATATCAGAATTACTAGGGTACGTACAATAAGCGGGGATTTGTTATCTATTTATGTACTCTAGTCAGAATGGAAACCGATAAATACAAATATCAATGGCTTGTTTTGTAACGAAATTAACCCAACGAAAAAAAAGTGATGACATTGTATGGAGCTTTTGTAAACATTGTTCTTACTTTTTGCAAAAGCTAATGCATAGATGATATATGGAATAAGGATTTTAAAATGATGGGGCTCTAAGGCAAATGGAGATAAAGATAGGGAGTTAAAACAGGTGGGATATTATTTTACTTAGTTTTACTAAATTATAAATTTATTTAAGCCTTTTCTTATTCTTATGATTATTAATCTTTGGTCACATGCTATATCCACAGATGAAGCTCGGGTACTTGGCACACTGTATAGTTTTCTATACTGTCTATATAATATAGATTAATATGAATTACAATTATATATAGAATATATAAGCATTACAAATATAGAAAATAATGAAACAGCTTGTCAAGTGCTTTCTATATCATTTTCGATTATTGCATCCAATTATAAATCAATGAGTGTAAATGTAAACAAAGAGTTTTTAATATCATTTTTTAAGTCAATTTTAGATTTCTGATATGTAAACAATGAAGAAAATGAAGATAAAGTATGTTCTTTATAAAGGATTTATATTTGTTTTTAGAGATAATTCTAAAGATATCAGATTTAATGATGATAAATTTGACTCACTATTTGCACCATAGATAACTAAACAAAAGCAAATTGATAAAATATCTTTAGGTAGGACAGTGATTAATATAAAGTGAAATCTATATTTCACTGGAGGAAAGGTAAACTTTTTTTCTCCGATTAGAAGAAAAATATAAGGAGAAAATAGTGTTGAGCGAATATTTATTTGGATAACTACAGTCGTACATTATCGGGGAAAACTAAGTTTTAAACAAAGTGATATGACTAATATCTCATTGTTATATCGAAAATTATTACCACAGGTTATTATACATAAGATGAAAAAGTTTACGTCCAGTTATGATAACAAAGTAAACAAAGTTTTGACAGATTTGGGACTATGGTGGCTGGTTGCGGCCATTTCAAACCCGCGAGAAACTTTATCGTGTCGCAGGCAACTTACAATTCTGCAAGTGTTTTCGCGGGGGACTATAAACCTCGATATTTTATAACAATTGTTGGAAACAGTAAGGAACATTTTGACTCCAGTGGCCGTTAGTGTGCATGGTTAGATTACATTTTATCCCTCGTTTGTCTATAAAAGATCGAGAGACAGAAAGAAATCCGCGACATATTTGTGCAAGTATTGTAGAAATTCTAAAAAAGGTCGAGGGGAAAAATAAAGGCGGCGACTTTTTGTTCCCAAACAACGGTCTCATAAAATATCTCGGCGAGTGATAGCAATTTTCAGGCGCATGTTTTTTACAAGAGACATTTTCCATCATAAAAGTCAATGCTTAATGCTCAAACTCGACTTTATACAAGGTATACACCAAAACAAAATATCGCGGATTATTATGGACGCAATCGGCTTCCTAAAGTAGGCATATGATTGCGTGGACTAGGCACCTACTATATATATATGTAGACAGAAAATGTTGCTGTTTCCGTCGTTAAACTAGACTTTTAACGACAGAAGTGTGACATAAAAAATCAGTCGTTTCTAAAAGCCGCGACATTTTAAACAATTTCGACATATTATATCGCGGTTTAAAAAGTTTCCCGCGACATTTTTTAAACTGACGGTAAAATTCCTCGCTGTTTTAAAATGGACGCTTCCGGTCACCATACGGGACAAATAATACTCGGTACAGTTTTTATGTGTTTGATTGATATAAACTAATTAAAGCTAATAAACAGACGACATTTACGTAATACGGTACCATAAAAGGAAATGTCTAAAAAATAAAAAGTTTTCTGAATAGCACCATATGTTCTACCAATCATTTACGACAATTACCTTTACTGTTCCTGTACTATGTAGCCCTTTTAACTTGCAGTATTACAATATATTTATGACCATATTGCCTTCCGATGACAATTTACATCATTTCGATTTTTTCATGTACCACGTTTTTATAATCCCATTGACAAAAGTTTGGTGCACGTAAATTCCATGTAACAGATGGGCATTATAATGATTTTATACGCTGAAGATCAATGCCAACCATGTCTTTAACATGATGTTTATAATCTGTTTTAAGGAACTGCGAGAAAAACTAAATCAAAAAGATAAACGATTAATCAAACCATTTTTACTATATAGATAGATGAACTTCTTTTTCTATGTTTTCATTTAGGGAATTAAAAAAGTATTATATACGTGGCACAAAATTTCTCCTCCGAATAATAACGAGTGGGGAAGTTTAAAACGAGTACACCATGAGACTGATTATGTGATTTGTTTAATAAGATAAAATTAAATGATTGATACAATTATTTTTAAACAGGATCTGAAAGTGACTTTTCATCTCGTGTTTTTAAAGAACAGTTTTGGAAAGATAGCGGATTTTAATAATATGAATACAATGATGTAAAGTGATAATTATCTGGGCTTACAATATTAGGATGAATTTTGCCATGCAAATAACTGATTGAATGAAGGAACGCGTTTTATAATTGTTTACGGGTTCATGTTTATGTTGACCATTTTATTACGAATCATTCTGTTTTGAATTTTAAACAAAATCACCTCAACTTTGGTAAGAAAAGATTTGTTTCTTAATGAGAAAAATATCAATTTCAGGACTTTAATCGAACAATCGGATTTTATCAAACATGATTCCGTCGAGATATTTAAAGCGACTTTTCGCTAGGCTTATAGCTGCCGCGATTTTCTTCTCTTTGGTTATTTTTGTATTTAATTCTGTGATAGACGACGGGAATGATTCTAAAAGTGATTTACAAATTAATAATAAAGATAAAAAAGATTTAAGAGATTTTATAAAGGACCGTAAAATTAGTGAAAATATTGATAAAAATAAAGATATAAAAGACAAATCAGCTCATGAATCTCAAAGTATGAATGGTGCCATCGATGCTGATCATAAAGAAAGCAATGACGGTAAAAACGAAAACAACGAAGAGCAAAATGAACATATAGAAGACAATAAGAGAGTTAGACAGGAGGAAAGTAAAACTGAACATGGTGTTGAAGACGAGGGACAAGGAGATGAGGGGAAAGAAGACGAAGGCAAAAAGAAAACAACAGATCGTCGATCAAAAGATGCAAACCTTGAAGAAGCAAAAGCAGAAAAAGATGGCCGTGCTCAGATAGAGCCACCAAAAGATAAAAATCAACAGCCCCATCCGGATGGGCCAGGTACGTTTATACCATTGTTTTCTTTTGTTTATAAATTCATTCGTCTCTTAGACACGATCTGAGATACATAAAATTTTACTGTACGACATTTACTCATATACTGGTATCTGTCCAGGAAGAATCAGAATATGATAAATACTACCTCAGGGAACTGAGATCACTTACCTCTAAATGCCATCTCTTTCTTGATCCACGTGAAATCATTATAAGGGCCGAAGAGAGTATTTTGACATGTTGAAAATTAAGAAATTAATAAAGATGTTTTCATAGCAAGGTTATATTACAAAGCAATATAACACACTGCAATAGTACGTACGTCCTGTTTGTTTCGTTATCTTTTTGGGCATTTTGGTATATTTCCCATTAAGTGCATTTCTTCCTTTCAATATAGATAATTGGCCAGGGCACAAAGCTTAGCATTATATGATACGATTAAAACAGCTTTTACAGAACATTGTTCATCGCGACATTTTTTTTGTCTGTGTTATTTTGGTGCTGTCAATTTCTTTTATCAAACTTTCTTGATACGAATCACCATGGCTTCATGGATTTCTTTTTTTAACAGCTGTAGACATGATATGTATAAGTGTACCATTATTTGTTTATACATGTATATACAATCTAGAAACAAATGTATAGACTTTATATCCCTTGAATTCTCAAAAAATCATCATTTGGTTCGCCCGTCAAGTCTAGAATCATACTTTGAAGCCCATGGAATGGTACGCTAGTGCCATACGGAGGGCTCTATGATCACTACTTTATGGACACATTTGTTTCTATATTCTATATATAAACTAATAATGGTACAGCTTAATCATATCCTGAAAAATTGTAAAATTCGTCGTTTTGGGCAAACTGTAGGATAAGTTTTTAACTTTTGAACATTTTGCTATGACAAAGAAGCAGACATGAAAGAGAAGCGAAAGGGAAACGAAATATAATTAATGTAAATAACATCTTTAATGACTTCATTTGCACACTATGAACTTTGGATTTAAAACATAAAAATGGTTACTTTTACATAACTTTTCTGATTTTTATTTAGGAGAAAATGGACAAGGTGTTGAAATAGACGTTTCTAAACTTACCAAAGAACAGAAGAAGGATTACGACAAAGGTTGGGGTGATAACGCCTTCAACCGATACGCTAGTGACATGATTTCACTTCACAGAAGTCTTCCTGATGTTAGAGATCCAGAGTAAGTTATTAGGGGTAAATGTTTAAAATTAGGAAAGAAAATGGCATACATGTAGTTAGGTAAAAAGAATTTATTACTAAAGTACAGACCACTAACAGAATAACTGCCATTTAAGATTGCAAATGAGAATTTAAGAACACATTTTCGTAATATATTGAAGAAGAAACAATTTTTGTTAAAGAATGTATTACGACTTAACTTTGTTTTTAAATTAGATTTCAGCATTTTTTTATGCGCATTGCACTGCGATTACTGAAATTTTTAATAGGAACATTTGTTATTGTATATTTTGAACTTAATTGTAAACGCGTTATATTAATGTAAGAACTAGCGCCCTTAATTACTTAAATAGCATGTGCATGTAAATCTGTAATTAGGGTCTTTAAAATATGCCCAGACCATTCTATTTGAAAGACCCTGCTGTAATGAAATATCTGTCCGCCATTTTGTTTTTATTTTATTTGGAGTACAACAATGATGGTACCCGTTTATGTGTTTCCCTTTAACCAAAATATTAAAATTTCTATGTACATTATATTTGTAAGATCTAAATCGATGGATTTCTCGTTTTGAATTTAAAAAAAAGTTCAATATATACGCATTGTTCGTTACAGATGTAAGAAGCTCGATTACGGAAAGAACTTGCCAAGCGCATGCGTAATAGTTATATTCCACAACGAAGCTTGGAGTGTATTACTCCGCACAGTGCATAGTATTTTTGACAGGTCACCTGAAGAAAATCTGAAACAAATTATTCTGGTTGACGATTTCTCAGATTTTGGTACGTGTGTTTTTTTTTTTTAATTTTACCAGATTACATTTAAGTTTAATGACATTGCTTAAAGGGGGCACATCCCCCTTCTGGCAACCCCCTGATGTATCTTTTGGTTGGGGGGCCGCGCCGAAAAAGAGGTCACTTTTTTAACAACATTTCTCAAACAAAAACAAGTGTTTGGGGCCTAAATAAGGCATTTTTTCATCATTTGAGACACCAAAAAGGGGGGGGGGGTGAAAAAGGCGTTAAAAGGCGTGTATATGAAGTAATGGGTTAAGTTTAATGACATTGCTTAGTTATTATTATTTGGAATAGCTTCAAGACAAAGTATATACATATTTTTAAATCCATTATATTTTGCCATGGCATATTATTCCAAAGCCATATTACTATTGCAAATATTTTATTCAAATGTCATATTTTCACTGCACAAAACATCGAATTTGTCGCTTGAATGATACGAAAAGCACATGTATATGTCAGTAAGTAAAATATGTAATTTACCAGAGATGTAGTGATATCTATGTCTCTGATTTTATAAATGAGTAATATGTTAACATTGGATGTATATTAAGAAAATAATGTTTACGGGTTGATAAGTTATACCAGTATTTGAAAAAAAAACAACAACAAAAAACCAACAAAAACAGGAATTAATGTATATTAGCAAGTCTTTATTTGTTTCATCAATGACCTGTCATTATCATTTCATTGAGTATTATAGTCACTTATATCTAATTATTTTAGGTGTTGGGAAATACCATATCTTGGTGTGTTTTTAAATCATGTGCACTCTTCGTGATTTATACCAATATTTAATGGCAGAAAATATTCCTTATTTTCCTAGATCACTTGAAAGAACCCCTGCAGGAGTATGTTGACAAGATTGATAAACTTTCATTGGTCAGAGCAACTGAACGGTCTGGGCTTATTCGAGCGCGTATTATGGGTTTTGAACACTGCACCGCACAAGTTTCCGTGTTTTTAGACTCCCACTGTGAAGTAACCGAGGGTAAGACTTGCATACTTGATAGAATATAATATACACTATTACCCTAACTAAACAGGAAGGATAACTCGTATAGATTAATATGACTATTAATTGAAGTTGTTTCCCTTTATGATGTTCTGCAAGACGCTTTAAATGCCTTAATCCTGTACTTCGTCATATTTGGACTATAAAAGTACAATAATAAATCACGTTAAAATATTGTAAATATACATGTAATTCAGTTCTGAATATCCTTTTTGGCATTTAATCTCTATTTGTTTTATGTAATTATTTTTTTCCATTCTTATTTTTATATAGCGCTAGTACTTAAAGTATACATGTATACATATACATGTATATGTGTGCCTCTAGTTTAGATTAGTTTTCAAGAACTTTTTCATCATTATGTCTGTGTAACTAATCCACGGGGGAGGAACTGTTACACGGAAGATGGAGTTCTTATGATAACTTGTCAGGAGTTCTTCTGATAACTGTCAAATTTAATAAATTTCTTAAAGGTATCAATTTTTGCAATAGAGACGTAGACAATTCTATGACAACGAAGAATGTCTTTGGTAACAGATGTGGGTCACCTTAAGATTCAAGCCGGTGATCGACCTCATTACTTTTTTATTAAATACATGTACACTATAGCAAGATTTACATCCTTATTGAATTGTAAAAAAACGCTAAAACGTGCCGTTACTTAGCACAAGAAACACACTGGCAGTTAGAAAAACTCTGGGACATATTCAGAGTAATCAGAAGAACGATAGCACGTGTGCAAAAATCGCCATTTATTCATTTTGTTCCGAAATGACGGAAATTGCCGAAATGGTGCATTTTGCTTGAATATAAGTCTTCTTTTAAATTCATAAATGATTCTTATTTGTTCCTGTATGCCTAATAATGTCCTACACCTTAACCTTTGTCAAGACACAACTACCTATAGCTGCACAAGCCTAATTGTTCATATTTAAAAATATTTCTCGTGTAAATAACGAAGACCTATATATATCTTAAAATAACAATTTTATAGTGAATAATACTAAAATTAGGTAACATTTACTTACATGATTTACAGAAACATGCGTGGATTCAATTATTTTGAGATTTGGATATCAACTTTCTAAGCCAGTTTTCAGGGGTCCTACACTCTTATACCACACTTGAGGAAGATTAATTCCTATTGTTTTTTTTTCTTTGATGTCATGTTAATACACAGTTTATAAGCTTTTTCTCTTTCTTATAACAATTCTATTCTTAGAATTTAATAAATAATTATTTTTTATAAATAATTTATGACATCTTCCGCTTTGTTTTTTAAGCTTTGAAAATGACAATCCCAGAAGTCATTTTCAAGAGAAATGTCAAGGGTTCACTTAAAAGTTCAGCTTTCAGAAGATCAATCTCTTAAAGAATAGGAAATGAAGTCATTAATGAGAGATAGAGTTACTCTAAAATAACAGTTTGTCGAAACCCATTTCGCACAGTCTTTCATCTCTATAAATGTTTCTATATCTTCCTCTTTTTAAATCTAACATATGATTTGTTTTTTATTTTTTTTATTGAAATGGGTCATTTCGAACAGACTTTTAGTGTAGATACTTAGTTTCTTGCTTTCTAGGCTGGCTAGAACCTTTGCTATTTAGAATTCAGCAGAATGAGACTAACGTTCTGGTTCCCGTCATTGACACCATCAATGCCAGTACTTTTAAGTACCAGTATTCTCCCGGTTCACCGCTTGAGCCTCCAAATATCTACGTCGGTGGGTTTAAATGGACCCTGACATTCACTTGGCATTCTATACCTGAACGTGAAAAACAGAGGCTTGAAAGCATACGAACTTCACCTATCAGGTAAAATAACAAAATGGCGGATATGTTTACATCCGAAAACCTGCACTGTAACCGGAACAATCACAGGGGGCCACACAGTGTTTGGATGGTATATACTGCTTGATGTTGACCTTAAAATGAGATTTTAGTCATAACCTTATAATAATTATGTATATAAATATAGTCTATATTTATATACATATTATAAGGTTATGACTAAAATCTCATTTTAAGGTCAACATCAAGCAGTATATACCATCCAAACACTGTGTGGGCCCCCGTTGGGAACAATAATTTTGCTTATCCTAAATTTGTACAAATAGGGCTACTAAATTTCTGTATATCAATATACATGTACTCGTATACTGTATTATTCCTATTCATATTTTCCTTTTTCTTTCTTAAAATGTTTGACTTCTAGTGCATAGTTAATTAAGGAACATACTAAACAATATTAAACTTATCACGAAGTTCATGTATGTAAAAAGGGTGATACCCGAAAAATGGTGATACATGTTCAAGACAAATGAAATTTGCCGATGCTGTTGCTTACGAGGGTTATCTTAAAGGCGCATTATGCCTCAGAAACGCTTTTATTAATATATTTCTCAAAGGCTTTTTATTTTTGGTGTTCAATTCCAGTTTCCAAAATGATATTCATCGGCAAGTTACCTGAACCATCTTTTCTATCCGTCGCCTCTTGTACAATTATAGTGATGAAGTATGTTGTTTGGAAGGCAAAATACTACTTTGTTTACATTTCGCCACTTTTATGACAAATAATTTCACTTTCAGTACTATTAATTCAGACGGATAAACATCTTATAGATAATTATTTTATAAAACCCATGTTTTCTCTTTCTAGATAATAAAATATTTATTCGTTTCTAAGACATAATGTGCCTTTAAACACGGATTTTAACAGTATGAAAGCTATACAACAGCATCATTTTGTGTATATTATTCCATGGTTATGGGGCTTAGATCTTGTAGGTTCCTTGATACGTGTAGTTTGCACTTGCTGCTTTACCCATTTTATCTAGGCTTAGTAAACATTTCTATATTATCTGGTGCTCAGATCTGTTTTGCTTCTTCCTCCAATTCAATATAATAATGTTTTGAGTTTGCAAAATATATTCTCCATTATCTGTTCAATATAAACGGACATTATCTACTTCAATTCGACTGGGTTCAAAATGAAATGACAGCTAAAGTGATGGTTATTATCAATGTATTGTTTAATTGGTTTTGTTCCTTTTTATATTGTCCTATATAGGCTGGCTCCCTCCTTTGTTATACAGGATAAAGGAAAATTATACTAATGTGCTGGTTCCCGTCATAGATGTAATCGATGATAGTACATTTAAATACAATGGTGTGAGCGGTGGGGGAATCAGATCTGTATATGTCGGAGGCTTTGATTGGGGCCTCTTATTTAACTGGCATCCAATACCCGAAAAGGAATTAAAACGTATTGATAGTAAAGCTTATCTCCCCGTAAGGTAAGACGCCATTTGCATGCTGACAGCTTTAACATAACCAATTTATTCCAGAAAATAGGAATTTTAAAATTAAAATGAACATTCCGCTAATTTTCTTAATTAGTTATGGTTGAATGATATTTCACTGAATTTAGACGTTTTTTTTAAAGATAAGCTATTGTATTTGATATGAAATAATAATAATAACATAATAGATAAAAAATGGAAAATTAGGAAATTATTATTAACTTACCTGCTTTACTATAATCGTGTTTTAAATATTTTATAAAATTCATATTCCTTCAATCAATTAAACTATTATGCCACATGGTATTATCGAATTATTTAAATGACAATTTTTTGTAATAGATCTCCCACAATGGCCGGCGGATTGTTTGCAATTTCCAGCGAATACTTCCGGAAACTTGGCACCTACGACAGTGGTATGGATATCTGGGGCGGGGAAAATCTCGAGCTTTCGTTTAAAACGTGGATGTGTGGTGGAACTCTTGAGACAATCCCTTGCTCTCATGTCGGTCACGTGTTCAGAAAAAGAAGTCCTTACAAATGGGGAGTGCGCAATGCCCTTCAAAGAAACCTCGTGCGCTTGGCGGAAGTTTGGTTGGATGATTATAAAGAATACTACTATATGAGGATAAATCATAATTTGGTATGATCTGAATGTTTGAATAAGTGTTTTATTGGGGGACGTTAGAAAAATAGGAAAAAGAAATAACATTATCTGTTTGAACATTACCTTGAATGATCAGAATTTGCCTGTCAAACTAAGAACATGATTTTATTACATGAAATATCGACACTATGGGTGATTTTTTTCTAATGTTATAAGATGCTATTTCATATCTTATATTTGAATGCGGCTGCCTGGTGCTCATAACTAAATAGCATAAATAAATGGCAAAATGCTGTAGAATACATTTCATTGTAAGTTCAAGTGTACTTGATTATTAGAAGCATATTTATCATGATCATTTGCTTATACGTCGTGTAAAATTGTAACAAAAACTAATCAGCTTTACATAATTTATTTTCTTGCGTCATATTCCTGGCGTCATGAAAGAGAACACATGGCTGCACATCGCAAAAAAAAAAATAATTCATGAAACACAATTAAAATATCGAACTTTTGTTTATTTCAGAATATTTCACAAGTGAGCATTACCTATTGTATTTTCACTCATAAGGTTCTGTGTGAAATATAAATGTATATTTCGATCTCATTCAGACAAACACATAATATATTCGTTATACTCGTACATTTGCCAGGGGGACTTCGGAGATGTCAGTGAAAGAAAGGCACTAAGAGAAAAACTGCAATGTAAAAACTTTACATGGTATCTCGACAACATTTATCCCGAACTTTTCGTGCCGGGTAATTCTATTGGTTCAGGGGAGGTAAGTCCTTTACAGACATATTGTCTTCCTTGTCTGATTGACTACATACACGTAGTTTGTTTGTTTTCACTTGCCTCCAATATTACATTGAATATTAAATTTGTTTTCCAAACTGGTAGCCTTAATTTAGACGACTTTCACTGGAGCTCAAAATAAAGTTCAACAAAAAACACACCTGGCAGATGGCGAGGTTATAAGTTACTATAAACAAAAATCATAAACGATTGTTTCTTTAATGAATAATAAAAAAATTCTAGACAATAAAAAAGCTGCGTTATTGCTACGTCTTAATGTGCTAAAAATTCTAAATTTTAACATCTGCAGAACCTCTTGGACTTATTAAATACATTGCCTTTCAGGCTTTAAATGTGGCCTCGTGCTTTTGCAGGTGTAATAGCACGAAAAAATAATGCATTAACTCTCTGTAAAAAATAGACATGTGGAATCTTAATTCGAGTTTCCAAATTGATATCAAAATGTGTAAAAAGTTTATAATATTGATATATAAGAAATGTATAAAATGTAAGCGGCAAATGCAAGCTTCTTTAGATCTAAACGACATTTTGATGTTTTGTTATATAAAATTGTTTTGCAAATGTGAAATGTCTGTGCTTATTTTAGATTCGGAATAAAGATCGATCTATGTGTATAGACGCCAATACTGACACAGAAAGCGCAAGAAGCCAACCGGTGTCTGTTTACCCATGTCACGGCCAAGGCGGGAATCAGGTAAAGAAGAAGGATGAAATATTATTACATAATCAAAATTTTAAAATGAGCACATTGTGGTTTCCTCGTCTGTTTCATTCAAGTTAGCCAGGGCGTTTTCTTCTTTTTTCTCTTTATAAAGTCATGATACTAGTAGAATATGTGTTTTGTTACTTTGCCTTTCATTTTTAGTCATTTTGCAACTTTGTAATTATCAAAGCTCCCGCATTTTTTCAGTTCGTGATAAAGATATATATTTTAGCATAGTTAAACTCATGAGAATATTTATAAATGCACTTATCTTTTTCGTACATATTTATCTGTTTTATATTTTAAAAAAGTTTTGGTTGCTAAGCGCCGACAACGAGTTCAGACGTGACGAATACTGCTGGGATACACCAGACGGTGTACAGGTCAAAATATACGGTTGTCATGGGGGCAAAGGTCATCAAGAATTTTTTTATAGAAGCGTAAGTGAAAGAAAATCGTCAATAATATAAGTGACAAAATGGTTACATTAAAACTGAACCATTCTGAAACCAGTATATAAAATTATGTCTTACACATAAGGCAAATACTTCTTTTCATTTTATGCTTTAATTGAAACTAATTAAATCACTTGCTTTTAATATGACATTGAATCTATAAATCTGGTTTTCCATCTAATGGTAGCCTCGTTTTCAGACGGCTTTTGTAAGAGCTCAAGAAATAAATTCAATAATGAAAATAAGGTGGCGATAATATTACAATGCATAATGTATCTTTAGGTAGATCTATTGCTCGTAGTTGGTCGATGACTTAATTAAATTTACACATATTTTTTCAGGATGGCACCATATATAATCCAAATTTCCAGAAGTGTGTAGAGATGACATATGATTCTCAGGGTCTACAACTCGCTGTCTGTGATAATAAGCCACGCCAGATATGGCAAATGAGTAGAAACCCACCAAAAGGGCCTAAGAGAGGAAAACAAGCCTAAAATATATGACTTTTATATTCAAAACAGCTAATTTCATCATACATAAATATCATTTTATGATTCATATACATATTATTTAAAAGTCAGTATTAATAAAAGATTAGGACAAAGATCAACAAACCTACAAGTATTAAGTTGTTAATGGATATATGAACTGTTGTAAAATTGTCTTGTGACTTTATTGGCCTTGATTTTTGTTCACTTTGTTGTGTCAAAGAGAAATAAGAGTGTTTTTGAAGTTCATTGCTGAGCTTCACCGACCGAGCATATAATGTACATATTATTATCCTTTTTATGTTATAAAAAACAAATACAAAAAATATGGTAAAAAGTAGGAAAACATTACACGTAATTTCATTGCCTTTAGAAGTAATGCTTACTTCGCACAAAGTTAAAAGAAATGCTTTTAAGAGAGCCCTTTTCATAAACTTAGACGTTAGCCACCAGACCAAGCTTCAATGCATATTTTTATAATTTAAAAACAGTTATAAAGCGTCTGAAATCGTGCTGTTCACCACATGTGGTTATGACACTAAATATCAAATCTTTTCCTTGATTTTGACAAATAACTGACATGCCGAGTATATCTATAATTGGTTTCTTTTGAAATGCCCAAATTAGAACTTCCTTATCTAGATTATTCAGTAGCATATTCCATATTAAATTGTTTAATAGAGGAATTTCAATTAATTTGAAGTATTTTAACTAAACATCTTATCATTATCATCTCTCTATTTATTTTCAATTGTTATCTGCCGAGTTCGCCATAAAGTCGAACTAGATAAGTAGTACTATTAACTACATGTACATTTACTATAATTGCACTGTTTCCTAAAGAAAACAAATAAAAACAAATACACAAACATAATTTTTTCATACAGGCACTTTGACATCTTTTTTTCCAAGATAAAAAGAACCCTTTTTTTGTTAAACTGCAGACAGTGGAGATAAAGCTTTAAGCACTTTATATCTCTCCATCTCTTTTGAATGACTATCTACGAACATAAAAATGCAAATGCTACTTTAACATTGAAAAAAATAGGGGAAAAAAAACAACAAAAAAAAAAAAAAAAAAAAAAACCCAACAACAACAACAACAACAACAACAACAAAAAAGCAACAACAATCAACAAACCTTTTTCTAACGTTATTAGATAAGAAGAAATGGTCAATGATTATGTATAACATTAATTAGCGTGTTTTAATACAAATACAGATTTATTATCACACTGGTCAGATTTTTTTTTAATTGGTAAATTAGCTTCAGTGATACAGAACTCGTGCTACCTTTATAAAATAAGGAAAAAAAACAAAAACCAACAAGGAATGGCAGCATTTAATGAACGCATCGCATCACCCAACAAAACCTAGCAACGCGGGGCCACGAGCAACGAGCCTAGCAACGCGGGATCCCGGCAACAAAACCTTGCAACGCGGGACCACGAGCAACGAGCCCAGCAACGCGGGATCCCCGGCAACAAGACCTTGCAACGCGGGACCACGAGCAACAAGTCCTGCAAGGCACCAAAGAAAAGCTGGAGAAGGAGAAAAGGTTGACAAAGAACAATCAAGGGGTATTGTTAATTATAAATAATACAATAAACAAAATCACATAGAAGGTGCTAAATTGCTGAAGTATGAAAACTCAAACGTAAACTTCCAAACAAATTGTACAGTTTATGTTTATGACAAACCATTTTTTCTTTCACAAATACACGCCATTTTAGTTGTGCAGTTCATTGTTTTCCAGACGTAATCGTTCATACCAGTTATTGCAACGCAATCTTGTGCTGTATTTGGTTCACCGTCTGCAAAGTTCTTGTACAACAATTGTGTGTTATCTGACCAGATGAAGTCATCTGAACTCACTTTATTCAACCCAATCCATTTCATGATACTCACGTTAGGAATCATTTCAAACAGCATGTCAGATATTGCCTCGGTTTCAGCTTTAGTTGTAATTTTCACCAAATCTCCTTGCCCTTTTTGACAGAGTTTTCTGCATTCTTGCCACGTTGACCCGCTTTCATGGACTAACATAAGACAAGATGTTGCCGTTTTCCTTCCAAGTCCACAATTTCCCTTTTCGTAAAGATTCCACGAAGGCGCCATATGAAGGAAACTTGTGTAAAATTCAAACGGTGTAGTGTTAATTTCACATGTTCCATTGTCGTTCATGTTGAAGGAGGCACATCCGAAAGTTTCATTACAGATTGTAGCACACTGTACGAGAGTCCTGTTATAAAATGTTTTATTTACACTCGTACTGCGAATACCATCATACCATGTTCTGTATTTCTGGAAGTAAACTTTTTCTGCCGATATGGTTAGAGCAAATAGGACACAAATGATTCCAGAATAAAATACAAACTTTACAACATTCGACATTTGGACGCCGAAATTCGCATATAGAACCGTCGCCCTCATTGTCATGTCAGTTATAAAGTATAAAAAATGAAAAATGCTACGGAATTCGTTAATGGATTTTCTTAAAAATTTATCAGTCATTAGCTTCAGTCATTAGCTAAAACCTGAAGGGATGTACAAAAAGTCGGAAGATTAATTGAGAAATGAGGAAAACAAAATACAATATGTTTAATGTACATGTAACCAGTATACGCGGTTTGAACTAGAAATGACAAAGTGTAGTAAAGGCATAAGATGGAATCTAATTCGAGATGTACTGAAATTAAGATATGCAAATGAATTCCAGTGTGCATTGTTATTTTATATCTAGATGAAACCCAAAATTATTATCATTGTTGCCTACCATGTATAAAATCAGACACGTGATATATTGCCACTGATTTCAAAATGGATCTATCAAATTAAGTCAACACTTGAAAATGTTCAAACCAACACTGTTTGCAATGGTACTTTAGGTTATGAAATTATAATACTACTGTATTAATCTAGTGGGTTCCTTTACATCAGTTTAAGAACTAAACATGTCTAAATAATAGACGTAAAAGAGAACAAAGAAATTGATGTCTTTTGGAGAACAATAAAAATATTCTAAAAAAGCAAAGAAAAAAATTAAAATAGTGAAATTAAGAATATAATAAGAAAGCCAAAATATGATAAACAAGATCGACAAGGAAAGGTGGCGTTCAATGAACGCAGCCCCCACCCGACCCAGTAACAAGCGTCAGTGGCAAGGAGCCCAGGAGGACCCCAAACAAAACGACAATATTGAAAATGGTGCAGGCTCGGTGTGATTGAGCCTGTTCATGGACGGTACTGTAAAGTGCAAACAACCGTCTACGCCCCTAGCACCGGCTTAAGCAGAATTCAACATTAAAACATGAAATGGTAAAATTTTGAATTTAGAAACATCCGTATACGTAGACTTGTTCTGATAAAAGTCTTTTCATGAAATATAATGGGAAAAAAAAACCAACATGATCTGCTGTCTTGCCTTTGCACCGTTGCTTATGTGTGTCTTTCTAACTGATTCTGCTACCGGTATTTGATTGGAAGTTGGAAGGGGTTTCGTTCCAAGAGAGAAAGATCTCAATCTGGCCTTTGAACAAATATTTGATTTTGTCTGGGAATGAGTTATAAGAAGAAGCTCAACGTCTCTCAAGCTACCTAGCACCGTCTTTCTTCAACAAAAAATAACAATTGATACAGGGCAAAGAAATGATAATAGAGACGAAATGCGTATAACTTTTTAAACTGCCACAAAACACTCAACGGGTATGGCTGTAAATGCACAAATCAATTAAAACTGACATCAAAGAAAACAGAATCAGAATAACAAAGGTAAAAATTATTGTTTTGACGTTTCAATTGATCTTTAAATCATCTGAGAAAGCTATGCGGCAAATGATGTATGAAATTCATTGACCTGTGTGATCTTTATTAGTGAAAGACATTAGCGTCTTTGTTTCAAACATTTTTGTCTTAATTAGTCTATCAAACAGATTATATGAATTATTTTAAAAGCATTGTACTTTAGACAAGGGGATCACCAAAGATCGTTGACTTCAAACCACTGGTCTCACATCGTTGTGAATTCGAATCTCAACCGGGACTATTGATTCTTTCATGTAAGGATTTACCTAGTTTTACCGAAGGTAGGTGGGTATACTTGGATGCCAAATCGTGCTCAATATAATGCAAGAAGATGTACCTGAGGTCTTCCTCCACCAGTTAAAGGGAGACACAGGCAAAATTTTTATTTCTTAGTTTTGAATTTTTCATTCATTATTCTGTAAATGTCCTCAAAATGAATACACTAGACAGTAAAAGGAACAAAACGTTTTGCCATATATAGAATCAAATGGTGGTTTCCTAACTTGGCCCGCGTGGGTCAGGTTAGAACGCTAAAATTTCACAATAGTTGTCACAGTGAACTCTGGAAACGTTAACAAACATGTCAAATGAATGACTTAGACTTGTGTCAATCATACAATACAGATTTTGACTTAAATACACTTAAAGTCTGACTGATTTTGACATAGTAACACCACCACCAACGAAAAAAAATGGAAAACAATTCAAATATAGCAATTAGTATATATCTGCCATATTGAAACAGTGTGCATGCTTCGTAAGACAGTCTAAGAAAATATATTTACATAGAGATTTGTCATTGCATAGATAATCAAAGCACAGAAGGCGCTGAATTTGTTTGGGTCTCAGAATGTAAGAAAGGTACAGGTTGTGAGATTATATGTATAGTGCCACCAATGCTTTCCAGCGTTTTAATTGTAGTAAATTGGCTGTAAGACTGATTGCAACACTGATATTCAAACCAATGTTTATTTGACTTAAACAATTTGAAAAAAAAATGAGTTGCCTTTACTGGGATTTGAACTCCAGGCCTCTCGCTTTCTAAGCGAGCGTGAAAACCCTTCAGCCACGGTGAATTTATATGCCTTAACGGCCTGAAGAAAACCATATTATTCGATCTAAATTAGGGCTTGTAACGACTTTAACTGTTGTTTAACACAGATGTAAATAATCCTGGAGCTTAATATAAGCATGTATATTTATAAAGAATCAAAGGGCTGCAAGTTCTGTGGTATTTTCTGATCTTTGCAATCTAAATCGTATTGTATATCTGTATGTATTTTCCTGTATAAGTTTATTTTTATGTATTATAATTCATTTTGCAAGGCACCAGAATTTGATACATACGGAATTCTACATAACTAGAGTTGCATCAAAAAATCATTTATGTTCATTTTTTACGACAGCCACACTTTATCCTTGCATATCATGGCTACTTCCTTAACAAAGACACTTAAAAAAGAATTAAAAATTTTTTTTTTTTTCCTCGACTGGGATTTGAACTCCAGACCTCTCACTCACCAAGCGAGCGCGTTACCCCTACACTACGGAGAAGTTATACAAACAAGGTCTGAATAACATCAAATCATTCTAAATTTAGAACTTCCATTGCATTTCGGGTTTGTAATCCTTATTAATTTCGAGGTATTTTGTTCAGGATAAACCTGTTGTTTAAAATTGAAGTAAATAATTTAGCGAAAATCTTCTCGCCCAAACAGTCCGACATGTAGAATCTATATATTCCACTACTCGGTTTGTGTAGTATTCGGTAATCAATAGTATTTTCATTGATAAAATCATATTCATCCGCGTAATTTGTGATTGTGCATTTATTGACAATTCTATAAGCCAACGCTATTTTTAAACTTTGAATGCGTTGTAATTTGTTGGATACTTGTAACAAAATAAAAATATTTCTTTCTTTTAAATCGCTAGTTTAAAGCTGTTTTGAGAACTACTTGTTGTTTGGTTTGTCGTAAACTTCTGTGGCAGAGATTGAATGTCCGCTTTGTATTTACTTATTTTCGATCAGAAAATACAATAAAACAATATTAGAAATATTCGACCATTCGGGAATTCTTTGCTTGAATATCGATGTGCCTGTCTTTGACCATCTTTACGCAGTGATCTCCCCTGAATTTTTCGGCGTTAGTGTTACATATAAAGGGAAGTAACCGCTTCAAAAAAGTGGACTACTTTCGGCATTTGCAATTAACAGCATTAGACTATGAAATTTCGCTACCATTATTTGTTTGGTCTGACGACCCAAACAAATAAAAACGATAAAGCTTGCATAAATGTTGAATCTTCTCTATCAAACTTGGTAAATATATGTTTTTATTCCTTCATAATAATTAAGAAATGAAAATCATGTACAGAAATCTACTTTTGCACACAATTATAAAATCAAACTTTTCCGCAATTTTATATTATTACCCTTATGTTTTGTGTTTTCATCTGTCTGTTTTAGGAAAGAACTTATTAGTAACGCTGCTGTCATGCATTGTAACGCCAACATCTATTACAGATTCATGTTTCTCAAATATATGACATACAACTATGCAGCGCCACAAACTTCTTCTTCTGGGTCTACTTAATTCTACAGTAATGGCTAGCAATCATTTACTTCACATAATGGTCATGCATTGATGTAAGAAAAATAATGCAATGAAGTGTCCCGAGACGACCTACATGTAGCAACTGCTTAACACCTTAAAACAGAAACCTAAACATTAGACGAATCTAGATGATTTCATACTGTGCAATACAATTGTATTGTATTGTGTAAGTACCTAATTTCATACCCCAACCTATTTTCAAATCTTTCATTCATGAGCTGTTTATCTTTTACTAGAAGTGAGTATGATGTCATCAACTTGTGCGCATAAAAGCTTAGTGTCTGACAGACATGTGCACTGCTGTCAAATGAAACAACAAAAAATAATGAATATTTACATCATTTTTTTTTTACTCAGCGAAGTTTCAAAAAAACTGCTATTACCTTTGCATGTCATGTAATACACCATTAAATTATTGTGAAAATAAATATTAGAAACAAAGAAAACTTTTAAGCAGGTAACTGCAACCTGTAGGGTACTTCAATGTCATGTGATAGCTATATGGGCTAAACGAAACAGAAATTAACTAAGGTCAAAAACACTTTTTAGTACTATTAGAGACGCTGAGCTTGAGGTTATTAGCCTACATTAAATATTAATTTTCACTCACAAATCTAGACAACATGACGCAGGACTTTTTTGTTTGAGATAACATACTTATTACTTGTTAAAAATGAAATTTCCATTAACCCTTGTTCGTTCGGCAGAACGTCCTTTTACTTTCTTTAATTTCTTTTCTGGTTTTAGTACTTTTACTTTAGAAAAACCTTGTCTTATAGACAATTGTCTTGATATTCAGACAGAATTAAGATGTACGGTCACCTAGAAGTTATTAGGATTACGCTAAGGTTTTATCTCGGCATAATGCTGCCCTCACACATAAACCACGACCTTACTGCGACCTGAAAACTAGTTAGATAGCATTTTTCTTTCGAAAATCGTTGGTTTTCTTTCCAAATTTCTCTCGCAGACGGTCCGGGGCTCTGTAGTCTTGTGTTCAGTACGTTTTCTCTATGTCCTCAATACGACCCTTCTACGTCCATGGCGTTTCCACTGCGACTGTATTGCGTCCCCAAGGCGACCCCACGGCGATCATCGGCGACCCAGCTGCGACTGTGCTATGTTTTATGCGTCCTTAAGGCGACTCTACGACGACTATTGCGTTTGTCCGGTGACTGTCCTGCGACTGTACGACGACCCTACTACGTTCTTGCTACGTCTATAAAAACAACACTTTTTACCTTTAGTAGCGGCGCCAAAGGTTTCCGAGCAATTTTTTGTAATTTCATCGGTGACTCTACGGCGTCCTTAGTACGAGTGTACTACGTCTATTGCGTTTTTATTGCGTCCTTACTACGATGCTGCTGCGACTATGGCGACTCCACTGCGATCCCACGGCGACCTAACCAGGACTCAGCAAGAACGCAGAGTTTCTGCGACTGTTTTGTGCATGTTCAAAATAGTCGCCGACGGTCTGCGACCTTGTGCGTCCTTGGGTTCCTCGCTACGACCTCGCTGCGTTGCTGCTGCGTCCATGGCGACTGTGCTGCGTCCTGGGTCGTAGCAAGGTCGCAGTAAGGACGAAGTAAGGTCGCGAGGTATGTGTGAGGGCAGTATAACGGAATGGAAATATTTTTTCGAGATTAATGCTCCCTGTAATGTAGATATGAGCCGTATCACGATAAAACCAACATAATGGGTTTTGCGACCAGCATGGATCCAGACCAGCCTGCGCATCAGCGCATCTGATCAGGATCCATGCTGTTCGCTAACCAACTCTATTACAAGTAGAGAAACTGAAAGCGGACAGCATGGATCCTGATCAGACTGCGCGGAAGCGCAGGCTGGTCTGGATCCACGCACTATGTTGGGTATGTCGTGACGCGGCTCATATAGACCAGTACCTTGAGTGCAAAATTTCAGATCATTCGCTCACTTTGTTTTCTAAAATAGTTATTGTAATTGTGAAAAATTACCCAAAATTTAAAAAGCGTTGCAACACTTTCAAGTTTTAAACTCAAATTGGTCTAGGAATAGCACAAAATTTGATTTTCAATTTATATATATTTCTTAATTACCTTTTGAATATCTTTCTGTTATAAGTGCCACGTTACTTATTTATTAAGTTGGCGACTTAGATATTACGAGGTTGGAATGAAATGAGCATATATAAACTGAAAGAAGAAGCCCTGCAATACTAGTATATTGATGAACAGAACAGAACAGAACAGAAATTTTATTAAGACTTGTACAAAGTACATCATCTACAATACATTATATTCACATATATTTTAGCTGCATGAAAATTTACAAACAAAATCTGGATATCACATTTTACGTATTCAATAGTTTCATTATAAAATATAAGTAGATAAACTAATAAACAAACAAACAGCATGCATATAGCTATGAAAAAAGATGTGCATTTACTGTATACTTTTATAAATAAATAAGATTAATTATGAATATTTTTGGAATGGAAACAAATCATTTGGAGAATGAACATTGATTCAATTCAGACATTGTTAGTTAAAAGTGTATACCTAATGGAAAGAGCTTCTTTAACAAATTTTGATAAACGTACAAGCTGATTTTTATTTTTTGAGTTTAACAGTTGAGAAAATTTGTATACTGATGGATTTCTGTAATAGTAAGTTTTTAAGTGTTGTTTTCTTATAACGTCATAGCATTTACATATACAAATAAAATGGTATTCATCTTCAATATCTAAATTATTGCAACACAAGCAATATCTTTCTTCGCGAGGAATCCCATTTCTACTAAATCTACCTGTTTGAATTCTAAGCGGAAGACCATTCATTCTTAATCTACAAAAATAAAATCTAAAACACCTACGTAGTATATTAAGATAACATTCATATTCAAAACAAGATTTAACATTTCTATATATACATAAAACAGGACTTTTTTCAATATTACTGAACCATTCTTGCTTGAAGGAATCAATAAGGCGACATTTAAATTCTGATAGAAACATAACCTTGTCTATATTACAATTATCAAAAATGTATGAAAATCCATAGTTATTTAAAATATTTTTAACATTAGAAACCCAATTTGTATGCCCTTTATTGCTATCTTCAAGTGCTTGAGTATAAACTGTTTTTAATATTATATTGTCTGTATTTACAAGTTTTAACCAGAATTTAATAATTCTTACATATCTATGAATATATAATGGATATCTCCCAAGTTCACCATATACACTAGTATTACATGTATTTAATCTAACTTTTAACAACCTTTTACAAAATTTTAAATTTATTCTTTCAATTTCCTTAGATTTAGAATAACCCCAAATTTCACATGAATAATTCAGTATTGGTGAAACGAAGGCATCAAACAACTGACATAATGTTTTTGGACAAAGATCAAACTCTTTACATTTACATAACAGTATGTTCATTGATTTTAAAGCTTTTCCAATTAAATGTTCTTGATTTAGAATAAATTTACCAGTATAGTTAAAAATAGTACCTAGATAATTGAAATCATTAAGGTAGACCATGGGTAATGCATTACCTCCACTTTGAAGAGTATTCAAATAGGCTAAAATCACTTGCAAACTACATTGAAATTGAGGGGCGTGGGTTCAAACCCCAGAAGGGGCAACTTTTTTTTCTTTCTTTTTTTTTCTTTTTAACATTATTTATGTATCTCTCTGATCCCTTATGGAAGAAAAAAGGGTTTGATTTAAATTATATAATTATTGTAGGTATTTATTTGCTAAATAATGCCAAAATTTATAGCAAATATGACACCAGATATTTTCAAAATTTAATAAAATAAAAACCACACGGTAAAAGTATTTTATATTTCGCATGATCAACCAATATACCTTTAAAAAAATTTAGGCAAACTTTGAAGACAGTCCCTCATTATGGAAAATTTTAGGAATATTTTAAATAAGGCATTTTAGATAGGGAAATGGTAAAATTAGTGTTAAAGTTGGTGGGGTAGGGTAACATTTTTATACATATTCAGAACATTTTGTTTAGAAACAAACATTTTGCTTGTGTAATTTGTTATTTGAATGTTATTATTGTTTCTTAACAATGGGCAATAGAAAAACATTTTTTATAATGATGATATTACAGATTATTTAGAGTTTCCTCATTTCTGAAAATAAGCCCTTCTAATGGCAAAGTCTTAGTTCAGAAATATATCCATAACTCATAAACCACACGGTAAATTTTATTTAAATTTTGCATACAGGTGAACTTGAAGACATATAACCGTCCTATGTTGTCAATTTTAAAGTTCCTTATGGTTCCCATTACCCATGGTCTACCTTAACAGCTTCGATTGATGACGTGACATTGGTAAAATCTTCATACAATCAATTACTGTTTTGTTGTTTATTTATTTCTTTGTGACAGTGTCTATGTTTATAATACCATAGACAAACATAGACAAACCCAAGCATTTTGAACTTATCATATTTATCACAACAGGGTGTTGATTGTGCTTCAAACATTTGTCAATAATTATTGAACATATGACGGGTTAACTTTCACTCCCCTTTTCATATTGTTGACGGGTTACATATGGATTGTCTTTATGCCCAACCGGTGGCTTCTTTTAACGAGCGCGTTACGCCTGCACCACGGAGAAGTTTTATAAACGATGCCTGAATTAAATCTAGTCATTCTAAATTTAGAACTTCCATTGCATTCCGGGTTTGTAATCCTTACTAATTTCGAGGTATTTTGTTCAGGATAACCCTGTTGTTGAAAATTGAAGTAAATAATTTAGCGAAAATCTTCTCACCGAAACAGTCCGACATGTAAAATCTATATATTCCACTACTCGGCAGTCAGATTTATTTGTGTAGTATTCGGTAATCGACATCGCTAAAAATAGCATTTTCATTGATTAAAGTCAAATTCATCTGCGTAATTTGTGACTGTGCATTTATTGACAATTCTATAACACAACGCTACTTTTAAACTTTGAATGTGCTGTAATTTGTTGGATACTTGTAACAAAATAAAAATATTTCTTTCTTTTAAATCGCTAGTTTTAAGCTCTACTGAGAACTACTTGTTGTTAGGTTTGTCGTGAAATTCTGTGTCAGAGATTGAATGTCAGCTTTGTATTTACTGACCTTCGGTCAGAAAATACAAAAAGAAAATACTATATTATTATGATCAACAAATTACAGCTGCGATTTCGTGTTAATTTAACAACTAAGTCTGTCATTATGTTGTATACCCACCCGCGTGGGAATGCGAAGAAATGAAAAGGTCGATGCTTTTACTATATAATATTTAAATACCCAACCAGAAGTTTTACTGTACCAAATAGTGATTTTCAAGTTGTCCAAAGCCATATTAAATAAAGTTTATATGAATCTCTATCTCTTTTTAACCGTCATCTTAGTTGTCGAATTGGACACATTCCCATTTTAATAGGAGATGATGCTTCATTTTGTATAGTTTGTAATGCATATTTCAATATCAAACATTTCCTTCTTGAATGACATGATCATGCATAGGTTCGCAACAGATCGAGTTAATTCCCTCTCGGAATTTCTTTACTCACTTCCTTCTAAACATTAAAGGACTTCTTAGAAGAAACAAACTTGTACTTTAATATTTAATATTTACATTACTTACTTTATAAGTTTGTACTTATTTTGGAGGTTAATAATCATATGTTAATAAGTATATTGTTCGGAGCACTAATAATAATCAAATGAAAACATTTTTAAATTAAATGATGCTAGGGGCATGGACATAGCTGTGTGTTTTATTTAACCGGTACTGTTGGCCTAGTGGTTAAGGCGTCCGCCTTCGGATCGGGAGGTCGAAGGTTCGAGCCCACGGGGGGCGTTAATGCAAGGATGAATGTTTCTCGTGAGACTCGTTCCGAAATGGCCGCTTCGTGAGCCACTAGATAGTTAAAATGAATGGTTACCGAATTCTATTCGCCTAGCACCTGGCATAGCGATATGAGTTGGGAGGTACATGGTATGCAAGTATCATAAGTCAGAAATGGCTGGGCCTTTCAGTAGGGGTGTCACTATAATAAACAAGACCTTTCACACGACAACATCATCATCATAATCACCTCATCATCATCATCATCATCATCATCAACAACAAAGAAGACAAAATCATTTCATTGAAAAAAAAATCGAATGTAGTTGAAACTGAGTTGTACATTTATTTAAACAAATTTAACAGCTTTATGAACAATTGGCACATTGTGCTGAATCTATTTGCCACCTCCAAATCCGAATCCGCATCTGCATCTGGCATCGACGCAGTGCCATCCGAATCTACAGTCGGATCCACCACAGTCTGACTGAACTTTGCATCCGGTTGAACCTCCGGTTGATGATACTGAAATTGATAAGAAAATGGATTAGACTAGCACCCCATAACAGTTATATAATTTTATATAAAAGCGAGTCATTCATATAGTCAAAGTGTACAAATAAAGCAAATCATAGTATCACGTTTTCTGAAGATTCATGTTTTAAAAAGGAAAATATTGTCGAGTGAACAAAGAAAGTATTTTTTTTTTAAATAGCAAATGGCACATTTAACGAAAATTAACAACAAATAGGCCAGGAAAAGTTAAAAAGTGTCCTTACTGCGTTAGTCACGCAGTAGAAATATGGTGATGAATACTACATTACAAGAATTTTGAATATATTTACTTTTCTTAAAATTTTTGTACATTTTAATTTACAAAGTTGATTTTCTTGAAATATTTTCGTTCATCTGGAGGCATGTAGCTTTAAGCGCTTAAATCCTAGACTAATTACCTTGAACTTTAAAGAATGAATAATTTAAAAAAAAATGAGAAAATTGGGTTGGGTGACCAACACTTTCCTCGTTTATCTTGATGCGTATAGCTGTAAACACAGCTTAGACTTTTGAAAACTTGGTTTTCTTAAAGGCTTGATCAAATTAAATAAAATCACCATCTTGACAAACTAAGATTTTCAACTATGAAATTGGAAGATCTGTATCTAATATCCTTACCCTGGGTACATGTGCACTGTCTTAAATGACATTCTAGTTGGTAATTATTTTCTGGACATGTTACGTGATCACAGTCGCCAACAGATCTACATTCCTCGGCGCTTGTTAGAGCTAAAACAGAAGAAGATTTATTATATACTTATAAATGAAATATTGAGAAATATTGATGAAATAAAATGCGTATTTTCATTTTCCGTATTTTCACTGTAAAAATTTATTTTACACTGCAGTGAAACATATTTTCCGTATTTTCACTGGTGTCTTGCCGGACTACTTTCTTTTAAATTCTGCCAGTACACAAAATTTAAGGGAAAGTCTTTCAAATTCTATCGCATAAAAAGATTAAAAAAATGTATATAATAAACAGAAAATTCAAGTTTTGTGGCATGAAAATTACAAAAATTTCACTCGTGGCTACCGCCACTCATGAAATATTTATTTTCATACCACTCGATGAAAATAAATCATGTATTTATAGAAAAAACTTGAATATCCTCTATGTATTCTACTCATTTCTTTTGTGACAAAAGACAAGCCTTAGCAGTTGCAATCAGTGTAAAGTGGTGAATACAGTTTCAAAATTACAAATGTAAAAATGATGTAAAAGTACAACTAAAATTTTCGTAAGATATGGGAGAGAAACCAGATAAAAGTGATTCAAAGAAATTTATTTTAGTATCTTAGAGTAATATTAAATTAAAAAGAAGCAAGTGTTGTGAGATTTATAGCTGTTCGCTATCATTTTCTCTACTTGTTATAGAGTTTGTGAGCGAATAACATTGATCCTGATAAGACTGCGCGGATGCACAGACTGGTCTGGATCCAAGCTGGTCGCAAACGCATTATGTTGGTTGTGTCATAGCGAGGCTCATTAATGTAATATCAAAATAAGTAAAGTGAATTCAAATACAAGTAAAATGGTTTCCTGCGGGGAACATTTTTAATGATATAAAGATATTTCATTTAACTATTTTCAACATTGTTTAGGGGGATAAATAAACGTTTGTGTCAGGAATATAGCTAACAATAAACGATCAATATAGAAGAAGTTCTTTGGAAACTGGTAACCGTTGAAGACCGGAGAAGGCCGAACATAAACAATTATTTCTTTTTAAGAAAATGATTAAATATGCCTACCATTTTATGACTAATTCCGAGCAAAAAAATAATTTAAACACACAAGTTTACGCAGAAAATGTCTCTATTTATTATGCCAGATGCCACTACGAATATTTTAATTGTGTAGATTTTCAGTATTATAAACAATTTATTGTTTGTAAAATTTGAGATAAATATTAAAGAAACATTGAAATTTTCAAACACATCATTCAAGTTTTTCCACCTTAAACTGTAAAATAATTATAGAAAATTAGAAAAGAAATACAACGTAATCGTTTTTTGTTCTTAATTAGGGTCATTGCGGACTATGACCCTAGAGGTTAATCCGTAACGTACCGGCGCACGGTATTTAGCTAAGTTTTCGAAAAGGTCAATTAACCAATCATATACGGTTTACAGATCACATGCTCCTCCATGTACCGAAAACAGGTCACGTGCTCCTCCATGCCTCAAAAGTTAAACGCGTACCAATACCCTGCGGTCTCCAGACCGCAGGGAATAATGTTATGTTGTGAAAAGTAAAATTGACTATTTAAGGTAAAATAAAGTATAGTAAGGTAAATTCAAAGTGTAGGACATTTATAGAAGCAATAAATTGATCAACAAAGTTAAAATATGTTTCTACAAATATAACAAATTTTGACCATTTGAATACTATTAACTATATATAATATATATATACATGTATAAATGATTTTTGTCTCAATAGGAAGTTCAGTTACAGTCTCTATTTCAGAAACGATATCAACATATATGACGTATGCATAACTAGTCTTCATTCCTTGGAAGTAAAGGTATAAAAAGAGAATTTTTGAAGCATTAGATAAGCGCGTGACATTTGTCCTTCTATAATTTTCGTAAAATTTGGCAGTTCAAAATAAAATACGTATTTACTTTTGCCACGTGAAGACATCATATAACTACATGTATGACTAAATTATATTGTGTGATTGTTTGTAGTATTGAAGTAAATATTTAATTACTTGTAGTCACAAAATTAGTAAATAGAAACGGCGCGCTATGGTTTTATTTGTCTAATATTTTCCCTAGTATCTTCACGTTATCAACTCTCCACAATTTTGATAATACAATACTAGTATATGAATTTCTAAAAGTCGCACAATTTAACACATAAATAACTTTACAATGTTATTAAAGATATATACTTTGCTCGTCATTGAGTAAAATATTTTTGTCAAATATTCATAATTCTTACTGTTAGGTCTAATTTGAATAAAAGAATGAATACACTATGTATGGAAAGCTTCGTTCCCTATTTAAGATCAAGTAAAATTGGTTTTCCTTAAAAACTGCCCGTTTTTAATGACACTATGTATTCATATTGTGACTGCCTATAGTGTATAAAACTTAAAAAAAACATACATTGTAACATATCTACTTTGTGTAAAGTCAAAACATGTTTATTTTATATTTACATTTTCAAAGAGACTGTGAATCAATTAACAATATTTTCTAATATCAAACTTGAGCATAGTACATATATATCTTTAAAGAAAAATGTCACCTACCAAGAACGGCTACGAATACGGCGCAACAGAAAACAACCTTCATGATGATAGAATCAATTTGATACTGGTTTGTCTCAAATTATGATCGTAATTTTATAGGGAACATATCGTGAGTCTGTTACGAGACAAATTGACATATGGTCAAGTCACTCGGTCAAAAATTGCGTTATTACACGATGTCCAGATAAGTGGAATCAATTTTAGAAAGGAATTGTGATGTGAATGAAATCTTCGTGGGGTTGCACATTGTTTCAGCTTAATATAGAAAATCTAAGAACCGTCACGCTTCTATGTATTATTTGTTGTCAAGATTTTTGACAGGTTATAATTATGGATATAAGTTTATATAACCACAAAAGCTAGGCGAGTTATATGTCGCAAATGTCCGCTCATTCAGATCATATACATTATATAAAGTCTTCATAACGAACTTATAATACTTAACAATTCTTTTATTCAATGTAGAAAACAAATCAAAACTTTTTACCGGCAATGTAATATAATTAATGGTACATATTGTAGGATGAATAGCAATGTTACAAACGTGCGATATTACAAGTCTATTGAAAAAAAAAATGGTAAAAATTGTCAGGTAAACCATTAATTTTGCAAAGTTAACAATAAAATGGCTTTCATTCTTTTTTTGTTAAAAGGGGAAGAAATTAAATGTTTCGGCGAGCTTATCGAGGAGTTTTCTACGGAAGAGTATACTGACCCCCCTTATATATTTTATACGCCTGTTTAAAATACGACGATACATGATAACAACATAGTTCGTAATGGTTTTTTAAAAGTTATATATATGGTTCATATTGATCTTTTCTGTTTTAGGCTACTATACTGTTAAAGATACGTATTATAAACTTAAGTCTTTCTTAAGACCTTACCTTTATTTATAAGAAATATGTTTTTTCTTCTTTTCATTGAAATTCTACCTCAAGAAGCAGACGTTTTCTTGGAGTAAACGCTTTTATTTATTTGAAAACAGTATGTTTTCGAGCCATTATTTGTTTCACAGATATAGAGATGATATAATCATATATAATATATATATTCTTTACCTGAGTTTTAAGCTTAGATGATGTTTTATATGTTTCCTAAAGTAAGTTGATCGTTATGATAACACGCTTGCGGTACACGAGAACGTTGCCAGTATTATATATATAATTTTAATTTAACTTTTATATATTATTATTATATAAATGGTATTGAAACTTTGAGCAACTTATACTATACATATTTCTTACATCTTTTTCAATGATTATACATGTTTTTCTCATATATCAAAAAGAGAAAATGGCCATTTAATAATATAAAAATAGATATTAAATAGACTTATTATACCAAGAGAATTTAATTAAATTTATTAATTCATACATCTTTTTTCATGAGATTCATATGATAAAGGCTAAAGTGTACAACTACTGTATGTTAAGAAGAACATTCTGTTCTCTTAAATTTCCAAATATCATCGAAGAAACAATGCATATTTGTGATTTACGGTGTATAATAACAGATAAAACTCTGCAAGATATATTTTAGATATCATATAACTTGTCAATTTTTTTAAAGATATGTATCAAAGGTTTTTTTCTTGAAGGCATAAAAAATATATAAGGGGGGGGGGGGGTCAGTATACTCTTCCGTAGTTTTCTTTATTGTTTACGTATTTTGTCGACGGCAATTACATTTTTCCACCTAAATTCTTTTGATTTGACAATTATCTAAAAATAGCATAATGATTCAACCTTTACAAAAACTGAAGGCCCATTTATACAAGCTCAATAGTTTACATATCGGCGTATTTATCAATTTAAATCATATTTGTAAACATGAAACATTGTTTTACTTCACGAACATGATATAAAATTTGTCTTGAGAGAGGAGGGAAAATGTTAAACTTTGTTAAATTACCCAAAACACGAAGATACAATGTAAATTTGTTTATTGAGAGCGATTAGAAACATAAACATAAACATAAAAGTTGAGCGCGCACGTGTAACCTATCAAATTTGTAGTCATAAATCTTGAAAACTTCTTGTATCTTAAAGCTGAGATTGCTAAGATATAACTAAGATGTTCTTATTTCATTGTCTGGAATGACACCTTTAAAGCAGCATGCCTCCAGATTCATGCTAATTTTCATAAAAAATTTAAAAATTATATCTGAATGTATAATATATGATGTAACCAAAATGAAGCCATTTACACATTGTCCATGGCACTTACAATCCATGTAAATTACAAAAAAAACCTGGTCAAAATATGCATAAATAGCCCTTCCTGCGTTAGTAACGCAGTATAAATATAAGTGTAAATATAAAAAAAATCAGTCATCGACCGCACATAACATGTAAAATATTACTTGAATCTTGAATCATTTTACGTTTCCTAAAGTCGTTAGACTCATCTGGAGGCATGCAGCTTTAATGACCTCGTATATGCAAATGTGACTTTGAGTGTTGATGCATATTTTTTTGGTAAACTCCCTAGAACTCGCCTATCAGTTGAAAAGTAGCCCAAAGAATATTAAAACGGTCATTTCGAGTGGGATACGCTTTTCAAAGGAAAGTCTGCTGTTTATGGCATTCTTTATGAATAATGTGAAAACTGTGAACCATTTTGTGCAAAAGACTCAATGCAAGTATCTTTTGTTGAAAACAAAATGCATGCGACAAGTACACGTCCCTATGAATGTGACAGATATTCCAGCATGGGCAAATTTCATGAATGATAAATGGGGCAAAGTAGCCTTTCATGTAAACATGTTGGATCGTATTCCAGCCATACAATTACAACACCCACATCACCTATAAAAAACGTATATATTGTTTAACAAAATTTGCTTGATAAGCAAATATTTGTAACTGAGACAATGTTTGATGGTTTGTTTCTAATATAATTTTGCATTTTACCTATACGTATAGAGACTAGGCGTTTTAGGTTTTGCATTTCAATAAGGATTATGTTTCTCTTAACTATGTATTGTACTAGTATGTGCATTCTTTCATATTCATAATTCGGTGTTGTTTTGCCATAACCATTTCCCTCAAGTTCTTTGTCATATCATGTAAAGTTATATGATTAATGTAATTGATCATAAAAGGTTCAAATAGGTCCATTGGGCCGCGGGCAAAAATCTTTGTTTGTTTGTTTGTTTTGGGTTTTACGTCACATCGACACAGTATAGGTCATATCGCAACGTTCCAGCTTTACTGGTGGAGGAAGACCTCAGGTGCCCTTCCGTGCATTATTTCAGGCACGAACGGGCACCTGAGTAGAACCACCGACGTTCCGTAAGCTAGCTGGATAGCTTCCTCACATGAAAGAATCCAAAGTCCCTGTCGGGATTCGAACCCACAGCGGTGAGGGGCAAGTGGTTTGAAGTCAACGACCTTAACCACTCGGCCACGGACGCCCCTAAACTCTTTATCAAATTGTATTGTATTTTATAAATGTCCATTGCATATATCATTATCATGAACAATTATCTATCAATCTATCTATATAATTTGTTCTCTACTTGTTGTTATAATTGTATATTAGGTAAGTTAACGAGATGTGTACGATAGTTCGTAAATAACGAACTATTCGAGACAAACACAAAAAATGCTACAATGGTCTTACGTCAGTGTTACGAGACATCCACTCATTGATTTATTAAAATCTGCCAAAAATGACAAAAAATCTGTGACATGAAATGAAATGACATGAGCAATAAATGGAACAATCTAATTGAAGATATAATTATGCTGTTGTAGTAAAATTTGCTTGCTTAAGTGACTTAACAATAATGCTGCTGCTGCTGCTGATGATGATGATAACAATGAAAATGATGATGATAATAATGAAAATGATGATGATGATGATGATAATAATGAAAATGATGATAATGATGATGATGATGATGATAATAATGAAAATGATGATGATGATGATGATAATAATGAAAATGATGATGATGATGATGATAATAATGTAAATGATGATGATGCTGCTGATGATGATAATAATAATAATAATAATAATAATAATAATAATAATAATAATAATAATAATAATGAAAATTATGATGATGATGATGAAATAATAATAATAATATTAGTAATAATAATAATAAAAATAATAATAATAATTATAATAATGAAATGATGATGATAATAATGATGATGATAATAATATTGATAATGATTATGATGATGATGTTTTTGTTGTTGTTGATGATGATGATGATGATGATGATGATGATGATGTAGTTCGAGAAAACTCGCACCTAAAAAAAAGCCTTTGCTAACCTAGGATAAGCAAAACTTAAACATAATTGCACACCAACAAAAACAAAAAAACAACAAAAAACAAACAAACAAAAAAAGTTAAAACGGGAACGCTATGCCAATGAACAGACTATATTTAAATCCGCATGCCTACAGATGAGCTTAAAGGTTTCAAAAAAATCAAACTTGAGAAAAATGTATTAAGATTTTAAGGAAATTTAAAGGATTTAAGATTCATGTTATGTTTTACTGGTTTTGCAATGTTTATCCCCATATATATCTACTTTGTTACTAACGCACTAAGGGCTATTCTTGCATAATTTGACCCCTTTTTGTAATTTAAGTGGAATGTAATGCCGTTTGCAATGTGTTAATTACTTTCTTAGTTCACTTTGAAATAGTTCTTTTAAATACATTTTCATGAAAATCATCATGAATCTTAATTGAGGCATGTTTATTTTTTTCAAGATAAATCACAAGTTTAATATTTTTTGAAGCACACATTATCATGCGACTGATGAATGTTTTTGCAATTATAATTATGTAAAATATGTAAATAGATTGTCTCATACTTGACACGGTTTTAGACTCGTGGGAACGTGACGGCTGTTTGTCATTCAATTTCTCATTGAGTAGAAATCGTGATTTTTTAAATCTAAATATAGCAGTAAATATGCATAAATGCATATCCAAAATTTGTATTTCTAATTTTAGCGCTCAAGGACAACAAGCAGTTCGATATGAAATCAAAACAAAGAAGAAACAAATAAACTTGGCGTATCCTGCATACGGTTGAATTATATGCAATCCGGTGTTACATACCACATTTGAATAATGATAACCCTGCAAATTAAGGCCACTTCTTATGAGTTTTAATTGATAAAGTGGAAATAAAGAACCCCCAGTCTTTAACAAAAACACCCAGTATCACTCGAACTTACGCTTTCTGTGTTGAGAATTTTCACTGAAACGTTGGCTCCGCAGTTCAAGGTTGGTCTTGGTGTAGAACGGTCTGATCCAATATGGCATTGTCTGTTGCTTAACTGAGGTCAAGAAAATTACTTGGATTGAACCACGTAACCTCTTGGATATGTATAATATTCACTGTCTTTAATTTGAGACAGTCCGGGTGTATTTTAAAGCGGAACGTCTCCGTATAAATTAAATAAATAGTTTAAGTATCAAACTATAGACGAAATGTAATTTTAATCAAGATATTTACAATCACTGTGAAACTATAAATCTTTTATGTAAAATGTGATAATGTTTACTATTTTTTATCACAAAAAAGTACGACACTGTTACCATAGTACTAATGTTGAACTTATGTTGCATCATATTTTACAAGATTTTATAAATATTTCTCAATACATGTACTTCATTTATACGTATTTAGTGCTTTGTGTTTATTTTTAGTAGTTTTAGTTTCAAAGGAAATAAAAAGACATTGACATGTTATTTATAGATATATCCCCAATATTTGAACCTATAAATTTTTTAATGTGTAGCAGACGACGGAAAAAAACAAAAAAACAAAACAAAACAAACAAAAAACAACAAGAAAAAAGCATATATCAAAAAACAACATGAACATGAACAAATTTGATTATTAAAATTATTTAACCAGGTAGCAAACAGAATGTACGCTTGCCCTACTTTTAAAGATATATATTGGTCAAGTATTAGGATCGGACTTAATCTTCCGGAAACTATGCAATAAAACACAAGGTGTGAGATCCTTTTACGTGTGATCACTATATATGGAAAGTTTAACAAGAAAAGTGAGAAACTGACAAAAACTTTGCTTGTAGAAATCACGTACTGTTATGACCGGATTTTCGATCTCTGACTTGAACAATATGAAAACAGATCACATAATAAGTATATCCCAAATGATAATATCAGACATATACAAGCAGACACAATTATGGACCAATATACAGTTAAACCTGTTTCAAAGACCACGTTCATATAAAGATCACCCTGTAAATAAAGACCACTCTTCAATTATCCTTCATTGATTAAATAGAACAGGGTTATCTCTAAATAAAGACCATTTGTCTACTAAGATGGTATTTGGTCCCTTTTTGTGTGGCCTTTGTCCACAAGTTTGTCTGCTATATATTTAATTTGAAAGTGTTGAGTTTGTCTATAGTATAAGAAAGTTTCGAAGCAGCCAAAAGTATAGGGAATAGCCTGGCATATGTCAATTATTACCACAGCTAAAGCGCGGCGAAATATGCCGCAATGCTATATTAATTTTAGATATATCATCAATTTTTGAACTATATATATTTACAGTACTAGTGTACGTATAAGCGGGCGAAAAGTGGAACACATTTTTAAATGTTTGAATTGCAAGAAAAATGAACACGATTTATCATCAGTAAAGTTATTGTTTGTTTTCTCTGTTGGGTTTTAAGTCACACAGACACTCTAAAGGCTATACATAGACTTCGTAGCCAGACTGGCGGGGTTCCTTGTTGCATTTTTGAATTGTTCCAGGCACGACCAGACTCTTAATTAAGTAGAACCACTGACCTTCCGTAATATAGCTGGAAACTTGTGTTCAAATCACAATCAAGACTTTAACATCCTTAAAAAAGACAAGATTTTTTTTATTAAATTAAAAGTTTTTTTCAATTAAATATATAATGCATTTTGTAAAAGGAATATTTTCGTATTGTTCCTGTAATATAATACAGATTCATTTTCTATTGTTGCTGTTGTTTGAGAATTAGATGTTTTTTGTGGTGTTGATTGAAAATTGCCAAAAAATCGTACATGTATATGCACAGAATTAATAAATAAAGACAATGATCGAACCATTGATTGTATTATTTTATATGTATTACGTAACATCTAGGAAACCATCTTTCAAGTGATGTTTATTAAAATAAAATCATAAAATTAATATTTAAATAAAATGAAAATATTTTTTTAGACTTAAATCTAACATTTACTTATTATTTATTCAGTAATTACAAATTTCTCCACAAGTGATCGACTACTAATCCCACATGATTTCTGAATCTGCCGTGAGAGACAAATGACTCAATGTCCGAGATCAGTTATCATGGAGAACTTTCGCCATGTCCGAGGGTCAAACCATCGACCCCTGGATTACAAATCGGTTACCCTCAACCCCCCCCCCCCAATTGAGCCAAGTACACGTGGACGGTTTGTGAATAGTGAAGCTTGGCTGAATTATATTTCATTGCATTTGTTCATAAATGCGAATTAATAAATTCGCTGACATTAAGAAAAACTTAGTATCACATGCTATGTACATGTATTTTAAAATCGTTTTTTTCAAGTCATGTTAACACTATGACCCTTCCAACATGTTTTACTACGTTATTATCCAAATCGTGACTGGATTTATAAAGGCACCGTACCCGTGACTCAGACATAATCAAAGTCAACAAAATAAAACCCCGTGATGTGTAACATAATACACCGACCATTTATACCCGAATCACGATTTTTTACGCTGCACATACTGTACGGTATATAAGGCGTACAGAGATACGGTCTCTTACAGAATATACCCGGAGCAGTTTCACAAGATCAGAGAAAAAGCGGGAAAAGGTAAGTGTTAATTTTCTTTCAAATTTAATGGTAAGCTTTAAATATTTGTTAGAAACAATTATAGTTTAAAAATTTAATCAAGTCGATAATGAATTCTGTTTATATTTTTATAAAGTTTGTTTAGTTTATGATTTTTTTATTATGACGAAATTGTCACTGAAGGCAACAATTAAAGATATGAAAAGATGTAAAAATATTTCACGCATCGAATTTTTTAAATAATAAAAAATGATTTTTTGTTTTGTTTTATAATTATATAAACAACATACCTCCCACGGTATGCAAATTTTCTTTTTAAACAACCTTATCAACGGACTTTATATTCCAACATATAACACACATAAAATTAAACAATTCTGAAATAAATAAATAAACAAACAGTTGTTATTGCAATTTTAATCATTGAATATGAACATTTTTGTCAGTATATAATGTTGTTATATATATACCGAAAGTTTAGTCGCAATGTTTTTGTTTTGTTCTTTCATTTAATTAAACTACACCGTTTCCAATACGTTTTATGAAATAAGAAATGTTCTCTACATAGTCAGAAAAAAATGAATCAAAACAGTGATTTAATTTAGCCGAGGTAATTTTCTTTTATCAAAAGAAGTAAAATACATGTAAAGTAAGATGAAATAAGTTGTAAAATGTTGCGCCATACCATGCTAACTTCAGTGTTGATATGTTTTTCTGGTCCTTCAAGATCATTGATTTTAGCACATTAGTGCTTGAGATTGTAGCCGGGACTTGGGACTTTGGGAGTGCACCCACGGTACTACGCAACCAAGACTAAAAGCACACTCATAGCAAATAACAGGTCAACCATTAAGGGAAGTAAGCTCGCAGAGCAGTGATGAGAAAATAATTTTTCCTTGCAGTTAAAATGCTGTTTTTTATCAACCAATCTCTTTCTACTTTCTTTTTTTCTTCAGACAAAGACAATGAAACTTACAATTCTATTCATAACACTGTGTGTAATCGCGGTTGCACTGGCTGCGCCTCGTGATAGACAACGAGGCCAAGGCGCCAGACGACAGAATGTTAAAAACGGTGAAGAGAAATCTGTAAGCCAAGATAGTTCACGCGGAGGAAGACGGGGGAATAAATTACGTAACGGAGGTGACGAAGATTCAGACAGTGATTCTAAAGATGAGAACGACTCTTCAGATAGTGAATCTAAAGACCAGAACGACGCAAGAAGACGCAAGGATAGAAATCAAAAACAAGGTGAATGTTGATTAAATGATTACATTGTTTTGATTTAGTCCACGATAGAAGATTCTTTACATAAACATTTATATAAATAAGTTTAAGGAAGTGCTTGTGAAAAAATTAGATAAACAAAGAATGAATAAAATGTATAAATAAATGAAAAATTAAAAATCTTTTTTCCTATTCCGCTCTAGACTGTGAAATGCATGAAACATAGATAAAATTCTTTTTAATATTTTATTTGCAAGAGTCACCTCATCAATAACATACATAATTGACATCTTAATATATCTTTTTTCAATAAATAAGTATGGCTTTTCAGAAGCAACGCTTTGGAAATACTTGTGTATTAGAACCTTATTACTTGACTGAATATTTTGTTCAAAAATAAAAGTGGCTCTTAGTTTGGTTAAATTATAATAATCAAATCACGCAAAACAAAACTAATAATGAAATACTAAGCGATGGAATTGATAATTTTATCCTGCATGCACATTCCCCGGTCATGAAGAATTTATATTGAGTATTAAGACACCATCTAGTTGTAAGATCTTCTTTTCGGTCCTTTCCGTTAGTCCCCAGATTACATATGAATAATCGTCGGGCTATTCTAATTAATAGAATGTCCAAAATGTCTTTATTCTTATAATTCACAAACACTTTGTACATAATTGAATTTAAACACGCACATTTTCATAGCGAAATTGTAATGATTGCTAAATAAAAGTTTCTTAAAACTAAGGTTGTATGAAAGTTATGTAAATTCTAGCCTTTAAACTGTATTTTTTTTTGAAGAAAATTCCAAAGCAGATGAAGAGTCAGCTGAAACTAAACGGCCAACAAGGAAGACAACTACTAAGGCGCCACCTGCCGGTGATGATGGTGCAGAGACCCCCAACGGTGATGATGGTCAAGAGACCCCCAACGGTGATGATGGTCAAGAGACACCCAACGGTGATGATGGTCAAGCGACACCCAACGGTGATGATGGTCAAGAGACCCCTAAAGGCGATGATGGTGCAGAGACCCCTACTGGCGGTGATGGTGCGGCACCAGGTACAGGAGGCGGAGATGGTAAAGTGCCACCATCCGGGGGAAACGACGACCAGGTTGTTCCACCTGAAAACAACGGCGAAGAGGCACCACTCAGAAAATAGAGGTCTAATAAATGAACAAATAACTGTAAAAGAAGATAATTGTCATCAAATCACATTACATGCATTGACAATGTACAAACAGTTAACCATACAATTCTTAGAAGATTTGGGTTTTATTTACACAGTATTATTGTAGATAACAAATTAGACTATTCTGATTTTAATAAATGATAACATCATGGTAATTGTAGTGTTCCTGTGTTTTGTTTTACAAAAGAGTTCTTCGCCTCAACAGTTGGTGTCGTACTTTATAATGTTGCCAAAAATTCAGCTGAGATGTTTATGTACAAATGTACCAGAAAGAGTGGGATGATTTGGTAAAGCATTATTCATCGTTGATAACCTAAATTTCGCTTCTTACTGGACAAACAGATTTCGGCCTCCTAGGCTGGAGAGCTTATGTTGTGAGTAAAATCCACTTTTCTCACTGCCGTGGGTTTGAGACCCTCAGAGCATTTTGATTCTCTAATTGTGAAGAAGCATTCCAGCTAGTTGGCTGTTGATTTTACAAAAAAAAAGATCACATATTTAATGTTTCAATGTCATATAAGCAAAATTCACATTAACAAAAAGGCATTTATTCTTACATTTCAATATATTTCAGTATGATTATTTTTAAGGGTGACCTCCTTTAAATGTCTTGTTCATAACCTCTATGTTGTTTTTTCCCTGTGTTGAAGCTGAGGTCTTCCCCACTAAATAAGTCGGAAATTGCTATGCTACTTTGAAAGTGCCTATGTAAGTCTGAAAATATGGACATGGAAGTAAATGTGGGAAAATATAAGTATTGTGAAGTTTGCACGAGTACGGACATGTAAATTTGTAGGACGTAATTTCTACATTCGTAGGTTAAAAATGCACATGCATTTCTTTTATAGAAATTGAAATTTAGTTTTTTTATTTGGTAATTGTCAGAAAAAGGAACATACACAATATAAGACGTGCTGAGGGTATAATCGGGATATAATTTATGTTCAAGGCATTATGATAAACCATTACGGGGACCACTGTCATTAAATAAACAAGAAACATGATGTCAGATTCCTGGCACATTACGACATTGACTGAATGACAGTATACGACGAGTACTTCTAGTACGGACGCAATGGAAGTTTCGTGTCGTATCACTGCGCAGATCAATTGGTAGCATTTTATTCAGCTCTTCTTAATTAAGGTATGCAGTGCACAGCTGACCATTCCTTCGCAGCCACTTTACGCGTGCATAACACCTCAATTGTGTGTATTTTGTAAACTCTCTCCACCAATATACTGATGTGCGCATGCGCTTGTACAAAAATAAATGCGAAAATTGTTTGTTTGTTTCATTTTACGCATTTTCCCCAACAGTATTTCAGTCACATAGGCGGGTAGTTTCCTAACCATCGTTCCTGGAGAGTTACACCAATAGACTACCTTCCTTCGCGTTTAACTACCAAAGCATCTCCCGGGGATCGAACCCACGACAGAGAGGTAACTGGATTAGAAGTCATCGACTCTAACCGGTAGTCTAAAGTTTGTTACGTCATGGGTTTATGAACGACATAAATATATATGTGCTCTAACTACGTTTATTATCTAAACTATATTCTATGATACATGTGTTTACATATCAGTGTCCGTGATGGTAGTATATTAAGATCTAGGGAACTCTCTATTATAAAGGAGCTGTACGCACCTAGAGTATCATGTTACAGTTTACTCATCATGCTACATCTTCCATCTTTTACAAAATTACTGTTATATTTAAACATAATTTTATCATAGGTATAACCGCATAGATTATTTGAATAACGCTTAAATAGATTCAAGGAAGAAAGACTTTATATTAGATGATGATTACAGTAACATATAGTTAATAAATGTTCATTATCATGAGTCGTTTACAACATGTACTAATCATGATTAATACTGTAAATTTGTTCATTACAAACAATCACTGTCTATTTACAAGTCTGTTACAGCACGTGGCTTCACCTTTCTGCCTGCGCGAGTGAAATAATTAGCATTATCCGGAGGATTCAAAACCACAGGCTGTTTATTGCTATCGGTACGCTCTGACCCTACGTTAATCATTCTGTCATTAACTGACATTTCAAGGCCAGAATTCAAAGCACCATGGGTCAATAAAGGCGATTCTTTAGATTTCAACAAATCTTTACGATTTCTGCGATATTGTTGTCCGTTTTCTGTTTCAACAATATAGGACCTATCGCTGTGATTTTTTATAACAACAGCGGGACTCCAGGACTTGTCTAGACGTTGAATTCTAGCGGAATCTCCAACATTTAAGGGAGACAGAGGTTTAGCATTTTTATCATAGTAATGCTTAGATTTGACCTTGGATTCTGCGATTTTTTGTTTGACAACATCAGGGGGCGGTACTTGTGGTATAAGGTTTTCCCTTAAAGTAGGAAGGATAGAACGAAGTTGTCGTGATTGGACTAACTGCGCTGGACTGAAATTTCCTATATCAGCGAGAGGAGTAGAACGATATTCTAAAAATCCTATTCTCGGATCAGAATTATCATCTTTTGCCTTTTTAAGTATACGTTTGGCAACTTTAACCATCGCCTCAGCCAAACCATTTGTTTGGTTATGATATGGACTACATTTTACATGTACAAAATCCCATGACCTTGAAAACTCCTCAAATTCTTGACTAGAAAAACATGGACCCCCATCAGTGACTATTTTCTCACATATGCACCAATGTGACATGATATCTTTCATGTGGGAAATAACAGTTGAACTTTTTATGTTCGAAAGTTCATGAACTATGGGATACCTAGAATAGTAATCGGACATGACCATGAAATTTTTCTCATTAAGTGAGAACAAGTCACACCCTGCAATTTGAAACGGATAGTCTGGGATTTCAGAGCTGATTAATGGCTCCTTTCTTAAAGAATGTTTATTGCACATTTATTAATATTCCGTCATTAGGAATGATTTACCTTTTTATATAATATTCTTTCCTTAGGAATTATAATTAAACTATTTAAAATATTCCGTCTTTAAGAATTATTATTTTTCCAGTTCTGACACCATGTTACGTCATGGGTTTATGAACGACATAAATATATATGTGCTCTAACTACGTTTATTATCTAAACTATATTCTATGATACATGTGTTTACATATCAGTGTCCGCGATGGTAGTATATTAAGATCTAGGGAACTCTCTATTATAAAGGAGCTGTACGCACCTAGAGTATCATGTTACAGTTTACTCATCATGCTACAAAGTTGCAGTCTAAAATAAATTTTAAATGGTAATCGAATACCTCCCCTGTATGAATAAGTTTCATATGGTGGCTTCTTAACACCATATCAATTTTTTAGCCACGAAATGTGAAAAATTAAATACACGAAGAAGTCCATTTTTTGGCTGCAAGACATTTGTTTTGGAAAAGTTGTTCCGGTTACGTGGTTTCCTGCTTACATTTGTTAGTGCATGTTTGAACGGGAAACTAGCTGCAATCGTGCCAATCGCAACTTTTCGGCCCTTTCCGTCACTCTTCGGATTAAGATAATAGCAGAGGTAGTTCCGATTGCAATCGTGACAATTCGGGCGATTCCGTCATGCTTCGGAATCAGACGAAGTAATATTACGGAAATCTAAGCTATTTTAGTTACTTCGGTAATCCCAGTTTGTTTATATATAAATAGGATTTCTATTTTTACTTGATTCTGTTTCAATTCTTTTTCAAGACGCAAAAGTTAGTTTCTTTTATAATTGGTTTCTGTCTTTATTAGTTTTATACAATGGTTACTGTAGTAGTATTCCGTCTCCAAAGGGCAGTCCTGCTTACCAAAAGATCGTGACCGAATCACGCAGAATATTAGTGCATGATCAAGTTATATTTAGATATACTGACAGAGTTTAAACGTCTTGGTGAGGTAATCTAAAAATAGCACATGCATATCATTAACCTTACCACGTGCTGATCTCCTGTGTTGTTTACTTGTCTCTAAAGCTGCTATATAAATGAAATTAGCATAACTCTCTCGAAAAAAGTGGAAATGAAATGTGCTCACTTGTTTTCCTTCAGTATGATAGATTGATCTCCACGTGAGAGCCAATATTTTTACGATTTATTATTTTCTCTATTAGTTTTACACAATAGAGAATAGATTTCGTTTTTACAAAAAAAGTTACTACTGTTATCGTCAGCATGTTCCCGTTCAGTTATAATCAGTGGACTTCTGGTCCCTATTTGGTCCAAATTTGCACGCATAACACTGGTGCTCAAACAAATGGGCACAGGTGCTCGTCCAGTCTTGGGCTTACCCTACCTATCCCTTTATAAAAGTGAAACTTTTTTTCGAGAAAAAAAAAACAACTAAATAAACCCTTTATGATTTACAAATACCGTAATTCAAAAAAAATGTGATAATAAATTGAAAAAAAAAAAAAAAAAAACAATTTTAAAGGGAAGGGATGATGGCACAACTGAGCAAGCCTTTCCTTTTAAAAGGAAACTTTATTTCTCTTTGTGTTGTCCATTTTAGCATTCTTAAGGTGAAAAGCAGCAGAAAAAGTTAGGCAAAAATACCAGATTTCTACCTTTTTCGCATTTTTTTAGTGTTGTTTCGCATTAACTTAAGTGTTGGTTCAATATCAATCACTTGTTTTAGAAAACGATATGATATTTGTTAGCTCATATCTAGAACAGGGCCTTTCAAATAGAATTCTATTTGAAAGACCCTGCATAGAATTTCTAGATATATCATACTCACGATGTTTAATCACGACCGGTTGTTGTTAATTAAATTAGTAGGGCGTAATTTTAAGAAAGATGTTGTGCCTGTTCATAACAAAATCACCAGCTTGAGCAGAAACTAAGCATTAAAATAAAAAAAGCCGAAGGACCCGAAAATGTAACCAAAATATTATTATTTTAAACTGTCATGCAGACCTATGCAAAAGAAATGCTGTGGATATTTGGGGTACACAATACTACGAACCTCTGGGTTGATCACACAGTGGGTCAGACATGCAGTGAATCTTTCAGTAAGCAATATTAGGAATCTTTGGGTAGGAATGTTGTAGAACTTTCAGTAAGCAATGCTGTGGATTTTTTGGTTAGGCAATGCTCTGGATCTTTGGCTAAACAATGTTGCAGTCTATTTTGGATAGGCAATGTTATGGAGCAATGTAGTGAATCTTTTGGTAAGGAATGTTGTAAATCTTTCGGTAAGCAACAATATGAATCTTTTTGGAAGAAATATCGTGGATCTTTGGGTAGGCAATGTTGTGGATATATGTGTAACATGAGCTGTCACAGGAGACAGCCAAGCTCGACTAATAAAATACTGGACACAGTAAGGAGGACAAAACTATGAAAGAAAAATCAATTATGTATAATAATGTATTAAGTTATAGTAAAAAAATAACATTTGTTAACATAAATTCCAAGATCAAGGGGAAATAATTCTAGAAATAGTCACGCTAGAGTTATGAACCTTGTCACACAACATGTGTGTTATGATAAGAAATATATATTTGAAGTTTGAAGTAGATACCTTAAAAAGTAAATAAGTTATAATATTTCTTAAAGAAAATCCTAAGTTCAAAGAGAGATAAATCTGTAAATATTGATTCAAGAGTTATGAACATTGTCACATAAAATGTAATTGATGATAAGAAATAAGTATTTGAAGTTTGAGGTAGATACCTTTAAAACTAAAAAAGTTATAGTAAAAAATAACATTTTTCTAGTAAAAAAATCTAAGTTGATGGGGAGATAATTCTTGCAATATTGGTGCTAGAGTTATGAACCTTGTCACATAAGATATGGATGATGATAAGGTACATATATTTGAAGTATGAAGTTGATCCCTTTAGAAATAAATAAGTTACAGTAAAAAATAATGTTTTTTAAGGAAAATTCTAAGTTCAAGGGGAGATAAATCTGAAAATATTGGTGCTAGAGTTATGAACCTTGTCACATAAGATGGGGATGATGATAAGGTACATATATTTGAAGTATGAGGGTGATCCCTTAAGAAATAAAGAAGTTACAGTAAAAAATAGTATTTTTTAAGGAAAATTCTAAGTTCAAGGGGAGATAAATCTGAAAATATTGGTGCTAGAGTTATGAACCTTGTCACATAAGATGGGGATGATGATAAGGTACATATATTTGAAGTATGAGGGTGATCCCTTAAGAAATAAATAAGTTACAGTAAAAAATAGTATTTTTTAAGGAAAATTCTAAGTTCAAGGGGAGATAAATCTGAAAATATTGGTGCTAGAGTTATGAACCTTGTCACATAAGATGTGGTTGATAATAAGAAACATATATTTGAAGTTGATACCTTAAGAAATGACAAAGTTAAAGTTATAGTGAAAAATATTTTACTGCACCAATACTTTAATCTGAAATATGGATGTGGACGCCGGGGCGAGTAGGACAGCTCTCCATATACTTCGTATAGTCGAGCTAAAAAGCGTTGTTGATATTTGGATAGGTAATGATGTAGATATTTGGGTGAGCAATGTTGTGGATCTTTGGGTAAAAAATATTGCGAATATTTGGGTAAACGATATTGTGGATCTATGAGTTAACCACGCTGTGGATCTTTGGGTAAGCAATGCATTGAATCTTTGGGTAAATCAGTTGATATTTGGGTAAACCAGTGTGGAGCTTTGGGTAAGCAAAGTTGAGGACCTTAAGGTAAACAATAACATGAATCTTTGGATAAACCAGGCTGTAAATGGTAAAAAATAAATAGGTAGCAATTATTAATAAAGACTTAGTGTATAGCAGACCTTTGGATAAGTGCTGTTCAACTTAGGGTAAGCTACATTGTGCACATTTGATTTCTGTGTAAGTCAGGTTGTGAATCTTTGGGTAACAGGTACAAGAAAAAGACATCATTTTTTAGATTATATTTACAGTAAATAAACTTTAATATAAAGTTTATCATCATAGTGCATTTATAATACAAGTGATCACATATATCAGTACATAATGAAAAAAACAACAACAACAATTGCATTAAATATAGATAAAAGGATGGTGAGGCAATGGAAAATTGGCTGTACAAAGCACGACATATTTGGTCCTAACAATGTCATAAGAAAATAAAACAATAGCTGTCAATAAGGCGTCAGTCATGCTCGACTATTCTCGGGACTTGAAAGTAAAACAAGAGCCTGGATAATGAAAATTTTTCCATGTTCCTAATTCTGTCTAATTCTAAGTAAAGGTTAGAGGCCTCCTATTATGCTCTCAAATAAGTGTGTGAAGTTTCAACCCATTTCCTTCAGTAGTTTTGGAGATACCAACTTGCACACAAAAACTTAAACAAAGTGTGATGCTGACACCTGGGTGAGTGCAATAGCTCTCCTTATTCTACGAATATTCTAGCTAAAAAAATAACACAGTTCAAATAGAAACCGCAGTGATGTGATTATCTTAATATAAATATGCACTTTCAAATTATCAATATTAACAGTTTTTGAAAGACGTCCAGATAGTCTCTATTTTTTCTATAAAAAGTCATGAAAATAATGCAATAATAAAATGTCATGATTTTCTCATCTCATGCCATCGAATAGAAATCATACAAATGGAATTGTAAATATGTTCTTAACGGGATATTTAGGCAAAATAATGACACAAATATTAAAATGATCTTATGTACTGAAATCACGCTAAAATGACATTTCTTGAAGTTTCAGCATGAATTTCTGTTTAAATTCTATATATTTTGGGTTTGAAGCGTAAATATATCTATATATGTTGAACAAAATTTAGACGCCAATAGAATCCCCAAATAGTTTTAAAACAAGTCAGGTGACTTGAACAAACCCTTGAAGTTACAATAACAGATATTGTGGATATTGTATGATTGAAACAAGTCTAAGTCATTCATTTGACATGTTTTTTAACGTTTCCAGAGTTCACTTTGACAACTGTTGTGAATTCTAGCGCTCTAACCTGACCCACGCGGGTCAAGTTAGGAAACCACCATTTTATTCTTAATATTGAGAAAAGTTTTGTTCCTTTGACTGTCTAATATATTCATTTTGAGGGCATTTACAGAATAATGAATGAAAAATTCAAAACTAAGAAATGAAAATTTTGCCTGTGTCTCCCTTTAAGCAATCACATCACAAAAACAATTGCAATGGAAGTATTTTAACAAATAATGACAAAGTTCTATGCTTATTGATAAACATTTACTTAATTGATATATATGTCAGACATATATGGTTAATAATTATAATATTGTATTTAAATAGAGGGATGTCAATTGTTTGTTTTGTTAGGTTTTTTAATAGCACAGACACTTTGTAAAGGTCATATGGCCACAGTCCAGCTATACTGGTGGAGGAAGACATCAGGTACAGTCTTGTCATATACAAAGCATGTGACAAATTTCAAATGTTTCTATTTATGTTTTATCATATACTCCCTGTTAAATCATGTAAATAAACAAGTTACTATATTCATTCAAATTGATGGTTACATATAAATGTCAAACAACAGTGCATATCCACGGCAAGATTATCATTTTAAGTTATATTATATTAAAATCTACATTGATAAATTGAAAATATAGATAAAAATACATGTTTACTTAGCCAATTAAAGTAGACAATCTAGAGGCAGCGGCATCTATATTTAAGCGATTTTGTAGATACAAACACAAGTTGATTACTTTATGATATATTTAAATCAAGACTGATTCTTTTGATAATGATATGAACAACACAAATAAATGTCTCTTGTCAATAAAATCTATAAATAGATCCAAAATGTACATGTTAAAAAGTCATGGCCTGAGACCTGTTTAGGATATAGGTGAATGTAAAGTAGACATAGAGTAAAAAATGAAACTGGGCAAAAAAAAGTATGTTACTATGATACAAATATAAACAGATGGCTGAAATGGAATAAATATTCATAAGTACAAATAAACATTTATAAGTAGTAGGAATAATTATTCATAAGTAGGAAGGAATAAATATTCATAAGTAGGAATAAATATTCATAAGTACCAATACATTTATATCCATAAGTAAGAATAAACATTCATAAGCAGGAATAAATATTCGTCAGTACAAATAAATATTCATGAGTAGTAAAAAATATTCATTTTATTAGTAGGAAAAAATATTCTAAGTACAAAAAAATGTTCATAAGTACGAATAATATTTATAAGTAGCACATATACAGCACCAAAAAAATACAGTAAAGTTATGTCTGACAAATCTAAACAACACCAAAGGCAATAAAAAGAATCAATGACAAAAAAAATATGTTTTCTATATATATATATATTGTTCAAAAACATTAAACACTACATGTAGTTGTTACTGAAAGAGTTAGCATCTAAGTAGAACACTATGTTTGTGCTTGTAATAAAACCTTATTCCTATTTTGTATTTAAGTAGCGTATTAGCCAAGATCTTACTAATCAAACAAACAAACATGTAAGGAGATCTTCAGAAATTTAATAATACTAATAATTTTATTTGAAATATTTCACTTAATAAAAATTCAAACTAAAACAAGAGGGCCATGATGGCCCTGAGGTCGCTCACCTGTATATAGCCCCCCCCACACCCATAAGAAGATGTTTCATGCTAAACATCTAAGCTCTAGCTCATTGGGCTTTTTAAAAAAGATTTTTTTAAGTTTTTACTATACACATATAGTTAAAAACAATGACACCCCTGGGGCGGGGCCAGTTTTGACCCCAGGGCTTTTATTTGAACAAACTTTGTAGACACTTACTAGAAGATGTTTCATGCTTAAGATCTAAACTCTAGCTATTTGGGTTTTTTTAAAAGAAGATTTTAAGTTTTTGCTATACACATATAAGGAAAATCAATGACCCCCGGGGCGGGGCCAATTTTGACCCCAGGCCTTTTATTTGAACAAACTTGGTAGACACCCATAAGAAGATGTTTCATGCTAAACATCTAAGCTCTAGCTCATTGGGCTTTTTAAAAGAAGATTTTTAAGTTTTTACTATACACATATAGTTAAAAACAATGACACCCCTGAGCGGGGCCAGTTTTGACCCCAGGGCTTTTATTTGAACATACTTGGTAGACACTTACTAGAAGATGTTTCATGTTTAATATCTAACCTAAGTTATTTGGTTTTTTTCAAAGAAGATTTTAAGTTTTTGCTATACACATATAAGGAAAATCAATGACCCCCGGGGCGGGGCTAATTTAGACCCCAGGGCTTTTATTTGAACAAACTTTGTAGACACTCACTAGAACATGTTTCATGCTTAATATCTAAACTCTAGCTATTTGGGTTTTTTCAAAGAGGATTTATAAGTTTTTGCTATACACATATAAGGAAAATCAATGACCCCCGGGGCAGGGCCAATTTAGACCCAAGGGCTTTTATTTGAACAAATTTGGTAGACACCTATTAGAACATGTTTGATGCTAAATATCTTAGCTCTAGCTCTTTGAATTCTTTAAAAGAAGATTTTTTAAGTTTTTACTATATGCATATAGGGAAAATCTATGACCCCCTGGGGCAGGGCCAATTTTGACCCCAGGGCTTTTATTTGAACAAACTTGGTAGGCACTCATTAGAACATGTTTCATGCTAAATATCTTAGCTCTAGCTCTTTGGGTTCTTTAAAAGAAGATTTTTTAAGTTTTTACTATATGCATATAGGGAAAATCAATGACCCCCTGGGGCGGGGCCAATTTTGACCCCAGGGCTTTTATTTGAACAAACTTGGTAGACACTCACTAGAAGATGTTTCATGCCAAATATCTAAGCTCTAGCTCTTAAGGTTTTTCAAAAGAAGATATTTAAAGTTTTTTCTTTCGGTTGCCATGGCAACCAGAGTTCTGCATGGAATTAAATTCTTTGAACAATTTTGAAAGGTGACCACCAAAGGAACATTCCTGTGAAGTTTGGATGAAATTGGCCTAGTGGTTTATGAGGAGATGTCATTTAAAGTAAAAGTTTACAGACGACGGACGGACGGACGTCGGACGAAAAGCGATCACAAAAGCTCACCCTGTCACTTTGTGACAGGTGAGCTAAAAAACCCACAAGTCATGGAGTTTCATGAATGAAAAAAAAATAGTACAACCTTAGATATATAGTGATCAAAATATTATACATCTGACAAGTAAAAATGTGATGTTTTTTTCTTATAGCAATTATTTTTTAACACATTACATGTAGCGGTAAATATATAAAAACACATTATATGTACCAGAGAAGATAAAACTATACACATATATAATCTTTCACATGGTGTATATGACCAACCTTTTTTGTATATGTCTTTATAAATAATGTCTATTGTCATTAATTATACAACAATATCTGTGTATTATTTCCAGCAAATTCAAGAGTTTAACTTTGCAGTGAAAAAATAATTATACAACTCATGAAAATAATAATAAAATGGATTCTTCGCAAACAAACAGCAAAACACCAAAAACTTTTTATATTATTAGTTATAAAGATCGTTGACAGGTTATATGGCCCTATATAAACGGCTTTTTGTAAATATAACCCGAGCCGTCAGGCGAGGGTTATATTGCAAACAGCCGTTTATATACGGCCATATAACCTGTCAACAATCTTTATAACGAATTTATAATACAGCAAGCATCATTTTGAGAGAAAACAAGTAAGATTTCTTCATGAATCGACAGCAGCCGTGTATATATAACTATATAAACGTCACGATTATCCAATGGAAAATGATGTTACAAACGTGCAGTATTATAATGATTTTTTTTAACACTTCTACATATACTGTGTATAACATACAAAAATTTATTTACACTTTGCATTAAACATATACTATGTATCGTAATTTGAATTTGCATTAAATTTAAACATTTATATGTTTAAAGTGTATTACTATCTGAATGTGCATTAAACATTTACAGATTGAATTGCATTAATTTAAATTAAAAACTAGAAATGTGTCCATAGGACACGGGTGCCCCCACTGCGCCACTGTTCTGTCAATCTTTTTACTAAGTCAAGGGCAATTACTCTACAAATACTGGATAAATCCACAAGCAAAACCCCAGGTGCAAATCTAAAATATGCTGAGCAACCTGCCTATAAGGTTAAATGACTATGTCAAATCCTTTTTGAGAAACTTGCGACACAAGTTGAAAATTGCAAAAATTTTCTAAGTGAAGGGCAATAACTCTAAAAATACTAAATAAATCCAGACGAAAATACCTGGTGCACAACTGCACATGCTAATCAATATTCCTGTAAAGTAACATGACTCTAGGTCAAATACTTTTTGAGTTACCTGCGACACATGTTGAAAATTGCAAAATTTTACTAAGTCATGGGCAATTACTCTGAAAATACTAAAAATATCCAGACGAAAATACCCAGGTGCACAACTACACATGCTGATCAACATTCCTGTAAAGTTTCATGACTCTAGGTCAAATACTTTTTGAGTTATGTGCGACACAAGTTGAAAATTCCAAAATTTTACTAAGTCAAGGGCAATTACTCTGAAAATACTAAATATATCCAGACGAAAATACCCAGGTGCACAACTACACATGCTGATCAACATTCCTGTAAAGTTTCATGACTCTAGGTCAAATACTTTTGGAGTTACGTGCGACACAAAAGTGAACGGACGGACGGAAGGACGGACGGAAGGACGGACGGACGGACGGACAAGGGTAAATCTAAATGCCAGCCACTAACGTGGGGGCACAAAAATTGCATGTTTGAAGTATATCAATATCTAAAATTGCATTAATTAAATTTAAACAGTCACACGTTGAAAGTGTATTATCATTTGAATTTGCATTAAATTTAAACATTTAATTGTTTGAAATATATCAATATCTAAAATTGCATTAATTAAAATTTAAACATTTACATGCTTAAAGTGTATTACACTCTGAATTTGCATTAAACAATTGCAGACATACAATGTATCATTATTTGAATTTGCATTAAACAAACACAGTGTATCTTAATTTGAATTTGCAGTAAATTTATGTAAACATTTACATGTTTAAAGTATATCGATATCTAAAATTGCATTAAATTTAAACATTTATATGTTTAAAGTGTATTACTATCTGAATGTGCATTTAACATTAATTTTAATTTGCATTAAACATACACAGTGTATCATAATTTGAATTTGCATTAAATTTAAACATTTACATGTTTAAAGTATATTGTTATCTAAAATTGCATTCATTAAATTTAAACATTTACATGTTTAAAGTGTATATCTAAATTTGCATTCAACATTTACAGACTTACAATGTATCATTATTTTAATTTGCATAAAACATTTTCAAAATTAAAAATAAATCATTATATTCAATTGCATATCAAATAATCTACGTATAAGTTACCATTACTGGTATGTTTATTTGCTTTGGTCATCTACAATTATATTTCATACTAACCATTGGCATGAACTAGTATCAAAACATCTACAATATATCACATTTACACATTTATCTAATTATTGCACTTTTCAATTTTAAATTGCCATACACAGCTTAATAAGCTACATATACAATCAAACCTGTGTTAAATACCACCTCCGAATAAAGACCATCCTGTAAATAAAGACCACTTTTTTATCAATTATTCAACAGAGTAAAACTTCAAATAAAGACCACATGTCTATAAAGGTCATGTATGGTCTGTCATTTGGATGGCTTCATTTCACAGGTTTCACTGTATACTGTATTTCAAACACTATTACATATACAAGCATCCCTGATTTCCGAATATATTATATCACATTCTGTCAATGCTGACAACAATAATAAAACTAAATGTAATTGTTCATTAGCACAAATATTACAAACACAGTGTAATAAGAGCTGTCAGTAAGACAGTATGCTTGACTATTCTCAGTGCTAAAAGGTAAAAATGGGGCATAACTCTGTAACAAGAGGGCCATGATGGCCCTGAGGTCGCTCACCTGTATATAGGCCCCCCACCCCCGGGCCAATTTTTACCCAAGGGCTTTTATTTGTTTATTTGAACAGACTTGGTAGACACCCATAAGAAGATGTTTCATGCAAAACATCTAAGTTCTAGCTCATTGACATTTTTAAAAGAAGATTTTTAAAGTTTTTACTATACACATATAGTTAAAAAACAATGTCACCCCTGGGGCAGGGCCAGTTTTGACCCCGGGCGTTTATTTTAACAAACTTTGTAGATATTTACTTAAAGATGTTTCATGCTTAATATCTAAACTCTAGCCATTTGGGTTTTTCCAAAGAAGATTTTAAAGTTTTTGCTATACACATATAAGGAAAATCAATGACCCCCCCCCCTGAGCGGGGCCAGTTTTGACCCCAGGGCTTTTATTTGAACATACTTGGTAGACACCCATTAGAACATGTTTCATGCTAAATATCTTAGCTCTAGCTCTTTGAGTTCTTTAAAAGAAATTTTTTTAAGTTTTTACTATATGCATATAGGGAAAATCTATGACCCCCTGGGGCGGGGTCAATTTTAACCCCAGGGCTTTTATTTGAACAAACTTGGTAGACATTAACTAGAAGATGTTTCATGCAAAATATCTAAGCTCTAGCTCTTATGGTTCTTTAAAAAAAGATTTTTTAAGTTTTTACTATATGCATATAGGGAAAATCAATGACCCCCGGGGCGGGCCAATTTTGACCCCAGGGCTTTAATTTGAACAAACTTGGTAGACACTCACTAGAAGATGTTTCATGCTTAATATCTTAGCTCTAGCTCTTTGGGTTCTTTAAAAGAAGATTTTTTAAGTTTTTACTATATGCATATAGGGAAAATCAATGACCCCCTGGGTCGGGGCCAATTTTGACCCCAGGGCTTTTATTTGAACAAACTTGGTAGACATTCACTAGAAGATGTTTCATGCCAAATATCTAAGCTCTAGCTCTTACGGTTCTTTAAAAGAAGAATTTTTTAAGTTTTTACTATATGCATATAGGGAAAATCAATGACCCCCAGGGGCGGGGCCAATTTTGACCCCAGGGCTTTTATTTGAACAAACTTGGTAGACACTCACTAGAAGATGTTTCATGCCAAATATCTAAGCTCTAGCTCTTATGGTTTTTTAAAAGAAGATATTTAAAGTTTTTTCTTTTGGTTGCCATGGCAACCAGAGTTCTGCATGGAATTAAATTCTTTGAACAATTTTTAAAGGTGACCACCAAAGGAACATTCCTGTGAAGTTTGGATGAAATTGGCTCAGTGGTTTATGAGGAGATGTCATTTAAAGCAAAAGTTTACGGACGGACGGACGGACGGACGCCGGACGAAAAGCGATCACAAAAGCTCACCCTGTCACTTTGTGACAGGTGAGCTAAAAAGATGACTAAAGAGTTTTGGATCTTGTGCCCATCATGTTAGATAATCACATAGAGAAAGTGTGTGTAGTTTTAACCCATTCTTTTTAATAGTTTTGGATATACCAACTTGCATGCAAAAACTTGACCATAGTGTGACGCTAACACTAGAGTGAGTTAAAAATCTCTCCCTATTCTTTGAATAGTAAAGCTTAAAATACAAACTGACAACATAATGCAACATCCACATATTCAATATCACATAAATAAGAAACACACGTTGTAGAAAGTAGAAAAATTACTAGTAACATATGAATATCTTATAATTTACCACTGGTTTTTTTTTCATTCAGTAATATAGATGAGAAGAAAATGATGATTATTAACATTTCTTTATAATGAACAAAATTCAAATATTTTTGAGATGACTAAATGTTTTGCTCTTGAATATATCATCCTTTTTTTAAAAGCCATTAAGTATCAAGAGTAAAAGTGTGTTTTGAAAGTCATTAAAGTATCATTATGCCCATCCAAGTGAAATGGTGAGTAAACCGGTAAAAGTCAAAATATTGTTACATTTTCAAAAATAGTTAAAGTAAGGATTTTCAATACAGTATTTTACATTCTTACAAAGAAAAGTAGGAATACATTTGTAGCATGTGTAGTAAAACTGTTATTCTTAGAAAAGTCTCAGGCAAATAGAATTCCATTCTAAAATAACAGTCCTGGCAGCAAAAAGATTAAAACAACATTAACATAACTAATTACCTTTACATTTATCATTACCAACAAGTATGTCATTCACACAAACAAACATACATACTAACAAACAATAACAGGAAAGTTCTGATATGAACTATAAATTTTCCATACAATTTTCATACCAAAATAACATGTCATGCACACAAACAAACAGACAGACATACCAACAGGAATGTAAAGAAATATTGAGCAAAAGTATACCACAAACATAACATATATGTATATAAGTCATGTAACTTACTGAAAATACATGTATTCATAACAAATAAAAATAATTAAAGTTAAAGTTATTTATAGACGATGGTTAATACTTTATAGGCAAACATTAAGCCAAGTTTTGTAAATCTTAAAATTAATTCAAGGCTTCTTGTTATTACTTTCACTTAAAAAAATAATATCAATGAAAGAATAGTGGGACTTTCTTTAGAAAACAAATACTGTCACTTACATAAGTATATACACCTTAGCTTACAAAAATTAAAAGAAAAAAAATGAAAGGGGCTGTAACTCTTACAAATTATTTGATCTTAATGATACTTAACAGTTACTGTTCTTTTTTTTCAACACTTATAATAATCTTTTTTAATTATATCTGAAATATGATAAAAACAAAACAGACAGACAGATAAAGAGACAAATAACTTTTCAATAATCATGTTTAAACATTGTCAAATTTGTAAACCCAAAACAACACCATAAAAACATTAACATTATAACATTCTTTTTAAATAATCAATTATTTTTTTCATTATTTTTTTCACTCAAACATTATTTCATTAGTATTGTTTTGTTACTTTTAACAGTTACAATTTAAGTGATATGAACAAAAATGTATTGAAAATAAAACTTCAAAATTCAAACTTAATGAATAATGTGTTAATAGTTGAAATTTAAAACTATTGCCAATTCAAGTGAAATTAAGAAGTGATCAAATATGACAGAATTTACTATTTTCAACACAAAATTATACCAAGTTAAAAGCAGAATAACACATTTCTGCATAGTTTGATATATTAAAGTCTTTTCTGTAAATATTAAGTGGTTTAAGCTTGGTTAAATCACAAAATTAAAAATTTGTACACTTTACATCGTTTTCTCATTATAAATACTAGTAGAACTGAAAAACAATCCAATCTTGAACTGTGTAGCTTTAAATGATGGAGTGTTCTTTAACTTATCTTAAATATGGTATCATTTACATGTATTTCAATGAATCAAGTATTGCATATAGTAGTCAAAGTTGTTCACAAGGCAGAAAAACAGAAAACAAAATTCCCTCTATGAAGATACTTCCAATTTTCCAAACTGGAATGGGTTGTTTTTCCGCTTCATTCTGACAAAACATGCAATGGTGGCAATGACAAAAATAAACAGCACACATCCAAGGGCAATTGCAACAATCCAACCTGAAACAACCAAAATTATGACAAAATAATTCTTTATTATTGTTGAGTTTAAAGGTACACTTACACTGTAAAAGTCATATGGTGACATTTCAGTTTTTACAAGTAGATAATAAATCTCAGGTTCCTGTCTAGCATTATTTCGGGCATGACCAAGCTCCTGAATAGAACCACCGGCCCTTGTTAAAGACGTTTTCGGTAGTTTTCTGTGCGCATCGTTATGCGCTTCCAAGAAAGATAATCACGGCTAATTACTCTTCAAATGAAGGTCAAGTTGAATAGTACTCGGATAAGTGTTTAAATTTCGGCTATAAGCAAATAATGAGTAAATAATACAGAATAGATATTTCTAAATGTTCAAAAGGAGATCGGTTCAAAAGAATAAGAGGTCGTTTAGACAACATCACATAAAGGATTTCTCCAAGCATTAGTACGACAGCATTGATGATAATTCTGCGCGCGTTACCCCACCCACTTGTGGTATAGTGACGAAAGTGCGTCGCGACTTGATTACTAGCAGACAACTGGGCAAAGAAGTTTAAAATGATATATTTTAAAAGTGTTGAATAAAAAAACAAAATTAATATCTAAAATTTTCTTTGTAAATTTCAGAATACTTGCTTACTGTTCGGGTATGTTAGTCGAGTGAAAAAAATAATATGGCCCTAGATATGTTTTAAAAAGATATTCAGTATCATTTACTTAATATAACATCAAAAGAAAAAGAAATTTTTATTACAACATGTTTTTGTTGTATATTTGACAATACATTTAGTATAACACTGATATTTCTTAAGAAAGCGTGGTAATTTTGACAGTTGGCATATGCGGTAACCATGGAAACTGCCCGTTTACAAAAAACTAACACGTCAACATATATATTTTATTTCTATTTTTGAATCCACCATCAAATGTTACTTGATATATCAATAATGTAGAAAATTCTATGAAAGAAATTTCTTGATAGCTTTAATTTTTTACAGAATTCATGTATATTTTTCTCATTTTTTGTTTAGTTAAAAAGCATGAAAACTTATTTTTTAAAGAAATAGGTTCCAATTATCGTTTGTTTTATACAGAACCCTAAGATAAAGCAAGCTTTGTATAAAATTATGTTTATTGTGAGTGTAATAAGCTATTTTATACATTATTATAACACAGTTTGGCTATTTTGACAATTTTGAGATATACGGTTACCATGGCAACTGCCATTTTTCAAAAAATCCAACACGCCAACATATATTTTTCTTTTTCTTTTTGAATTTGTCATTAAATTTTACACAACATATAAAAAAATTAGAAAATCCTATGAAACACTTTTTTCAATATCTCTAATTATTCTCAGAATTCATGTTTATTTTTCTCATTTTTTGTTTGGTTGTGGAACATGGAGAACTCATTTTTTAAAGAAATATGTTCAAATTATCATTTGTTTCATACAGAATCATTAGACAAGATTATCTTTGCATAAAACAATGCTCGTTGTGTGTTTTAAGCTATCTTATACATTTTCTATTCGTTATAACACAGTTAGGCTATTTTGACAGTTTTTAGATATACGGTTACCATGGAAACTGCCATTTTACAAGAAATCCAACACGTCAACATATATTTTTATTTTTAAATTTGTCATTAAATTTTACTCATCATACAAAAAATTAAAAAAATTCTATGAAAGGATTAATTTTTCATAAAACTGTAGAAAATGTCTTTAAGTTAGATTGGTAGCAAGATCTCATATTAACAGAAAGACAGAATAAATTAGAGTATTTTTGAAATATTGAAAAAGTATATTTTTTGTGTTTCTAGATAAGCTATTACAGCAACAGGACAGAAAACCCTTGCCAATCTAATGCAAATATTTCCAAATTATAAAACTGCATCACTAAAAAGTAACATTTAAACTTCAGAGTGGTGAGGAGCAAGAGGTTTGAAGTCAACCAACCATCTGAAGTACTCAGCCATGGATGCCGGCCAGATGTATCCAAGTTTTTGTTGTTGTTGTTGTTGTTGGGTTCTATGTCGCACCACCACAGTAAAGGTCATATGAAGACTTTCAGCGAAGACCTCAGGCCCTCTTCTGTGCATTATTTCAGACAGGAAGGTAGAACCACGCACTTCTGTAAGCTAGCTGTATAGCTTCTTCACATGAAAGAATCCAAAGTCCCTGTTGGGATTTGAATCTACAGCTGTTAGAGGCAAGTGGTTTGAAGTCAACGATCTTAAGCAAATACCCAAGTGATTCCAGCATAGCCTCTTCCTGTACATATAATATCATATATGTTTCAAGTAACATACCTGTGGTTAATGTAGATGAACCTGAAGGGGTATCACCTGGTGGTAAGCCACATTGCTTTAACCAGTCTGTTGGTACACCCCACTGTGTTAATCTTATAAAATCATCTAACGGACAGTCAGCCGTGCACTCTGAAGAATAAATTCATCTTAATCTACTGTTTAAGTGGTAAATTTTGCGACATGGAAATATTTGCAGGTCTTGTGAATAGAAATTATTCGCAAATATTTTAACGCACAAAAATCATTTCTTTTTAGGTGGACTTCTGTCTATTATCTGAAAACCCATTTTCATACAGCATCTTACAAGAATAAATTTGACGGTTCAGGTACTGAGATCAAATTTTTCTCATTGCTTGTTTGTTTAAGTTTTGTCTTACCAAATCACAAATGTTTTAATGAAACAATATACGTGTTAATAACACAATAGATTATTCATATAACAAAAGAAAGTTTCAAAATATGACAAAGAAATGTGTGATTAGGTCCTTTATCAAACTAACAACATAAATTTTAAACAATGAAATAGATAATACAGGTCTCAAACAATTGAATAGAATGACAATAATAATGGCAGTTCTTAACATGTACCTGCTTAAGTAAAGCTATCACAAAAACGTTATTAAATTCAAGAAATCATATTTTCACAAATATTTCCGCAAGCAAAAAGTCCACTTTTTGACATGCGCACAATTTTTGTGACACATAAAAATACACTTATAGAGTATAATAGTAAACATAACCAATCACTGGACATGGAATGGAACATGGAATTTTGTACATAGTGTACTGGTCAAAAAAAGATCTCTTGGAGAGCTGCTTTGAAAAATTATATCCAACACAAGCCATGTTACAAATGAAACCAGATTTTTAAGTTTGTTGCATATACATGTAACTTCAAATGTTGTCTTAGACATAAATCGTTAATTGAAAGAGCAATTCTTACTATTTGGGACAAATTGATACTTAAAGGAACAAGATAAGACAGAAATGTACATACTTGGTAGTGTCAGTTTATAAGCTGTGGAATTATCAGTGACATTTTTGTAGAATATGTTAACATAGTAATTGTTAGCTGGTTTCTCGTGAAGCTCCACAATAACTGTAGCTGTGTACATCGGGCTCTTCTTGTCATACAAGCCAAGGGCAGATAATAGTGCCGCTACTGTTGTGTCGTGCTAAAAGTAGAGCAGGTAACAGAAAATGAGGTATTTTGGCCAATATCATGTAAGGAAAAAACTCCTTGAAGGTCATAGTTCTGTTAAAAGTAATCAAATCACAGTATCCTGACAATATGCCCCAGGGGGCCTTGATGATATGCCCCAGGGGGTCTTGATGACATGCCCCAAGGTTTTTTTTTCCAGTCAATCTAACAACTTTATTTTTATATACACTTACTGCTGAGTACATAAACATCTTTGTTTTAAGAGTCTTCAGGGTTTTCTTATTGTTCATGTTCTTTATGAACTGGCTTAACAAGGGACCTGAAATCATAAAAATAAGTTGATTAAAGTGATTTTATATTCATCAAAATTAATTATTAGGTTTATTAGTTTTTAATGCAATATCACTAATGACTTCATAAACATGTGCCTTTAAAATTTGGAAATTATAATGTAAGTTTTTCCTGTTTTTTTTTTTATTTTTTTCATGCCAATTTTAATACATTTTTTAAGTCACATCTGAGGTGATCCCCCTTTGCCATTTTCCTACATTATCAACAAGAAATTTGTCCACATGTGACCAACTGCTAATCCCACATGTATTTCTGAATTAGTGGTGACAGGCAAATGACAATTAGACTCAATGTGTAAGATCAATCCTCTAGAAAAAATAAAAGTCCCTGAAAAACAATGATTCAAATTTAAGGTAGTCTTACAGTAATGCTGCTTTCCCGCCAAAAATATTTCTAACATCGGCCAATATCGTTGCAAATCGGTTATTTCTAAAATGTTATTTTTGCATAATCTGTAGCATTAGATTATTAACTATTACTATGCACTATTTTCCAGTTATAAATGGTTAAATAAATAATGTTCCGGAAATGTGAGATTTATTTGATGTTAGAATTTTTTTTTTGGCGGGAAAGCACATTGCATTAAGACTACCTTAAAATCAACACTTTTGAAAAAGTCATTTACAACAATCAGAGACAATGTAGAGATAAATTAATCAACATACCTCCTTTAAGCATACTCATTTCAGGTGTGTAAAACAAAAGCGTGAACTGATACGCCTCAAGCTCTCGTAATTTTTGAAATACTGTGTCATTGATCCATGAACTTACGTTCATACCATGAGCTTTCTGAAAGAATAAAAATGTAAAAAAAAAGTTTATAGTTTTCAACTCCTTAATCCTATTCTTCTTTTACTTAACATTTTATCTTCTGCATGAAATTAATTTCCAACGGGCAAAATGAAAAAAAAAATTGTATATGTGTTGTACTTTCTTTTAAAATTAATTGAAAATGTAGCAGACTTTGTTTAACTGAGCCTGTTCACGGACATTAGTGGTAATAGAAAGTTATCATGCATGCCCCATAGCACCACCAGCTTAATCAGAATTCAACAGTTAAACATAGGTTAAAAATTAAAACACATTTAAAAATAATTTTGAATGAAGAAACATCCACAGATGTGTTCATGCCAATTATTAAAGAATTTGCTTAAACCAGCTACTGCATTTCTTTTTTATTAAATATTAGTTCCAAATAATCATAAATACTCTGACACAGAAGTCATAAAATACCAAATATATCAACTCACCACTCATAAAATACCAAATATATCAACTCACCACTCATAAAATACCAAATATATCAACTCACCACTCATAGAATACCAAATATATCAACTCACTACTCATAGAATACCAAATTTATCAACTCACCACTCATAAAATACCAAATATATCAACTCACTACTCATAAAATATCAAAAATATTTATTCACCTCTCATAAAATACAAAATATATCAGCTCACCACTCATTAAATACCAAATATATCAACTCACCACTCATAAAATACCAAATATATCAACTCACTACTCATAGAATACCAAATTTATCAACTCACCACTCATAAAATACCAAATATATCAACTCACTACTCATAAAATATCAAAAATATTTATTCACCTCTCATAAAATACAAAATATATCAGCTCACCACTCATTAAATACCAAATATATCAACTCACCACTCATAAAATACCAAATATATCAACTCACCACTCATAGAATACCAAATTTATCAACTCACCACTCATAAAATACCAAATATATCAACTCACTACTCATAAAATATCAAAAATATTTATTCACCTCTCATAAAATACCAAATATATCAGCTCACCACTCATTAAATACCAAATATATCAACTCACCACTCATAAACTAACACAAATATCTACATGTACTAACCTCACAATATGTTGTGTCAGCTATCTGCCAGATATTACTAATGTTCTCATGATCAAACCCAGTCATTTTGCCAAGGAACTCATAAAATGGCTGCAAAAATAAAATCACACTGAGAACACATAAAATGCCTGAAAACTATATTAACAATGAGGAACTCATAAAATGGCTGAAAGACAGGAACTTATTAAAGGGCTGTAAAACTACATTAACAACGGGGAAAGTTGTTATTAGAATAAACGTTGCACCAAGGCAGTATATAGGTCATATAGGTGACTTTCCAACTTTATTGGTGGAGGAAGATCTCAGGTGTCTCTCCATGCATTATTTCAGGCACAAACTGGCACCTGAGTAGAACCACTGACATGTCTTCAAAGCAAGTCTTCATGATGGGTATTTATAAAAACCTTGTTTATGATGTTCATATACATAAACAATTGACTTATATATAATAATCATAAAACATAAAATTTCTAAAAAAATACTTTTTCCCAAAAATTATGTCATTAATGATGGTATTTTGTAAATAATGTCACAGAATAAAAACATATGACAAAGCTAATACCTTATTTTTAATCTCCTCCTCAGTGACAGCATGTGATGACAGCGTCTGCTGCAGCAGGTCATTGTATCGTGGGCAATACTCACCCATATTTAACATCTGAAACAAACTGTATCTTTATTAAATATTTTAATAAGATTTATTCATCAACAGTAAAATTATATTGGTTTCATTATAATTTGGATGATTCCCATAAGATGTTGTTACAATTAGACTGTCTCTGTTATTTAATACACATGAAAAATGTACGTAAACAGAATAAAATGTTCCGCATCAAAATATTACTTTGCTACTTTAAGTAAGGGTTTATCCATTTAGCAACAATTTTGTGCATGGGCCATTCGCTTTTAAGGTAATAAATTACCATATTTATTTCATCCACGCATTTTTGAAGTAAACTTTTTAAAATTCAAACAATAGTTTTTTTGAATCAGATGTACATAGCTTTATACACTTTAATTAATTCAGCTCATCTGCTGTATATACAAGTAGAATAACAGCAGCAGGGTGAGTAGAAAAATAATGTCTGTCTGTCAGATAGGATAAGTGGAAAATTAACATAGTAGAAGACCGCCTGAATGAATGTTTTAATATATTTACATTTCATATACATGATAAAGAAACAAGAGCTGTCATAGGAAGTGGGAGAGTAGGACAGCTCTCCATATACTTTGTATAGTCAAGCTAAAAACTGAAAACAAGCTGCAATTTGGGTATGCATAAAATGTGCACTGTATAAACTACGACCAGATGCATTTGATTTGTGTTCATGTGTGTGAAGTTTATACATGCCCCCAAAAAATATCACTTTGGTTTCCAGTTTTCTTTTGATAATCTTAACATATGAAATATGCTTATTCCAGTGGTTATAAACTTACCTGCATATTATTTTACAAATTTAAGCTGAAGAATTAATATTGAAAATAACATATCATCACCTTAGTGCAGTAATGTGTTAACTTCTACTTAATTTATATAAGAATTTAACCCGTTACTGCACTAAGGTGACAACATGAGTAGTAAAGCATGCAGGATGAGTAGAATTAAGCAGAAAATGTTTTTCGATCCCCAACTTTCAAATATATGCAACAATCAGAATTGAAACTGTAATTTTAACTCACATTATCCTCAGGTTTTGGTCTTGTAAAGACTGGTATTGGTTGCCATTTTATAGCTGGGTTAAATTGTTGATCAACATCAGGTGGATAAAGCCCTGCCAGGTTACTGTACGCACTCATCAGGCAGCGATCCTCATCAGAGCTATGTACCAGGATCTGAAAACGTAATAAACTTGACATATTTACTCTATCATGTGTCACAGTTTAGAACTGTTCAGTATTTGGGGGAGATGATGTGTAAGTGGCCGTAGAGCTCTGTTAATAGAGCCACGGTACTGCATCCCGAAATCCCAGGTTCAATTCCCATTGAATAATCCCCGATTAACCACCATCCGTTACATACATATAATTTCATATGATCTTCTGATATGTTAAGGAAACAATATAAAACAAGCCTTTGGCGAACTATTTAATCAGTATTGTTAAATTTATCAGACCCTTAAGGATCATTTATGCCAATACTTTATTTTGTTGAAGATAGCATGATCTGCTCAAAGCAGCCATCAGCTTTGATTTTTTGTTAGAAAAACAATTTTGTGTTGTTTCAAACTAAGTATTTCAATATTTTCATCTTAGAAAAGTGCATAATATCACTGTTAAGCCTTCTTCAAAACAGCATCCCAAGAATATTTATAACACGTCAGTGACATTTGTTTCTAAAAATAGAAATCATGTTCCCTTTACTACTTTATATATCGAGAGAAGATTGGCAGATCAGAGGTATGGGGGTGGGAGCCTTATTTTTTAGGTATTTTGTCATGGCAAATTTCATATCCAACCTGAAATATTTTGATTTGACAATAATATGAAATTATTTATCTAAAATAACATATAATTTTAGAAAAGCTAATGGCCACTTTAAGTGGCTTAAGATTAAGATTTTGCACTTTCCATTATGTTTCATTAAACAGACTCAATAAAATCTGAGTCTGAATTTTCTTCACTCATTGCTTTCAATGGTTCATCCACCATTTCCAAACTGTTTTTTAAAACATTACTGGGATGGGTGTTATTCAAAGTAACTTGAAATAACTACTGTAACAACTGTACAATTACTTCTAGCACATATTATTATAAAACTGCAAGGATATGACCCCCCCCCAAACAAAAGCATAATTACGTACCAGTAATTTGTCAACAATAGAGTTATTATTACACATACAGCATAAACAAAGATAGATATAATACAAAGATGGGTATACACTTATATGTAATTTCCTACATGCAGATAATCAATCAAGTTCTCTAAACAGTAAACTAACCTCCTCTCTCCTATATGTATTGTTCATGAAGCCTGTACTCATGTAGCGGTCCTTCAGCCACTGACCTAATCTGTACTGCTCCTGTTCTCCCAACTGTTACCATGAAAATAAAAATGAGCCGTGTCACGACAAAACCAACATAGTGCGTTTTGACCAGCATGGATCCAGACCAGCCTGCGCATCTGCCCAGTTTGATCAGGATCCCTGCTGTTCGCTTACAGACCCTATAACAAGTAAAGAAACTGCTAGCAAACAGCATGGATCCTGATCAGACTGCGGGGAAGCGCAGGCTGGTCTGGATCCATGCTGGTCGCAAACCCATTATGTTGGTTTTGTCATGACACGGCTCAAATAATGATTTCTTGATTTTCTGTAATTTTGAAATAAGGAAGGCAAGAGAGTTGTAATCTAGTCATCACTGGTTTGATCCTCATTCTTTCAAGATGACTGATTGCGAACAACGGTCAACCAGTTTTACAGTTTATTATCTCTTACTGCAGATGTAGGTTAACTTAATCAGTCACTTGTGGAGAAATTAGTGATCAAATAGTTACAAATGTATGAAGAAAAGCCAGTAAAGTGTACCAACAGCCATGATTATGACAATTTCAAACAAGAACTGTCGGTAGGACAGTCTGCATGACGATTTTCAGTGCTTCATAGTAAAACATTTAACAAGAGCCTGGATATTGCAGCATTTCTAAGTTCAAAAAGGACCATAATACTGTCAAAATCCATGCTATTTAGTTATGGGTTCTAAATAGTGACCTCCTATTGTGGTCTAAAATAAATGTGTAAAGTTTCAACCAATTACAAGCAAAAACTTAACCAAAATGTTGCACTAATGTCGTGGTGAGTACAATAGTTCTCCATATCAAATAAAAAACCAAACAAACATACAAGTCATTTGAAATCATGTATTTGTTAGAGTTATATTTTTGTCACTTCCTACTTGCTTTGCTGTAATACTTTGTATCTATTTGTTGAAATCATTAACTTAAGACATTTTTAATTACACATACAACATGCTTACACGTTTCCATGTATCTTAATATTAATTCTGCAACTTTTATGATAATATTCATCCAGTGTGTACACCATTTACCTTTGAAAGCCATCCTAATCCTTGTGGCCATTTATCCACCTGATTGATGTCTTTAGGGTAAATAACAACCGGACTTCGATCTCCATGCCTGTACACCTATAATATATGGAAAAGTCATCTTAATATTACTTGTTGGATTGGAAATTAAACCATTGAATCAACTAATGATATAATATTATAAGAGTCACAGTGATGTTGTGTCAGGAATGTTTGAATGATGAAATTATTCCATTAAATATTAGTTTATAAAAATTTGCTTTAGGGAAAATTACAAAATGTTATAAGCTATATTTGCTGCAAGCTATAAACTCACATGTATATTAAAAAAAATCTTTTGAATCTGTTTCTGGACCAAGCTGTACTAACAAATTAAAGTAAAGTTACATTTGCCAAAGATATGAGATTTTTATCCCTTTTTTATTTTCATCATTTACAAATTCTAGTCAAAATATATTGACCTGCCAAAGCTAGATCCCACGATATTTTCATTCTGGACAGAATCTCGCTTTTAGAGGCAAGATATTGCCCAGACACAAAAATAGTACAACATTTCGTTGCACAGCACAATAAGCTGGATTTATACAAATTCATAATAAAAAATAGGAATTGATACAAGAGATAAACAAATTTACTGGTTGAATGAATAAATGTTATCTATAAATGAACATTTTACGATTTGCAGGTAGATCTACCCAGTTTTGTTTATTACATGCCTTTTTGTACAAAATATTTTCAAGTTAAACATATTTAATAGCGAGCTCAAAATGCTGGCCCGAAGTGCCTGCTCGCAAAGCGAGCTTTACGTTAACGCGAGTACCTGCTAGATAGTGATGGTTTTGAAAACTTTCGTCCGAAGAACTGAATTGACACATCGCAACTTTTCGAATTACAAGACAACGATAAAAACCAAGATATTCTGATTGAAAATCGAAGTGCAGACTGGTGTCCTGCCCACAGTTGGAAACCATAATTGGACAGGGAACCAGAATAAACGAATGACAATTTTAAAACGGAAAATGTAAAATAAAAATGAACAATTATTTTATACTATTTCACGTTAAAAGTAAATCGAGCATGCTTCTAGGCTTTGCCTTTTTATATTATAATATTACTGACAGGTTTAACAGTCTCCAGTCATCGAATTTAGCACTGACCCTGAGCCCCATGGCCAGTGAAAATTAGTTTGGGCCAGTGTCAATTTTAAGAAAATTTAGTTAAATATATATCCTGGTTGTACTATCTACCGGGAATGTAAGCCTTACTAGGCCCACCATCATATAATACAAAAAAAACTAAAATAAAATAGTTATTTTCTGTAGGAGGTACCGTTTTTTTATGAAAATAACAATCATCCAAAAGAATTTTTAACTATACATCAAAAAGATAGTTCTGTTAATAACCTCATATGAGTGGCAGCCATTTTTGTTTTTTAGTACTTAATACTAGGAATGCCTTTTAAGCAATCAATAAAAAGTTAAAAACATATGTAAATGGTCCATTACTGTTAATGATACTAAAGTTCTATTCAATATTTATCAGTTATCACACAGTAAAAGGGTAACTATTTGATAAGCATTTGCACACACATTCAAAATATCATGATGGGTCCAAATCGTTAGCAATATTACTGGTTTTTATACGTAAAACACATTTATGTGAATAGGGTTATTACAGATATACTAAAACCCGTGACGGCATCATCACGGAAAATATAATTTACTGTCACGGGTTTTGTTATTTTGTTAAGTTAGATTATTTATTTAAATATAAGTTACTAAAGATTTTATTTGATTTTATGAATGATTATTTTAGTTTTATCTTTTAATTTACATTACTATCACGTTGCGATCACAACTTTATATCACAATAACGTCACGTGATTGACTTAGTAGAGATGTCAGTTAAGATGGTAGGAACATAGAATTAAACGTCATTGAGCACAGACTGATATCGGCCCTTCCTTTTAGACCAAGAGGTGGCGAAACGTGGATTTTTAAAGGGGACGGTCTAAAAGCACAGGATTGGCGAGCTGACGGACATCGTTGGATAAACCAAGGCACTGTGGGTCTTCCACGCAAAAATCCGCGGTTAAAGAAAAAATATTTTTATATACATACCGAGAATGGGGCATCAAAAGAATTTGTTAAATTTGTTTACCATGAACCTGAATGCATTAACGGTCCTTTTGTAATTCAGTACATCGGCAATGAACAAATCTCACAGCTGATGTCCCATGGAAATTCAAAAAACCAGAAACGCCCTTTTTTAAGATCAAAGCCAAGCAGTCTAGAAAAAAGGCTAAATAAAACAAAATCGGAGGATCCGAATTTAGTTTATAAGAAAGAAATTCATGACAACGACGAACAGCCAAGGGACTTAAAACAAATCCAAAATCTGCGACATAAAGGAAACACAGAACTTAGAATATCTCGTGATGCCTTATACAATCTGCATGCTTTAGCTAGAGACACAAGCAATTTCTCATGGTCGCGCAGGCATTGGTACCTACACTTTAAAACCTCAATACATTTCAGCTAAAATTGATCTCTCAGAAATTATCCAATTTACAGTTTCACAACCAGAAGATATTGTAAAATTAAATGGCATTCGTGAAAACCAATTTGTCTCTAATGCAGAAAATGATGCACATCCAGAACCAAATATCCCAAAAATTGATATTAACTTCTCACGCGCCAATGAACTTATAAAAAATGATAGAATCGTTTTCGCTCCAAGGAAAAATCCGTGACGACTCAGCCGTCACGGAAATTAGATTCACCCGTGACAGTACCAACTCAGGACCATGAGGAAAAATCCGTGACGTCTCAGCCTCCGGAAGAACCATCGTATACTATATATATTGAACAGGATATTGAACCAGGAGAGCCAGTACAGTCCAACACATCGGTAAGTGGACCAGAATGGCTAGATATTAGGCAGATTAAACTTAAGGACGAAGAAAAAAGTATCCTGTATTCACCAACAGAGTGGTTAAATGATCGGTTGATTGATGCGGCGATGTCTCTTCTAAAGACACAGTTCCCACATACATATATAGTATATGGGGGCTGGACAGTTGCCTAAATGCATCAACTCTAACGTTTACTCGTGCTTTTGGAAATTTCATTCAGATCGTCAACAGAATGCCAGAAGATGGTTTGTATGTTGTTTGCAATAAATGCAAAATATGGTACCATCCAGAATGTGAGGGTCTACAAAAAGATGACATTCCTGGTGATGACATTCCATATTTCTGTACAAAATGTACACACCCCCAAAAGAGAAACATACGACGAAAAAAACGCATGTAATGTGCAATGTATAATATATACTTTAAAACTTTAGTTTAAATTTAAAATAAATTTAATACTGTTATTTATCGTCACTTGTTTTACTCATTTCCCTTAATTCATCACATTTCATAATGTTATGTTTTCATTAAATGAAGAAAAAAAAAAGATAAAAAAGAATGATTATTTATCATTAGGATTAGTTGCATCGTCACGGATTTTAGCTACCCTTCATGACAGACGAATAACGGCGAATATAGTTTGTCACGGTATTTAGTGCCTTGCATTATATATCACGGTAAATTTAGTGTGTCACGGATTTTAGGTACATGTCACGGATTTATGTCGTCACGGAATTAGATATTGTCACGGGTTTTAGGTCATCCCGGGTTATCAAAACTTTGAATTTTCTTCAAAAAATGCTATATTTTGTATGAAATTAATGTGAAAAACACTTGCATACAAAAGAAAATTTTTATGTAGGTATTGTTTGTAATATCTGGACATTTCCGGTACAAAGTACCTCCTGGTATAAAGTACCTTGAGGATAGATCTAGTACTAGTAGTAGAATATTTAAAACCACAGGTGCTTGAAAGAAACTTTTTAAAGTTTTATATGGGCTATATACTATAATAAGATATTTTCATATACATATATAGACCAGTTATGTAAACTGTTTAACTTATATCACTCACTAAACTATTTGATTATGTGACTAGCGCCTGTGTTTAAAACTGGAATTCGGCCAGTAAATTCGAAATCTTAAATTCAATGACTGCAGCCAGAACAAATAATTTAATATTAAATACATTCACATGTGATTATAGACAAAAATGAATCTGTATGCTGATATTGTGCTGAGATGACACGCCTCTCCCGAGTTGATACGAGCTGTCATAGGGCCGAGTAACCATTTCCTGTCTTTTACCCACGAAAACTAATAATAATTTCCGTTTAACAGACAAATCAAGACATCTCTCCATTTAGAAAATTTCATGTGATATTGGCAGTCTTACCAAGTTGACAAGCCTTAATGTGGAGTCTGCAAACACAACAGAGACGAGTGAAATCGAAAGAAAAACTTGGAAATTTCCCATTTTGACTTTTCAACCGGTGTCTTGTAAAACTCACACAACTGTGATCACGTGAAGGTCTTCGTTACGACGTAATTAACCAAAGGTTGTTTATTTTATAAGAAGTGTTATCTGATTCATAGAAACAATAATTTTACTCATGTATATTTTAATTAAAACGTGTTTTTTCACACAGATTTATATTTCATCAGGTCATAGGTCCTGATCAAGCAATTTTATTATTTTTTTGAGGAACTGTCAAACAGATGGAGAGTCTGACCTCAACCTGACAGTGACAACATTTGTTAACTTACTTAACAGTGTTAAATGATGTAAGTGCATGTCTTGCATTCTAATGTCTTGGAGAGGCACAAGCCTGGCATCGGCAGAGGATTGAATATTTACTGCAAGACAGCTAGTTCGCTTGCATCTACATGTAATTCTTGAAGCTTGTGTTATGTTTAAGGTGACACAGCTTAGCTTGTTTGAAGTTAAATGCGGAAATCCTTACTGAAGCCGAGGCTAGTGACAAGTGGGGAGAAACGACAAGGAAGGGTACTAGGGTGTGTGAGCCCCTGGTATGTAGAGACAGCTTGAATTGTGACACCCTTTTCTGTCAACAGCCTTTATCAGGGCTAACCTCCTTCATTACTGTCACAGGTTACTGCACATTAAAAGTGCTCATTGACCGCTTTATAGTATCCTGCATTCAGCTAAAAATTGATCGCTTTGGTTGATACACTGGAAATTACACAGAGGTTATTCATCACCACTTTGTGCTTAAAAATTAACTCTTTTAAGGGCATGACTGGTGACATGTCCAGGTCTGGTACTTTGACAGTGAAAGCTGCTTGTTGTGCCTTCATGGGTGGAGCCTCATTTAACATAGACTATATATATACTTTGTAATGCACCAACTTTGATTTGAAATTGGGATTGATGCTTCTATGGTGACACTGTAGTCAGAGTATTTTGCCCTTACCATATAGATAGAGATTTTGTCCAGAGCATATCTCCTACACATATGGAGAGATTCTAATGAAACTTTAAACAAATGTTCACCACTATGAGAAGCAGTGTGATGTGCATGAACTAGGTCTCTTGTTCAAAGGTCAAGGTCACACTTAAAGGTCATTGGAAAACGCTTAGTGGTCAAAGTTCAGATAAAAATTTGAAAATGTGTATTCAGACCATTTGGTCATCATTTATTGAGGGACTGAAACAAAAATGGTCATTGTCATGACTACTGGTGTGAAACATGTAATTTAGGTTAATATATGCATGGTCAAGGTCATTAAAGATGATAAAATATAAAAATTATGTCCAGAGCATATCTCCTTCATGCATGGGATTCTTATGAAATTTAATAGAAATGTTCACCACTATGAGAAGCAGTGTCATGTGCATGAACCAGGTCTCTAGGTTAAAGGTTAAGGTCACATTTAGAGGTCATTGAAAAATGTTTGTTCGGAGGCGAACTTTTAACTCATCAGGGGGATTTTAATGTATTTTTTAGGAAATGTTCACCATTATGAGGCTTATTGCGCACATAATCCAGGTCCCTGCTACCAAAGTCAAGGTCACATAGAGAGGTCAAAATTTGTGTACGGGGACCATTTAGTCATCATTTATTGATGGATTGTAACACAAATGATAACTATCATGACTACAAGTGTGACATGTGTAATTTAGGTTAATATTTGCAAGGTCAAGGTCACTAGAGATGATAAAATATCCAGATATTTTCCAGAGCATATCTCCTATATGCATAGCTATAATGCCCACATCTCTGTCGAAAGCTTTTGTGACGGGTATATTTTGCGACAATGTTGCCCTTGTTCATCTTATATAACAGAGGTCTATAAAAGGCATCTCCCCACTGGAAATTTTCCTTAAAATCATGAAGTTTTACCCGCATTTTTATTTCCCAAAATTTTAGCGATTATTCTTCCGTAAATCAAGAGTAGCTTAAGGCCTCTTCCCATTTAAGTTAGAAAAACCCTTGCTAGGTTACATCTTCATTTAAGACAGTACAAGGGATTAAACAAGTATTGATAGATCCCTATTCCGACCTTTAATTTGAATAACAATATATTAAACCACAAACATGAACAAGTGCTCTTTTGTTAACAAATATGATTGTAGTGAAATACTTATTGTATCCACTAATCTGTTAATTAGAATTAGACAGGTCAGGGATCTATGCATTACTAGTGGGTATCTTGGGGTGCCTGTTGCAAAGTGGTTAAGGTTGTTCATAATGTAGACTTAAAATCATATGCCCGTCTACGCTGTGAGTTTGAATCCCATCAGGAATGTTCACACAATGAAGGGATCCAGATACTTTACAGACTATTTGTGGATCTAAATTTACTCAGGTGCAAGTTGGACCCTGAAATGATGCATGGAGAAGCACCAGAGGTCTCTATCAGAAAAGCAGGGAAGTCACCATAATATGATATTACAGTGTTGTTGGATCATAAAATCAAACCACAAAAAACTAATGGATGAAATTAATTTGGCATAATGTATTTTTTCAGGAAAGATAAAGTTATGCCTGGTACCAGCCATGTTATATCACTGTATAGACAGATGTTAAGAAAAGGGAGATCACTTCAATTCACTGACAAAAACTACTTTTACCACAGAATTAGAGATGAGTTTGAAAAGAACAAGCATCTGACCAAAGAAGCTGACATTTCATTTGCTATTCAGGTATGTAGTTAATGCCTAATATGAATTTGTACAGCTCTAGCCAGTGTCTTAGTGGACATCTTTGAATGTCTGCTTGGCTCAAGGTTGATTTTACATACATGTGCATGATTTGGCTAAAGTCAAGGTGAGAGCAGCTACGTGAATGTCTTGTTATAATTTCAAGATTTTTTACACAGTCTATATAACACCATTATAAATTTTACTATTAAACTGTGAGTTTTACAGTACTTTTAAAATTAAAAATGTTTTTTCACTATAAATTACTGCAAAATTCAGGTTCAAGATTTATTGAATCAGCCTTTTGGGACAACTAGGCTATACATTTATCCATAGAAATCTCTAAATAATGTAAATATGGCTTTTGGGACTGCATCAATAAATTACTTGAATATAATATTGATGATTTGTTATCAAGAACTTGATAAGTGTAGGTTTTTCCAAGCAAATCCCATGATACAAACAAATGTTTCTGTATTAAGTCTACTGGAATCTTTGTTATGAATCTCATATTCCAAGAAAATAAGGATAAATTATACACTAAAATATTTTTTGTTCTTCTATTTCAGAAAGCTGAAACTTTTCTGAAGAATAACAGGGTAGTATAGGATGCAGAGAATGTTTAAGAAGCATTTAATCAAAATGCTAACACCATTTAAGAGATAACCAGAAGATAAGTTTGTAAAAGTTGATTGAATACCAAAGTAGTAGACAAGAAAGAAGATAAAAACTTTGTTTAGGTTTTAATTACAGAATTTGTTTTGAACTAGAAGTAAGTGTAAAGACATAGTTTGGCATACAAGAGGACACTTGTAACAAGGTTTATAAAGAAAAGATGGAGAATGAAAATATGAACATTTCAGACAATGTAGCTATGGTGACAGCTGTCCAGGAAAATAATGTGGATCAAGTGAAACGGCTCATAGAAAGGGGACAGAATCAGTTCTGTCTTGATTCTGGGTTATGCTGGGCATCTAGACTAGGTTACCTCCCTTTAGTTGTCTTACTAGTGGAGGGAGGAGCAGATCCAAATTCTGAGGTTTGGGGTGGATTTTCTCCCCTGATTTGGGTAACTATTTTTTCTGGTGATACAGATGTAGTGCGATATTTGATTAACTCTGGAGCAGACGTAGATCACAGTTCTGCGAAAAGAAAACAGACTGCTATACATGCTGCTGTTATAAAAGGAGATTCAAGACTGGTTCAGTGTCTTATTGACTCGGGAGCCAGTCTAGACGTTCAAGATTATCTCTACAAAACGCCGCTTCTTCATGCCGTACAAAGAAACATTCACAATGTTGTGTAAACTTTGATTCTTAATAATTGTAATGTGAATTTACCTGGTTTTGTAAATGGCACAAGATTATCTCCCCTTTTAGTAGCTCTTCTTCAGAGTAATTTGGAGATCACAAAAATGCTTTTACTGGCAGGGGCAAAATTTGAACAAATGGCTATCTATCAAACATTCACATTGGCACATTTCTATAAAACTGTTGAGGAAAGTTTGAATCTTGAGGTGAGACCGATCTACCTTCAGCAACAATGTAGAGTTAGCATAAGAGAGCTTCTTAAACCCCATTTCCTGCAAAAACTGAAACAAATTGAGTTACCTCCCCTGTTACGTGAGTTTCTTAGCATGGATGAATTGAACAGAGTTTTCTGAAAGTTACTGAGCTCACCTTAGGGCAAAGTATTCAAGAATTAATTATTGTCATCATTTAATGTGTATTTATCTGTAAAGTTAAATTTCACCATTCTAGAGATGTGATTTATCTTCTTAGCATTTTAAAACTTGATCTAGAAATTAAAGGTCAAACCTGAAAAGATGCATCACCAATGTTAAAAAAAGCTAGGTCACTAGATCAAATCAAATCAAAGAAATAGTTTTGAACCATTCAGTACCATGTATGCTGACCTTGCTCTGTACTGTTGGTGAAGTCTTACTATCATCACCAATACCACTACTACCATAATTACAAATACCACCATTACTTATACTTCCATTACCAATACTACTTTTACCATTACAAATACCCACCGTACTAAATACCACCATTACTAAAACCAGCATTAGTAATAATAATACATTGTATTACCAATACCACCATTTCAAATACCACATTACAAATACCAGCATTATTAATACCAGTATTACTAATACTACCATTATCAACACCACCATCACTTATACCACCATTACCAATAATACCATTATCAATTCAACTGTTTTACCAACTACAAAAAAGTTTAATAAATAACAAATCTGAAACATAATATTTCAGGCACAGCTATTAATTAAGATATTCAGCCTGTGGTGTAAAATTATTAAGAATGTGTTAAATGCTTATGTTTATACAAAATCCAGCATTCATTACTAGAATTACTGTCTAACTGCTGTTAAATGAAATAATGTGAATGCCCAATTATTATGCATAGATATTAACTTGTGCATGAAATGAAATTTATAGAACCTCTTATATTAATTTTCTATGTCTAGGGGTCATGTGAATGATACCAGTAATAAACAGGGTTTTTCTCCTTGTATTTCATTAAGTTAGTGATATATTGGATATTCCTAACAGCATGTCTGACAGTGTAATAAACATACTTGAACCTTACTTAATGTGGTAACAAAATTTTAATATCCCTAGTCTGATGTTATTATTGAATGGGATAGGAATTCTGTGAAGTTTAATCAGTCAAAAGGAATATATTTTAGGTTTGATGAACAGTTATGGTCAATAAATGGAAATGAAGAAATAAAGATGGAGAAACATTCCAAAAATAGCATCCAACCATCCTGAAAAACCAGGTCTCCAGTGGTAAAGGTTGTTCACTTTTGGACAGTTGCCCCTGAATACTGTTAGTTTGAATCCTGTAAGGGTCTTTTAGATTGTTTTGTTAGAGGAATTTATCTGGTATATTTTACATTTTAACTAGGCATGGCTGGTCACATAATGCTTTTCTCCAGCAGTAAAATAGCTGCTGCATTGTTGAACATATCAATGGTTAACTACAAAACTGCAGTAACTTGTATTGAATAAAGAAGAACTTACAACTTTACCCTTCTGATGTAACCCTAAATCGAAACAGAGAAAAATGAGACATGTAAAACCATTATACTGCACACATACACTGCCCTGCATTTTTGAACAAATCTATTTATTTTTGAAACAAAATGTTAAAAAACTTTGTTGAAAGTATTTAAAATAAATTTGTGAAGGGTGTTCAAAAAAAAAGAAATGGAAGTAACATCACAATCTGCATTATACCAGTAAATGTCATAAAGTTTAGAGCATTGCAACTTTTGAATCATTCCAGGAAGACCAGTCTGATTTGTGTTATTATATTTTTGATAATTTTGTATCTTTAAAACATCTTTTGTGTATGTATACATTTTGAAATATTTTGTATCATTTGACTAGATTTTGTATAATTAAACCAGGTTTTGTATACATTTCAGTTATTTTGTATATATTCCAGGCAAATTTTGCAAGGTAAAAACAGGATGTACACAATTGGAACACATTTTGCTTTCATTTAATTACATGTTGTAAATGAAGTGTACCAAAACTTGTTTTGCATCATTAGTTGAAAACAACAACAATTTTTGCTTCTTTGTGATATTTTTTGTAACTTAAAGCAGATGCCTCCAGATTCATGCTAAGTTTCATGAAAATTATAAAAATGTATTCAAAAGTAAAATATTTTGAAGTGAACAAAGAAAATAATTTACACATTGCACACAGAACTTGCAATCCATGTAAATTACCAAAGAGATCAAAGTAAGCAAAAATAGTCCTTACTGTTTGAATAATGCAGTAACAATATGGTGATGAATACATTAAAATCTGTCATTAATCCCACAAACATATAAATTATGACTTGAATCTTAAATCTTTTTAATTTTCTCAAAATGTTATTACATTTTACTGACATATTTTCTCTCCAAATATTTTGGAAACATGCAGCTTTAGCTTGGGAGACATATGTTGTTTCATTAGAATTAATTTGTAAATCATTAGCTTTGAAAGGGACTCCACTGAGGTTGTTTGACATTCATTTGAATTTCTCAGTACTAGTATACATGTATTTCTTAATTATTTTTCTGTTTTAAGTTACCAAGGCGTAAACAATTCAAATTTTATGTTTCTAAGCTTTAGGACCCCAGTTTAAGCTGCTTAATTTGTGAAATGGATTTGCCCATATTTAAATTTGAAAACAGTCCATTCAAAGTTAAAGGGATTTCAATATCAAAATACAAGAATTGAATGTAACCAGTATAGAGCCTGGTCAGACTGCTTTGACTTGTTTGGATGGTCTGGCTTTATATTGGTGGCAAAGGGTAATATTTTCAGTTCCAGCAGGTTAAAGGGTTAAAAAGTATTGTTGTTGTGATCATTTTCAGCCATAAAGAAGCAGAACATATTTACTTTTTTTTTCAAAATTTAAAAAAAGTTCAGATGCATGTATCAAATTTCAATTTCCTTTTTAGAAGACTTTTAAAATATATAAGTACTGTATGTCAAATGTATATGCAGTAGCAAATTTTTAATTACGTTTGCATTAACACCTCATCTTGTAAGTAAGAATTTGTTTATAGAAAGAATATTGTTTTATTTACATTTGTAGTATGCTTTTGTAGACAAGTTTTTCTGCATCTTTTTGGAGATGTGTTGTTTAACATATTAATTGTTATATTGGTAATGATTATTTAAGTTAAATTAGTAGAAAATTATTAAGTGTTCAGTGAGAAATTGCTTGAAAGTGTTTTTTCAAGCGAAATATTTTTGCAATTTACTTCCCAAGAAATATGAAATATTTTTGCATAAAATCTAAATTTTGTTTGTATTTTCAAATTGATAGTTGAGTTTGTTTTATGTTATAACATATAATTTTATAAGTTAGAGAGTTGTTTTGTTAATGATATTTTATGTATAACACGAAATGCATGTATAACAGGAATGAAATTAAAATTATTGAAAAATAGTTTGACTTATACATCGGATTCGGTCCAGTTATTTGATTAGTTCTCAGCTCCACGCCCATGATTGTTAAAATCACAAATGCATGCTGTGGTAAAAGTCCTGCCCTTTCAAGGTATGTGCTATGGTATACACCCGTTCAAATTTCCTATAGTAAAATCTCTGAAAAGTCTCCCCTCCTGAAAGCTTATGGTTAATATTTGGCTGTTTTTAGCTCACCTGAGCTAGCTCGGGGTGAGCTTTTAGGATCGTTGAATGTCCGTCGTCCGTTGTCCGTCGTCCGTCCACACTTGTTCGTTAACACTCTAGTGGTCACATTTTTGACTCAACCATCACCAAACTTGGTCAGGATGCTTGTCTAGGTAATTGCTCGGATGAGCTAGGTCACAGGAGCTAAAAATAGAAAAACCTTGATAGCACTCTAGTGGTTACATTTTTGACTCAATTATCATCAAACTTGGCCAGGATGCTTGTCTAGGTAATTGCTCGGATGAGTTCGAACATGGGTTATCTCGGATGAAAAACTAGGTCATAGGAGCTAAAAATAGAAAAACTTTTATAGCACTCTAGTGGTCACATTTTTTACTCCATTATCATCAAACTTGGTCAGGATGCTTGTCTAAGTAATTGCTCAAATGAGTTCGAACATTGGCCATCTCGGATGAATAACTAGGTCACAGGAGCTAAAAATAGAAAAATCTTGTTAACACTCTAGTGGCTACTGTTTTGATCCAAATATCCTGGAAATCGGTCTGAAAGTTTGTTTTGATGATTTCTAGGTCAAGTTCTAATATGGGTCACCTGGGGTAAAAAACTAGGTCACACTGATCAAATATGAATAATCCTTGTTAACACTCGAGTGGTCACATTTTTGACTCACCTGTCATGAAACTTGCTCAGAATGCTTGTCTACGTAATTGTTCGGATGAGTTCGATGCGTCAGGTGAGCGATCTTGAGCCATCTTGGCCTTTTTGTTAAATTTACACATGAAAAATTGTGCTGTCTCAGACAAATATACTTCATATTTAATAAAAACAAATATGAAAAATAAACACGAAAGTGACCGAAATCAAAATTCATATTTATATTTAGGGACTACTTTCAGATGTTTTTCTCCGGCAGCCAATTGCTTTATTATTAGCTCACCAAAAACGAAATTCAGGGTGAGCTATTAGTATCAAAGGGGGATGCTCCGGCGTCCGTCAGTCCGTCGTCATGCGCAACAACCGTCTTCTTCTCTGAAACTCCAAGGCAGATTTACTTCAAATTTGGTCTGTAGCATTTTGTGACAGTCACACTTAAATAAATTTGCTCATGTCATTTCAATTGGCCCCTTTCAGGGGTCAACAGAGCTAAAAATAGAAAACCCTTTAAACATCTTCTACTACAGAACTAATTGATGGATGATCACCAAACTTTGTCTGTAGCATTCTTAGGTAGTCTTTTATCAGGTGTGCTCATATTAATTTGATTGGCCCCTTTTAGGGGTCTCTAGAGCTAAAAATAGAAAAACCTTTAGACAATTTCTTCTACAGAACTAATGGATGGATGATCACCAAACTTTGTCTGTAGCATGTTTGGGTTGTCTTTTATCAAGTTTGCTCATACTAATCTGAATGGCCCCTTTTTAGGGGCCTTCAAAGCTAAAAATAGAAATACGGTTAAACGTCTGCTTCTACAGAACTTATTGATGGATGATCACCAAAATCTGCCTGTAGCATTCTGAGGTAGTCTTTTATAATGTGTGCTCATATTAATTTGATTGGCCCCTTTTAAGGGCTGCTGAAGCTAAAAATAGAGATACATTTAAACATCTCCTTTTACAGAACTGATTGATGGATGATCACCAAACTTTGTCTGTCTTTAGCATTCTTAGGTAGTCTTTTATCAGGTGTGCTCATATTAATTTGATTGGCCCTTTTTAGGGGTCTCAAGAGCTAAAAATAGAAAAACCTTTAGACAATTTCTTCTACATAACTAATGGATGGATGATAGTTTGCTCATATTAATTTGATTGGCGCCTTCTAGGGGCCACTAAAGCTAAAAATAGAACAACCTTTGAACATCATTTCCTACTGAAATAATTGATAGATAATCACCAAACTTTTTTTGTAGCATTCTTAGGTAGTCTTTTATTAAGTTTGCTCATATTAATATGATGAGCCCCTTTTAGGGACCACTAAAGCTAAAAATAGAAAAAAACTTTGAAAAAAAGTTGTTTCTGGTGAGCGACTCTGGGCCATCATGGCCCTCTTGTTAATTTATTATAACAAGGGCTGTGAAAATAAGTGGAATTTTATCATATTTCCTGAAAATGTACTCCATAATTCACTCAAAAGAAAAAAGTAACCTCTTAAGTTTCGTATATTGTATGTAAATACACTTTTTAAATCATTCACTGAATAATAAGTCTACTATCGATAACAGCTGGATATTGTACTTCTTCATGTATCTGTACCCATTATGGATTCCTCCCAGAGGATGATTTATTTCAAAACAATGTGTTTATTTTCTCTTCTTTTCTCTTCCTTTATTGTAAATGCACCTGATATAACCCTCGTTTTTTGGTCCTTTGATTTAGGAAGCTGTCTATTTTACGACCCATTCCATTCTTTTCGCTGTCGACAAATTATCCCGTATTTGAAATTACCCGGTATGTGAAATTGAACAGTTATGGTGACATTGTGAAAATGCATTGTCATGCTTTAGAGACAGCCAATATTTCTCAAAGGGTTTTTATTTCGTAAAAACAAATCTCTTAAATTCAGTTCCCCGGATTTCGGCAACATTTATTTTAATAGGATTTTTTAAATTACATGGAACTTCTGAGAAGTTTATTTAATAGAAGAACATAAAAACGTTCATGAAAGCACTATAAATTTTCAATTGACATTGACATTTAGTTAAAGCACAATTAACGTTGTGTATTTATCGTTTATTGTTTTTGTACGGGCAAATTGCCATATTGCATTATGTTTTTCAGTCAATTCGAAAGTCAAAATATTTTTCCAGCCACAAGGACTGGGATCCTTAGATTTATTTCTGGCCCTGATGATTTTTCCCGGCCCGGAAAGGTATATTTGTAGGGTTAGGGGAGGGATATTGCCATAATTATAAACAAAAATATTTAGCAAATATGAATTATCAGACTCAACTATAAGATAATATGAAAAAATATACAAAAACATAATAAATAAAACATAAGCATAATTCACAAGAAAACGATACATCTTTCAAAGGTTTAATTTTGAAGATTGGAGAAAAAATATGTTTTGGTAAGGAAATTATCCAACACAAGATAGTGGCTTACATTACTTAGCAAAAACTGATTGTATCTTGCGGTGATTTTGGTTATCTGGGTCTTGAATACAAGCAAAAATGAAAAAAAGATCAACTTGGAAGTTTTGCATATTTTACATTGTTTTAGAAGGCCAAAAATTGTTTCAAACTGGCTGAAATTTTATCCGGACATGAGGACTGACTGTACTGAAATTAACCTCGGCCCTCCTGATTTTTAGCTGGCGAGGTCCGAGGACCGACAGACTTTTGCACAGACTGGTTTTTCTTTTTTAATTCTGTATCATTTATTTAAAACAATGCTATTCCCAAATTTCTTTGATATAAAATCACAAAAATAGCTTTGCAGCCACATTTCATATTTCAAATGTAAGCGATATAGTTTATTTTATTCTAAATTAAATAATTGATTGTTTTTTTTTCAAATTGACTTGATGCAACATCGGCTATAAAAACAAGACATCAAGCCTACGTCTATAAAACAGTCGAAACTAATTGCAGTACTGTAAATATACCGATGCAGATGCGTTATCCTTAATTATATATGCGTTTATCATTTATAATACAGTATTCATATAAGCCAAAATCAATCAAAATGATTGACCTTTGTATATAACTTATATCGTTAACTGCCAATGAACCGATAAGCGTTTGTATGTTTGCATTACGACATATTCAAAAGAGGATTTACAAAATTTATAAACTCTGACATTTATTTTAAGTTTGCATCTAAAAGACATCCATGTCTTCTAATCCTATCATTCTATGATAAGAGACTTTCCACATGAATCGTTTCAGACAGTATTTGTTTTTATTGACAATATTATTGTTGATATACAGTTTTATTTTACGATAGCAGAAATAAAGCTCGACATTTTTACGGCTACATAAATCAGTATAACTGCGACCATATTTTGCTGGTAAGGACATATTCTTGTCTTTAAGATATACAATACTTTGTCATAAAGACGATTCTGACGTCAATATGACGTATTAGTTTAGTCAGACGTAAGGTTATACTCAAAATGAATATTTATATACGGAACAATATTAACTTTCCTCGTAAAGCAATGTCGTAACCAATAAAACGTGTCAAACTGTAATGCAAGTGTCTGGAAATATTTATAGTTATTTTCATGCCATAAAACAGAAATAGTTTTTTTTTTTATAAAAACAGGATCTTATAACCTTTTGTGTGATATGTGACTTATTTCTTGAGTCCAATCCAGCATATATAATCTACAAAGGGGTGGATCCCCATATGGATCTCAAAATTGAGCATCGTTGAGCTCAGATGGAATTTTGACCGGCAATACCTGTATTTCGGGATCATTCTCAATAAATGTTTCAATAAGGGTTTGTTTGAATGTCAAGCATCGTTTGGTGGTAAGATTTGTGAAAACTCTGTATTTGGTGACCGTTTAGCGACATTTTCTTCATACGCATTGCATATTTTGGGCTCACCAGAGCCCACGACGGAAAAAAATATTTTTAGACTGCATAAAAATCCCAACAAAATGTGTAAATATAGAGGAAAACCAGGAGGGTAGAAACACATTTCGATATTCTGAAAAAAGCTTTGAATTTTATATAAATGTTTAAAACGGTGAAAACTCACCCTGTGACAGACCTATTTTCTCGTTAAAGCTCACATCTGGAGCAGCGGAAATTCACATAATATTATTTACCGATGCTCAATTTTAAGATCCATATGGGGTTGCATCTCCGTGATCTAGATTATAATGACTTTCGAACCAGGCCTATAAACAGAAAGGGCAGATAAGTCAATACGGAGATTGGTGAGCTTAAACTGTTTCTGGCAATAGGTATCATTTTTTATGATAATGGAAAGTTTCAATGCTGTTATGTTATGTCTGTTTATGCACATGTATGTATATATGTAATAATTATAAAATTCGCCTTAAATTTATGTTATTGTTAGAGATGGCGCAATATGAATAAATGTCCTACTTTGATTATTTGTAGTCTATTGACTAGATTAATTCATTTGGACGCTGAACCTAACATAATAATGAGGTTAAATATAGGTTTCTAAGCGTATTATAACATGAATAAATGATATTCCGTTGCAGTTTTCTTGCACGGGACATAACTCAGAATGTACAAGAGATATCAACTTCAAATTTTGTAATTAGATACATCTGAATGAGTAGAAAAACGGTGCATAAAAAAGCGTTAATTTTGGAGTTATTGCGATTTGTTCATTTTTACACTTTGAACTTTGTCCGGTACATATCAGGTATCAACATGGAACTTTGTAGATAGATAGATCTTTTTAAGTAGAAAATCAGAAATCTCAGGAAGAAAGAATGTATTGCCTGAAAACTCCACATCCAAACTTTAATTCATCTTATTGATGTAGGACAAATAATTCAAAAACAATTAAAAAAATCTATAAACTACTGCACTCTCCCTATGTGCAAAGTTGTTTACTAAAAAGCACGTTTTCGGGAGTATTCGGCACATGTGACAATATTTATTTTTTTATTATTTCAACAAATTGACACCCTAATTGGTATGGTAAAATATGTAAGCATGTCTTTCTGTAAGTCGTTATTTGAATCATAAATGCAAATGTGGTGGCATGACCGAGTGGTTAACGCGCCGGACTAGTAATCTAAGAATCGCTGTCTGCGTGGGTTCAAGCCCGGTCAGGGGCGAGCAAGAACCTCGACACTCATTGCTCAGTACTTGTTGGTTCCAGAAACGAATTCGAGAGTGTGTCTATAAGCTTTAGGCTTCCTACATAATCGAACTAAATTTCTGTATAAACCAAGTTAAGCTACAAGACGGTTATAAGAGAGAAGAATAGACAAATTGATTTGTGATTTGAACATTTATTTGAAAGAATTGATATTATATAATTTTGATAAGCAGATGTTATTATGTCATTTAATGATAAGATTTGTGTACAATTATCACAAAAGCATGGCAATGTTTGACACATATCGTCTGTTACAAGTACATAACAATTTCTCTATTCCATGACATGTGAAAATATATTACCACAGCAGACACATAATCTTAAGTAAAGATACCCATGATTGCACTCTGAAAGACAAATGCACATTGGTTTACTGAGAGGCTATAAAATATAGACATTAAACGACTTTGCTTAATAATGGCCGATTGCCTTGTCGCACCATGTGCTTTACCCACGCTAGATATTCTAAATGGAAATGTTCACTTTTTAATATGGACTTAGCCATTTTATTATTTAAGGGTAAAATTTAAAATATGTACTTAATAAATAGCGAAGCAGACTTTGATCAAATGGCAAGGGTGTGCCGGCTGATCTCAGTTTGCAATCATATAACCACCATGCTGGGAGTTAATTAAGGAACGTACAGTTGTTTAATATCCCATTCTTTTAAATATTATAGGCCCATTTATTAAAGAAATATTAAATGGAATAGCAACTGTAGATATTGTTTTTTTTATCAAAATGATCAGTAACAAGCAGAAAGGCGTATTTTAGTGTGTACTAAATGACTACTTTACAGAACACACCTGTATGGACAAAGAATGGCTTTGATCAAACTGGAAGCTGAGTTAAATAGTTTGAAATATGTGTACTGGGGTCCTACATATTTACCGGACAATCAGTTTACCGGACAAAAGCTGTTACTGCTGAATAGTGCTTTATTTTTTGCTTCGATTCAAAAATGATACAGTCTGAATTGTACACACACTTTCTATTTCAAAGTAAATAACAACAAAACCACTCTCAGGTAAATATTGTTGATTCAGTTCTTTATCTACTAACATTCCCTTTTGTTTACTAGTTATTTCATGACCTGGTCATGCGGGGGAATAACATTTTTAAATGATAAAAAGTAATTTTAAATTTAGTCTTAACAGTATCTCGTTGTTGTCTTTTACAAAGAAGTGCAAATTAAAAAAACATATAAGGAAACGGGTTACGCCCATGGGAGGAAACTCTACATGAAATGTAAATGAAATAGATTTTATGGCTTTTGGAACATGCTACAAAAGGAAACAGTATGAGAAAGAACAGAATTCCATTTGAATATTAAAATGTTTCATACGTTAAAGGATTATGAAGTATCAATACGTTAATTGAGTTAATAGTGTAAATTTCAATTACACCCTATATATTTGCCTCTTCATAACAGGCATGGCTGCCGTGTCTATTTCTAGTGACATACTAGGTTTTTTCAAATATCTTGACCTTGCCCTTCAATAGTCGTAGTTTCCTTGCGGATTATTTAAAGATTAATTTTAATTCACGACTTCAAAAATGTTTGAAACACAATGTCCGGTAAATTGAGTTGTTTACTCGATTTTTTTCCTCTTATAATGGCCTACTTTAAAGACACATTTCTACAGTCAAATGTTTAATTTCATGTTTGATAAAAGAATGTTAATGTGCATTAAAAACCCAAAATCATTTGGGTAAAATTCCATTCTATTTTAATATTTTAAATAAAGGTTACAGATAAAAAAAAACTTCATATTTTGTCCGGTAGTATGTAGGATCCCAGTAACGTTTTATAAATTTGGAAAACTGGTGAAAAAGCAAACAATAAGGCTACATCATATCAACCTGTTTCTATATTTTTGTAAACAGTTTGATTCGTATTAAATGCTTATCAGTAAACAAAATTATATCAGCAGTTCCATGGAATGTGAGATACAACTGAACGTGAAGGTATTCCATAAAATACCAAATTATATATTAATTATTATTAATTGATAGTTAAATACACAAACTTAAGTTGCACATTGACCATATAATGTAAATAAAATTTCTTTTCTTTTCAAAAAAGGGATACCTTAACAAAAATGACTGAAAATATGCCGCCATTATACTGTCAAGACAAAATTTCCTCCTCAAAAATGTTTTGTATTATTTTTCAAAGAAACATCATCAAAATAATTATCATCATAATATTTTCTTCTTTCGAGCCCTATCTCTTACTTCTGTGTCACGAAAAGGTACAAAGTTAAAAGTACACATCATTGGATAAACATCTATAAATCTTTCTGACGTGGATTCAAATAAAATAAAAAATGGTATTCCATGTATTATTAATTACATCATTAAATGCTGATGACAGACAATTGTACTCCCGCAAAAATTGTTTGCACCTATGTTTTTTTACTAAATCTAAGACAGAAAAAAACACAATGAATATATGACAGCAGACCCGCCAATCAGTTTTGTCAAGCCTTTCGCAGCAATACTTACACATGCACTATCTTAGCATTAAATTTTGATAAACCTGCGTTTGTCTTTAAAAAGTCATGACGTACAAAACAATCTTTCTTTCTCAAATGTATTCAAGGTACCCTTTAACTTTAATAGTTTTTAAGCTGCGTCCAACATTAACTGCATGACATTCAACCATATATATTTCATTGTATTTGTACATTGTAAAATTAATCGCCTACAAAATAAATCACCTACTGAAAAACATTCAGTTTGTAATAAATGCAAAATAATGCCTGATAATTCATGTTTATAGATAATACTTAAAAACACATTTGTTATTAACGAATATATACTATTACAAAGAATATGGTTTCGTGAGTACAAAATAAACACCATTAAAGTACCGATTGTAAAAGGATAGTATGTAATTAAAAAAGTATAAGATTAAACCTCATTAGACCAAGGCGTTGCTTAACAAATATGAATTTAGGTAATTAGAAGTATAAATTTTCATGCAATTAGCATTTTTATCAAACCATCAAATCAACGATAAAAGTTAAGGTTAATAAGACATTTGCATATCAAGGAACCAATAGATTACATGGCCAGATGTAAAGACTTATTCAATTAAGCAATTAATTGCAAAAATGATAGACTTGACAATATATTAAAACGTCCATATGTTATTTCATAGTAAGCTTAACATTTATTTAGTTCTTTACCATTCAAACGTTGAAATGTTCCCGAGTTGTGATATATGTTAAAAGTCAAACAAAAGTGAACTGAATGATATTGTTTAATTAACCCATATTTTAGAGTAATTGCTTTAAAAAATTGTCAGATAAATTGACAAAAAGTGTTAGAAAAGTTGAAATCAGGATAAAGACAAAATACATATCAACAAAGTTTGTGTGTGGATAACTTTATACGACTTATTTTAAGGTATGTGCTTACCTATGTCATAGTGAGTGTTATTCCACTGACCTGATAATTAATTTACTGATCTATATTTTTTTTTATTTTACTGACCTGATAATTATTTTACTTACCTGATGATTATTTTACTTACCTGATAATCATTTTACCCACATGATGATTATTTTATTGACATGATGATTATTTTACTGACCTCATTTATAATAAATTAATTTTCCCGATATTAATTTATTTTACTGACTTGGTGTTCGTAGTAATACAAATGTTGTAGTAACATTTTATTTTACAATAAACTTGCAACCATTTGGGCATCTTATGTGATAATTGCATTTTGTGCTTTTTAAAATTATTTAAATTTGGATAAACTGATTGTATGTTCATGTCGTTGAAGACATTCATATAAATGAACATTTTTCGTTTATTTTGAATACATCCGTGGAATTATTCAAAACTAAACTGTGTCTCATGAAGTTAATATTATTTATCATTTATAAATTTGAAAAGGGAACTCATTCAACTATTCCTCTAGCGATATGATAGAAATTTACGAAAACATTCATCTTTGTATTATCAAGTGAATGCCAAATTAATTTCTCTTACAAACCTGATTGCCAAGATTCACTGCCTAAGAATGTATCAAAATAAGACATTAACAAGATGATTTTATATTTACATGCACCAGGTGTAACTTTATCATTTGTGTTTATTTCTACATAGGTCTATATTTTTTAAACGCACTAAGTTTATTGTGTCTCCGTTTATTATTGAATCGTAATTGAAATGTAACAATGATCAAACATAGTTTTGTTTAAACAAACACATTAAGATTACGATATAGAAGCATGTACATGTATCAACTAATTGCTTTTTAATTACCTTTTAATTAGCCGAAGATATACTACTATATACTTATAAATTAAATAACACGACAAACATTTTTATCTGTTAAAAAAGAGACAAAATATATGATATTGTATCAAAAGTACCCGAAATGAAAATAAATATTTTAAAACCGTTTTACACTTTGATAACGTTTCGTTTTGCTTTTATACAAAAGTAATAGACCTACGTACATAAATCATTTATGTGCATCATCAAGCAATGTAATTGTTGTGTATCTATATTTTAAGTACATATTTTACTTTCTTTCTGCTAAATTCTTGACCCAAGAATACTAGCTGCATGTAGATATCAAAAATATCTTTAGTAATTATAAGAAAGATTAGAGGCGTATGTAGCATTAGGCAGAAAGGATCTGATGCATCTAACATGTTAGACATTATTATCTCCTTTTAATGTAACGGTTATTTAATGTAAGTGCTGTACGCTTCAAGGTCATTTTGATCTGATCTTTTAGGTATTAAGTGACTAATATGAACGAAACAATTGAAACTATTTATAGGAAGTTTAAAACCTCAAAGTTGAGCAAAAACATTTGCATTTGGCCATTGAGAGGCAAAGCATCTGTAATATTGGATAAAATAAGTGATGCTGACATTCATTTTAGAAAACACACAGTGTTACATATATTTCGCCTTTAAGGCCTGAGGAATCAAAATTACAGCAACCGTCCCTGAGTGATCGCACGATGCAACTAAATGGGTTCAAATCTAAGCATCTCTTAGCTCCGGCAGGTGATGTGGTTTTGACCGCGAGGTTAACCAAAATCATCATTCCTGTTTCGGCGCCACATGATCAAAATCGTGTTGAAGCGCAGTAAAACCAAACAAAGAACAAATATTTATTGTAATATATTCTATTTTTTCTTAATTGTACAATGTGCACAAGGAATAACATATTCACAATATTGGGATTATTGAAATTAACACTCTCCTTATCAAAACAGTGGTAGATGAACTTTCGATACGCGTTTGAAGGTCTCAGACATAACACCTTTTTGGCATTACATGTAATTGTTTCTGGTTTAGCTTAATCTTTTATTTGGTTCTTGAACGCTTATTTACTCTGCAAACTAAATTTAATTTTAACATTTATTAATATAATGTTTCAATTTAATAGCAATATCATGTTATTCGCTGGAATTGATCAACAACGGCAGCCGAAAATGTCATTTTTTGAGACAATTGAAAAGTTATAATTGGAATTTTGTTTATCAATCAATCATAGCCGTCTATTATAAATGGGTTAATTAAATTTCCAAAATGAATGTACTTTTGTCTACAGTTTGGCAATGCAAGATGAATAGTTATCGTAATTCCTCAAAATAATCGTCTTCAATAACTTGTAGATTAAAATAAAATGACCTGATGCGCTTTTCTTTATTGGGGCATGGACAATTTTTGATACATTTTTACCACTTAAAATGTAATGAGTGGTTATTTTTCCAGTTGAGATAATCTTTTATGAAATGATTTGATATTTTATTTGTCTGTAAAAAGCACGATCGTTTATGAGTATTTTTATTAACCAAGGTTAACGTTGCTGTTTTAAATGAATACGTGTAGTTATTTTCTTTAAGCATTATGATCTTTAATTTGATATTAATTTGTATATAGCTATACAACTGCTGTCAGTAGAAAACAAAATTGTGTTTCATTTTTGATTTTTTTTTTAAAATACCTGTTTAAAAATATGTTTGAATATTTCGTTTAGAGCAACTGGCGCATACACGAAATCAAACGAACTAAAAATAAAAACATGATAATAATTTGTTCCGTAACACTTTATTCTGTTTACAAACAATTTGTATGCGAGTAAATTAATTCTTGGCGATGAAAATGTATATATTTTTGCCAATAAAATATTTAACTTGTAAAATTTAATAACAAAGACAATCCATGTTTGACTTCTTTCGAGAATCTGCCATAACATTATGGATAAATAGATAAATCTTTATTATTTTTCATCAAGATATACAATTATACAACAACATGACATATAACAATATTTAATATTTTATAACATAGAAGTCAAACATGTCGAATTTTATACAGAGTCAGTTCATTGCAAAAAAAAAAATTTTGACATGCGGCGAGAGAAAAGGTTAATTCAGAAAAGACAAAATAAGAACAAAAATATGTTCCTTGATGCCTAATGGTGTGACATATTTGGAGGAGGAAAATATATATTAAGATCATAGATTTAAAAAATAGCGGATATAGAATTTAGTTGCAGCCATAAATTGTTTATTATTTTTGATAAATATTTTTTTAAAAGAACTTATTTAATAATATATGTCGTAGCTTTAAATTTAACTGTAAAAAAGAGGTTTGTGCAACTTGCACGGATTTCACGTTCTTGTGTCGTGGTATTTCAACACGTGTGAAATACAATTCGAAAACGTCTAAATTGTGTATATTACTTGTGGAGTAAACAAAATATTTTCGTAGAGGATTGATAACAATGTTAATGACGTGAGTACTACTGTTTGGATTCTGTATTAATCATAAACTCAAGTTGATTTAAGGATAACTGATCATAGATTATAAAGCAGTTGTAAAGTTATTGAAGAGTTGTCTCAGCAACGTTGTTCATTAGCTCACAGTACAATATACTTGATTATATTTGTTCTTGCATTGTGATATTATTTTAGATATTTTGTCTGGGGTATTTATAATATTTAATTATAATTATGAATAAGGGTGAGGAACTCATTTTTATATCGGAGAGGCATTTGAAGCATTTTCATTGAAGTCAACACACATATTGTTTCCCATCGCCTAATTTCAATTAAGTGGTCACTTATTGTTTTAGAATCTTATTTCCTTTCTATCTCGGTAGTATATTATATAAGTTATTTTCAAATCTAAATTTCTTTTTTTTAAAGAGCATGAATTTTAACCATTATTTGATATTGTCAATATGATTACCAACATGGAAACAACATGATTTTATTAAATTTATAGAAAACGTTCACGAGACATAGTTTCATGCCATTTAAGTTAAAGCAATGGTGAACCGTTGGGAATTTTGCTCGTATTAATGATGATTAATTTTCATACCTATGTTTATTATTTATTGATTTATTATCATATATGTATCACGTATGTAAACATAAGGGCAATGGAAGAGCACACACATTTTGCGATCACTTTCTATCTTCACCAAGGACACACACACATTATGTTCCCAATCAGTGCGTCATGCTAAGTTTCTTAATTCATGGAAGTCGAGAGTGTATCACTCAAGTTAAATTATATCTAATGTTAAGCACAGAAATAACATTTTTTGCCGTTATCAGCTTAACAGGACATAGATGTCCTTTCTAGTTTAAGTGTATTATTAATTCATTTGTATGACCGAAAATAAATTACAATGTCACATGTTATACATAAAGTTACTTACGGACAAATACTAACAAGAAAAGTAATTAATTTTCAGTAACTCAGGTCATTTAAATTATATGGACCACCAGATGCAAGGTGTTGTTGAGTTTCTCTCAATCAGAGATTGACTTATAAAATGAGTGTAAACGCATATGTATTAAAACAGTAATATTACAAAAGACAAAAAAATGTTACAGCACCTGAGACATTTATTATTTCAAGTATTTTATAAATAAACATTTAATTGTAATTGCTTTATAACTTGTAAATTTTTTCTACTGAATTTAAACATTGCTACTGAATTATCGTACAGATAACTGTAGAGTACAATTAATTGTACGACGATTATAATGCAAATAATATTATTACGTTTTGATGCCAATTGGATATTGTTAGGAAAAGTCATGATTCATAAGAATAAGAGTGGTGTAATGAAATAATTGCTTTAAACTACTTGAATCAGCGTATAACAAGGCAATGTATTGCATATTTATGATTGCAAGGCTTGTCATTAATTACAATATTACACCACATTAACCATAAAACTTCTTTTAGACAATAATGTTGCATAAATGTGTGGAAGTTATGCGAGTGTAAAACTGCTCTAATCAGCTAATTATACTTTTCTTAGTTTGACGGAAATCTACAATGTTTATCTATTCTTTGAACTATATTTTTATATTGAGATGTAAAGTTCAGCATATATTAAGATATTGTGTTGGATAAACAGTATGTCATAGAGTATAAACAACTGATTGTCATAAGATAATAAAGTAAAATAACATCAACAATTTTGAATTTGTGATAAATAAGTTGAGTGATAAACTCTGACTTGAGTGTGATCTAGTTACATAGAACGGGAACTTATAGAGGATATTCTTTTCATATTTATGTGCGTGTTGCGAGGTTTAGCAAATGACATATAAAACAAAGGTATGTGGAAACATATTTTAGTATGCTTGGGATATTGTCATTCAGTTATCGATTAATGTATAATTGTGAAAACGCTAGCGTTAAGCTCAACCATTTGTGCCAAAATACGCATAATGTGAACTCACATATATTAACAACAACACTGCTGGTTTAAGTAAAAGCTAATCTTTAAGTTGAAATGAATAAAACGGATTGTGTATGCAATTAATTTATTGTGTAGACATGCATTTGAAATGTATCAACTTGCATCTGAATTGCCTTGTGTTAATTACAAAACACACCAAGGAAGATATGACATGATAATTAAATTATGTTAATACATGTAAGGAAAATATGTTAATTTATGTAAGGAATCATAAAGAATATTATCTCATCTTTAGAATTTCTAAAATCTAGTGTTTTTACTCTAATAGCATGATTTTCTAATCATGTCTCTTATTGTTGGATCCACTTATTATATGATTTACAATCTCGTAAGTCGGCCCATTATAATTTCGCTCTATTTCTTGTAAGTAAATCAGTCACATTCGAGGTTTAATTCCAGATTCCACAGTCCATGTTGAGTTGAGTAATCAAGTTTAAAATTCAGCACTATCAAAGACCGAAATGCGATACCGTCTTCCTAATTCATAATCTTTTAATGTGTTGTGTAATTTCATCTGCTGTCACAAAGAATCTTTATCATTCTGCTTCACAATGCTGTCCTGAAAAATACACATAAAACAACTATTAAAGTCATCGAATATCAAACAAAAATACTCATATAAATACAATACAACACAATACAAAATTTTATTCAGCATAAAACATAAACATATGTTTAGAGCCAATACAAACTAAAAATGTTCAGCGACAGACATGACAAAAAAATGAAATTTTATCCGAAGAGAGTAGTTCAAATTACATAAACAATTCTCACAAACGGTCTAGATATACAAAAAATACTAAATATATTGTTACATATATATATTTAAAAAAAAAGTTCTAGTTATTAAGGAAAAAATAGAGTTAGTAGTAAAGATATTTAAATTTAGAGAGTGTATTATGAGATGCGGTTTTTCATTGCAAAATAAATATATTTTGCTAAGTTCAGTAGAACAGATTTAGATTTTGATGACATTAATTATTCGAATTTAGTGATATTTGGCCATCGACAATAATATTGTTTAAAAAATTTACTTCCTAAGTCACGGTGAAATGGACATACTAGCAAAAAATGGTACTCATTTTCAATGGTTTTCATATTGCACGATTTGCAGTCTCTGTTCATGTGGAGTATCATTATATCTTCCAGATTCTATAAAAAGATTATGTGATGAAGTTCTAAATCTTGACATAGCAATTCTATATTTCTTATCAGTAATCACTTTCAGATATTCTTCTAATTCAAATTCATATTTAAAGACACAATATGACTGTAAACGGTTGGAGTTATTGATATCAGAGTACCATTTTTGTAAAAAGTTATCAATAATTCTCTGTTTAATCAATGAAAAAGGAATATCGATTTCAAATTGATCATTCCATACATACAATAAACCATGTTCTTGTAGAATATTTTTTATCTGAAAAGCCCAATTTTTCCCATTATAATTATTTTAAATTGCGATCTGCATCTACTTTTAACATTAAATAGCTTCTTCTAACCAGAGCAGTATCATTCTGTTTTAAAATTTTTATGCAGTACTTATCATATTTATTTTTCGAATGAATAACAAAGGAATTCTTCCTAATTCTCCATAAAGTGTAGATAAATTTGTTGAATTTTTGACACCCAAAATGTGTCTTTAAAGCTTAGTGTGAATAGACACAATATCCTTAGCTTCATGTATACACGGATCCAAAATTTAGAATTGAGGATACTAGTGTATCGAATAACTTACACTTCTGATCCATTGGTAGTTCTACATCATCAAATATACGAAATAGATTATTCATAGCAAATGATGCATGTTGGGCGATGCATTTTTGCGTACGGTACCAATTACCATTTTTGAATAATGTAATACCTAGGTATTTAAAACAGGTTACTGTTTCTATAATATTATTATAAATTTTGAAGTTATACATGGTGTGCCTCCCATTTTCAAAGATCATCGCTTTTGTTTTTGAAATGTTAATTTTTAAACCCCATAAATTACAATAATTTTCCACATCAGTTAACATAGACTGTAAAGTTTCAGGCGTTTTAGCAAAATTGCCTGATCATCTGAATACAGAAGAATGAATAGTTTTAATTCATTTATAGTAAAAATGCCATCAAGATCAGTATTTATATTATCTAAAATGTCGTTCACAAAGAGCATGAAGAGCAAAGGTGAGCTTGAGTCACCTTGCTTCAAGCCCACGTCTGAGTTGAAGAATGCAGATGTATCTGACTTATACCTTGCACAAGACTTTACTGTTTTATACATTGATTTTATGGCCATAACAAATTTACAACTGACATTTTCTGACAAAAGTTTTTGCCACAAAAAGTTTCTTTCAATTTTGTCAAAACACTGTTGATAATCAATGAACACACAATATAGTTTTTCACCAGAATTTAAAACTTTAGATATTATAGAATTAAGGATAAATATGCAATCAATTATCGATTTTCCTTTTTGAAATCCGAATTGGCTTTGTGTAATCTTTTCGTGTTTTTCAGTCCATTTCGTTAAACGGTTAAGTAATAATTGTGAGTAAATTTTGCTATAACATTAATTAAAGTAATTCCACGATAGTTCTTTGCATCATTTTTATTGCCTTTTTTGAAAATTGGAGTTATAAATACAATTAGAATTTAACGAATCAAACTAGGGATGGCTTACAATGGTGTTCTTCAAACTTTTAAAGAACTATTTTCTAGACCACAGCCGAAGAGGTATTTCCATACCGGGGTGACACCTTAATAAGACTTCATTTTTTTCAATATACGTTCCAAATCTCTCAAAAGACAAACTTGGTGATAATATCTAAACATGTTATAAATTAAATGGAAGAAGAAAGTTTTTCAAGGCTTAGTTTTCCAATTTAATAGTTTCCTTAAATATGTGCTTTAACCATTAAGAAAAGTATATATATGGTTATTGTATATTCAGCGCACCCTCTGCGGAACGACCTCTTCTTAACACCTGTTTGCAATCGACTTACTGTTCTGCTTTCCAATTTCACAATATATTTAATTTCTCTAGAGCCACACCTCTTAGTAATAGATATAATGTATTTCCCATAAAGGGAGTTGCTGTACAAATGTTGTATATTATGTACATATTCGGAAATAAATATAATCAAATTTATAATGATTGTTTAATTGAAAAAGAAGTTAAATGTATTTTAAGTAATAACTGATTTGAATGTTCACCAACACAACATTGTGTAGAGGTTCAAGACGAGCATATAGTTTATATAAATTAATTATAACTTTCCTTGTAACAGACAAGTATTCGACCTATTTATGTCGGAGGTATGTCACTGTTGTAAATCTTTATCATGTAACAACAAACCGTAATGGATGTTTTGCATTTTTTCCCCTAAATATACGATACTGTGTTTTAGATTTCAGATAAATTTTACTTTATATAAGTCTTTCTGAAAGTTGAAAACATGGGATATTAACTACAAAAAAGATCTGTATGCTTCCATTAAAAGGAAGGCAAATAATAAACCAGCAATGCAATGAAATTAAGAAAATTGATCAGAAAACCTGCATATAGAGGTAAGATATCACTAAAATATCTCACAATATCTTAAAATTATAACTTCGAAAATAACAATTTTGTAGTCTAATAAATCGGACTTTTGACAATACGAAAGGAGAATTAATCACGTGTGATATGCATTTATCTTATGGAAGTAATTTTAAAACACACACAAAAAACAAAAACAAAAAAACAACATTTCCTGTTTCATATCACATCAATCATAAAAGTGAAAAGGGATTTTCAGTCAGTAAGCTTTTGCAGTGTTTTCTTTAAGGCGTTCTTTTCATCTGTGTTTGAAGAGCACATTAAAATTTCCTATTCAATAATCAGTGTGCTTTATACAGTGTTTGGAATTTAAATGAACATTTCCAAAATAGCTGCCAAATTTATTCCATGTCCGATATTGCTTTTATATAAGTACAAGTAGTGACAGAAATTTCAACACATTTTGCATCTTAAGTGAAATGTAACACTATTTCCTACAAAGTTTGGAATTTAAAGCTTCTTTGTGTGAGTTTCGTTATATTTTTCGTAGTTTTAAGTAAAGACATTAATAATGATGTTTCTCGAAAATATTTTGAAGTGAGAACTTGAATGAATAAAATAGTGACATATCAAAGACTAATGTGAAAAAAACCAATTATGATATCATGCGAGTTAAATAAAATAAATATTACATCAAAATCTAGTGTCTTTCATCAGATTTACAAAATTATAAGGACCAATATTTTGTTACGAAAGTCAAGAAATTTCGGTATATTTCGGCAACTTCCGCTTCTTATAAATTAAACAAGGAGGAAATGATATATACAATACACTAATGGCGAAATATTATTTCCAGATCTTTCATTAGTATCTTATTGGAATAGCATTCATTTTGCACGAAGAGTGTCTGATATGTAGTAAATTTCTATAAAAGAAAAGATAGAGGGTATGTTACGTAATAAATTTCAATGTTTCTATGTCAGAAATAAGGTGGAGATTGTATTTAGTCATTTTTTTGAGTGAAAGATATGTGAGCAAGTTTTTTGTTATGAAATCAATATGTAGAATAATAGAATGAACTTAAAAACTTAGTAAATTTCTAAAGCATCTGCTTCTCAATAAATTTTAGGAACATACTATTGGAACATGACGGCAAAATAATCGCAAAAGGCTTGAATAAGATATCACTAAAGAAATGCAAATAAACTAAAATGAAAATATCTATCTGTATACTTTATATAATTATTAAAGTTTTACAACAAGAAATGTAATTACTCTATCCATTAACACAAAAAATGGATTCAAATAATTCATTAACAAAGTAGAATACAAACACGTTTGTCATGTTTAACATGTTGTTTCTATTGCAATTGTTAACAGTTTTTGATGCTTCTCATAAAGTAAATAATGATTTATCAATACGGAAAAGAAACTAAAATTATATCTTTTCCTGCTTTATTCCTGTGTAATCTTCATAAAACACGTTTCATTACTTTGTCTCGTTATAATCTACGGATATGTCTCATATAAACAGTGTGTTCGAAAGTAATTATAGTCTTGCATTATCTAAATAGAGGATATTGAATGAGTGTAGGTTTTATACTTAATTTATTCAACGAGTATTGAATCTACACAAATATAAAATTTTATTTATCACATACACGGTTTACAGTACAAAAGAGTCATTTTTCATTTACGCGCCGGAAGTGTAACGCAAACACTATCGCGTTTTTACATAACGTAATTGACGTCACGAAGTGTGATTACACAAAATGTAATATTGTGTTTTTTTTTTAAATGGCTGTATCACACTCCTGCGCCATGGTTTATGTGATCATAAATGAATTATCGACACGAAGATAGATGCTTTTTTGTGGTCTTAATAACTTGAAAAATTGATATATTTATTTTTGAAAGGAAATTGATACTTAGCAGTCATTTGACTGTGATCAGAACTGTGTAACACAGTACTGATATAATTATGATATCAAAATTTTAAAAAATAATGTAAAAAAATTAAATAGTTACAATTCGCAAACTCCGGTTTTGTTCAGATGTTGGAAAGTGCACTATTTCTCGCGCCCCTTGGCATCGGCTCATGCCCTATAGCACCGGCTCATCGACATTAACTTTATTGAAATCAATGATCCCGAAGGACCAGAAAAATAAACAAAAACTAAGCTGAAACATGAGATATCTTTATAGTTGTTTCATACACTTACATAAACCTGCAGTTTGTGACAATAAATATGTCAGATTCCGTTGAATTTCGATGTTAAAATAATCCTTACACTTTCACAAAAAACCAAGTGATTGGCTTAAGCTACTTGGTCCATGAGTGTCAGTTATAAAAACGTTTTTACGTCTTTTAATTTTGTAGTTTTATTTTGTTTTTATTTTTATACTAAACATTTTAATTGCTTCCCCTTATAGCAATTCTAAACAGACCAAACAAGTACCACATAACAATGAGTTTGCATCACCGAAATAAAATCTTGGACTGCATTATTGACCTAAGATTACCTCTGCATTTCCGCAAAGATTGATTATTTTGTTTTTCCTCCTGCAGGAAAAACTATATTAAGGAGTCACATTGCTCGAAACTTGAATCGAATTTTAACTGGAAGGCACTTAAAGAGATGGTATGAAGCAACAGGTTCTCTTTAAAACTGGACAAATTGTCTGCTTTGAAGTGGTTAAAGAATATTATTTAGCCGATTGATACTTTTGGTTTAAGAGTTTTTTGTAAATGAAAAGTTTTGTGTGTTGAAAAGCATATTAATTATTTAATAAATTTAAGAATTTTGTTTGTTTGAATGATATGTGAATGAGATTCTAATTTATAGACAACATAAACTCTATTTTAAAGTCAGTACTTTGAAAAAAATATTATCAATAATTATCAATTATTATCAACAATTGATTGCACGTTTTAGACAAAAATCTAGAATTGTATCAACCTAGAGCATGTTATTTAAAAAAAAATTAAAACATAAATGAACATTACACCGTTGCATATTTTAGACAAAAAGCTAGAACTGAACGATGTTATTAACGAGTGTGTTTTCCAAAAAAAATTACAACATAAATAAACACAAACAACTAGAAATAAACGATGTCATTAACAATTTTATCAACCAGCAGTATGCCATTTAAAAAAAATCCAAACAGATAAATGAACAAAACACCATTGCATGTCTTCTGTCGTTTAGCTCATGATTAGATAAATCGATGATGGATTAAACGAAAAAAAAAAAAAACAACAACCAAAAATAATGATAATTAACCAAGCTTAACATTTTTTCCAAAAGGGGATATCACTGCGTATCTAGTTATTCATTTATCAATTATTATAAAAATATAAATGCCCATTTAAAAAGCGCTTATAAAAGTAGGCTGAATAAAATGTATCATAATAACATCATTATAATACAAACACTCACGGGGTCGAAATTCAGGTATATTAATAAAAAACGTTATTTCAATCTTGTGTTGTTATATCTTTCTGTTCCTTTAGGACAAATAATTCCATCACTTTCAGTGTGGATGTTAAAAGTGTTGAGGATTAAACCGGTGCAAGAATCATTACCGTTATCATTATTAATCACACGTATAACTTACATGTAAACGCTAGACTACATATAACCTACGTGTTAATGCTAGTCAACATACATGTATAATTTACATGTAAATGCTTGGCCATGTATTATTTACATGTAAACTATAGCCCAAATATAATTTACATGTAAACGCTAGCACACATATCACTTCACTTACATGTAAACGCTAGCACACATATAACTTACATATAAACGCTAGCCAACATATTATTTACAAGTAACGCAAGCCAAGATATAACTAACATGTAAGCGCCCTAAAATTGCACGACAATAACGAAATAAATGCTATATCCTATTCGATGAGTAAATTGATAAGCAATTTTAAGAATTACTCTTTAGCCAACACTTAAAATTATACAACACACCAAACAAAACAGTAAACACAATATTTTAAACGAGCAAGTGAGTGTTTGTATATCAATAACCTAATGAGCTAAATGATTGTTGTTCTACAGCCTGATTGTCTTAAGCTTTATCATATTGGCGTTTATACAAATATAATCTAAATTTGTAAATAATGCTGAAATAATCGGATGGTATTTTCAAATTTCCCAAAATAACAACTTCCGTGTGTTGTTTCTGATATTCTGCACTCTGAAACACGAAAATCTTGCCAGCAGATTCATCATTTACTTAAACTTCGAGTCGGTACCGTAATGCATTGTCAGACTACTTTTCTTATTCATGCAAACAGATACTTGTATTCTATTGTCATCGAAATGCTATGTAAATGTGTTTTTGAAAACGTTTGAAATATTTGATAAGTAAAAAAAATAATTATAAATGCTAGTATATTGAAGAAAGATGAAAATTGAAAACGATCCGCAACTTAGTCAAATTAACGACATTCGAAACGAAAAGTAACATAGAGTAGAAGGTTATATCTGATAGAAGTAGGAATAGGGACTTAATAGATTTAATGGTCGTGTTAATAAATGCACTTTATTGAAATTACTGACGTTTAAGATGAAAATTTAGATCAACATATGACCGCTTATAATGTTGTTACAGCAACTTGACCATGCTTTAAATAGTTTGACCATGCTATATACTATTGTCGTGGCAATAAAAACTACTCATTGGAAAATTAAAATATTGCTAATGAACAGTTGTTAATTAGATACTAAACTTGCCCCTCCTCGTAGAAGATTAGGAGGATTATAATTTCATGTCAAGAACTACTGAATTGTATCAGCTACTCCATAAAATAACACTTAAGTTAACATTTATTATACAGTTACTATTAAAAGCATTGCATGCGTATCAAAAAAGTTCGAAGATACTTAGAAATATTGTCTTTTGATCAAGAATGACAAAATTCATACAAATTGCACAGCTACATTATTAACTTGCCTTATAGGAACTTGTCATAAAAACAGTAAACATAACATCTGTTGCATAAAAACTAGGATGTAGTGAAACAATATATGCTGACTTTCAAAAGACTAATATAAAAAGCACCGTGCAAAATATTGATATGCTGGACCCCCTTCCAACGAGGGCTGAAGTTTTATATTTTTATAATGTAATGAATCATATGATGATTTTCCAGCCTGTTTGATTGATTGATTTATTACACCTTTACATTGATATAAATTTAAGTAATGTTCTTATTTGATGTAGATATCCAGTAACATTTATTCTTACATATTAAAGGAATGATGTTCTTAAACTCGAATCTTGCCAAAAATTAGATTGTTAAAGGAACTTTCGTGATAAAAAAGCCATACTTGTCATACTATTTGTCTTACTGACACACGTTACAGATGGTGTATTTAATGTAAACGTAACGATATTATATATAGAGGATATTGAATGAGTGTATGTTCAATACTGAATTTATTGCACGAGTTGAATAAAATTATATTATGCGAGCATAATATTATTTTATTCAACGAGTGCAATAAATTCAGTAATGAACTTACACGAATTTAATATTCTATTTATCACATACCAAAAATAAAGACCGTTTAAAGTGAAACAAGAGTCATTTTTCATTGACGCGCCTATAGTATAACGCTAACATTTAGCGCGTCTTTACACTATGATTGTATAACGCTAATGACGTCACGTCAAAATATATGCACGGCCGTGCAATACCATATTTACGGAGTCGCAAAATCGGCACGGGTGTGTGATAAATGTTTTTATTATACAATGTGAAAATCATGTTTTATGCAAAACAAAATGTTTCATCCACAATTCTGTAATTTATGAATATATAAATTACTACAGAAAGTATTATCTTCACAATAAATAACATATCCATAAAATATATGAAAGGTAACCTCCAGCTTCACATTATCATAAAATCTGGACATTTTTTCATTTAAGTTAATCTTTAAAAAACATATGTGTTGTTACACCGATTTAAATACAGTTTAAGTCATATCCCGGCGGTCACATGTGATCTACTTATTGTTCATACATATCAAAGTTGTCCTTGTCAAGTTCGTATGCAATAAAGCCTCCTCAATTTACGATATTCGCGTTGCAAATAAGTACGTACGTGAATCTATCTATATACATGTTTATTTAATTTGCCATGTAATAAAGTATTTAACTTACATTTTAAATTGTGTTAAGAAACAAGATTATCATTTATATTTAAGTAGATGTAAATTCAAATCGCAGAAAATTTATAATTTATAACATGCACGATTTTCTAGGACTTTCTTTCTTGGATCATAGATTACAATACCCTTAAAATGTGTTGAAGGCCTAGATACTGTTTAAGTCGGTGCTAAGGGTCACGAGCTGTCACACTTTCAATTATCTCTCATGAATCGGCTAAAAATACCAGAGCCTGCAATGTTTCACTTTAAAACTATGTTTTAATTGCTTTACGAACGATCTCCCCCTTTGCAAGTTTTTCTTTGGAAAGAAAAAAATGATAAAACTTTGGGTACAGAGAACGTTCAAGAAACGCTAATAAATAACTTATATATTTGTACAATTGTGAAAAGAAATAGTTATACCTTTTGCGCAAAAAAACGAAGTTTCACAAAATAGCTGTCATTGCAAATGAATTAAAACTTTGCAAATCGAAGTTATAGATCTTATTTGAATTTCAGCAAATACGTCTGTTTTATTGCTTTATCGGTCAACACGGCTTAATGAATCAAACATATTGTGATGGGTAAACTGAAATAAAGCATGTTTTTTGTGTTTATCAAGTGTTAACATTACGTATAGATTTCTATTATTTATAGATACTCTTAACCAACTTGTTATATATCATTTTTTAATAAAACACAGTGCAACTTTATTACGCTAACAATGATATAAATAGGTGTTTCTGTAGTTATTAGAATTACTTTTATCGCCATCAATAATAGTTATGTTTCTTGGTATTTTCCATTTCTTTGGATGATGACAATGAAATACCTGTACTTATATTTGCTATGCTGCCTCTCTTTAAAAATACATTATTTATTCAAATTGTATCAATCAAATTCTTTGCATATTTCTGAAAACATATTATGTTTATTTGAATTGTAATACGGTACAAAGTTGTGTTATTGATTTAAAACAAAACGACTAAGAGTTGTAACGTTTTCAATATATACTTCTGCTGTTTGTTATACATTCTTACCGTCAACTGTATAGAACCTGGTAGGACTGTACCGTTGCACAGGCTGGTCTGGCTCCTTGTTGCAAAGGCAAAGCAGCTTCCGTTCGAAATTAGAAGTCAATAAACAGCATATTTGCCTTTTGTAATTGAAAGTAGTTTATTTTGATTGGAAGTAAGGTTTTATATGAAACTGACTTATTAACAATATTTAACATCAGATTATGCCCGCGTTTAGAATTAGGAACTTAAGCATAAAACATGGGTTTTATCAAGTAACATAATATTAATTTCCTGCAAAAATTATCACCTATGAAGAGATAGTCACTCAAATTGTTAATCGGCTACTTTGCATGTTGCAATGTAAAATACGTCTTCTTTTGATCTTTTAAGTGCAGGTTTAAATTGCCCAATAAAACAATGGTTGACCAATAAAACCCTAAACATATATAAATTGAATGTATCCTAAAATTGTACTTTTATTCTGTTTCTTTCCATAAATTTGATATAACACAAATCTAATAAAAATAATAAAGTTACGAGCCTTCTTCAGCATGGATAAATGACGATTAAATGTGATGTGTTAAATTAACATTCTCAAAAATTGGCTCACGTGCATACTATTTTAAGTTGGGAGTAACTGAAATTGTTTGCTAATGAATTCTTTTCTTTTCTTCAGAAAATTTTAAGTTAAGATTCATGTTGCGTGACACGTGATCAAGTTAATGTGACAAGGCACTAATAGTCATGCTATCAAGTAATTAATTTTTTCTTTGAATGGACATGGTGTCTGTTGTTTGTTCATTGAAGCAATTAATTTGAAATAATTGGAATAATGGCGCATTCAATTACAGTTCATTAGATGCAATTTTGTTTTTGTATTTTATTTCAATACTAAACCAAGTTCATAGTTTATCTTGTTAAAAAGCACTGATGTGCTGGTATTAAAGCTCTCAGTATACTGTTGGCATACACCAGTTATTGCAAAGTGCGCTATCCATTTAAATGTTTCATCAAACGCCGAGAAAGTGTAACATATATTTCTGTATGCTTTAAAAAGCATGTCATTTTAAAATGGCCCACTAAATTTTCATAATTATGTCAAGTGTACGAAACGTTTTCACCACCAAATTTTATTGTATTATGTCGAATTTCAAAGGAAAGTTAATAATTTTACTCTGAATTAAATACTGGTAATTGATTGTTGCTCTAAACACGTTTGTGTAGAAATCGGTATTGTTTGTCTTGATGTAGCTTGGGGTATTTAACAACGGGAAACTAAGTCTACTCACTAAAGAACAATCGAAACAAATTTTGAACAGTACTACAAAAAGTTGATCTTTTCCTAAATTAGCTGATTTATTCTTAAATTATATATGTGTTGATCATTTATTATACAGTTTTCGTATATATTAGGCCTATCTCTTTCGATTTAAACAAGATTTTAAAGAATTATTGAATTTTAACAACAACAACAACAGCAACAGCAGCAGCAGCAATAACAACAACAACATCAATTCATGCAGTAAGGCAAAACAGAGTTAACAAATTAGAAATTATATTCACCAACGAACCATAAAATTATGTGAGTGATAAGCGTTTGTATTGTTTTGTATTACGAAACGAAATGTTCAAAAGAGGATAACAAAATTTATAAACCCTGACATTTATTTTTAGTTTGCATATAAAAGACGTAGATTCTAACCCTACCATTCTATGATAAGATATCTTATAAGATATATAATGTATGTCTCCAGACATTGCTTGTTTTTATTGACAATATTATTGTTGATATACAATTTCCCTTTACGATATCAGAAGTAAAGCACGATAGTTTTACGGCTCCATTAATCATTATAATTGCACACATATTTGGCTGGTAGAACATATTCTAGTCTTTAAGATATACAATACTTTGTCATAAAGATGATTCTGACGTCAATATGACGTATTAGTTTAGTCAGACGTAAGGTTATACTCAAAAATGAATATTTATATACGGAACAATATTCATTTTCCTCATAAAGCAATGTCGTAACCAATAAAACATGTCAAACTGTAACGCAAGTGTCTGGAAATATTTATAGTTATTTTCATGACATAAAACAGAAATAGGTTTGTTTATATAAACAGGATCTTATAACCTTTTGTGTGATATGTGACTTATTTCTTGATTCCAATCCAGCATATATAATCTACAAAGGGGTGGATCCCCATATGGATCTCAAAATTGAGCATCGTGGAGCTCAGATGGAATTTTGACCGACAGTACCTGTATTTCGAGATCATTCTCAATTAATGTTTCAATAAGGGTTTGTTTGAATGACAAGCATCGTTTGGTGGTAAGATTTTGTGAAAACTCTGTATTTAGAGACCGGGTAGCGACATTTTCTTCATACGCATTACATATTTTGGGCTCACCAGAGCCCACGACGGAAAGAATATTTGAAGACTGCATAAAACAAAATTGGTAAATATAGAGGAAAACCAGGAGGGTAGAATCACATTTCGATATTCTGAAAAAAAAAGCTTTGAATTTTATATAAATGTTTAAAATGGTGAAAACTCACCCTGTGACAGACCTATTTTCTCGTTAAAGCTCACATCTGGAGCAGCGGAAATTCACATATATTATTTACCGGACCCATATAGGGTTGCACCTCCGTGATCTAGATAATAATGACTTTAGAACCAGGCCTATAAACAGTAAAGGCAGATAAGTCAATACGGAGATTGGTGAGCTTAAACTGTTCTGGCAATAGGTTTCATTTTTTATGATAATGGAAAGTTTCAATGTTGTTATATTATTTTGTTTAAGCACATGTATGTACATGTATATATGTAAAAATCATAAAATTCGCCTTAAATTTATGTTATTGTAAGTGATGGTGCAATCTGAATAAATGTCCTACATTGATAATTTGTAGTTTATTGAATAGATTTAATTCATTTGGACGCTGGACCTAACATAATAGTGAGGTTTAATATAGGTTTCTAAGCGTATTATAACATAAATAAATGATATTCCGTTGCAGTTTTCTTGTACGGGACATAACTCAGAATAAACGAGTAATATCAACTTAAAATTTTGTAGTTATATACATCTGAATGAGTAGAAAAATGATGCATAAGAAATGCTTCAAAAACATTTGAAAAAAAATCTATATACTACTGCATTCTCTCTATGTGCAACGTTATTTATTCAAAAGCATGTTTTCTGTCGAGTGCGTGTCGGGGGTATTCGGCACATTTATTTTTATTATTTCAACAATTTGACACCCTTATTTGTATGGTAAAATATGTAAGCATCTCTTTCTGTAATTCGTTATTTGAATCATAATTGCAAATATCATTGTACCTCCATTACGTGTGGAAGCGTGACCGAGTGGTTAACGCTTAGTAATCTAAGAATCACTGTCTGCATGGGTTCAAGCCCTGTCAGGGGCGAGCAAGAACCTTTACACTCATTGCTCACTACTGGTTGGTTCTAGGAACGAATTCGATAGTGTGTCTTTAAGCTTTAAGCTTCCTACAAAATCGATCTAAAAAAATCTGTATAAACCAAGTGAAGCTACATGACAGTTATAAGAAAGAAGAATGGACAAATTGATAGAACATTTATTCGAAAGAAACCATAACTTTTATCTTATGATATGATATAATTTTGATGAACAGATGTTATTATGGCATTTAATGATAAGATTTGTGTAACATTATCACAAAATCATGGCACTGTTCTGACAAATATCGTCTGTTACAAGCACATAACAATTTCTCAATTCCATGACCTGTCAAAATATATTACCACAGCAGACACATAAACTTAAGTAAAGCTACCCATGATTGCACTTTGAATGACAAATGCACATTGGATTCGTGCGAGGCAATAAAATGCAGACGTTAAACGACTTTGCCTTATCACGGGCGATTGCCTTGTCGTGCTATGTGCTTTACCCAACCACGTTAGATATTCTGAATGGAAATGTCCACCTTTTGATATGGACCTAACCATTTTCTTATTTAAGGGAAAAATTAAAAAAATTACTTACTGAAAAGCGGACCAAGAGTATGTCAGCTGATCTCAGTTTTTCTATGGTTAAGAAACGTACAGTTGTTTCATTGTTCTAAATATCACAGACTCATTTAACGGCAGATATTAACAACTATATTAAATGAAAAATTAAAACTTTGTCCTGAAAACAGATGCATTTTCTTAGAAGAAAAAAAAAGAGACACAAAAAATGAAGATTTTGCCTTGATACTTAAAAGTTTGAAGTATTTAATTTATTGAAAAGTGTCAGTTTATCACACACACAGAAAAAAGATTATAACAAAAAAGGGGAAAAGAAATTAAGAGACAAAAAAATTCAATCCGAGTTGACATTAGAATTGCTTGGGTAAAGTGGTCATTATCATTTCGATATGCGTTTGTTTAAGCCTAAATATGTCTCTCCGAAACACTGAAAACAGGATACATGTATTATTTACCATAATTATATCTATTATATATGTGAACCATAAAGTTTTTCTAAGATTCATTGACCAATCATTTAAAATGGGTTACACAAAATTTTACGAACCATAAGACATTCACTTAGCAGCCATCTCCTACTTTAGCATTAATTTGTACCAATTCATAACGTACAATAGAATATCAGAATATCCGACAATAAAAGAAACATTATGCTTAAAACAGGAAATAATTGCCAAAAAGGGGAAGGTTTTACATAAAGGACGTTTCCAATTTTGATCAGAAAAATTTACGCTTTATAAAAATGTAAAGGGAAATTGAAGAAAATTTTGATAAAAAGGACTTTTTTAAAACACTTTTTTCATTTTAATATTCTCAACAACTTCTATGAGTATGAGTTTAAAACACATTTATTAAGTCATAAATGGAATTTACCAAAATGTTTTTATTTTATTTTAAATGCATGTGTGATCCTCTAGGACTATTTTTTTTCTGTTTCCTTATTAAGACGACCTTAGAGATATAAACATATCTGTGATCTGATATTTATTAAGTTTTCATTCTCTTTTTACTGTCAATTTATAACCATTTTTCCGGAACGTTCTTTAGGACGGGGTAATTTAAATCTGTAAAACTACTGAAAATTAATGAGGTAATACAACCGTTGTTTTCGAAATCTACAATGCAGGCATACAATAAAAGTCATTCTTAAATCTTTTGCGAAGGATTTAATATATAAAGACAATCCATGGATTTCTATCAATTATGTAAGAACCTTTATCAAATTGCACAAAAATGATTTAATATAATTGATAGGTGAAACTTATAGAACATTCTTGAGGATTACCTCCAGCACTAAAGGTATAGTACTATAATACATATAATAATGTTATACAGGACACATGATTCCCAAGTTATATATCAGCTAATAAAATCTACGATACCATGGTACTCTTACAGTTACACCTTGAGTTATAAACCTCCATATATTTCAATTATATTTCACTCAAATAGTAAAGAAAGAAAAAAGAAAGGATGAAACATCGGTGTGCATATGTTAATGACATACGCCCTGAGTTTGCCGAGGAATTGTCACGATGGATGTAACCATTGGCTCATGTTATTTACATTCTTAGATAACAAAAATGTTGATAGAAAAGAAGAAAGAACAAAAGCAATGCTTTCAAAATACTCTATCACTTTAAAATTTGCTGAGCAATTATGGATTATGGTGATAAGATCTCTCTCTGAGTTATTTGCCATTTGATTATTTATTCATAGTGATGAAATGATTATATATTGTATCAACAAATAACTAATTTTATCACAATACACTTTTGCCACTATTTTTGTCACTATTTCTTTATTAATATTAGGTCAACAATTACAAACAAAATTACTCTGACTTCAAAAGTATAGTTTTCAAGCTGCAAACCAAAAGTATTATCCAATTTTTATCTATATGACACTCAACTTGAGTATTTTTTTATTTTTGTAAATATTTTAAATATAATTTCATCACCTATTGAAAAGCATACAATTTGTAATGAATGCAAAATAATGCCTTTTTATTCATGTTTATAGATAATACTTTTAAAAAGAACATTACTTATTTAACGAATATATACAATTACAAACTATACGATTTTGTGAATATAGATTAATACCACTAAAGTACCAATTGTAAAAGGACAGTATGTAATTAAAAAAAGTATAAGATGAAACCTTATTAGACCAAAGCGTTGCTTAACAAATATGAATTTAGGTAATTAGAAGTATAAAATTTCATACAATTAGCATTTTTATCAAACCATCAAATCAACGATAAAAGTTAAGGTTAATTACACATTTGCATATCAAGGAATTAACTACTTGAACCAATAAATTACGTGGCCAGATGTAAAGACTTATTCAATTAAGCAATTAATTGCAAAAATGACAGAACTTGACAATATATTAAACCGTACATAAATTAATTTATGGTAAGCGACTGTGTATGAAGAAATGTGACACTTAACATTAACATAGTTCTTTAACATTTAAACACACACATTTAAACAAATGATTGCTGAGCTGTGATTTATGTTAAAAGACAAATAAAAGTGGGAAAAAATCAACGATATTTTAGAGTTAATGTGTTAAAAAAGCCAGATAAGTGGAAATCAGGTTAAAAAACATATTAATAAAGTTTACGTCTGGATAACTTTGAAAGACTTATTTTCAGGTAAGTGCTTACTTATGTCATAGTGAGTTTTTTGTTGTATTTTTTTAGATTATTTATATTGGATTTAGAAAGCACAAGAAACTGATCCATAAACTGTTTATCGGTTGACGGTAGTCGTTATCACAATGATATATTGTATGAGGCGTGAGTTCATTTCGTTGGAAACTTTCATATAAATGAATATTTACATGTTTATTTTGATTATATCTCTAAATAATTTTAAACTAATCTGTATTTTATAAACTTAATATAATTCATACATTTGAAAAGGGAACTCTGACAATCTTTAAATTCAACCATTTCTCTAGCATTTTGACTTTTTTTGTAGCATAGTAATAAAGATTAATGAAAACTTTATCTAATTATTATCATGTGAATGCCAAATCAATTTATCTTACACTCCTGATTGCCAACATTCACTGCTAAAGAATGTATCAAAATAAGACATAAACAAGATGATTTATATTTACATGCACCAGGTGTAACTTTAATTTCTATCTTTATCATTTGTAATTATTTATTAATATTTTTAATGTCCTACGCAGTTTATTGTGTCTTGAAGACATTAACTCCGTTTGTCATATTATTGATTCGTAATTTAAATGTTACAATGATCAACTACAGTTTTTTTTAAAACAAACAAACACATTAAGATTACGATATAGAAGCATGTACATGTATCAACTAATTGCTTTTTAATTACCTTTTAAGTAGCCGAAGATATACTACTATTTACTTATGAATTAAGTAACACGACTGATATTTTATCGGTTATAAAAGATACAGAATAATTATGTAAATTTGTATCAATACTAGCAGAAATGAAAATTATTATTTTAAAACCGTAACGTTTCGTTTTGTTATATATTGTTATCTTCTTTTAATCAATTACTTATTTCATGTGCTGTATGCCTTAAGGTCATTTTGATCTAATATTGTATAAATAAATGACTGATATGAACGAAGCAATTGAAATTCGTTTACTGGATTTTTAAAAGGTTAAAAGTTCATTGGTGTTCAGCAAAACCATTTGCCTTTGAACATTTATAAAAACAAAACAATATGTTTTGAAAGACTGACTGGCAAATCATCACTTACACTGGACGAAACAAGCGAAGCTGATATTCATGTCAAACACATGAAGTAAATAAATACATGCATTTAACAACGTTATGACAAAGAAAATGTAAATAGGGTATGAACATCTATTACTTAACACTAATTCACTTTTTTACAGAAAAGACCGGACAAATGCTTTCAAAGTGTTCGAATGTATATTATTTCAGGTGATCGATCTATTCAGGAAATATAAATATGTTAGTATCATTGAACGGGTTGGTGGATCTTGCTTAACAAAGTTATAAAAGATAAAATGTAAATAGGGTATAAAAATCTGTTACTTAACACTATTTTACTTTATTGTCAGAAAAGATCAAACAAATGCTTTCAAAGTGTGCGAATGTATATTATTTCAAGTGACTGTGGACGGATTGTTGGACCTTCTTTTTAATTTGCTTTCGATAATTTTGTTATTGTAATAAGTTTTTATTTCTCTTTATTCTTCGATGCACATACTAGTTCACATATTAAGAATTGTGATATAATATAGGTGGGATTTTTAAAATCAAATAATTGTACTCAGATTGCACACAATGCATTAAAATTTCAAAATTGAAGGTCTTGGCGCTTTCTGCATTTTGAGCTAAAATTTATACTTGGTTCTTGAACTCTTATATACTTTAAAACTATACTTTCTTTTGCATTTATCAATATAGTGTTTTATTTTAATAACAATACTATATTATTTTCTCGAATTGATTAACGACGGCAGCCGAAAAAGACATTTTGTTGAGACAATTGAAAAGTAATAATTGGAATTTTGTTTATCAGTCAATCATAGCCGTCTATTATAAATGGATTAATTAAATTTCCAAAATGAATGTACTTTTGTCTACAGGTTGGCAATACAAGACGAAAAGTAATCAAAATCCCTCAAATTGATTAAAATAACGAGTTGATTAGTGAAATAATTTGATATTTTATTTGTCAATAAATAAAATTATGAGTATTTTTAATATCCAAGGTTTACGTTGCTGTTTTAAATAATTACGTGCAGTTATGTTCTTGAAGCATTATGATCCTTAATATGATATTTATTGGATAAATCTATACAACTGCTGTCAGTAGTTAACAAAATTTTGTTTCTTTATTTTATAAAAAGAATTATTTTAAAATACCTGTAGAAAAATATGTTCGATATATTTCGTTTAGAGCAACTGGCGCATACACGAAAACAAACCATCTAAAAATAAAAACATGATAACAATTTGTATGCGAGTTAAAATAATTCTTGGCGATGAACATGTCTATATTTTTGCCAATAAAATATTTCACTTGTAAAAAATAACAAAGACAATCCATGTTTGACTTCTTTCGAGAATCTGCCGTAAGATTATGGATAAATAGATCTTTATTATTTTTCATCAGTATATACAATTGTAAAACAACATGACATAGAACAATATTTAATATTTTACAACAAAGTAGTCAAATATGGCGAAACTTATACGAAGTCGATTCATTGCAAATAAAATAATTTTGATATGCGGCGAGAGTAAATGTTAACTTAAAAGATGATTGAATAAAAAAATAACAAAAATAATGTTCCTTGATGCCTAATGGTATGACATATTAGGAGGGGAACATATGTAAAATGAATAAATTAAAACAAAGAAGGGTACAGATTTAACTTGCAGTTATAACATTGTTAATTATTTCTCATAGATTATTCTTTAAAAGTACTTATTTGTTATTTTATACCGTAGCTTTAAAATTAACTGTATTCTTAAATGACGTGTGCACTACTTGCACGGATTTCACGCTCTTGTGTCGTGGAATTTTACCACGTGTGAAATATGGTTTCTTTTACATTTTGACAATAAGGTCAGTGTTATGTGTATACTATTGATGGATTATCAAGACATTTTCGGAGAGGATTGGTAAACAATGTTAAAGTCGTGAGTACTAGTGCTACTATTTTTTGTATTTATTATAATCACAAGTGGATTGAAGAATAACTGATACATGATTATAAAAGTCATTGAAGAGTTGTCTCATCGACGCCGACGGTGTTCATACGCTCACAGTATTTGGTTTTATTTGGTCTTGTATAGTGGTAAACTTTTAGATAGTTTTGTCTAGAGTGTCTTTAATATTTACATAGAAGAAGGATGTGGAACACATCTCCTATATCGGCATTTAAGCATTTCCTTTCATTGAACGTGTCTGGTTTTCCATCGCCCGGTTGCAACTTGTAATTAATGATTTGGTGTCCCACATTTACATGATTTAGAATCTAAATTACTTTTAGATAGAGCATAATTTTCACCTTTATTTGATATTGTCAAATCTGATGACCAACATTGAAACAGCATGGTTTTACTTAATTTCATAAAAAATGTTCACGTGACATAGCATTTAAGGTAAAGCGATGGTGAACCTTTGAAATTTTGCTCTTATTATATAATGTTGATTAATTGTCATACTGGGCGTCCGTGGCCGAGTGGTTAATGTTGTTGACTTCAAACCACTTGCCCCTCACCGCTGTGGGTTCGAATCCCGACAGGGACTTTGGATTCTTCCATGTGAGGAATCTATCCAGCTAGCTTACGTCGGTGGTTCAATTCAGGTATCCGTTCGTGCCTGAAATAATGCACAGAAGGGCACCTGAGGTCTTCCTCCACCAGTAAAGCTGGAACGTCGCGATATGACCTATACTGTGTCGATGTGACGTAACCCACCCCCCAAAAAAAAAAAATCAAAAAAATTCATACCTATGTTTATCATTTATCGATTTATTATCATATATGTATGTAAACATAACGGCAATGGAAGAGTATATACCATTTGCGATCACATTTCTATCTTTACCAAGGATACACACATTATGTTCCCAATCCTTTCGTCGTGTTTTGTTTCTTAATATACGGATGTCAAGAGTGTGTCACTCAAGTTAAATTATATCTAATGTTTACGCATAAAAATAGCATTTTTTGCCGTATTTAGCTTAACAAGACATAGATGTCCTTTCTATTTTAAGTGTATTATTAATCCACTTTTACGACCAAAAATGAATTACAATGTCACATGCTATACATAAAGTTACATACGAACAAATACTAACAAGAAAAGTTATACATTTTTAGTAACTCAGTGTCATTTATGCGGAGCAGCAGAGGCAAGGTGTTGTTAAGGTATTACCATCCTAATGCATTACCTCCGCTTTGAAGAGTATTCAAATAGGCTAGAACTACTGTTAACTACATTGAAAATGAGGACCGTGGGTTCAATCCCAAGAAGGGTCAACTTTTTTATCTTTCTTTTTTTCTTTTAACATTATTTATGTATCTCTCATGTCCCATTTGGAAAGAAAAAATTGTTTAATTTTGATTTTCTAATTTATATAGGTATTTATTGGCTAAATTATGCTAAATCTAGTAATAAATATGGTACCTGATATTTTCAAGTGTAATAAAATCAAAACTAGATGGTAAAAGTATTTCCTATTTTACAAGATCAACCAATATACTTCTTTAAAATTTTAGGGAAACTTTGAAAACAGGCACTCATTTGGGTAAATTTTAAGGATTTTTTAAATTAGGCTCCCTAAGTATGAAAATGGTCACACACGTGGTAAAAATGGGTGGGGTAGGGTAACATTTTTATACAGATTTCATCAATTTTAAGTAGAAACCATACTTTTGTTTATGTGGATTGTTAGCTGAATGGTACAATTTGTTTCTTACCAAAAATTAATAGGAAAACATTTTTCATTAGAATGTTATTGCAGATTATTTAAAGGTTCTTCATTCCAAAAAAAGGCCCTAATAACATCCTAGCTTGTGATCAGAAAAGTGGCCATTACTTGATTTCCGTACGGTAAACTTTGTTTAAATTGTGCATACAGGTGTACTTTAAGGTATATATCTGACCTATGATGTCAATTTTTTAGTTCCTTATAGTGCCCATTAGGGTCGTAATACCTTAAGTTAATCACAGATCGACTTTCAAAATGAGCGTAAACGCATATTTAAGCAGTAATATATTACAAAAAAGGCTAAACAATGTTACAACACATGAGGCATATATTAATTTAATCATTTTCTAAAATTATAAAAACAAACCTTATGATTATGTATGGTGTAAAAAATGTATCAGTAAAAATCTGAATTACCTGTCCGCATCTCAAAATATTCACTCAAATAAAATTGTTTTATAACTAGTTAATTTTCTTAACGTATATGAATATTGTAATTGAATTATCTAACAGATAACTGTAGAAAACAATTAATTTCATGATGATTATAATGAAAATAATATTATAAAGTTTGGATGCCAATTCTAAACTGTTACAGCGAGGAAAATTCATGATTTATTAGAATAAGAGTGATTTAATAAAGAATTGCTATAAACTACTTGAATCACCGTATAACAAGGCAATGCAATGCATATTTATGATTGCAGGGCTGGTCATTAATAACAATATTACACCACGCTAATCATAAAACTACTTTCAAATAACATGTTGTATAAATGTGTGGAAGTTATGTACGTATAAAACTGCTCTAATCAGCTAATTATACTCTTTTTTAGTTTGACAGAAATCTAATTTTTGAACTACATTTTTATATTGAAATGTTATGTTCAAAATATATTTATATATTGTGTTGGATTAAAAGTATTACATAGAGTGTAAACAACTTATTGTCAAAAGGTAATGAAGTCAAATAACTCATCAACAACTTTGAACTTGTATAAAATAAGTTGAGTGATAATTTTCAATTTGTGTGTCATTTAAAGTATTTCCAGCTGCATAAAACGGAAACTTATAGACTATATATGTTTGCAAAATTATGTGTACGTTGCGATAGCTAGCAAATGAAAATGTTTAACAAAGGTATGTAGAAACATATTTTTATATGTTTGGGAGATTGTTGTTCGGTTCATAATTGTGAAAACGCTAGAGTTTAGCTTTGTAACGAGATTCAATCATTTATGTCAAAATGCACGTGTTGTGAACTCATATATAAACGACAATATTGCTGGATTTAGCAATAAAATTGTATTGAAGCTAACCTTTATGTTGAAATGAAGAAAAGATTTCGTATGCATTTATTGTATTGCGTAGACATGCATTTTAAATGTATAAACTTGTATTTGAATTGCCTTGTGTTAATTACAAATCACATCAAGGAAGATGTGAGATGAATATGAAAATATGTCAATTTCATGTAAGGAATTATAAAGAGTATTATCTCATCTTTACAATTTCTAAAATCTAGTGTTTTTAGTCTAATAGCAGGATTTTTGCAATCATGTCTCTTATTGTCGGACGCACTTATTAACTTCTTATTAACATTATTTACAATCTCGTAAGTTCGTCCATTATAATTTCGATCTATTTCTTATAAACTAAATCAGACACATTCGAGTTTAAATTCTAGAATCCTCAGTCCATGTTTAGTTATGGAATCAACTTTAAAATTCAGCACACAATACGATATCGTCTTCTTTATTCATAATCTTTCAATGTGTTGTGTCATTGTTGAATAAATCAAATTTAAAACTTTTATCTGCTGTCGCAAAGAATCTTTATCATTCTGCTTCACAATGCGATGCTGAAAAATACAGTATAACAACTTTAGTAGTCATCGAATATCACACAAAAATACTCAGATAAATGCACTTAGAATTAAACAAAACAAACTTGGGATGGCTTACAATGGTGTACTTCAAAATTTTAAAGACCTATTTTTAGACCACAAACGATGAGGTCTACTTCCATACCGTGGTGTCACCTTAATCGAACTTCATTTTTTTCCTCTCAATGTTTATGTTTCAAATCTGCCACAAAAAACCCAACAAACTTGCTAAAAATGCTTGTTATTTTAAGAAAAATTAAACATGTATTTGAAAATACACCATTGCATGTCGTTTGTCGTTTAGCTAACGATTAGATAAATCCATGATAATTTTAAACGAAACGATTAAATTTGTCTATCTTTAGACAGGGCAAACAATAGTTTTATAAAGTTTAAATAATGGTTTAAGAGCATCTTAGATGGTAATCAACTGAAAGAAAAAGGGATTTATGTAAAATTATCATTTGTCATAAAAGTACAAAATGTAAACAAGGCAGTATTTGGACTTCCATACAAAAAACTAAATCAATGTAACTGCACTGTCTGCCAAAATGCAACATAGGCAAAAGGTGGTACAGGTAATTGGCCAATCAGTAACATTTTAGAAACTAAAGCAGGACATCAAAAATAAAAACCTTAGAAAATAAAAAAATAATGAAGTTTTAGGGCATAATGGGCCTTTAACGATAAAAACATGAAGTCTTAAACTAAGCTTAACATTTTCCTAAAAGGGACATATCTGCGTATCTTGTTATTTATTTATAAATTATTATAACATATAACTTACATGTTAACGCTAGGTAACATATAACTTACATGTAAACGCTGGCCTACATATAACTTACATATAAATGCTAGCCCAATATTACTTACATATAAATGCTAGTCCTCATATTACTTACATGTAAACGCTATAATTTACATTGAGCATGTTATTATGGGTGGCGCGATAGCTCTGTTGGTTAGGCCACTGACTGTCACTCCTGAGGTTCCGGGTTTGATCCTGGGTAACACCCTAGGGATTTTTCAGAGACACTTTCAGTGTTTTTCCACCTACCTAGAGGTTTACTGGTAAGAAACCCAGGTAATCCTTGCATGTATTAGTGCTTTACACTGGGCATGTAGAAGAACCAAGGGATCTATTCAATAAGAGATAGGGACTGGTTCCCGGACTCCCTTGTATCTCATAGCTGTCTCTAGAGTCTGTTGAGGTAAGGACCCTACTGGAAATAATTGATTGCACTTTCGTATGTTATCCTTGACCGCCAGGTCGAAAGAAAATCAATCAATCAATCAACCATGGAAATGCAAGCCCTATAATGTCACGATAATCAAGATATAAATGAATATTCTATGACTTCATTGATAAGCAATTTCTGAAATTACTCTTGGCCCAAAACTTAAAATGATACAACACACAAAGCGGAAAAATATTATATTTTAAACGAGCATGCGAATGTTTATTTATATAAAGAATATAAATAGCTAATAAATGTGTATTGTTCTACAGTCCAATTGTGTTAACCTTCATCAAATTGGCATTTATACAATTCTTATCAATTGTTGTAAATTATACTGAATCAGATATAATCGGATGATATTTTCAATTTTCCCAAAATAACAACGTCCGTGTTGTACCAGAAATTCTGCACTCTGAAACACGAGCACCTTGCCAGCAAATTTATCATTAACCTGAACCTAAATCGGTACCGTATTGCACGTCAGAATACTTTTCTTATTCACACAAACATCAAATATTGAGGAGATACATGTATTCTATTGTTGTCGAAATGTTATAAATGATAACAGATTCATTAATATTTAAATATATTTTATTGAAATAAATGCTCACACAGCAGACGAATGTTCTTTTCCAACAATATAGCACAAGGCCAACTTTAACATCTTTACAGTTTGACCATGCTATATACAAAATGCCATATACTGTTGGGTTGGCTGACCAGTTAAAGTCACTCATCGGAATATCACAATAAAGCTAATGTAAGGTTGTTTATGGGAAAATGAACTTGTTCCTCTTAGAAAAGTAGGAGGATTATTATTTCATGCCAAGAGGGACTTAATTGTAGGAGCTAAGTTTATAAATTTGTAACTAACAGTTATTATAAAACAAGCATTGCAAGCGTACCAACTAAGTTTTAAGAAAGACAATATTAAAACAATATATATGGAACTGAAAACAGTAAATATAACATATGTTGCATGAAAAATAGTGTATAGTTTACAATAAATGTGCTATAAGTATAAAAAAAGCTCCGTCAAAACATTGATTTGCTGAACACCTTTAACGAGCGTTCTATATTATATATTTTTGTTATGTAATGAACCATATGCCATATGCTTATTTTCCAGTCTGTTTGATTGATTGTTTAAACCCTTATATTGATATGGATAATCATTTTAGCAATGCTCGTACTTGGTGCAAATATCCACCAGCATTTCCGAATATTCTTGTATATTGAACTAATGATGTACTTTCATGTTTGTACATTGAAACTCAAGTATTTCAAGAAAGCAAATTATTAAAGGAATTTCGTTCATTAAGCCACATTACTTGTCAGACTATTTGTCTTATTCACACATGGTTGAAAGATGGTAAAATATGATTGTGTTAGCTTTATGTTTATAAAACGATAGAATAGATGTTTTGATTACACAATGTGTAAATGATGTTTTGTACAAAACAAAATGCTTCATCCGTAATTTAATAATTTATAGAATAAATAAATCATCACTGTTAATATCATCTTCACAATAAATAACATATCCATAAAATTATTATATGAAAGTTATTCTCCATCTTCACTTGATCTTAAAATCTGGACATTTGTTCATTTCAACAGAAACGAAATCCTGAAAACATGTTTGTTTTATGTTTCGCCGATTTTAATACATTCTAGTCATGTCTCGGCGGTCAATCCACCTAAACGGTTTTTCTGAACAATTAACCAATATTTATCAATTACTTGACAAGTGATCATCACTTTCAAGTTTGTATGCACTAAAGCATACGCAATGGTATACACATAGTAACAATATTAATCACAAAACATACAGGATCTTTAAAGTTACTCATCGGAATATCACATTATTGCTAAAGTAAGGTTATTATTGGATACTAAACTACTGAACTTATCCCTCTTAGACAATTAGGATGATCATGATTCTAAGTCAGGAAGGGCTTAATTGTAGCAATTTCATCAATAACATTTTAGTAAAAAGTTATTATAAAACAGACATTGCAAGCGTACCGATATATTAGATATTGCATTTGAAAATCAAGGGAGATAAAATTAAAACAATTTGTATACAGTTAGATTGTTAACATGGCTTATACAAACATGTCATAAACACAGTAAATATAACATCTGTTGCACGAAAACTAGTGTATAGTATATGATAAATTTGCTAAGTATAAAAAAGTTTCGTCAAAACATTGATTTGCTGAACACCTGTAACGAGCGTTCTAGAATATATATTTTTATTATGTAATGAACCATGTGATGATTTTCCAGCCTGTTTGATTGATTGATTGTTAACACCCTTATATTGTTATGGATGATCATTTTAGCAATGCTCGTACTTGGTGCCTATATCCAGTAATATTTCCGAATTAATTTCAAACATGTGCAAAAATATTTCTTTGATCATATATTACAATACCCTTAAAATGTGTTGAAGGTCTAAATACTGTATCAGCCGGTGCTAGGAGACATAAGATGTCAGTTATCTCTCATGAACAGGCTAAAAATCTGAATATGCAATGTTTCACTTTAAACATTTTTTTCATTGCTCTTTCAAACGATCCCCCCTTTTGCAAGTTTTTCCTTGGAAAGAAGAAACAAAATGTGTGTTAACATTTGTTTCAGGTTCACTTTACGAGAACGTTAAAGATACTCTTAGAAATACTGATATGTTAAGCATTGAAAAACTCATATCTTTGTTAAATGTGAAAATTATATATAGTTATACTCCTTGCGTGAAAAAAAGTTTCAAAAAATAGCTGCCATTGCAAATGAGTTAGAACTGTATAAATTAAAGTAATAGATTTTAATTCAATTTCAGCAAATAGTATGTTTTCTTGCTTTATCGCTCAACACGCCTAAATAAATCAAACATATTCAGATATTGTGAAGAAAAAATATTTGTTAACTTTGAACAAAGCATGTTCTGGTGTTTATTAAGTGTTACCTTTACGTCTAGATTTTTATCATTTAGATTCCGTTACCAATTTGTAATATCTTTTTAAGAACAGAGCGTACATTTGTATTATGCTACTAACTATATAAATAAGTATTTCAGTTGTAATCAGAACGAATTGTATTGCCGTCAATAATATTTGTGTTTCTTGGCATGTTTCATTACTACGAATAATTGCACCGAAAAGCTTGTATTTGTCTTGTTGCCTGTCTATCAAAAAAACTTATTTTGTTTACTCACATTGTATCAATCAAATTCTTTGCATACTTTTAACATGATATAATGCATGACATGGTTTTTATTTATTTACAATTTTATACGAAGCAAAATCGTGATATTGATTTAAAACCAAACCCCAAGAATTGCAACGCTTTCAATATATATCTCTCCTGTTATACAGTTCTTCCTGCCAAATTTTAAAAAGTCAACCATGAAATCCCTGTTCTGTCTTCTGTAGTTGTCGTTTAATCTTTTATACACCGATTTTCAAAAATAGATTTGCAGATCTCGAACTGCTCATTCGCAATGTCTGGATTAACACGTGATGGAAGTTTGGTCAGTCAATAGTAAATAGCCTGGTTATATTAGAATGCACCGATGCGCAGGCTCACCTGTTGCAAAGGCTTAGCAATTTCGGTTGGAGATAATAATAATAAATCAATAAACAGCATATTTTCCTTTTGCAATAGAACAATTATTTTGTATTACTATTTATATTTTATATGATTTAATACATGTAATATGACACTGACTTATTTACAATATATATATCATTAAATAATACTTTAATTACAAATTAGGGAACTTAAGCATAAAACATGGTTCTTGTCTAGTGACATAATAACAGATTCCTGCAAAGAATGTTATCTTTGAAGAACTAGTCTTTTCAAGTAGTTAATCGGCTACCATGCCAGTTGCAATGCAATCTATATCTTCTTATAATCTCTTAAATGCCGGTTGTAAATGTCCCTTTGCTACAATGGCAGATTAATCAAACCTTCAAGATATATAAATTGAATGTACCCTTAAATTGTAATTTAATTATGTTTCTTTCCAAAAATTTAATTTGACACAACTTTAATATAAACAATAAATATACTTGTCTTCTAAAGTAGAAAAGGATAAATGACAATTAAATTTGATTTGTCAAATTGATATTCTCAAAATTGGTTCATCTGCACACTGATTTTGTCCATCAGCCACATTAGTAGAGAGTCTATAAGCTGTAATTGTTTGCTAATGAATTCGTTTCTTTTCTTCAGAGAATTTTAAGTTAAGATGCATGTTGCGTGACATGTTGATCAAATTAATGTGACAAGGTACTAATAGACATGCTATCAAATAATTAATTCTTTCTTTGAATGGACATTGTGTCTGTTGTTCGTTCATTAAAGCAATTTATTAGAAATAATTGGAATAATGGAGCATTCAATTGCAGTTCATTAGATGCAATTTTTGTTTTTGTATTTTATTTCGTAAATTGTTTTTATCACCGTTTTAAGGAAATCCTATTGTCTTGTCATCACCGTTAAACCGACATTCTACAAGTATGTCTTGTCATGCACCGTTTTCTTTTTGGAATATTTAATTTAAATTATTGTAGCTGATCAATGTTGAAAGTAATTTCTGTTATAAAAAATCATAAAAAAACTTATTAACATCTGAGTATCAAATACAATAGGTATTTTTCTCTTCTAATGAAAGCGTTTCTATAAAGAATGTGTTAGTTTCAGATCAAATTTACTGAATTTTCAACGATATTACGCAAATTAAACGTTCTTTGTCAAACAAAGATAACAACAAAACAATTAGATGGAAATTTATATGTCTAAAAGTCGACAATTTATTAAACTATATCAATGACTTTAGGACATTCTGGTGTTTTGCCATTTCCTTATATAACTTTTTCGGAAAATCTAAAAATATCAAAATTAAGTTCTTGAAACAGATCAGTCTTGTAAAATATTTTTTTTTGTAAAAAGAAAACATAAGAATTCAAATCATTCATGTATCAACTGCATCTTGTGTACATCTAATTTACATTGTACGTACATTGTATATTAAAAACGGTTTTAAAAGTAAAAATCATGTGAATTAACAGATACGCGTTTTACCTTATCTTTAAGGTAAAAGTACAATAAATTGTATAGTTTATTACACTAAAGAAACTAGTATAGTACACTAAAGAAACTTAGTGGTTTAAATTAGTTTTGTCCAATAGGATTGCAGTACTTGAATTGAATCGTAAAAGTAAATCGGCTATATATCAGTCAAGTAGATCGGCTGTTTATACAAATAATGTAACAATAAGTTGGCTGCGCCGTTCTTGACCAATAAAAGTTTGTAAATTCTTACTAATAAACAGTAACATATACATGATATTGAAATTTAAATAAAATCATAAGAGAGTTTAAGGGTAAACCCTTTGAAACAGCTTGACATTGTACTCCATGAATAAATAAATAAATAAATAATTATGAGTTAATCATTTAATAAGAATCTGAACAAATCTGAACAAAACATAATTACTTCACGATGAAAAGAATTTCATGTCTAGAATGAATAGTATTCTTAAACAAAAAAGGAGGAATTGTATATAAAACAGACACTCGTGTTTGGACAGATTTACAGACTTATCAAAATAGACATTGTGAAGAAACAGATAGTAGTACTGTCTAGGTAAACATCCTGTTTTCTTTTTGCATGGTTCTTACTAATTGTAAAATTGCACAATACATATTTTCTCTTTTTTTCCCTAGAAAAACGGAGCAAATTAAATGAAATTCTAAAACCGATGCTAAGAATATAGTATTTAAGTCAATGCAATACTACAGTTAAGGAATTGTCTGTAATGTATGCTGCAAGATTCAGGCATATAATCTTCCACAATATTTGAAATGACCTAAAGTTCAATATAAAAAAACAAAACAAAAAAAACTTGTTTAACTTCAATTTAATTTGAACTTATGAACGATGTTCATTTAAAACTAATAAACGCATTGAACTTTCTCGACTACAGTACGCTCACCGCGGGTTTTGATTTTTCCGCGATACCACCGCGGACGATTTTTTTTATCGCGGACAAACGCGGTGGTTCGTCCGCGATGAGAAGCCTAATTTCCCCGCGATCCCCGGTGTTCAGTTGTTTCCACCGCGGACAAAATTCTGACGACCGTTCTTCATTTATCGATAGAATCAGTCACCCGTTTCCCGCGGGGGAACGCCATGGTCAGTTGGTCAGTATAAATTAGCCTCCAAAAATAATAGACGTTTTATTATTTTTTAACGTCATCTTTTTTACACAATGACTTGAAAATTGACCACAATCGCATCCTTAATCTCCTTAAATGTTATTATACGTTAAATTATTTGAACGGAATTTGAAATAAAAATAATTACAGCTGTACCTGTTTTTGTTGTTGTTTTTAATATTTGTTAAACGTCCACAAAACTACTCGTCCACATACCAATATTTTTACAAATGAAATCGTCATTTATCACTGTCATCTTTACTTGTTCATTCCTTGTGGTTCTATAAGTATTATTGCTGTTAAATATATGGGAGCCATAAATATGATACTTAGTGAAAAAAGGACATTTGTGCTGATTTCTCAATGATGACTGACGCTACTGTACATGTCCTGTAAGAGGTCAATGAGTGTGAATACAAGACAGGACATAAATAAAATACATGTACATATATTAGAAACAAAAGAAAAAGATATCTAAACCATTTATAAGATTTTATTTTGTATGCAATTATATTCTTTAAAAACGGGTAGACTTGTTTGTTTGTGTTTTTTTAAAAAATAAAAATCCCGTCGAAAATGGACATGAGAAATATGCATGACACTTGCCAAAAAGTTTATGTACATGTATACTGTACATACCGTATATATATTTAACACAAATTCAAAAAGGTTCTCTTTGCCATCATGTCAGATATTGTCGGATATTGTATATTGTCAGATATTCTATATTGTCATATTTTCTATATTGTCAGATATTGTATGTGTGAAAAGGGGACATGTCGCCGCTACTTAATATGTATTTAAATAGTAGTATTATACATAAATGTTCATAATTCGTGTGTGCTACACAAAGAGAGTTCTTTAAATGCTTTAAATTTAATTTGCGTCTTTAGTAATTAGTTAGATATTACGAGTTTTCTTTAAGTTTCTATGGTGGTACCCTACTTCTCGTACACTGACCTGTGGTGACCACCAGACCGTCCAACAACCCACGGAGGGCCACGACCTCTTCCGTCAACTTTTGGTTTTGTCTAGCTAGGCTCTCCATACCTTTGAGTAAACGGTCCCGCTCTCTTGCTGCCTGTCTCGCATGCGCCTTCAAACAAAAGCTGGCATATAAATTGTTGTAGTATCTTTTTCATAAATGTCATATGCCGAATTTTTCATTATTTGACTCCAAGTTTCTCACTACCATGAAGTTGCGACGACAATGATTTATCTTGATGTCGAATACATATTATACATTACCCAACACAATAACTAGAATAAGAACAAGAAAAACACTGCATTTGTACATGTACTTCTATTACAACAAAAAAGAAAGAAAACAAACAAATTTTACATATAGTTACATGTATATGTACAGTACATGTTACAGTACATGTACGTACGTATACTGATGTTTAAATACAGTAATTAATTTTTAAAATTTAAGGTCTACCGCGTTGACCGGTGTTTTACCGCCGCGTTCCTCCGCAATTTACCACTGCGTTCAAATTTTCGTCCGCGGTAAAGCTCATCCGCGGGGTCACGCGGGTTTTGAAAAAACTCCGCTGAGCGTACTGTACGTACAAACTTGTAATTGCAAAAATGAATTAATGCCAGTTTTGAAAACTTTTCCGTGTATATGACCTATAAAAAACTGCTTTTGCTTTTTTCAAGTTTTGTACAGCTTTTTTAAATTTTCTGCTATATGATACAAAGATAAATGAATACGGTGTTCCGTTAGGGCCAGTGTGTTTTCTCTGAGAACAAAAAGCGCGAAGTACGACAGCACAAACGTGACTCTGAGACAGTACGGTGGCAAAGTGCGACATATGTCAACCAAATAAATGAATCTTAATGAGGTTTAATGATTAAACATTTTGTTTTCAAATTAAATATGTAATTATAATACACAATTTTACATTATATAAATTCCTAATTGTAAGAAAACTCATTAATTATCAACATGAGTTAGGATTTTAAACAAGTAGGGTAGTGACACAATGCAAGTATTTTGCATTTTAACAACGTGTTAGTTAAATCAAATATCATATTCGCTGGCAAATGGATTAAGGCAATTAAGAACTGAACAGGAGAGGTGTCTTTATATTCAGGTGTTATTTCGGCTGGATTAAAATTTGAGTCTTTTGTCATAATTGAATTCACTTAAGTTATATATTTCCATTTATTTAGCTGTTTTTAATTTGTCAATGTCATTTTGTTATATCTCCAACGTGGAAAACTATCAAAATCAATCTTAAATTAAATTAAATTTTGCCGTGACCTGAATTTGCTTTATTAAATACAGCAACCAAAACTACAAGTAAGCGTTTTTAAAAACTGAAAAATTGTTTTGAGCTAGGTGAAGATATGAAAATCAAACTGCATATGGATTGAGAATCTATGAAAATAAATAATCCTTGAAAATATGACGGACTGCGCTGTGACATCAAAGTCTTGTGGTTAGTTTCATTTTTATAAAAAATCAAATTGTATAAATATAATTGCCTGCTTCCTACAACAATTTGTTACCTACATATCCTATTTGTGTACATTTTAATCGACTTACTTCATCATTTTGTGTAAAAAGCACTTTATGAAGTAAACATACTACATGTAGTTGTGAGGTAAGAAACTGAAATTTCTTTTCACTATAATTAATCTTTTACACAATTTTGAGCTTGAATAATACAAGTTGGATTCTGTATTAATCTATTTTGTGTCATATAGGGCAAAATAAATAAATAAATAAATAAATGACCTTAGTCTCTTTTGTTAAAGTCGTTATAACACATATTATATAATACAATTTTTGTGGCTTATTTTTGTGAGAAAAGAGTCTTTTAGTTAAATTCATGATCACAGGTCTAGGTAGACTGGATTTTCCAAAGTCGTTATCTGCTAATTGATCTTGTTAAAAAGAATAGAAATAACGAAACTCCAGTTATATTTCTAAAGATGAGTTTCTACTATTAATAAGATTGACTGAATTAATTAGTTCATTAGAATTTGAAAGTGCTTTCACATTTCTTTTTTATCTATAGATTTACGTATATAAACAGTACAATTCGTTCGACAACCAGTTGATTTATTCATTCAAAACAATGTTGTGTTTTTTTCAATATAATAAAGTTGTCTTGAGGGAAATGAAATGACAAAAGAGTTGAAATCACAGATATGGTGTATCGGGTTTAGTGATGAGAGACAATGAGAAAAAACACTGTACCGACTTATCGATATATCATGCTGAAATTGAATTTAAAAATCCTGTTTTTGCTATATGGTCTCTTTTGAATTTTTTTGAATACATACTTTGAATATTTGTTACGTTTTAAACTATAAACACTACAGGTAATCACAGTATGATTTCAAAGTGTCATAGGAAGTAGCCTGATAAGTTTTTTATAAGAATAGACCAAATAAATTTGACATGTAACAGGGAATGTATTTTCCCAAACACTATTGGTACATTCATGTATTTAAATTAAACAAATTCAAGAAAAAAATACTAGATTTCAATAAATTTCTGAAATAAAAACCTTTTACCAAAAGATGACCATAGTATATCTTTAAGATGTATTTAATAATTTAATCCTTAACAATAAAAGTATTCGTTATTAAATACATGAAGCTATCACATGTTTGACTGAATGTTTGATAAAAAGTTTATATTTAATTTATTGTATCTTATTATTTCGTCTGTAAACATTAACAAAAGCAATATGCCAACACATAACATCTGGTTAGCTTTGAATTAATTGAATAGCTTCCAATTAATTGTAAGCATTCTTACCATTGAACAACGTCCTTATGGTTATAACTATTTCAAGGCCTTTTAGAAAATACTTTTATCTATTGAACTTTATATATATTTTACATGTATGTTTAATAAAAAAAAATCGATTTGAATAAAAACCAACTGAATGTACGCGTGTGGTTGTTCTTTTGGATTCATTTTACATGTATGTTTAATACAAGTCAACAAATGAAACTTTTATATGTGTGTATATTTCTTTCAATATTATCATGAAGTTATTTTTCTCCATTTCTCATTACAAAAAACAAATCAGAGAATGTAAAACAACATTTTTTTCAATATGGCTCTATTTTACATGTATATAGACCATTTTTATGATCAGTTCAGGTGATTATATTTTTGTTTACGATTTAAATAATTTATTTCTTTAACCAATAGTTATTTGATATCTTATTTGATAACAATTAAGATGATATTTTGAAGTTCAAATAGATATGTTTGATCTAAATATTCTATTTTGAGCCAATTGATAAGAAACTTTTATATATAAACAGATTAATACTTTTTGATTTGATATAAGCTCTTAATTGTATTTAAGTGTAAAATATTCACATTTTTTTATTTATTAGATGTCATTTCAGATATAACAAATTCAAACCACATGCACATAACCACTGTAGGTTCTGATACTTTTGATAACATGCCATTTCAGTTTTTTTAAAAACTTGTAGTTTTCTGAACCAAGGTCACCATTTGTGCTAGATATCAAGTTTAATTGTATTTGTCATTTTATTCTTAATTTAATTATTTTTAACAGAAATTGTTACTGATTTTAATCGGCTTCTTGGCGACCGAAGACGAGAAAAATTACAACATCCCAAGTCATCAAGTAAAATATAATGTTTGCTTTATTGCTGTTTCAATCAATGCCATTTTGTTCCGAACGTTTTACTTTTCAAAGAATTTAATCAGCGCTATTTTCTTATAAGGCGGTCTAATGAAAATTCTTTCGACATTACATTTATTTTCGTTTAAAACATATTAGGCATGTGAATGCCCCTGAAAGCTATAAAAAGCACGGAAACTACAAAGCGTTAATTTGTGTTATTTTGTTTTAAACGCATTGAACGAAATGGAAAACTTGACCTTTCTCAACTGGCATTTAAAACAAGAAAGGTGTTTTTCAAATGTGAATTTAATGCAATCTTTTCTTTGATTTATTTTTTTACTGTTAGAAATTGAGTATGAACAGCTTAAAGATTCTACGATTTAACTACCTGAAGCAAAAGTACTTCCTAGAAGAAAATATAAGTTCCACGTAAGGTTATCCAGATTGCATGAAATAAGTTTGCATGTCTCTGAAAACTCTGAAAGACGAAAACGTTTTCATTAGTATTTAAATTTTATGTCTTTGCTGTCAATTTGAGCTAAATAAGCTACGAGTATTCATTTAAAAAAGAATAATCATTACAATCATAGTGTTTGAGGAAAATTTAATAATGTCAATATTGAGTATTAAATTAAGAATCTGCTCTAACTCTGTTTTAAATGAAACATCATTGCAATTCCGGAGGATATTATCTTTTATTTACGCCAGTCATGTGGGTTATTCGTATATTTATCCACGCGAAGCATAGCATAAAAATAATCGAATACAATCGTGGCACAGTTTAATGTGTTTTTTAGCTTGTACTCTCACTATTTACACATACTATTACTTTAACCGTAAAACTATAATAACAAAAGCTTATTAAACTTCTTCTTCCAATGAGACTATGTAAAGATAAATTTGTACGGTGCCATACATCAGTGCCAACATTGATTTGATAGAACCTTGTTTTAAAAGCCATGAACTTTTTCGCTATTATTTAGTTATTTCCTTTAAAAACACCATTATACTGACAGTTTCAATTATAATTGTTACAGAAAAAATTAAAGCCGTACATTAAGTGGATTTGATGTTTTTCTTGTTGCAAAACGGAAATCTTTTATTTTCATAATAACTGTTTATTCCTTTACAATTTACTCTTTGTAACGAATTTTGACATTTGTCGGCATAACTTCAATTGAAGAAAAGCGTTTAAACGAGATTATTAGCAGATAAGAAAAAACATTTATCATTATCCTTTTACACATGTTTACTGAATTTAGTTAGTTGTCTCTTTTGCAAGGTGTTTGAAAGTAAATGGAACTTTTATTATCATTATAGTTGTATGTTAAGACGATATCCATGCTTTCTGCATAAGTTCTACCTTTAACAAAGTTCGTGTTATATTGGATTTTTGCTCTATCAAGATTTTAAAATTGAGCTGATATTATTTATTATTAATCTCTGTTATTCAACCTTTTAGAAAAAAACAACAAAAGAACAATTCTAAATATTTATATGCTTTATTTACGAACATTCACATCTGTTTTGAGGGCGATATTACAATAGCAGGAATAAGTCTATATATAAGCTTTCAAATTGGTTAAAAAAATTTATTTGTGCAATGCGAAAGATATATATGATTAAGGCCAGAGTATTTTATTTTCCCTCGGATGAAAGACTGTTTCGATAAAACTGCACACACTTTTTCTCATTAGTTGTCTGTGTGAGCACCATAGCAATTCCAGATAATTTAAACAATTTCAAATATTTGGTATGGCGGTAAATATTGCTAAGTGATTAATTATGATATATTCTAGTATGTTGAACCTTTTAATGAACGGATGGAATCTAGAAAACATGTTATATGATTGGATTTGCATGAGTGATGAAGCATCTGGTTTTATGCCAGAAGACTTTAGCTAGAATAAATAAGGATGAAATCTCTTCCAGACATCGTAGCAGTACCCACTTCTTTTCTTAATCAAATTACACCTACATGACAAGTTAAACACTTTTAAGCGTTTGGTATTTAAATTTGCAGAACAAGAATGCCGCAAAAACTCAACTCCAAAATATTTTGTAACCTTTAAGTTCTAGAACAAAAAGTATTTTGTATTTGTATCTATGGCAAATAAAGTATGAAAACTCATTCACCCTGTACATATTACCAGAGGCTCAAACATATGTAATATTTTATTAAGTGGTTTATTCTTTGAATATGATTAAATCATGATCATCTGTTGTTCAGCCGGACTTTGATGTTTTTAGTTTATGTACACATCTCATGAATTTTATTTCATGTAAGTAAACAGGCAATGTGATGTTTGACCCCGGTCAAGTTGCCAAATTATAATCAAAAGTAAATACTTATCAATTTTACAATTAAGATATTGATAATAAATAGTTTAGTACTTTAGGTTTAAAGACTAAGTATGATACATGGTTCTAAAACTTTAAGACAGTTTTTTATAAGTAAGAGCAGAATGTAATTGATAAATTTCAATGTAATAAACATTTTTTATACTGCTCATTTGTAACGCTCCTTTTGATTGGATAATCGTGACGTTTATATGAACTGTATTCACGGCTGCTGTTATTTTATGTAATCATTTAATTTTGTTCTCAAAAAAGAATTTTTCTCCATTTTTATTATTTATACAGAGCCATACAATCTGTTTAAATCTTTATAACGTATAATATATATGTAAAACCTTGCAAAGAAAGGTCAGTACGATTAATATTAAGTCTATAATTATAAACTGTGACGTATGGTTGTTATAATAAAAACACATTTAATTTTAGAATTTTTGAAATGAGAAACCGTTTGAAAATCATAACAATATAAATTGTTAAAGGCCCATTTGCCTCAGAATTACCATCATTTACATTTCTAAAAAACTGTTTTAGTTAAGTATCTTGTTACAGTTTTAAAAAATCATTTGACATATAGATGAACCATCGTTCACTTCTTTTTGTCGGTTGGTAATTGTTGTAATTATAATGAATAAGTATTTTGTATGAAAGTCAAACTATTACTTTGTTTTACATTTTGCTATCAGTACGACACATGAGTGCACTCTAAGCTGTTTTTTTATTAAGTTGTGAATCACCTTGCATGGTCTTAATCTATAGTTAAAATATTAACACATGTTTGACATTTCTAAAGAATAAAAAAATGTGTATTGCAGAGGCATACTGTGCCTTTAACTAGGATAATTATTTATGCCAATCATTACAACATATGTCAAACAAGAAACAAACCTTTTTCAAAAATAACCTCAGTCAGACACTTTGCAATTCACGTGTAATCATTTTATCTACAAAATATGTAGGTTAACTCGATAGAATATGATTACAAATGACAAATATTGTACCATTGTCTGTTATCAAGAGCCAATTCTGAATATATCTAGCGTTGGAACTAAGCCCTTTATCAATTTATGATTTATAACTAAACGAATGTCATAATTTATATTATAAAGGTAGAAATTGACAAAAATAAGCAAGATCTTCTTCTCTATTCTACTCTCGTACTCTCGTAGTCTCCTAATTGTCTGAAGGAAATATAAAGGTTTTGTGTAATGGAATACTATTAGCAGTGGTAGGCGTTAAATTAAACAGTTTCGTTGTCTGAAACCTACACAAAATATACAATACAATACAATACAATAATAGTTTATTCAGTGGATCTGTCACTTTATAATTGTCAAAATTTGGTGTAACGTTGAGACACTGTGGTCATTGTCAAATAGTTCGGATTACAAAATAGCTGGTCTTTTGAACTGCTCAAGAGATTTTCAGTTGAAAAAAGGTATTTTATTATTTCATTTCCGTTTGTTGTATATTAACATTTGACACTTCAATGTAATTTTATAATGTTTTTTTCAATAGTATTTACTAAAACATCTAATTTAGGCAATATAAGCAGTCAAATGCTTACATAATCTGGACATTTTGACCATGCTGCTCTTATATGTGCTTACATTTAGTATTATTCATCTTTTGCAAGTATTGACTGTCTTAAAACACAGACAAATTCCAAAAAAAATGTCAAGCAATGGCTTTATTGTTTATCATTATTTTTACAACGAAAGAAAATCTAGATAATAATCATAAGCTATAGTGCATGCTGCCATTTTGACTGTCTGTGAAGTTGAAAAAAAAATCATGTAATTTACTTGATACAATGTAATACTGTTCAAGCTCATTGGTATTTGCAATTCATAAATATCAAATAACCTTGAATATGTGTTGTTTATATTTTACTTATTTATTATAAATCGTTTCAAAATGATTGATTTTCATGGTTTTTCTTTCATAAATTTATTTTGTTTCAAACGATTTATAATAAATCGTTTAAAAATGATTGGACAACATTTGATATGTACGGAAGCCCTGGAGGGACATTTATTATTTAAAACTTATTACTTATTACCTATTATTTATAACATTTACTTATCACTTATTATTTACAGATTATTACTTATATTTAGTATTGAAACGCGCCATGTTTGGCAGGAAAAAGCTCTGTTTACATCAAAACAATTACCGGAAAAGATGAAGGAGAACCGTAAGAACATCATTTATTAAAGGCCATATATTACGGAAGCCCTGGAAGGAAAATAATTATTTATTACTTATTATTTATTATTTACTACTTAATATGTTTAACATCATTATCAATTATAATATATTACTTATTATTTATAACTTATTATTTATCACTTATTATTTATCACTTATTACTTATTTCAGTCGAATATGTCATTTAAAATCTGTATATGTTGTAGTCTGATTATATAATGTATGCATTAAATATGTTAAAACTAAATACTTCTTAAATTAATATGTAACTAAAACTAATTGACTGAAATAAGAAATAAATTGATAAATAGTAAGTTATAAATAATAAGTAAAAGATAATAATTGATAATTATATAAAACATATTAAGTAATAAATAATAAGTAATAAATAATAATCTTCCTTCTAGGGCTTCCGCATAACATGACCTTCTATAAATGATGTTCTCCTTCATCTTTTCCAGTAATTGTCTTTATGTAAACAGTTTTTTTCCTGCCAAACATGCCGTTGTTGAATACTAAATATAAGTTATAGTCTGTAAATAATATGTGATAAGTAATAAAAAATAGGTAATAAGTTATAATTTTTAAATAATAAATATGAAAGCAAAACTCACATTAGAGTTTAATGTAAGTAACACAATTTTAGTTAATATCAAAGACATTATCCTTCTCAGCGGCTTACTTTAATAGGCAAATCTGAACATTCTATCGATTTTCCATTTATGTCAATTTTAGATACATTAAATAAGTCAATTTGGTTTTATTAAAGATATGGCGTTTAAATGGTGTCATTTGTATCAAAGAAATTAAACGGAATAGCAATGAAGACCTTTTTCCTCCAAGGTGTTAAAAAGCATGCGTATGGTTATCATTAAGAAAAAATAAAGCATTTTAAAAATGTTTTTAAGTTAATGTTTTGATTTTTACCAATGAGTTTCAGACTTTTGAAAATGAATTGCATAAGGTTATAAATCCGATAATCATGTTAGATGTTTCTGCCAAAAGGGAATTTTAGAAAAAAAATGGCGTTTCCTTCGTAAGCTATTAATTAGAAAGTTCTAGCTATAATAGTGCTTTGCTGGTAGACATATTGATATGTCTAAAGATATATAAATATATATGGCTCCAGTTTTTTTACGCATTCAAGTACAGAAGATAAAACTTATCGTAGATTATTTCCTGTTTGCCTCTCATAATTGACATTGTTGAAAGACGGACAGAAGAAAAATTCTTAATATTTATGTTATATTTCAAATATTGACACCTGTTTAGAGAGCAAGCATATTTTTGTACAATGCAATTACAGAAACATTCCTAAATATAGCTTAAGCTTTCAAGTTAATATGAATTTGATTAAAAATATTATATTTCCCCTCTGATGATAGAATCTTCAATTTGCCTGTTTTGCATTATTGAAATTCTAGGTTAATTGGAATATTTCAACATTGTAGCTATAAATATGGAGGGAAAATATCTTTTTTGTTGATACATGAGTGATATATTATGATATTTTGGTAACTTGCATTTTGATGAAATGGAGCAAAAATGACGTAGAATTAAATTAGTATGATAAGTTTATAAGAATCCACCTGTGTTACTACAAACAGGATATTTTAGTAAAGTAAAAAGACCCTTTCAAAAAACAAAAATCCAAGTGATATATAATGTTATAGTTATATTTTTAGGTCCTTTGGGATCATTGATTCTAATACGTTTACGGAGTTGAGAAGTAAAAACTGCTGAAGCCGTTGCTAGGGAAGGGTTTCGGTTCGGCGGCTTGTGAAAAACATGCATGTACTTTATTTCTCATCAACAGACTTAATAAATCCGTTTCTGCAATTATTGACTTTTAGGTCGTATTTCGTGGCTCTCGAGGAATCTCACTTTCTATAACCTTTCTGCAAAATAGATGAGAATTGAGTGCTAGGGGCGTGAGGGATGTTGCACTTTTCATTATGCCTCATGTACAACCTCAATCAAATTGAGTCTGCAATTGTCATGTAATTTTGCTGTTTCTTATGCTTCGAGGGGTAACATTTTTTACCAGATATTTTATATTTCTGTGACAGATAAGTATGAACACAATGCACATGACAATTTTTCAGAAGCTCCTGCTCAGTTATATCTGAAAAAGAAACGGTATAATTATGCTTACCAATTCACGTTCTGTTGTATTATTTTCAATCATAAATCTCAAGTATTTTATTACAATCATACAGGTAAACAAATGATTTGCTGTTTGCACCGGTCAAGCTGACAAACTATTTTCAAATGTATGCTATTTTATCACTTATGAAATCAATGGGCTGATAGTATGTACAAAGATTATTTTCTTTCATAAATTGACTTTTAATACGGGACACAATGAAGATTGTTTTTAACCGCATTTATAAAGGGTAGTATAAATGTGTATCGTTTGTAAATATCCTGTAAACATAGTTGTTAAGCTATATTGACTATAAGCTAGATATTAAGAAAATAATGATTAATGACAAAAGAAAAATTTGATTGACTATATACAAGAAAATTGCGGTTATTAATGGATAAATTAATTATAACTTGCAATTATGTAAAACACTTTTCTTTATGGTACTGAAACTGTATGGGAAGTGCAATGTTTTCGATCACGGCATTTGTAGATTTAGAATATAATATACAATTATTGACTAGTAAGCCATTGAATATGATGTGATATTAACCGGTAGATGGCGAAGCACCGGTAAATAAGATTTTCTGCCAGTAAATACTAGTATCACATTATGTTCAATGATTCACTACTTAATTAATGTTATATTATATGAAGAGACAAAGATTAAGAACACACAATAAGTAAAGCCTTATAAGGGAAATACAAAACACAACTTTTGCTAATTTTCATTGAAAAGCAGGGAAAAAACCGCACCGTAAACAAGATGACGCCAGACGTTCAACGACTACGCAAACGCTGCGCAAAAACAAGTAATTAAATTTTATACACATCATTGCGGTGCAACTTCTAACTATAATAGGAAAGTAATTGGAGATATGACATAAAGAACAAAACGCAACGATTGTAATTAACAGTCAACGATGAATGGTCATTGAAAATGACTTTCAGTCAATTTTTTTAGATTGGTAAAATCCCATTCAGCCAGTGAATATGATACTTTAACCGGTGAATATAACTTTAATAAATAGTTTTGTTGATTTATGATTGGACCAATGAGATCGCAGCTGTATTTAGATCATATATAACACATGTTTAATAAGAGAATGGCAACTATTTTTTTAAAATTCTTGTTTCAGTCAGACTGTTGTAAACTTTTTCTTAGACTATTTTAAGATCAACCTTCCTTGTGTCTTTGAACGTGCTCGTCGGAAATTGGAGATGTTTATCTAATATCTAGAAGTTTCTATCTTATATCCATGAAATTCTATTGTGAAACAATATTACAAATAACATAAAATATCAAGAGTATTTTTTTTTTCTTAGAAATATCAATGTAAAATTCTAGGGTTAATATTAACATATAGTTTGTAACCAAACGTATGTTACTAGGTGACAGTTGACAAATTTTATACAAATATAGACTTTTTAGCTGGTGAATATGATGTAAACTATGAAAACATTATTATTGATCGAGGCGATAGCTGAGGTCAATATTAATGTTTCAGTACATATCACATCATATTCACCAACTAAAAAGTACCTATCTGTTTTATCATATAATAAGTAATTTATAAATAGTTTTCAAATGGCTTATTAAATCTGCCATTGCCTTCGACGGAAATCGACAGTTTTCAGCTTGTCTAATTTTTCCATAAATTGGCCCTTCCCTTTAAATGCTTATTCTTAGTGTTCTTTTAAATGTAAAGACTGTAACTAAAATAGACCAATTTGACTCTTAGTAAAGAGTCATCCAACATTTTTTTCCAGAATAATACATAACAACAAACTTGTCGTTACGTCACAGTCTCTCGTCTTTCTACGAATTTCCAGAAAATCTATTTTTAGAAAAAAACCCGGTGAATATTCTCTGATATTGACCTGTTATTTTTTTACAAAAAGTTGCTTGTTAGCCAATCAGGGAAAGGCATTTCATAGCTATTTATATTAAGTGAGGAAGATAATATACTTTCACTATAAAGATATATTTCATAGCTCATCATAATTCGATCTTATTTATACTTTTCTCATAATATCTCATTATAGATAACGAAATAAAAACACTATTAGGCATATAATAGTTTAGCTGTCTGAAACACATTGGTCTTTTAAATGCATAGTTACTTGACATTTTTGGTGAACATTATCGTTAAGTACGAATAAAAAAAAAAGGAAAAAAAAGAATCAGGTCTTCTTATGGTCAAGGGATTTTCAGTGTTTATAAAGTTTTTTTTTTTCACACATATGATTTTCCTTCGCCTTTATCACAAAATTATATTTAAAATTTGATTAATAATATTTTTTACTCATTTTGCAATACTAGTACATATATGCTCAAGGAATGATTTTGAGCATTATGACCAAATCAGCACGTCCTGTAACGCGTTTTCTTCTGTGATCTTTAAACAGTAGTGACAATTCTCAGTTCAAGCCAGCATAACTCTATCACATGTACATGATTTACGCGAAATGAAACCAGGTAACTGTTATTATACGAACACTTTCCTCGGATTTGGTTGCTAACAATTATTGAAAAATATCTTTAAAAATAAACACTCTTTTTAACCCTTTCACTGCCAAAGGGACGGCTTTTGCCGTCCGTGTAATTTTCGGCGTATTTACCTTATGGACGACTTTAGCCGTTCCGATAATAGTAATAATAATAATAATAAATTAATAATAATAATAATAATAATAATAATAATAATAATAATAATAATAATAATTATAATAATAAATATGAAGAAAATTATACCATCGACAATTATAAGTATATTCACAGATTTGGAAACATATACATTTGTATAATCATTAGAATACTGATATCAAATAATAATAATTATATTTATTAATAATATAGTAATTTCTTAGAAAACCCTCTGGCAAATAGGGGATCAGTAAAACAACAACCCTCTGGCAGCGAAAGGGTAAGTTTCAATACTGAAATGCTCATATATTTTCAGCGAGTAATTGACTTAGCACAACTTAAACTCATAAGCATCAACAAAGTTAACAATATGAAAGTAAACAGTGTCGATTCATTTATAGAACAGTATATCTAACGCACTATTTGTATCAAGCGGTCAATCGAAAGAAAAATGAATAACTAAAACAATAAGCAATAAAAACAATAAAAAACGATATACATTGAATGCCAATCATTTTCCTGTCAATTATATATCCGAGACTGTATGAAATAAGACTTATTTTCTTTGAGTTTCTATGTTATACACATATGCGCTCCTCAAATGATGATTACAAAATAATGTTCTTTTCCCGTCTTATTATGACGAATAACCACAATATCGCTGTCGATCAAGATTAAGATGTATTTGAGAATATACAAAAGTAATAAATAAACAAACATAATTTATGGCCTTAAGTGTTTCAACGCAACCGTTATTGCTAATCTCCAATTAAACCATCGTCTAGAAAATTGGAAATTTTAACTGTAAATATAAGATCAATTCAATTTTCTTTTAAACGCAATTTTAGAGATACTCAATCTAAATTATCAAAGTCTGTTCACAATGTCTCTTCTTAACAGCTAGACTGACAGCAAGCAAATTGTTAAATCGAATTTCCGTAAGGCATCACCAGACTTAGATATATACTTTTTATACTTATTTTATAATTGAACAGTTATATATATTATACACTACAGTTTTCATTTCACCTACTATTGTACTTACTGAAATTTCCTTACAGAAGGTGAAATTACCTTTCTTCTCTTAACAAGTTGGCGCATCGCGTATAGTATGGAATGGCTTTTCAAATTGTATGGTAAGAATTGCATCTATGAATTCAAAGGAGTAAGAAATGATTCTTATACATTTTGTGTAAGCTTGAAATGATTATGATGCACTTATCTAACCTTAACTAAAATTATTGAAGTACAGTCCACTCTATAAATTGCAAGATAAAATACAAATATCTGACATGCTTCCGTATGCAAGTAATCATGTCAATATATAATGTCATAGCAAGATTCATGTAAATCTAAATGACTTATTAAATATAAATAAATCCAATATGCCAAGGCAATGAGTGCCATCATTTTAAAATGCAGGGTATGCATTTTACTATTTTATCCTTAAAAATATGCGAATAATAAGTTAGACAATTAACGTTCACTTTCTTATAATTAGATACAAAGCCGAAAACAAAAAATATGCAAAATATTAAAAGATAACAACTAGTTTTTAAAACTGAAATCTTTTCAAGCATAAATTATCAAGCATTATTAGTACAACTTTCAAAAATTTATCATCTAAGTTTTAGCTTATGCTTATAAACATTATATTGGGTATATATTGTTTGGCTCTCAAATATTACGTTTCCATTATAATTTTCAATCGACAATTATTTCGATTCACACCTTTGATTATAATTCTTGCCTATTTTAACGCCATCGTTTGCATGTCTGGTTTATGTTTGAAAATACGAAGCAATAAATTCATAGAAGTAGCGGCAGCTGCCTTCTGTATTGTTGCTTGAGTGATAATAGAAGCTTATTTATAGTACGGAACAGATGAAAAAACTTTTATGCCATATGTTTATATTTGTAAGGTTAAACCATTTGGTTAATTGCAAGATAAAAAAAGAAGTAGCGAAAGTTTAAATATTCAACAAGACGTAGTTATAATAACCGTAAAAATACTAGTTATCAAAGTAATATTTAATTGTAGGTGATAGCTATTGTATTAGTTTCAATAGATGTTTTGTTTGAAATCTAGACATGCTTTACGATGATCGTTCCTTTGATTATTATCATTGCTGATGTCACTGCGATACATTGTGCTCATCGTTCGATAATCGTTCGGTAATCGTTAAAGTCTGCTCAAACGATTTTCTGTGATTCGTATGTCGGTTAAATTATTTACTCTTTGATTTTACAACTTTTCTATGAAACACAACCTTAGCAGTGTATAAAAACAACAACAAATAAAAAAAACCCAGCAAAGTAGCTTAAGAAAAATACAATATTATTTGTAGTATATAAAGGATGTTCCTTCTTCAAAGTGAAAGGTTGAGAACCAAGTGATTTTTCATACCAGGTAGTAGCATACATGTATTCAAGAATTGTAAAAGGTTGTGTTCACAAATAAAATATATTTACACCGTCTATGGAACTCACACAATCAAAATTTTAAGGCCTTAACATACCTTTTAATGACACTATAACTTATTTCATATGTCACTTTTATGAAATATTTGCTTATTTTGCTTCTTTACGTATACTGTTTTGATACAGGAGTTTCGATGTCATATTAAAAAATCTTTCCATGACTGTCTTCTCCCTCTTATTTGAGAGGACGAAACGATGTTAGAATTTTTGAGCGTCCATATAATGTAAGAATGATGTATCGTAATTGAAAGAAAATAACGCGAACAGAGCTCACATTTATTCTACAATTACTAGAATTAACATCTGTTATTACTCATTCTTTATCAATTATCATTTATGTATATACAAACAGATAGAGTCGATGAAATATTGTGAAATAAGGGTAATGAAAGCCGTTATGCTACAAATTGAATATATTAAAATATGAAATTGATCTTAAAAATTATTTGCTTTTGGACGATAATCAAATATAAAATTAAAGAATAAGAAAGGTTAATTCGAATTATGATTATTATGATTCAGTGAGTTGTTTTAATACTTGAAGAATAAGAAAGTGTATTACCATTTAGTTTTCGTAAACATGTAAAATTACGGATTCATTTAAGACGGTTTAAGGAGGATGCAAAACAATATAATTTGATACCACGGCAAAATTGTCATATTCAGTTATCTCATAAAGTTACTTTAAATTGCTTTTTTTTTAAATTACACCTTACCAAAGATATCACTGAGTAGCAAAGGGTCATTGTCAGTCGTGCTTTGTGAATTGTACTCTAAATTTTGACTATTTCCATGTTTTAAGGTAAATGTTTAAGTATTCATGTAGTTTAGAATAATACTTACATTTATGCATAACAAGTAAACATTAGAATATATAATCAAACTAAACGAGTTTAAGCAGGCAAAACACCAAAATAATTATGTAATATACATGTTTGACTTTACAAATGATTTACGGGTATTCGATTTTACAATTTTGCTGCTGCCAGTCACGTTGTCAAGAACAATCTTTAGAAATGTAAATCCAGTATGTCTCATTTTTCTTGTCTAAAGATAAACACTTACTGCTATAAAATATACAAACTTATTGCCATATAAACGAAAACGCAAAACTAAATATATTTACAGTAGAGATCATGAAATAATCATTGTTTTATCCATATGTCGATGACCTCATTATTTGCATTTTTAATGAGAAATGTTTTAATTTTTTAACACTTTATTTTCTGGAAAAGCAATATGCTGATATATGATTGTCTGAAAACTCTTAAAAAAATGTTGATTAGGTTAGCGTATAACCCATCCCGTCAATGTAGATAAGTTATTTTTGAACAGACCGGATACGAAATTGACAGAAAGTAATTGGCATTCCATTGTGTATTACTAACTCTATCTTTAAGGTTGATTTTTTTTGCAAAAGTGTCAGTGCGTCAGCTCAACAAATCTTTGAAGGAATAGACAGACATTTATATATTATGTTTATTTGCCATAAGCATGGTACGAAAATAAAACAAAAATATGAGTTAAATGATCTAAATTACATTTTATAGTTATCTGATATACTAAAAAGCGGTCATATTGCGTAATATTAGATGTATATGTCTAAAATTAATATATAATTCAGCACGAATTTTCTTTTTGACATGTATGTCCTTACATATTTGCAATTAGTGACACTTGAAATTGTAACGAGTTTAACAAAATATATTCGACTCCTTCCTGTTGAATGTGATTAAAAATCTATGGAGCGGGTGCCTTTTTATTTATAAATTATTATGATCTAATCAATTTATATAAAGACATTTTGAAGAGAAAATAATCTGAACTTATTTAAACCACTCTAAAATTAATTGTATCAGTTTAATGTAACTCGTTATATCACACACAAAAATTAATAAAAAGGAATTCCAAATATATTACGGACTGTACATAACACCAATTAGAAAGTAATGGCACATGAAAAACATAAGAAGATTTCTAAAAAAAAAATGAAGTCCTATGAGAACCATGTAAACAAAACATATGTTTAAATCTCAGTCAGCGTTTGATAGACAACGAAAAGGGCTTCTTTTGCATGTGATCGATCATGTGATTGATCATGTCTATAATGGTTTTATTTAGTTTAAACTATATTTATACTATCTTAAATAGCGCGGTTTGAAACATATAAACTGACAATTTGGATGCCTTAATTTGTAAAGGATTCTCCTGTCAAAGTATACAATTTGAACTGTTATTTACAGAATCTTTTTCAAATGTTTTATTATCTTAGTGTTTGTGTCCATTACAAAACACTTAAATATTTTCATCTTAATATGTTTAAACAGAATGGAGTATGATCTGTGTCTGTTTAAATGTTTCATGTTAACTTCTACATATGAACAATATATATATAAAATATGTTCTTTTGTACAATTTTGAATATACTGTTGACTCCGTTTTTTACGTTTCAATCATTTGACTAGGTGAACATATTGATGGGTATTCAACACCTTGCCAAACCTTGCCTTTCATTAATATATGTTTTTTCATATAAATAAATGAGGCGCCACACCTAACATATCTTACAGACTTGACAGAATTATTTGTTGTTACAAAACATAACTTTGAAAATATCATATTCTTTTGAATAAACAAAACGATGATGGATTTGAAACTGAAATGTATTGTGTTCGGTGATTAATATAGTAGGGGTTTATTGAAACGGATACGAGTAATGTTAGAGTCTTGATAAAAAGGCATTTGTTGTATTGTCTGAACATAGACACAAAATTAAGGATTTCATATTTCATTGTTTAATAATGATCAATTATTATGTTTCTGCCAGAAATTTCAAAAAGTGCTTGTGGAGGAAGATAATTATTATATATTAATTTCTGTCTGGTGTTATAAAGTATCTGTTTTGTTTTGTCTTTTGTTTATGGCAATTTATCGGAATTTCTTTCCACTTATTATTTTATTTGTAATATACGAAAACCTTCAGTCGTTAATTGAAAAATACCATTGATTATTGAAAACCATTTAATGTACTTTAATTTAAATAAAATATATATTTGAAGCTAGAATGTTAGTTTCTGAATATTAGTATTTTTAAGACAAGAAACGAGAAAAAATTTTAATATTTAATACTATAAATATTTACAGACTGAAGTTCTAAAGACACTGTAAAATTTTCTTTTTACAGATAAGCTTTTCATGTTCATACATATTTCTGTTAGATACATGTGTCAGTCTTTTTTATCAATCACACCAAGCGTCATTATGTATTGATTATATAGACATTATTGGTTTCGTGGTTTACCGTGGCGGTTTTTATATAAAACGCTCGTTTTTAAGAAAGCCCCTCAAGCCCTAATTTGGCATAAGAAGATCCGACCACTGAGTTTTAAGGTCAACCGCTCTGCATATGCGAATGAAAACCACGGGTGAATCTCAACTAATAAATTACTTCATTGACCCTTGGATGGTTTCGCTCTTTTCATTATATTTGCATTCAACAGCAAAATTTTGTTCGCTAATTTGATGTTATTGAATGTGTTGAGTCAAGCTTAGCACCTGAAAGTTCACGATAAATAAGTCTGGCATATAACTAGAACAGACAATAATCACTGGTTTCTCTTATTTTTCGCAGGCTTTATTAAAAGCTTTATTTGTATCAATGTAATTAGGGTATGTGTGTGATTAATGCTTCCTTGTACCTGGTAAACCTTTTCTTCTTTAGAAATGTTTAGTTTTGTTAAAACAAATCAGACCTTTTGGTTCGATGTCATTGTTATTTGCCTTAAATTAACCCAGCTTTTAATTTAATGCAGACGATTTTTATCAAGGCGTCTTGGATGATTTGATGAACTGTTTAATATGAATTTTAATAAATGTAGCTTAATCGATGTTTTATTTTAGTTTTGAACTGTATCAGTAAAGAAACTAGCAACATATAGTTTCACATTTATAAAAATCTGGGAAACCAACCCACAGATAAAATTTAAGGGAAAACAAACAAACAATTCACAAAAGACTGCACATAAAGCCAAATCTAAAACATAATTCATATTCATTATCGTCTATTTTTTCTGTTTTAAATTTCAACATTGAATCCTGTACACATCAATTGTAATTTAAACTCTATTAAGCATGTGAATAGCTCTAATGAGCAGTTAAAGGGAAATTGTGATGCTTTAATGAGTTAAAAGCATGTTAAAAGATCACGAAACTTCTTTTGCTGCTGTTCAAGAAATAAAACGTGGGAATAATGTTCTATATTACAGAATTAAGAGAATGGGTATAATTGTTATTTCTTTACGGCTTTCAAATGTTTAATAGTAATGTTTAGTAGTAATGTTCAGAAAAATCATAAGGACAAAGTCCATTCTAACATAAGAATCGACAAGATGTTTCCTTAGAGACTAATAATGAGTTATTATTTGTAACAGCAGTTAAAAAGCAAGATTTTTTTAATAACTGATATCTTCAGCTTTTCCCCCTATTATTTCTCTTTCTATGATTTTTGCTGGAGTACTTGTGAAGAAGCTATCCAGCTTACTAAATGAACGTCGGTGGTTCTACTCGGGTGTCTGTCAGTTCGTACCTGAAATTATACACGAAGGGGCACTCACCAGTAAAGAACTGGAAAGTCACCATATGACCTTGACAGTGGCTGTGCGCCATAACACCGCCCAATTACTTATTTATTTATTTATTTATTTATTTATTTATCGGTAGTCATTACAACAACTAAGACAGCCATAGATATTTTGTTAACATTTCGAGTCTGCATATGATTCGAATTTGCCTTGGACTATATACAATCACATGGTTCAAATAACTAAGGGAAATTGCATTATTCATCGAGGTGTGAACCAACAATAACGTTATTCATAGGAAATAAATCTATTGCTTTTATATGAACCGGAAAGAGTCGACAAGTTATGTTTGTAATATTTCCAGATATCTATTTTACTGTAAAATCTATCATTTTGATACAAACAGAATTGTCAGATATATATTTGCAACATATAACGTTTGGTGTATCAAAGGGAAAAACATGTATTATTTTAGATAACTTATTACCTAGATTAATTATTACATATAATGACATACTTAAAGACAAAAAAGTACTGAATTCGATCTTAAACCTCGGTCAGATTTAGCTTACCAATATTATGACTAATTGAAACACTTAAATGCTTGATTTGACCGAGCCAACCAATTAAAGATACTATACTTTCTACGCCCGAAATAATTACTTTGGCAGGATTTTATTTTCAAGATATAATTATGGTCAATTATGTTTTAAGTACCATTCGTAGATATATTTATACGACTGTGATCATGTATTGTACACGTAAGTCAATTTCGAGCGTTTCAGAAATGTCGCGAAAGATCTACCATAGCCTAGCCTCTCTTAATTCTTTATTTATCCTGCTTTCTATCTTTATATTAATGCTAGCAATAATCCCTTTATTACATGTTGTGTTAGATTATTGCACATTTGCGTGGATGAAAAATATAAAAGAGCACTTTATGGCACCAGATCTAGGCAATAAATTGCATATTTGTAGCTTTATAACACGTTAAGAAGAACAAATCATTCCGTTAAGTATAAAACGAGAGATCTACATAATATATAAATGTATTAAAACAATTTTAATTCTTTATAAAGGTCTTGTTTATTATAGTGTCACCCCTACTGAAAGGGCCAGCCATTTTGACTTATGAGACACCTTTTGGTTGCATACCATGTACCTCCCAATTCCTACCACTATGCCAGGCGCCAGGCGGATAGAAATCGGTAACCATTCATTTTAACTACCTCGCGGCTCACGAAGCGGCCATTTCGGAACGAGTCCCACGAGAAACATGCATCCTTCAATTAACGCTCCCCGTGGGGCTCGAACCTTCGATCTCCCGATCCGAAGGCGGACGCCTTAACCACTAGGCCAACGGTACCGGTTATATGTTACCATCGTATTAAAAAAAGAACAGAGCAGAATAACAAAAACTATGAGGAAGCGTTAAAGTACAAAAGAAAAATATTGCATTTTTTGACTGATTGAGTTTTCCATTCTCAGAAAACATCTTTTTTTCAAATGCTCTGTCACGAAATAAGAAAATGAAAAATGTATGTGACTGAAGTTTAATATAAATTTGTTTAACGTTGAGCTTGACTTGAAGAACATATATTTTATTTTCACTTAAGCTTTTTGCTTATTATTGTGAAACATAGAAAACATACTATCTTGTCATATACCTGTTATGGCATGCCATATTTCTGTTCTTAAAATTAAAGAAATCGTTTCCTACAGTATGACATTTTTGGATTTAGAAAATGACACTATATATAAAGTGTTTGTGTTTCTTCTTCTTTTAAATGAAAAAAGCCTTTTCAAATCTGAAGTTCTTTCATTGAAATTCCAATACAAGATTCAATAGATACCATAGTTTTCTTTCTTTGTAGCATCAGCTATATTTCATGCCAGTTTGTTATAGGGTCTATTTTCTTTTCTTCAGTGCAATTGAAGTGGAACTTTTGATATTTTGATAACCGTTGAATAACCCCCTGAAGTGCCCATATATTTTGCATTCAAGACCTTTTTAGGAGTTCAGCGAGGGTAAACCTTCGTCAGAATCTAATGCATCATTCAGGCTCTTTCAAATTTGAAATACCCTGAATGCTTTAAAGTAGAAATTTTAAAATGTATAACTCAAATTCACTATTGCATAATAGGTAATATTTATCTAATTAAAGTTTATTCCCTGGACAAAATGCGCATTCACGAAATGCAACTTCTATTTCTATAGAAATATTATGTTGTAAAAAGGCATATACGAGTATGTATGTATTAATAATACGGGCTTGAAGATATATAAAGAAATCCAATATTTAAAATTTGAAGCAAAACCCACATTAAAACAAAGGTTTTCTAATTCTCATAACTCAGCGGTTAGCACTCTCATCGGCCGCATTAATTATCAAATTTAAAATTATAATTACTTAGCACAGCCATAAATTTAGAAGAATGAGATATTTTTAACTTGTCTTCCTTATAAATTGCATAAAAAATTAATTTAAAGACAAAATAAATGCAATTTATTAAATTCATATATTTGCGTAAAATTCGAAAACCGAGTATAAATCTTGATAAAACTATCTTTAGAGATCATATTGATGGATAACCTATTACCATTTCTTTTGTAAATGTTGTAAATTTTACTGAAGTTATCTTTATTACGTACATGTTAATGTAACAAATTTGTCATATTTTCAATACTTGCTGTTATAATTTTCTGATTAAAAAACTTAATATACTAGGAATTAATTGTATTTTACTAGTTAGGTCTCAATTGTGGCTGATGGGTTAACTTAAAGGGTTAAGACATCAAAATTGCAGTAAACGCTTATCCCTGCGTGATCGTAGCAGGGATCGTAAAATTCGACTTAATGGTTTCGAATTACTGGATTCTATGCATATCTAAGATCCAGAAGGTCAGGTACTTTTAACCCCTGGTGATGCTTTAAATTTTTAATACCCTAGATTAGCCAAAATCATTGTTCCATTTCGGCGACATATAATCTAAATGAGTTGGTGCGCGGTCAAACCAAACCGTCTGACAAAACAAAACACAGAAGTTAATTTGATTATTAATTTATTCATATATGATTGTGTCAGAATTGAAACAAATTACCAAGTGTCCCAAGTCAGGGTTTCTTTCAAATTAAATATTAATATAATTAAATGAAGATTCAATTATTTGTTTCTCACCTACCTCGATTGCAATGACTGCAACCTGAGTGAAATGCGTAAGTAAATGTTTGAAATGGCATAATAGACTAAAGTATCACGTTAGCAAGTTCGAATTCATCGTTAGTTTAGACCTATTTTTACATGCAGGAGTCTTTGAGTTACTTCCATTAACTATTCGTTAGACGCTAATTCAATACAATGTTAATGAAAAATATTGAATTAAGTTCGAAAAAAACACACTTAAATCACTATAGATATTACTGTTCATGTTTTTTTAACATGCAGTTGGGACATTTTATGTCATTACATTTCAAGCTTACATTCGTTACACTTTCACTTTTAAAGCTTTGTAAGATTTGTATAATCATAAAACATTATTTATCAAAGAGAATCCTTTAAAACCAAGTTAGGTGGTTAAATTTAAAGACACATTAAAGAGATTTATTTCATTATCTAATCAAAAGTTTCATCAAATACTGTGACGTTTATAGCCAGATAAATCTAAACATGTCATTAATCTTATTCTTGTATCAGTTAAAACGATCATCATATCTTCAGCAAATATTCTCTTTATTGTACAAATATTTTATGAACATTTTAACGAACTAATCATGTTCAAAATAATTAAATTGATGATTTTTTTATATTAGATTAGATTAATTGTGACGATGATTTAAAATTGGACTCTTAGTAAACAACTGAGGTTTGAGGCTTCGTCATTTACATTTTTATTACGTTTAATTAAATGTGTATAGATTATCTGAAGAATCGGTTTTAAATATGAATAAAGTTTCGTGCTAAATGTAATAAATTTATGCCGGGCTGAATTTAAATTACAGTTCTTTCAGAAAATAAAGGTGTTAAAAAGAAATATAACATAATGAAAAAAAATAAAAATAGAAATATAAACCAGATTTTTACATAATTTAAAAGTTTTAAATTCATTGTGATTTAATGTTGTTATGGAATGATAAATAACATTTTTAAAGAAATCTTAAGAACTTATGGTTAATAGAAAATAGTGAAATCGGGGAAGAGTGACAAAGAATTTAAATAAAGTAGTTTGATAAAAAAATATTAATTGAAACAATCATTCTAAAGCAAGCGTCTTTAAAGAACTTTAAATTCGCGAGTTGTGGAATCAGTTAAGAATTATTCAGGTAAAGATATGATATTTAATTTATATTAAAGTGTTTCTCTAAAACGGGGTTTCAATGCGCATGCATGTAAATGTTTTATGTATATGAAGACAAAGAAAAAATTCATCTCATAATAGTCATATCTTTACAAAGATGTGATGATGGTAAACTCAAAGAACTTTATGTGAGCTTAATTATAACTCATATATCCATATCCTTTGGTAATTGACGTCCTACGGTCGGTCTTGCAAATGGAGGACAAATTATCTTGGCACTTTTATTTATTAAATGTATTAGCACATTTAACTGCACATCGTACTTTTATTTATAATCATGTTTGACTTGTGAATAAAATGACAATCAAATATTTTTAAGGCGAATAAATGTCCCATTACTTCGTAGAAAATGATATCATTTTAATTTCTCAAGAAATCTATTTTTAATTTTCATCTTTTATTACAGTTTCCGAAATGACACTTATTGACCATATAGCTAAGAGTCAGGTTTTACTTTTTTATCAGCATTCGTAAAATGTCCTTTTTTCTTTGAATGCAACATAACATATGATAAATGTCCTAGTTTTTCATTTAAATAGAAATATGTTCAAGAGAAATTTCACAATGCTGGCACGCATATCAAAACTCGATCTTATAACACAATGTTAACATTTTAATTAGATTACTTGCTTTGTTGAAAACATAGATATAATAACTATTGACACCTCTATGTATTTATGATATTTCTAAACGAGGCTTAACAGTAAGATACTACTGGCATTGGCATTTGTTATAGAAAATATTTACCTTCTGGCAATTGCCGAGATAAGAGGAGAACTAACAATATATAACCGAAAATCAGTTTTTGCTGGAAAAATATCATAATTGGCATATTTTTCTTATGATAAATTCACGCAAATTTCCATTATTTTCAATGATAATATTTCATCACAGTACATAACAGTTTAGATACAAGCAGGTATCAAATAATATTAAGCGTTTGGAAATGTAAATGCATTTATGATGAACCTTTCAGATCAATTTGTTCTGAGACACGAATAGGTTTAAACTCATAATACAATTTCTTACTATTATATTACCAAGTTATAATAGTCTTGATGTTTATTTGTATGAAAAGAATTTACGATAGGCACAGATTTAATGCTTTGTTGTTATAATGTGTTTGAACAAAACGTAATACATCAAAACCTAGTGGCGTCTTTTTAAACACTATCATGGAGACGGTCTTCAAGTGAAGTTGGCATAATACTATTTTACTGTTGAAAGGAGTCTCATCCTATATTTCATAAGATGACGATATGTTCTATCCAGTAAACTGTAATTTGAAATTTTGATTAATATTAATCAGTGCATCGATAATGATCTAGTAAATACACCAACAAATATTTACAAATATTTTTTTTTAAACTTTAGTTTTGTGATTTAGTTTATGCAAAAATTGATTTGAATTGTATAGAAAACTAAATGGTATAATCAAACTCTCGAATTTGTTTCTGGGCTTTATGACTACATTCTGGAGCAATATTTCGATAGTTTGTGAGTAACATGGTACGTGAACGGACAAATATATCTTATGATATCAAATGGAAAGAGGAGAATTAGCGAATACAACTGTTTAAACATCATATCTTAACTGACATTACAAATGATTAGAAGAAAGGGTTTGCATTATAAGATCATTCATAAGAATGGAAAGCTTGATACATACAGTATGTCGGATATACGTTTTGAAACATATAAGGTTTGGTAGTTCAAAGGGAAAAACATGTGTCAGTTTAGATAACTTATTATCTAGTGTATTTATTTCATATATGATAGAGGGTATGGTTGTTATTTAGTAAAGCTATATTAAATTTAAGTTGAAATTATTTGAAATTTACATTCTACCTTCTTCGAAGTTTTTATCCTAAAGAGACCGTTACCACGCCGCTCAGCTTCTTATATAAGTGCTAAAATTAGGAAATAAATGTCAATTCTGAGTGGATTGTTGTAGAATAATTTACGGTTTGAGTTCAAATGCGTAGTAATACATGTATAATAGGCCTGAGTGATTAATTACAAAGCATTTGAACGAACAGAGCAAAATAACAAAGAATATGAGGAAGCTCTCAAAGTAGAAAAAGAAAAGCATCATTTTAATGACAGCCTCACGATTTTCATTCTCAGAGAACATAATATTTTAACTGCTCTGACAAGAAATAAGAAAAATGGAAATGAATTTGACTGAAGTTTCATAGGAAATTGTTTGTTACGTGAAGCTAATCTTTAAGAGCATATATCTTATTTGTCTTAGGCTTTTAGCCAAAGAAAACATACTATCTTGCCGTTTACCTCTTATGGCATGCCATATTTCTGTTCTTTAGATTAAAGGAATATAGAAATCGTTGCTTACAGTTTGACATTCTTGGATTTCGAGAATGACACTTTATATTTAGTGTTTCTGTTTCGGTTTTTTAAATGAAATTAGCCTCTTCTTATCTGTAGTTCTTTTATTGAATTGCCAACACAATTTATTCATTTTGTTGCGCAAGCGATATCTGCGTAGGGCAAAAAGATCAGCGCCATGCATAGACATGTAATAGAAGAAAGTTGTTGAACACTGTTAACGTCTATTCTTTACCTATATTTCTCCCTGCCCAGAATGCAAATTCGCGAAATAATGCTTCATGCACAATTATTAAATTATTGTCAGTCTGAATATTAATCACAGTTATTTCACGGAATAAGGGTGTTTAAAATTAATATCATTGTGATATAATGTTAAAATGGTAATATAAATCACACAGTTTTTCACAAAATTAAAATGTTTTAAATTCTTTGTTATTTGGTTTTACAAATCACACGGATTTTAACATAGATAAAATGTTTTGAATTCATTGTGTTTTAATGTTGTTATGGAATGATAAATATCAATTTGAAGCAATTGTCATATGATATCTGAAGAACTGATTGATAGCAAACAGTGAAGTTAGGTTAGAGTGATAGTTTTAATGAATTAGTTTGATAATGAAATATTAATGGAAACAATAATTTTAAATAAAGCGTCTTCAAAGAATCGGCAGGAAGTGGAATCAGTTTAGTATTATTTAGGTAAGGATATGATTTCTTGATATCAAAGTGTTTGTGCATGTTTGTCGCAAAGACTAAAACTGTTTGTGACTTGGCATGCATTGAGTGTTTTTATATATATAAGAATAAATAGAATATAATATGACATTTAATCTCGTAATTGTAACATTTCCCAAAACACGTGATGAAGGTAAACACAAATAACTTCATGTGAGGTTTTTTTTAACTCATTCAGCCAGATTTGAAAGATTTTAACTGTTCCTGTTTCATAAGAAATTGACCTCCTACTGTTTTGGAAATGGAGGGCAAGTTATCTTAGTAACACTTTTATTTATTCAAAATATTAGCACATTTAAATGCCCATTGTACTTTTAATAAATAAATAAATAATCTATAAATCATGTTTTAATTTGTGGAAAAATCTATAATGAAATGTATTTACGGCATATTAAAATCCCATTACTTCCTAGAAAATTATATCATTTTTATTTCTCAAGGAAACTTTTTTATTTTAATGTTTTATTTCAGTTTCTAAAATGATACTTATTGACCATATAGCTAAGAGTCAGATTTTACTTTTTTATCAGAACTCGTAAAATGTACTTCCTTCTTTCAGTGCAACATATGTGATTAATAAATGCTCTCGTTTTTCATTTAAACACATTTTTTTTAAAGAGAAATGGCACAATGCTGGCAGGCATATAAAAACTCAATGTTATAACACAATGTTTATATTTTAACAAGATTACTTGCTTTGTCGAAAACATATATATATAATAAATATTAAAGATTCTATGTATTTATGTTATATATAAACGAGGTTTATCAGTAACTACTGACATTGGCATTAGATATCGAAAATATTTACTTTCAAGTATTTTACAAGATAAAAGCAGAATTTTCACTATAGAACCACCGAAATTCAGTATTTACTGTATTAATAGGTATTTTTTTCTTATCATAAATTCTCAATTCAAAGTTCTCTTACTTTCAGTCAGAATATTTCATTACAGCTTAACGTTTAGATATAAGCATAAATGAAATAGATAAATGCTACAGTGCTTATAGATTGTATTCTAGTTATCAAATGTTCAAGAAAATAAAAATATAATCCTAAATGTAAAGTCTAAAGGCACATTTGATTTAAAAATGATTATTTTTCCCTTTGACATGTTTTAATGGATTTAGAAAATAAAATGTGAGATATTTATCATGCGACAGGAAATTGCGCTTTATGCGAAATAATTTTTTGGGAAAAGAAGAAAGCAAATGTAACCTGAGTGATTGACTAACATTTAAAACAAAGTCATTGTACTTGCGCTAAGGCCGATAATCTGGGACATATGGCAAAGCCGGCGCCCAACACTTAAATCATCTGTACTTATGACAACCACGTAAAAGAAGAAAAAAGCTGACTCGCCTATTACGACAACCAATGGCTAATGCCAACTATTTTGGAAACTGTGACAGACACCAAAATATATAAAGTTTTTGTAAAAGTAAATACAATATATATAGTTTTGAATTTTATGATCTTTATTTGTGATTAATATTTAAAGGGATATGTTACAAACATGAATATGTTTAATATCATAATGTATGTATCATTCTAAATAATAATACAATGTTATACAATTTTCTTTCTTTCTTCCTTTTCTTCATCTTCTTTTTCTTCTTTTTCTACTTAAAAAAATATTGAAATTTTAAATTTTCGCTCCGTGTATAATTAACCTGTTTTTCTTACCTTCATCCATAAATGACCTTGACCTTCATTTCTTTGCTTGCTTCTAGAAAAAGTAAAAAGGTGAGCGTTGCCCCCACCAGGCGGTGGCTCTTGTATATTATTGATTTCAGTTTTTATAAGATGTGTCATTGGAAAAACATGTATTCATGAATTTTTAGAAATTGCAGTTACAGGAATAATATATTTAGATATTATTGTGAAGATTTATACAATCAAAAAATATATAAGAATTGTTAAATTAGGAAAATGCGGAAATCAAAATTCAAAATAAGGAAATTAAAGTTAAAAAATGAGGAAATTAAAAGAGAAATGAAGAAATAATTGAATTAGCAATTATTTATAACTACACAAAGATCTTTGACATAACTTCATACATGAAAATGATTTTTGATTTAATATTCCTAGACTAGGAAGAGTGTTTGACTTTGAATTGGGCAACCTGGGTTTAATTCCTCGACAGTGTAGGTCACTTTCGTTGTAATTTATCATGAAATCCTTTATACTGCTATTTGCACTGTACCATGCTTTGGCATGTACAGAAAGTATAAGTTCCTTGTGAAATTGAAGGCAACTAGTACTGGTAAACTGCTTGACAATTCTTCCCAGGAACGATGCGATTGCAGAACAATGCTCAGGTGCATTCAAGGTGGCTTACTGGATGTTTTCAGAAGGGTAAACAGCCAACAATACAATCTACTAGCAGTACTATCATACCATGCTCATCAAAGTTACTACCATTTACACATACTATAGTCAAACATAAACACTTTATATAATTGCAACAGTTGTTACCATGTATATGTACAGCATAATTGAATATGTTAGGTGAGCTTTACAATTTGTTAACATATTTATACCCCCGCACAACAAAATTGTAAGGGGGGTATACTGGAATCAGCTTGTCCGTCCGTCTGTCTGGCTGTCCGTCGGTTTTTTCTTGTCCGCCCAATAACTTAAGATTCCTTTGACCCTTAGTCTTCATATTTGGCACGGAGATTAGTCATGATTAGTAGATGACCCCTATTGATTTTGAGATCACTAGGTCAAAGTCACAGGGGCCTTGACTTCAAAAAGCTTGTCCGCACAATAACGTAAGATTCCTTTGACCTACAATCGTCATATTTGGCACGGAGGTTAGTCATGATTAGTAGATGACCCCTATTGATTTTTAGGTCACTTGGTCAAAGGTCAAGGTCACAGGGGCATTGACTTCAAAAAGATTGTCCGCCCAATAACTTAAGATTCCTTTGACCCACAGTCTTCGTATTTGAATTAGCGAATACAACTGTTTATACATCATATCGAAACTTGCATTTCGAATATTTAACAAGAAATGGTTTAAGAAGATCATTCCCGAGAATGACAAAATAGCTATCTTATTGCTGCCACTTCTGTGTCTCGCCGACCATATGTAAGCCAGATTGTCATTCAAATCCAGAAGCAAACATCTGCCTGAAAAGACTTGAAATTACGTTTAATTCCCACATTAAAGTTAGATCAATTATTAACCTTCTTGCCTGTAAACTGACCGACGTCAACTCTAAGATGATTTTGATTAAACAAAAGATATGCACGAAAGTAATTCAGTAATAGTTTTGATATATATATGTATATTCTCTGAGTAAGACAAATAAAAAATATTTATGTGCAGTATAGCCGTTAAATCAGATTTCAAAACTTTACCATTTTATGGTAAATGCTGAAAACTACTTAAGCCGGTGCTAATGGGCGTGGACGGTAAATTGCATATTCCAAATCCATTCATGAACAGGCTAACATTTACAATTTTGTCTTTTCTTTAGGGATATATTTGTTCTCTTTTTAAGCCGGATATTGCATAATTTTGTCTTAGTAAAGCCATTTTCTATCGACGAGAATAATTTTCATTTCATAGTTGTCATTGCTTGCTGATGTTTTGGCTAGACAGTGTGAACATGATAAATAATATAGGGTTAACGCACGTTTTTCCGTGCTATAACGTCTGCAGAGTCCCGAGGAACGGTTGGTGCCCGAGCCCGGTAGGGCGAGGGCTCCAACAGTTCCGAGGAACTCTGCAGACTTTATAACACGAAATAAACGTGCGTTGACGCTATTATAGCATAAAATTTTCAAACAGATTCGTGATGTATAGTTTATACAAAACACAATTACATTAAATTCTTGTGCTTGGACGGTATTTATCCAATTCTATGTTTTACGTATGCGTTTTATTTTCCCGGGGCCAACAACTTGGAAAATTCTCGGAACCGAACGAAATTTTGAATTTTAATTGATTTAACAAAGCTTGCCCTTTGGAGATTTATTATCTCAAAAAAACCCAACAAAAAACGTAAAATTACTCTACCCTCTACCCAAGACAAAACATGACCCTCAGAAATTCTTAGAATGATTTCAGATTGACGGTAGAAAAAAGATCAGTGACATCAGAAGACAGAATCGGTTTTTTATTTCAAGCAAACAAGTTAATAAAAAAATCAGGCGCTAAGCATTATTCTCTCAAAGAAATATAAAGAGCATTTATCAACATTAACATAAATAAAAAACATTTTCTCATATTAATTTTGTGTTATCTAGTTTTGTAAGTTAATCGGAGTGTTAAACTGAATGACAGGTAGATTCTACTGTATTTGTTTACATTGACAACTGTCCATTTTTTAGAAAGGGCGACAACCAAGATTAACACCGATGTCTATACGCCGTTTTTCCGGCATAGTTACTTGAATATGCGACTGAGGCCCTCGAATCAATAAATTTAAATATAACAAGAGCGCATGACTCTTCGGCAAACAGGCCAAATCGTTATTTTATGTTTGTTTGTTTACTGGGCCCTGTATGTATTGCGCATAGGTGAAACCGGGCTATAACAAGAGCGCGTGACTATGTTAACACATGGTTTTGGTCCCGTTATAACATAGGCAAAAGAGGGAAAAATAGCCGATTTTATGCTATAATTTAGATTAATGACATCTCGGAACACACCATCTGTAGTCAATGCCTTTAGGTGATAAATATGTCTTCTACAGAGGAACTTATTTTCCTTTTAAGTATTTTGTAGGCAATTTCTGTTGATCCATATTTATTTATCAATATACCGCAAAAATGTGAAAGAGAAATGCACTATAATATAATTTTACCATTGGTTAGTTAAATTATTATATTTATACATGTGGTTAATTTTATAATCTTAGCCATTTTTGAAAGGAATTCAGAAGTTTAACAGGACGTGCCATTGATTTAATATCATCAATCTTTGATTCATTTATTGATACATTTGTAAATTGTAGATGTTATAGAAAGTCAAGCAAATGTCACACATTTAAATGCGTAAAAGATAACTGGACTGACTTTACGTCAAGTGATATATTAAAGCTTAAACGTAACAGTAGAGGAGCAAAGAGTACATAGCTTAAAAACATATCTACCATGTCTTCTCATTTAGCAGTTTCAGTTTTATTTTTTTAATTTTAACCCTTCCGCTTCCCGTACTTCAAGTCCCCTTTTACTTGGTAGGCCTATGAATCAATAAAAATATTTGATTTCCTTGTCGGTTATTTGTTTTTCCTTTTATGTATTATTAAGTGATTATCATGTCCGTGCACTGTCTTGTGCCCTGTCCTGTTTTTGTTTGGGGTCTTCCTGGGCTCATGGTCGCTCGTCCTTGTTGCTGGGTCGTGTGGGGGTTGCGTTTATTGAACGCCATCTTTCCTTGTTGATTTTGTTTTTATTACCGTATTCTAATAGTAAGTATTAAAATGACCTGAAAAAATAACTCAAATTAAAAAGAACAATTGTGAATAATAAGTTGCATACAAAATATTTCAAGGTCATTAATATAACATTAAATAACTTGTAAATTTTAACAGGATAAAAAGTATTTTATAGAAATCTGTCAACGTATGAGGTATTTCTATTTATGAGAAGAATTCAGACATCAAATATCAAGATTTTAATCGAAAACATAAGAGACGTGTAAAACGTTACCATTGGTTAGTTAAATTATTATATTTATACATGTAGTTAATTTTATAATCTTAGCCATTTTTGAAAGGAATTCAGAAGTTTAACAGGACGTGCCATTGATTTAATATCATCAATCTTTGATTCATTTATTGATACATTTGTAAATTGTAGATGTTATAGAAAGTCAAGCAAATGTCACACATTTAAATGCGTAAAAGATAACTGGACTGACTTTACGTCAAGTGATATATTAAAGCTTAAACGTAACAGTAGAGGAGCAAAGAGTACATAGCTTAAAAACATATCTACCATGTCTTCTCATTTAGCAGTTTCAGTTTTATTTTTTTAATTTAACCCTTCCGCTTCCCGTACTTCAAGTCCCCTTTTACTTGGTAGGCCTATGAATCAATAAAAATATTTGATTTCCTTGTCGGTTATTTGTTTTTCCTTTTATGTATTATTAAGTGATTATCATGTCCGTGCACTGTCTTGTGCCCTGTCCTGTTTTTGTTTGGGGTCTTCCTGGGCTCATGGTCGCTCGTCCTTGTTGCTGGGTCGTGTGGGGGTTGCGTTTATTGAACGCCATCTTTCCTTGTTGATTTTGTTTTTTATTACCGTATTCTAATAGTAAGTATTAAAATGACCTGAAAAAATAACTCAAATTACAAAGAACAATTGTGAATAATAAGTTGCATACAAAATATTTCAAGGTCATTAATATAACATTAAATAACTTGTAAATTTTAACAGGATAAAAAGTATTTTATAGAAATCTGTCAACGTATGAGGTATTTCTATTTATGAGAAGAATTCAGACATCAAATATCAAGATTTTAATCGAAAACATAAGAGACGTGTAAAACGTTATTACAGATTTGATGATTGTCATTAAAGGCGTGCTTACATTTGTATATTTTCACTGTGTTTAAAATCGAATAATCAGCAAATGATTTAAATTAAAATCAAAGCATATATTGTTTCGTCAATAAAATGCAAAATAAAAAGGTGTTGGAGACCAATTTGATCGTTTTAAAGAATACCAAAATAAAATTACTTACAAACAATTTTGAATTATAAAAATATCTGAAATTGGCTTATGCTTGAAGAACATTCAACAGTAGTTAAAATGAAAAGTGTGATATAACAAATTCAATACGGATGATATAACAAATGCAATGTTGTTAGCATATTCTCACGGGAAATAAGACATTTATATTTTTGATAGATACCAGAATAGAATCAAACAAGCAAGTAATTGGCATTCTGATGAGTATTGTTTCCGCTGATTTGTTTTCTCTTAAGAGTTCTATATCCATTTGTTAGATTGATTTGATGAAATCTGTGCAAAGGATATATATTTTGATTTATGAAATAAGCACTTCGTAATTCAATGAAATGCGGGGATCGTTGGTTTGTATTACAATCAAGCAAGTACTAGTAAGTCACTACTGTATCACAATATATTGCATATTAAATTAAATTGTCATCTCATGAAATTGTATGTAGCAATTCTTGTTTCAAAATGAAAAAAAGCAATTAATGAATGAAAGCATGTGTGATGTTGATCAGACAAAGTTAAAGGAACTCCACAGATGTCCAAACGTCTAAAAACATTTAACTTTTAATTCAGACAAAAATAACTAGCATACATGATACTCAGTATTAAAATGAAAATTGTTTTTATTGTTAGGTTTAAGCGCAATTGTGTTAAAAGCAATTTAAATGCTATCAATTTCCGTGTCATCTTACATAATAAGAATGGTTATTCTGGAAAATAAATTGTGAGAGCAAATCAGATATTGAGTGAATGGTCAATACCTACAAATAGTACACAAAATTAAAAAAAACAACAAAACGTTTCCAGTCATGTCTTGTGAAAAAATCTCAGTTGAGTCCACGTTTTAAACACATTATTTGTCAACGTGATCAATGCTAGTTCATGTTCTTCTATTTTGCACTAGTAAACCCTCTTTATTAAAATGTCAAGAGAACTTTTATTATTTCAATTGATATAAACATGTTTTTATGTACGAAACGTCCAAATTATAATGACATTTAAAAGGACCACATTGTAGTTTTGACCTAAAAGGAATAGAAATTATTAATAGATGTTAGATATATAGAAAACATTCATAAATCGTATTTTATTTTTTATACATTAGAGAGACAAAAACACCAAACAAACACATTTACAATATTATTTTTTTTTGTATTTTGACATCATTAGAATAATTAGATATTTTGATTTCCTACTACAACACAGTTTATTTTTCACAAATTTGAAATACAAAATATACGTAATTATGTATTATGTGATAACAGCATTTAGCATATGAATATATCGTCTTATGTATATATCATCATATTTACTTTAAATCATTATTGATCTGCAAAAAATCCTTAAGGTTATATATCGACGATATCAAAGCTGCACGCGTCCAGATGAGCCAAAATATTTCTGAGAAAAATGTACTAAAAATTTAAGAATGGTAAAAACATTCAAGATCCAAGTTAAATTTTACATTTTATGCTCGGTTTAAGACTAATTTTGCAGTAAAATAACATGAATCTGGAGGCGTGCTGCTTTAAGTCAAACATTGTTACTCAAGCTTAACTTTTAAAGGTACCGTAAATATTTCAAAGGTTTCTATACATACATAATTTCTTTAACACAATAAATTGATTATTAGCCCTTCCGTCCGACATTTTTGACCGGAACATATCTCAAAAAGTATTTGAGGTATCAACTTGAAACTTCATCGGTGGATAGATCTCATTGAGGAGAAGTACAGAACTTAAGAATGATAACTCTATCCTGCATATTTTTTTCAGTTATTGCCCTTTCTAATTTTCATGCTTAATTTTTGTCCAGAGAATTAGTAAAAAAGCCTGTGAGAAAATCAACATGAAACTTCATAGGTGGATAGATCTCAGTGAGGAGGAGTGCAGTACACAAGAATGATAACTCAACCCTGCATGGTTTTTAAGTTATTGCCCTTTGTTATTTTCCATGCTTAATTTTTGTCCAGAGCATAACTATAAAAGCCTTTGAGATATCAACTTGAAACTTCATAGGTGGGTAAATCTCATTGAGGAGGAGTGCAGCACATAAGAATGATAACTTACCCTGCATTATTTTTCAGTTATTGCCCTTTGTTATTTTCAGCCATCAGTATTCACATAGATTTCAAATCTGTAATCACTTCAGCCATCATTTTTCATTACCAAAAGACCTCTTAAAATTGAATTATTCTGCTCTACTACATATATATTCTTCCAATGAGCAAACACATTCGGCGAAGGATGGCCATGTTGCCATGGCTCTTGTTTTGTTTCTTTTAATATTGATATATCTTAAACATTGAAGGGACGGTGCCATTAGTATTTCTTTAACTGAGTTCTTTCTGCTTGGACCAACTATGATTGTTTCCTTTAACTTCCCTTTTATAATTGTTATTTTAAATGAAGTGATCTAACAAATCCCCAATAAGTTATTACATGTTTATGTTAGGAATTCCAATTGTTCTCTTGCCTCTTCACACAAATAATACATTAATATTTCAGTAGTAATACCATTCTATTATCGTTGCGGTAATGGTAGCATAAAGTATGGAAGAAAGCATATGGACATGTTGGGGCGTAGCTCTTAATTTTTTTAATGGCGATAGAAAGCAATGATGTGCAAATGATACGATTGAATTTTGTGACATTTCTCTGTCCCTTTAATCATTATTATATAATCATTTTATGGAGCTTACCAATCATTTTCAACCCAGATTTTCCAAAGACATAATTATTTGATAATTATTGCAGTAACTAATAAACAGACTATGACACAAGAAATACAATTTGATGTTGACCTGGGAGACAAACATCACAACTTTATACTCATGGGAAACCAGTTCAAGCAGATTATGACAGAGAAATACAGTTTGACTTGGACTTCTCTGACAAACATCACAACTAAATGTTCATGGGAAATCATTCTTATAGTCTTCATCAGACCTAGAAAAAACTGTAATTAGTACCTATTGCTTATTAGAATTCTTTTTTTTAAACTTTCTTTTATCCGGATAATTTGATTTCATATTTTATTTGGAACATAACGTTTCATACCTTCCTAAACATGCCAGCAGTTTTTAAACTTAATATGATTGAGTGCATTTTATTTGAAGGCGTATGGGAACTTGCTTTGGAACTGCGTATTTAGACATAAGTATATTTCTAAAATAGTTAGATGTCGTAACAATCAATTCCTACATGCTTAGTAAATCTATTGTTCATCCTGAAATTAAATACCGTAGTACATACACTTTTCATTAGCCATCTCTAAGTCGAATTTAAAAACAATCGACTCGGAATATTCAACATGTTTCTTTTGTTTGGGTTAAAACACCGAAATATACCAAATATGTTTTTTCTTTGAAGCATTAGCGTGATCAACATTCAAATGCTAGGGTCGTTGATGAAACAGCAAAATAATCTTCCCAACATTTTGTTTAAGATTTAATTGAAATATTTCGAACTTGAATGTGTTATAAATGTAACGTTTAGAGAATGTCACAAAAAACCTGCTAAAAGCAAGGAGCCACGGTAATCTTTCCAATGAACCAACTACATTGTTTTTCGGAAAATTATTTTTACATGAATAATGGTACATTTGTAAGTCCATGTTAATTTGTCTCAAGGATAGAAATCTTTTTTAAGTGATAATGAAAAAGCATTAAGATCAATCAAATTATGCTAGGTCTTATTTTATAAATGTATTCCTAATGTAAACTGACAGAGCTTTTTTATATCTTAATCCATTTATCTAAATAGCATGGCGTCTGTAGACAAGGTATTAGTTCTTTGCTTTTATACTAATCGTTGGTTCCATATCGATTGTACCCATTTTGTAACTCTTAAAGTAATTGTGGTCAAGGTGATATCAATAGAAGTGAGTATTGAAAATTACAATAATAAATTATTGTTGAAGTAATTTGTCTGCCTTTGATGTTTTTGTTTACCTGTTTCAATGTACATGCTAGATTTTATCGAGTCAATTCACTTAGATAACATTTTGCCTCACTTATATTCAAACTCCTGATCGATTTCTAAAATGAAGTAAACTCGATTTCTAAGATTTAACTTACTCACTTGTACCAACTTATTTAAGGCATAATTATTATAGTGCTCGGCGGCACGGTATGGTCAATAATGTGTACGTGTCGCCGTTAAACTCAAATAAACATATAAACAAACAAACCATGAGCAGTGTGTTGTTCTTCATTCCTTCGTCAACCCCTTACCTTGCTTACACAGGAATCCTTGTTTACAAACATAACGACCAATTATATCTGTAAAAAACCTCTTAAAGTTTAATACAGTTATATATTGTCTCTGTTCTGTTCTGTTTGTACCTAGATGAGAAAAGTATAACATATTCAAAAAATTGAAAACACAAAGACATGACTAAAAGCTAGATTTATTCTTAAGCTAACTAATTTAATTGATCAAAGCAGATATTGAGGGCTTATGCCATATTCGTCGTTGTTTTCGGTGCAAAAATATTCGTTTTAATTAATCTGATAAACCACAATGTGATTTTGATCATATTGTAATGTTCACAGAGTATGTGTTAAAATAGAAAATTTCCAGTTGGCAATCAATTGCCTTGAAATGTGAAATACTCTGTTCCATTAAATCTTATATATGTAAGTAATACATACTCTGTTGATATTCATAAGGATCGTTTTGACTAATATCATATTTTTCTTAGCAGAAGATAATGACAAAACAATTTCACGGTTAGAAATTTCATGTACCGATTTGTTGGCAATTTTCTAACATTTTTAAGAAAAAAAAATTTTGTACCAGAAAATGGGATAACGATAGTTAAAATTATATTAATCATGATATTGGCACATGACACATATGTGATAATTTCCGGACTGAAAGAGTACTCTAATTACGTTTCCACACTGTGCGTAATGTACAGATTAAATTATTTTGAAATTATATTTATACATAGCATAGTGTTGATGTTTTTTAAAATTAGTGTTTGTCTGGGAAACTAACAATATATGTTTTTATAATAATATTTGAAGCAACACAGTTATGCCAAGAAAAAAAGTGATATAAAAAGATTATTCTATATTAGTGAGAACAGAACTGATTCTATTTGTTCAAAACATAGTCAGGCTCGTAAAACGCCAAACCAATATATGTCTGAAAGCTTTGTACTGCCAAATGTACTCAAAAATGTATAATATCCTTATAATACGTTGAGTGTAGTGAGGGTAAACTTAACATAAATTGAGAGCACCTTAACCCATTACTTCATATACACGCCTTTTAACGCCTTTTTCACCCCCCTTTTTGTTGTCTCAAATGTTGAAAAAATGCATTATTTAGGCCCTTAACACTTGTTTTTGTTTGAGAAATGTTGTTAAAAAAAGTGACCACTTTTTCGGTGCGGCCCCCCAACCAAAAGATACATCAGGGGGTTGCCAGAAGGGGGATGTGCCCCCTTCTGTTTGGGGGGTTTGAAGGGGGGCGGAGTCCCCCTCATCGCCAAGAAAATTTTGGACTTGTGAGAGGCTATAAATGACCCCAGATTGATCATAAGGTAACGTGTAACCAACGCTGAAAAGCATTTGACTCTATCTCAATCCATTGAGAAGTTGCAGCACTTTGAAATCAATTATAATGGAAAAAATCAACGCAAAATAGTGATTTTTGGCAATTTTGAGATGTCCCCTCGTTGCCATGGTAACAGAAAATTTAAGCCTGAGCATGTTGTTGCAAGGGCAATGGTCCAGTCAACATTTGTGCCAAGTTTGATTAGTGTTGAAGCAGTTTTTATAGTATTATAGCAATTTGAACTTGTAACGGGAGACTTTTCAATGAAAACAGCCATTTTTCACAAAATGCTCATGAAGTAATGGGTTAATGAAAAAAATAAAAAAATCTACAAAACAACAATTTTTCTTCAAATTTATATGACAGGCAATTTTGGGTAATTTCAAGTATTTTTCATCATTTTCTGTTAACCCATTACTTCATATACACGCCTTTTAACGCCTTTTTCCCCCCCCCCCCTTTTTGTTGTCTCAAATGGTGAAAAAATGCATTATTTAGGCCCTTAACACTTGTTTTTGTTTGAGAAATGTTGTTAAAAAAAGTGACCACTTTTTCGGCGCGGCCCCCCAACCAAAAGATACATCAGGGGGTTGCCAGAAGGGGGATGTGCCCCCTTCTGTTTGTGGGGTTTGAAGGGGGGCGGAGTCCCCCTCATCGCCAAGAAAATTTTGGACTTGTGAGAGGCTATAAATGACCCCAGATTGATCATAAGGTAACGTGTAACCAACACTGAAAAGCATTTGACTCTATCTCAATCCATTGAGAAGTTGCAGCACTTTGAAATCAATTATAATGGAAAAAATCAACGCAAAATAGTGATTTTTGGCAATTTTGAGATGTCCCCTCGTTGCCATGGTAACAGAAAATTTGAGCCTGAGCATGTTGTTGCAAGGGCAATGGTCCAGTCAACATTTGTGCCAAGTTTGATTAGTGTTGAAGCAGTTTTTATAGTATTATAGCAATTTGAACTTGTAACGGGAGCCTTTTCAATGAAAACAGCCATTTTTCACAAAATGCTCATGAAGTAATGGGTTAATGAAAAAAATCAAAAAATCTACAAAACAACAATTTTTCTTCAAATTTATATGACAGGCCATGTTTAAACATGGAAAAACGCGATTTAGAGTAATTTCAAGTATTTTCATCATTTTCTGTTAACCCATTACTTCATATACACGCCTTTTAACGCCTTTTTCACCCCCCCCCCTTTTTGTTGTCTCAAATGGTGAAAAAATGCATTATTTAGGCCCTTAACACTTGTTTTTGTTTGAGAAATGTTGTTAAAAAAAGTGACCACTTTTTCGGCGCGGCCCCCCAACCAAAAGATACATCAGGGGGTTGCCAGAAGGGGGATGTGCCCCCTTCTGTTTGGGGGGTTTGAAGGGGGGCGGAGTCCCCCTCATCGCCAAGAAAATTTTGGACTTGTGAGAGGCTATAAATGACCCCAGATTGATCATAAGGTAACGTGTAACCAACACTGAAAAGCATTTGACTCTATCTCAATCCATTGAGAAGTTGCAGCACTTTGAAATCAATTATAATGGAAAAAATCAACGCAAAATAGTGATTTTTGGCAATTTTGAGATGTCCCCTCGTTGCCATGGTAACAGAAAATTTAAGCCTGAGCATGTTGTTGCAAGGGCAATGGTCCAGTCAACATTTGTGCCAAGTTTGATTAGTGTTGAAGCAGTTTTTATAGTATTATAGCAATTTGAACTTGTAACGGGAGACTTTTCAATGAAAACAGCCATTTTTCACAAAATGCTCATGAAGTAATGGGTTAATGAAAAAAAGAAAAAAATCTACAAAACAACAATTTTTCTTCAAATTTATATGACAGGCCATGTTTAAACATGGAAAAACGCGATTTAGAGTAATTTCAAGTATTTTCATCATTTTTTGTTAACCCATTACTTCATATACACGCCTTTAACGCCTCCACCCCCAACCCCCTTGTTGTCTCAAATGGTGAAGAAATGCCTTATTTAGGCTACCATCACTTGTTTTTGTTTGAGATTTGTTGTTTAAAAAAGTGACCACTTTTTCGGCGCCGCCCCCTATCCAAAAATATATCAGGGGGTTGCCAGAAAGGGGATGTTTCCCCTTCTGTTTGGGGGGTTTGAAGGGGGGCGGAGTCCCCCTCATCGCCAAGAAAATTTTGGACTTGTGAGAGGCTATAAATGACCCCAGATTGATCATAAGGTAACGTGTAACCAACGCTGAAAAGCATTTGACTCTATCTCAATCCATTGAGAAGTTGCAGCACTTTGAAATCAATTATAATGGAAAAAATCAACGCAAAATAGTGATTTTTGGCAATTTTGAGATGTCCCCTCGTTGCCATGGTAACAGAAAATTTAAGCCTGAGCATGTTGTTGCAAGGGCAATGGTCCAGTCAACATTTGTGCCAAGCTTGATTAGTGTTGAAGCAGTTTTTATAGTATTATAGCAATTTGAACTTGTAACGGGAGACTTTTCAATGAAAACAGCCATTTTTCACAAAATGTTCATGAAGTAATGGGTTAATGAAAAAAATAAAAAAATCTACAAAACAACAATTTTTCTTCAAATTTATATGACAGGCAATTTAGAGTAATTTCAAGTATTTTCATCATTTTCTGTTAACCCATTACTTCATATACACGCCTTTTAACGCCTTTTTCACCCCCCCCCCTTTTTGTTGTCTCAAATGTTGAAAAAATGCATTATTTAGGCCCTTAACACTTGTTTTTGTTTGAGAAATGTTGTTAAAAAAAGTGACCACTTTTTCGGCGCGGCCCCCCAACCAAAAGATACATCAGGGGGGTGCCAGAAGGGGGATGTGCCCCCTTCTGTTTGGGGGGTTTGAAGGGGGGCGGAGTCCCCCTCATCGCCAAGAAAATTTTGGACTTGTGAGAGGCTATAAATGACCCCAGATTGATCATAAGGTAACGTGTAACCAACGCTGAAAAGCATTTGACTCTATCTCAATCCATTGAGAAGTTGCAGCACTTTGAAATCAATTATAATGGAAAAAATCAACGCAAAATAGTGATTTTTGGCAATTTTGAGATGTCCCCTCGTTGCCATGGTAACAGAAAATTTAAGCCTGAGCATGTTGTTGCAAGGGCAATGGTCCAGTTAACATTTGTGCCAAGTTTGATTAGTGTTGAAGCAGTTTTTATAGTATTATAGCAATTTGAACTTGTAATGGGAGACTTTTCAATGAAAACAGCCATTTTTCACAAAATGCTCATGAAGTAATGGGTCAAGTTTTATAGTTTTATAGATTTTCTACAGAATTTAAGGTTTAAGAAGACGTTTTAGCCCATCCATTTTACTGATGATGCACACTTTACTTAAATGTACTTTTCTTGTCATCTTCAGGACATTTGCAAATAGTTCATAATGGCATGTAATTAAAACGTAATCAAGTTTTCAAGTAAGGACAGTGTTTAACACTTTATAGGATCAGTTGTCAGTCAATACAAGAAATTAATATTTTTGTACTTATTGTTCGTCTTGTAAAGACACATGTCCGGAAATAATTTTTTATGCATATTTTTAATAAATGTCTTTGGTTCATATAATTTGGGTTTCTATTATGATAAGCAGGTATAACAATTAAAAAGAGGAAATAAATGGTATTCAAATAATCAAATGCCTCTATTAAGACAAATTTGATAAGGTGTTGTTCAATTGTCATTTTTTAATTTTTTTGCACAAAAATTAAAAACAACTACAAAATAGTTTAGAACGATCTCAAAAGATTCTGGCCAGTAAAATTATGAACACGTGTGGTCATTCGTGTATTTTAGCATTGTTGATATTTTGAAAATGTCAATACCAGAGACGTAGCGTTAAAGTGCTTGTCTTAATGTGATAATGACGTTTTCTATTCATTTTTTGTTAAGTGTATTTTATGTTTAGATGTTAAAGAAAAATTAACATATATGCCCTTTTATTGTAAAATGATTAATTTTTATGTAAAAGTACATCGTAATTAGTAATGGTGTAAAATATATTTGCGAATAATCTGTGTTGATGAAATTAAATTATTTTATCAAACAACTCTAATACTTTAAATGTTACCATCGTATTAAAAAAGAATAGAGAAGAATAACAAAAAATATGAGGAAGCTCTAATACAAAAGAAAAGTTATACATTTTTATGACTGCCTCATGTTTTCCATTCTCAGAAAACATCCTTGTTAAACTGCTCTTGCAAGAAATAAAGAACTTGACCGAGGTTTCATATGACATTGTTTATTACATTAAGCTTAACTTGAAGAACATATATCTTATTTGATTAAAGTTTTAAGCTCATCATTGTGAAACAAATAAACATACTATCTTGCCATATACTTGTTATGACACATTTTTTGTTCTTCAAATCAAAGGAATATAGAAATCATTGCCTACAGTATGACATTCTTGGATTAAGAGAATGACGCTTTATTAAGTGTTTCTGTGTTTTTTATGTTTTTGTTTTTTAACAAAATGAAAAAAACCTCTTCAAGTCTGAAGTTCTTTTATTGAAATGCCAACACAATTTTTAATAGATACCATCAGTTATATTTCATGCCAGGTTGTAATAGGGCCTATTTTCTTTTCTTCGTTGCATATAAGGTGGAAGTTTTGATCTTTAAAAATAACCCTCTGTAGAGTTAAATCTACTTTGAAATAAGTCCAGTTGGTGAATAAGAGTGTGTCAGTATTAATATTGAGTCAACATTATGAATTCAGTAAATGAAATGCAGTCTATTAAATGTTATATAACTTGACAATAGGCAAGTTGAAGCGATGCTATGCTTTTAGAACAGTTTGTATTCATGAAAGCGTGTTTTTGTCTTCAAACAATCTACGTATAATAATAAGTTGTCTTTTCACAAAAAATATATTTTTAAATCATCTGTTTAACAGGAAACAATAGAGAATTCGCGAATATTTTTTTAATATATAATCACTGAAACGCAATTAAGAGTGATCTAAAAGGTTTTGTTATATTTTCACTGGGCAAACAAACTTGCTGAACTGGCTAGATATTCTTTTGATATTTATAAAGATAATGGAAATAAGTAAAAACATTCTTTAAGAAAGAATGATACAATAAGAGATAAAGATAAATCAATTAGCTTAAGCACAATAAGCCAAACAATCTGCTCAAGATAAACATCATTGATTGCACCAATTAGAATGAAGACAGACATTACGTAAACTGCATAACACACAATTTTAGACACATGATCAGATATGGTAAGATTGATGTCTGCCTTATATATATAAATTTATATATTTGTTAAATTGCAACATCAAAAAAGGCGTGATAATATGTCAAAGAAATAAAATATTTGAGAATTTATAAAAAAACCCACTTAAAATAGCTCATAACTATGATGTTAATTTGACCCATAGGTCGCATTAACCCTTTACCTCATATAGACGTGTTTTGAGGACCCCCTTTGTTTTTAGGCCTCAAACAGTCAAAATCTACCCTGTTTCATTTGAGAAATGCTGTTGAAAAAAAGTGAACAATTTACGGTGCCGCCACCATCAAAAAGGTACATCAAGGTGTTGCCAGAAGAAGATGTGCCCCCTTCCGCCTCATGGCCAAGAAAATTTTGAACATCTGACGAGCTAAAAATTGCCTCAGGTCGATTGTAAGGTAACATGAAATCAACACGGAAAAGCCTTTTACTCTATATAAATCCATTGAGAGGTTTCAGCACTTTGAAATCAGTTTTGATGAAAAAACATTGCAAAAAAGTTTCTTTTGCAGTTTTGAGACGTCCTCCGTTGCCATTACGGTCCAGTCAACATTTGTGCCAAGATTCATCAGTATTAAAGCATTTGTCATTGTTGCATAGCAGTTTAAACTTGTAACAGGAAGCTTTTCAATGAAAACGGCCATTTTTCACAATATGCTCATTAGGTATACAGTTAATTGAAAAAATTAAAAACTATAATTATTTAGCACAACCATAAATTCAGGACATTAAGATATAACTTACTTGTCTTTTAAATACATTGTACTCAAAATAATTTATAGCGAACATTAATGCAATTCATTAAATTCATTTATTTGCGTAAAATTCATTCGTAAATTGATTATTAATCTTGAGCAAACCTTCTTTAAGAGTACATTTAAATTGATAACTTATTTCCATTAATTTTGTGTATATCATCGATTCTCCTAGAGTTGTCTTTATTATTCAAAATTATAGGTAATGTTAATGTGACACAAATATCATACTGTTAATCATTTTTCAACGAAAATTTAATTATACAATTTCACACATTTTGACTCTTAACTGTAAAATTAGTTTAATAGACTACAAATTAATTTGTACTTTATTATTAAGGTCCCCATTGTAGCTAAGGATTTGTGCATTCAAAATATAATCAGCGTTTATCTCTGCGTGATCGTAAGAGGGTTCGAATAACTGGAGAATGTAGTCTATGTATCTCTAAGCTCCAGCAGGTGTGATAGTTTTGACCCCCGGTATTGCTTTAAGTTTGTAATACTTGAAATTAGCCAAAACGTCCTTACCCTTTTCGGCGCCATGTAAACTATATTTGTGGATAAGCCGTCAAACGAAACAAAACAAAAACAAAACCATACTATTTAGGTGTTATTTTTTATTATTAAGTTAATTCAAAGATGATGTTCGTGTCAGACTTAAAATAATTCACTATCACTAATTGTCCGAAGTCGTGGTTTCTTTCCTAGTGAATATTTTATATAATCAAATGAAGATTCATTTATTTGTAAGGTGAATATTTAAATCCAGAAACAAATAATGACAAAGTGCATATTTCACACATTGACGGATTGGTATTTTAATTTGATTGAAATAAATTTACAGCGAACCATATAACAGGTACCCCGAAATGTATTCTTTCTATCAACGTTCAAATCTATTGAAATCTAGATAAATTCGATATGTTCAAATTATTTGCTATGAGAAAACTAAGAAATTATTCCCAACTTAAGTTTGTAGAAAATTAAATACATGTTATCTCATTCTGTTATAGGACAAATGGAACAGTGTTTCACTTTTTACAATTGTTAAGTATTGTTTGTAACCTACCTCGATCTCTATGACTGCAACCGGAAACAAATGCGTAAGAAAATGTACAACAATCTAACGTGCCATGTTCGCGAGTTCGAACCCAACGTTGGCTGAGACCTATTTGTACATGCAAAAAAAATCTTCGAGTTACTAACACCATCTTTTCGCAATACATTGTCAATGACAAAACATTGAATAATGTTAAAATACACCTAAATCACTAAAGATATAACTGTTCTCGTTTTTTAACATACAATTTGGACATTGTATGTCATTACATTTCAAGCTTACAATAGTTAAACTATTTTTACTCATAGCGAAATTATTGTAAACATAAATTGTAAAAGAAACGCCTTTAAACATAGTTCGGCGGTTAGATTTATGGACACATTAAAAAGAATTATTTTATTAGCTTATCAAACGTTTCATCAAATACTGTGACGTTTATAGCCAGATAAGTCTAAATATGCCATTTATCTTATTCATATATCAATTTTTAAACACTTTATCAATTTTTCATTAACTATCCTTTTTATTAATCGAAATGCTTAAGTTTAATATCATCTTTATAAACATTTTACCAAATAAATCTTGTTCAACATTATTATATTCATTTTTATTAAAGATTAAATTGACGATGATTAAAATTAAACTAGTTTTTTATGTTGATTTACAACCGAGGTGGAGGTATCTTCATTTACATTTTTCATTACAGCTTAATAACATGTTTACAGATATCTAAAGAACTGTTTTTAAATGTGAATAATGCTTCATGCACAATTAATAAATTACTAGCCTGAATATAAATCACCGTTTCTTTTCACAGAATAAAGGTGTTTGAAATTAATTTTGATATATTATCAAAATGGTTATCATACAGTTTTTTACATAATTAAAATGTTTTAGATTCATTGTAAACTAATTTTGTTATGGAATGATAAATAATAATTTTAAAGCAATTGTCATACGATATCTTTAATTGTGGAATCGGGTAAGGATGGTAACTTTAAGTGGTGTGATAAAACATTATTAATGGAAGAAATTATTCTAATGCAAGCGTCTCTAATTCGGCGAGTAGTGGAATCAGTTTAGAATTATTTAGGTTAAAGGATATGATATATTGATATTAAAGTGTTTCTCTAAAACGGTTTGTCAATGCGCATGCAGGTAAGTGTTTATATATATATAATGAAAAAATGATACTAAAATAAAAAGATTCTCGTAATAGTAATATCTTCTAAAAAAGTTATCTAGGTAGCATGTTTATTTGCTCAATATATTAGCACATTTAAATGCACATCGTACTTTAATGTAATCATGTTTGAATTATGGAGACATTTAAAATGAAATATTTTTACGGCGTATTAAAATTCCATAACTTCCCAGAAAATGATAATATTATCATTTTTATTTCACGAGAATGTTTTTAATTTTGATGTTTTATTACAGTTTTTTCTGGAATGATACATTTTAGCTATATATTTATTTTTATTTAGTTGAATTATCTTATGCCTTTTGATCATTAATAAAGATAAAGAGCTATCATATCTTGTATATATTAAGATCTTTTTTTAACAAAACTACTAAATGTAATGCATTTTTCCTTTTAAACAACATATGTTAAATGCCCTTGTTTTTCATAAAACTCGAACCGCCTCCGTGGTCGAGGGGTTAGAGTCGATGACTTCTAATCCAGGTACCTCTCTGGCGTGGGTTCGATCCCCGGGAGATGCTTTGGTAATTTGGCGCGGAGGAAGGTTGTCTAGTACTGGTGTAACTCTCCAGGAACGATGGTTAGGAAACTACCCGCCTATATGACTGAAATACTGTTGAAAAAGGCGTAAAATGAAACAAACAAACAAACAAACAAAATCATAAAACTCGATCTTATAACACAATGTTTACATATTAATCAGATTATTTGCCTTGTTGATAACATAAATATAATAACTATTAATATGTTATTTATAAACGAGGCTAATTAGTAAAGTACTACTGGCATTGGCATTTGTTATCGAAAATACTTACTTTCTAGAAATAAACAAGATAAGATCAGAACTAATAATAGATAACCGAAATTCAGTATTTGCTGGTGTAATAACATAATTGGCATATTTTTCCTATGATAAATTCACGCATTTCTATTCTATTCAAGGATAATATTTCATCACAGTACAAAAAGCGTATATAGGTTTAGATATAAGCAAACATCAAATAATATTAAGTCTTTGGATATGTAAATACAATCTGAATGTCTATGAACCTTTGAGATTAATTTGTTACAAATATATATAAACAAAATTATTATACTATTTTTATTAATATAACGGTTACCATGTTGTCATGTGTGTTGTAAATGTTATTTTAAAATGTCCGTCCCGATTAAAGTTAACAAGTCTTTCCAATATTCACACATAATTGCATATTTTACGTTAATCTGTTTTAAACTGTCACTTCAAAAGTACAAAATGTAAAAAAATAATTATATGGGTGTGGGAAACCTGTACGTTGAATTGATGATAGACACAGGTTAAATAAATGCTTTATTGTTTTAATTGTTTAAGCAAAACAGAAAACATAAAACAGTGGCACCTGGCGTTATAAATATTATAGCAAATCGACTGTTTTCCCCTCTTTTGCCCATGTTATAACGGGACCAAAACAATGTGTTTACATAGTCACTAGCTCTTGTTATAGCCCGGTTTTACCTATGCGCAATACATATAGGGCCAAGTAAACAAACAAAAAATAATGACGATTTTGGCCTGTTTGCCAAAGTGTTATATTGATATTATTGATTCGGGGCCTCAATCGCATAACGGCGAGCAGCATTCAATAAACTATGCCGGAAATACGGAGTATAGACATCGACGCTAATCTTGGTTGTCGCCCTTTCTAAGAAACGAACAGTTGTCAATGTAAACAAATAAAATTTATTCAGTTTAACCCTCAAATTAACGTACAAAACAAAATAACACAAAATGAATATGAGAAAATGTTGTTTTATTAATGTTTATATTAATAAATATATTTTTTATTTCTTTGAGAGAATAATGTTTAGTGCCTGATATTCTTTTATAAACTTGTGAGTTTGAAAAAAAAAAACACAAACGATTCTGAAACTGATGTCACTGATATTTTTCTACCGTCAATTTGAAATCATTCTAAGAATTTCTGAGGGTCATTATTTGTCTTGGGCAGAGTAATTTAATGTTTTTCTTGAGTTGATAAATCTCCAATGATAAGCTTTGTTAAATCAATTAAAATTCGAATTTTCGAACGGCTCTGAGCATTTGAAATTCCCAAGTAGTTGGCCCCGGAAAAATAAAACGCATACGTAAATATGTAGACTTGGATAAATACCGTCCAAGCACAAGGATTTAATGTATGTGTTTTGTATTAAATATACATCATGAATCTTTTTCAAAATTTTATGCTATAATAGCGTCAACGTACGTTTATTTCGTGTTATAAAGTTTGCAGAGTCCCTCGGAACTGTTTGAGTCCTCACCTTAACGGGCTCGGGCACCAACCGTTCCTCGGGACTCTGCAGACGTTATAACACGAAAAAACGTGCTTTAACCCTATATTGGCATCCGTAGCAAATATTTTTTAGTGTTCTTCACAATTTTCCATTATATTTTAATGTTGAAGGAGTCTAATCCTGTATTTCATAGGATGACTGTATTTTCAATTCAGAATTCTTTAAAATAATGAAATTTTGAATTAATATTTGTCAGTGCATTGACATTAATCAAACTAAAACAACAAATATTTACAAGTTTGTCATTCTCACATCTGGAAGCAAATATTTTCCTGAAAAAAAATGTGTATAATTCCGACATTAAATTAAAATAAATTATTAACTTACCTGCCTGTAAACGGACCAAAATTAACTTCCTAACAAAGTGATATATTTGGTAAGATATATATTCGATGTTGTAAATATACACAGCGGTATATACTAATACACTAAAAGTGTTGTAATATTCCCTAGGTCTGATCACGGATTTATATATCCGTGGTCTGATATTAAAAAAATATGCTTCCATTCAGCTTAAGCCGCTAAATCATATTTCCAAATTTTACCATTCACGTTGAAAATTGAATACTGCCTAAGTCGTTGATAAGGGGCTTGGACGGTAAACTGCGCCTTTCCATTACCAATCATGAACAGCTCAATCAAATCTAGCTTGCAACATTTACAATATCTTCATTTTATGTGTTCTTTAGGGATTCTTTATTATCCCCCCGCCGGGAGATAATAATTGAGTTATTGCCCTTTATTATTTTTCATACTTATTTTTTAACTGAGTGGAGCATAACTCAAAAGTGTTTGAGATGTCAACATGAAATGTCATAGGTGGATAGATCTTATTGAGGAGGAATGCTGTGCACAAGAATGATAACTCTTCCCTATACCATTTTTGAGTTATTGCCCTTCGTTTGTTTTTCATACTATTTTGTCCGGAGCTTATCTCAAAAAGAATTTGAGGTATCAACTTGAAACTTCATAGGTGGATGGATCTCATTGAGGAGGGGTGCAGTGCACAAGAATGAGCACTCTACATTGCATACTTTTTTTGGTTATTGAACATTGTTATTTTTCAAATTTAATTTTTGTTCAGAGCATAACTCAAAAGGCCTGTGGGATATCAACATTAAACTTCATAGGTGCATAGATCTCACTCAGGAGGTGTGCAGTGCACAAGAATCATAACTCTACCTTTCATAATTTTTGAGTTATTGCCTTTTGTTATTTTTCATACTTTTTTTCACCTGAGTGGAGCATAACTCAAAAGTGTTTGAGATGTCAACATGAAATGTCATAGGTGGATATATCTAATTGAGGAGGAATGATGTGCGCAAGAATGATAACTCTTATCTATATTATTTTTGAGTTATTGTCCTTTGTTCTTGTCATACTATTTTGTCTGCGGCTTATCTCAAAAAGAATTTGAGGTATCAGCTTCAAACTTCATAGGTGGATAGATTTTACTGATGAGGGGTGCAGCACACAAGCATGATAAGCTACCCTGCATTATTTTTCAGTTATTGTCCTTTGCTTTTTTCAGCCATCAGTATTCACAAAGGTTTCAAATATGTAATCACTTCAGCCATCAGTTCATTACCAAAGGACCTCTTAAAAATGAATTATTCTGCTCTACTACATATACATTTTCCAATGAGCAAACACATTCGGCGGGGGATGGCCATGTTGACATGGCTCTTGTTTATATCTATTTTAGACGTAAAATCAAAGGAGAAACTGTATAATTTTGTCTCAGTAAAGACATAATCGACAAGAATTCCATAATTTTCATTTCATAATTGTCATTGCTGATGTATTGGCTAGACAGTGTGAACATGGTTAATAATTTTGATTAATGTTCTTTCAGAACACACAATCTGTAGTCAGCGACTTTTAAGTGATAAATATGTCTACTACAGAGAAACTTATTTTTTCTGTTTAAGTATTTTGTAGATAATTTCTGTAAATCTTAATTTATTTATCAATATATCGTAAAATTGTGAAGGAGAAAAATATTGTTTTTCTATTAGTTAGGTAAATTATTATATTAATACATTCTAATAGTAATTATCACGAAACGGATTGAAAAATTAACTCAAATTAAAAACAAATCATCAAAAGAGCAAAATCAATTTTAGCTAGTATATAATTTGGTTGCATACAGAGTATATCAAGGACATCAATATTGCATTTAATAACTTGTGAATATAAACAGGATATTAAGTATTTATGGAAATCTTTCAAAGTATAGGCATTTCTGTTTGTAAGGAGAATTCTGATAATTATTATCAATATTAAAGTTAGAATTAAAGGTACATTCTGCCTCAAAAATGCATATTCTTTTGATTCTTAAGTAATGTCAAACATCTGTTACATAATGTTTTAAAAAAAACATTAAGAGGTAAATGTTAGATGTTTAGCAACTGTGAGGACGAATCGCTGAACGTGAAGTTATTTGTGGTAAATGTAGCAAAATGTAAACTATTATTTTAAAACAAAACACAAAAAAAGCTTATTCACAATGATTATTCCAATTGCCAAATACTAAAAAACATTATGAATTATAAAAATATTTGAAATTAGCTTATACTATAAGGTCATTTTAGAATTGAAATGGGAAGTATGCCGTAATGAAAATGCCATGTTTGACATACCAACCTGTGAGGAAGGCATTTTATCTCACCTCACGGGAAATAAGACATTTATATTTTTGATAGATACCAGAATAGAATCAGACAAGCAAGTAATTGGCATTCTATTGAGTATTGTTTTTGCTGATTTGTTTTCTCTTAAGAGTTTATATTTCCATTTATTAGATTGATTTGATGAAATCAGTGCAAAGGATAAATATTTTGATTTAGGAAAAAGGCACTTCGTAATTCAATGAAAGGCGGGGAATGTTGGTTTGTATATCAATCAAGTTAAGACTCGTAAGTAATGATTTTATCAACAATATCTGCTGTAACAATATATAGTGTCTTATAAAATAGTATATAGCTGATATTCAACAATTCTTGAAAAGGAGCTCCACTAAAACTTGCAAAAAAGGGATCCATTGAAAGCATTAAGAACTGAAAATTACAGACTGTTGGAATTAGTCTGTACATGAGGGATAGTGAAAAAGTGCAACATCATTCACGCCCACTAACACCGGCTTGAACAGTATTCAATTACAATACTAAATGAGCTGGAATAAATGATCTTTTAAAGTACATTAAACGTTTATAAATATTAACTAAATAAACAAAAATCAATAAGGGCACATAATAATAAGATGTAAAAAACTGGATTTATTATGCAGTTTTAGCCAAATTGTGTTAAAAGCGTCCAAACGTTTTCCATTTTTAAGTCAACTTACACAATAAATTTTGAAACAATTGAGAGAACAAATGAGATATTGAGTGACTGGTACAGACCTACATTATGAACATAAGTAAACTTTGAAGAACTCTTTTTCAGCCCAGTCATGTGAAAAAAAAATCTCACTCGAGTCGGCTTTTTAAAGAAAATAATTTTTAACGTGATAACTGCTATTTCATGTTCTTTTTGTTCAACCTAAAGCCGGAACGTTTCATTAAAACTTGTTGTTTAAAATGTCAAGAGTACTCTAAAAATTCCAATTGATTTGAACATGTATTCATAAACAAAATGTTGCAAATTATAATGACATTTAAAAGGACTACACTGTACTTTTTGACCTAATGGAATTATAAAATATTTATTCTTGACAAGTAAATAAATTATTAATAAATGTTAAATATAGAGAACATTCATGAAATCAAAGTGAAAAAAAACAACATATTTTCAATGTTTGTTTTACTTATTTATACTCCATTAAGATTACTAGATATTTTGATTTTCTACTAAAACACTGTTTTTTTCTCACAAATTCGGAATATATATCCACGTATTTATGTACAATGTGATAACAGCTTTAAGCATATAAATATATTTCCTATAAATTATCATCACATTGCTTTATATCATTATTGATCTGCAAAATCCTTTAGGTTATATATTGATGATACTAAGTCAAATCATTGTTAAACAAACTTTGGTTTTAAAAAGACATATTTCAACGATTTCCTTTCATAATTTTTTTTTAAAATAAATTGATTATTAAAACAACGAATAAGTAAATGTTTGATAGTATTATAGTTTATAGCAACATTGCATGTATATACTTATTCAATTGTCTCATTTTCATTTATTAGCGTACATACAAAATAATTGTGTGGGCAACTTTTAATGAGTTATGTAATATAGGAAATGTATTTCTATAGATAGTACGGTTTTTCAAGTTTTCTAAATGCATGGTTAGTTAAACAAAGCGTTCAAGCTTAGCCCTGAAACTGTTTGAACTCAAATAAAAAGCATTTGTTATCTGTATAAAGCCTGACCATCTTGCACATATATGCAGTCTGACCAGGAACGATATTGTTGGCTACTTTTTTGTACGTTTTAATATTGATATATGTTAAATATTGAATCGACGGTGATACTAGTATTTCTTTAACTGAGATCTTTCTGCTTTGGCTTACCTATGATTGTTTCCTTTGACTTCCCTAGTTATAATGGTTATTTTAAATGAAGTGATCCAACAGATACCCAATATGTTATAACACATGTTATTAATTCCAATTGTTCTCTTGCCTTATTTTCGCACAAATAATATTACGTTTGATAACCGTAATGATACCATTTAGTATCATTAATGGGAGACAGCATGTTATTGGCATTAAAGAACTTTTTTAGGCGTGGTTCTTGTTTTTGTTTTAAATGTCATTTGTGTATTGGCGACAGAAATGATGTGCAAAGGGGACGATTAAATTTTTTACAATTCTCTGTCTCTTTCATCATTATAATAATCATTTGAATGGAGCTTACCAACCATGTTCAGCCAGACTTTCCAAAAACGTATTTGATAATTATTGCAGTAACTTATAAACAGACTATGACACAAGAAATACAATTTGATGTTGACCTGGGAGACAAACATCACAACATTATACTGATGGGAACCCAGTTCAAGCAGATTATGACAGAGTAATACAGTCTGATTTGGACTTCTCTGACAAACTATACAGCTAAATGTTCATGGGAAATCATTCTTATAGTCTTCATCAGACCCAGAAAACACTGTTATTAGTATATTTTGCTTATTTCTCTTCTTTTTTTCAACTTTCTTTTTTCCGGATGATTTGAGTTTATATTTCATTTGGAACATAAGGTTTCATACCTTCCTAAACATGCCAGTAAATTCTTCTTAACTGAATATGGTTGAGTGCATTTTATATGAAAGCGGATATGAAACTTGTTTTGGAACTGCTTATTAAGACAAAAGTATATCTTTAAAAATAAGGTATCATAACAAATGATTCATCATACGTGTATACAGAACATATATTGTTCATACTATCATGGAACATACAAGTTTCGTTTGCAATCTTAAATTATGAATTATATTACGCATATAAAAACAATTGACACGGAAAACTCACCATGTTTTTCAGTTCAAATGTCAAAATATATCTAATTTGTTGTCTTAGTACATTATTTGAATGTTTTCATCATGAGCGTAACATATATTAAAATGCTCACGTCGTTATTGGAACAGCTAAATAATATTACCAACCTATTTATTTCAGACTTTATTGAACTATTTATTGAGTACTAAACAAAATATTTGTAAAAAATCAACGAGTTACGATTTCTTTTTGATGAACTCTCTATATCATTATTCGGATAAAAAACGTCTTAACATGAATAAAAGTACATTTATAAGTCCATGAAAATTTGTTTCAATGATAAAAAAGTGTTGATGAAAAATGCATTAAGACCACATTATTCTATTTGTTATTTTATAAATGTACTCTTAATGTAAACTGACAGAGCTTTTTACATCTTAATCCATTTATCTAAATAGCATGGCGTCTGTGATCGAACTGTATCGATACGAGTATTATATTGGTTCCTTGCTATCAGACTAATCATTGGTTCCCTGTCGAGTGTATCCATTTTGTAATTCTTAGATTAATTGTGGTCAAGATGATATCAATAGTTGTGAGTATTGAAAATAACAATTGTAAAAGTAATATTTCTGCCTTTGATAGTTTTAACCAAGTCAATTCACTTTCGAGAACTTTTGCCTCAGTTATATCCAAAATCCTGATCGATTACTAAAATGAAGTAAAGTTGTATTCTAAGATTTAACTAACTCACTTGTACAAACTTATTTTAGCCATACTTAAAGTGCTCGGCGGCGCAGTATTACCAGTAATGTGTACGTGTCACCGTTAAACACAAAGAAACAAACACAACATATGCAGTGTATTGCTCTGCATTCCTTTGACAACCTTTCACCTTGCTTACACAGAAACTCCTTTTTTACAACCATTATAACCATTTTTATCTGTGAAAAATTTCTTAAAATTGGAAAGTATAACATATTTAAAAAAGAAAACAAAGACATGAATAACTGCTACATGTTTGCATTAACTAATTTAATTTATCATAGTAGATATTTTGGACTGCTTATGGCATATATGTTGTTTTGGTGCAAAAATATTCGTTTTAATTATTCAGATAAACCCCAATTCGATTTTATTATATTGTAATGTTCACAAATTACGTCTTACAATAGAAAATTGTCAATTGGAAAACAATTGCCTTTAAATGTGTAGTATTCTTCTCCATCAAATCGGTATAACTGTAAATAATATTAACTCTGTAGAAACTCATAAAGACACATTTGAACAATATCATATTTCTTCTTAGCAGAAGATAATGATAAGAAAATCGCATGGTTAGAAATTCCATGTATCAATTTAGTGGCAATTTTCTATCATTTGTAGGAGATTTTTTTTGTACCAGAAAATTGGACAACGATAGTAACAATAATATTAGTCATGATATTGGCACCTGACACAAACACTATGTGATAATTTCCGGACTTGTCGGGACTAAAAGAGTACTCTATTTACGTTTCCATTGTGTGTAATGTACAGATTAAATTATTTTGAAATTATATTTATACATAGTATAGTGTTAATAATTTCTAAAATCAGTGTTTGTCTGGAAAACTAACAATTCTACGGGTTTTTTTATAACAATATTTGAAGCAACAAAGTTATGCCAAGAGAAAAAGTGAAAATAAAGAGGTCATTCTATATTATTGAGAACATTACTGATTCTATTGGACTCGTACACAGCTTCAAAACAAAGTCAGACTCGTTAAGCGCCTAGTCCAATATAGGTTTAATAGCTGGTACTGTCAAATGCACTCAAAAATGTATAATATCCTTATAATACGTAAAGTGTAAGGAGGGTAAACTTAACAAAAATTGAGACCACCTTAAACAACAAGGTTATTACACTTTTCTCTAAAAATATATGCTTTGAGAATTAGTTATAAATTTGTATTTTAACGATGGATAAAATATTGAATAAAAAAGTCATTCATGCTTTTGTCCTAACACATATCAGCACTGACTGCATGTATTTGTATCAATTATCAGTAGCTTCATTAATTACCATGCTCTATACACTATGGTGAACATAGAATATAGTGTCATTAAAAAAACTGACGTTTTAATGAAAGACACTTATTGACCTAATAGGATGTAGCTCTCATCACAGTTGTTATCATTATTCAAAAACAATTTAGTGAGATCATAGATTCAAAATTCTAGATAAAGTTTAACTCAAAGATGAGCATAGCATGTATTTAAAAATAACGTTTGTTAAAGTTTATGCTTAGAGGAAAACTATGTAATGCAATAAGTAGTGTAAAAATCTGGAAACAAAGTGATCCCTCGGAAGCACTAATCACAACAAAATTACATAAGAATTGCAGACTCGGTTTGATTGAGTCTGTACATAAGGAATAATGAATAAGTGCAACATCCCTAATTAGACTAATAAAGCCGACATATTAAGTCATTCTTTTTTTCCTTTTTTTACTCATGATACACACTTTACTTAATCTACTTTTCTTGTCATCTTTAGGAAATTTGCGAATAATTCATAATGACATGCCATTAACGCATAATCAAGTTTAAAATAAAGACAGTGTTAAACACTTAATAGGACTAGCTGCCAATACAAGATTATCTTTTTTTGTTCTTTTAGTTTTGTTAGTACACATATCCCGAAATGATAATTTTTATACAGTCTTGTGTTCATTAAAATTATGATCAGCAGGTAAAAAAAGTTAAATGGAGGAAATAAACGGTATTCAAATGATCAAATGCCTCTCTCAAGACAAATTTGATAAGATGTTTTGATGTTCAGCTGTCATCTTATATCATTTATCTTTATGTTTTTCGCACAAAGATCAAAATCAACGAGAAAATAGATTAAAGAACGGTCTCAATAGATTCTGGCCAGTAAAATTATGAAAACGTTTGGTCATTCATGTATTTTAGCATGTTTCATAATTTGAAAAATGTCAAGACCACACACGTAGCGTAAAAGTGCTTGTCTTAATGTTACAATGACGTATTCAAATGCTTTGTGGTGATTGTACTTTATGTTTTGATGCCATACAGTTTTTTTAAGAAAAAATAACTAATATGCACTTTTATTGTAAAATGATTATTTTTTTATGTAAAAGTACATCTTAATTACTTATGTTGTAAAATATTTCTGACAATAATCTGTGCTGATGATATCGAAATGTTCTATTTCCCTTTTACGTACATACGTACTATTATTATATCAATTACCTTAATGTATAAATCTTTTTTTTAACAAAATGTTTCTGATAGGTAACAATTTCAGTAAAACCTTTTCAACTGTTGCCTGAGTCATTATTAATACTCTAGTTTCAGACAGGAAACTTATAATTTTAGTCATGTTCTACTTTCTCACGACAAGAAGACATTGTAGCAGACAAAAAATGCCATGCTACCTATCGGTAAATTGCTAACTTTATTTGAGAGTTTTTTGTATTTTTATGGTCTTTATGGTCTTTCGGGATGATTGATTGTTGAAGACTGGACGAAAAGATTTCAGTCAAACTAAGTGTGTCCTAAAGATTTATATTGTTTTTTTCATTGTTTACGAGAGATCACCCCTTTTCCAAATTTTTGTATATTTCAAATAAACTCTGACAAAACGTTTAATAAAACTTAAGACATTTTCTTAAGAAACATGCTACTAGTCCATGAACAGACCCAATCAATCTGAGCCTGCAGCATTTACAATTTTGTTGTTTTTGAGTTTCCTTATGAATTCCAATTTTCAATATTTCATTGTTCTAGTTGATTACAATTCAGTTCATGTTATCCAATAACTTATACCAAAATGTTTTGCAATGTCACTTATTTTGACAACATGTTTAAGGGCTTTTATAAACGCTCTGAACATCGTGATCATTACATGATAATTTTTGGGTTCCTTACCAGTGGTCCAGTTAGATTCGGTGTTGACGGAGACTTCTTTTGTTGAACATCCCTTTCCTCTTTGTTGATCTAGATAGTGTTGACAAGTTTCTTATTTTCTCACTAAGAATTTTCTATATATTGTTTGCATATCGACTTCTATTGCTAAATACGTTCACAATTCGTGGTCACTGTTTTAAGGTATTCTGTAAACGAAAATAACATGAACATTAATTTGTATTTGGGATATTGACTGTATAGATAATAAATAAAAATATAACCAGGTTAAACTTTAAAATATTGTGGATGATGCTAGAATAAATAATATAAAACTCATATTGTTAGCAATTAATCTTTCTCAACGGAGTAAATTTTTCATTTGCCCTTAAAACCTGATAAAAAACTACCATTCCTATTATATATTTTGCTTTTGCAAACATTTTCGTTTTGTATCTTACAATCAGTTTCTTCGTTATTGTTTTTAACCTCCGTTTTTCTTTCATAATTCCTATCTACTTAGTTTCGCTGTATGTATTTTTCTTTTAGTGCCCACGTATTTTTTTAATTTGAAACCATACGCTGCTTTTCATTAAAGATACACTATGCTCAAAGTTTTATTGGAAAATATTAATAATTGCTATACAGTCTCTTTGTAAATATAAAATAAACATGGTTTGACTTCACACAAAGACATGTTTAAAATTTTAACCACAAAGGGTGGTCACGATATGAATACATGGTATAGTGTCATTAAAAAACTGGGAGGGACCAACTTTACTTGATCTGTAATAGGGAACACAGCTTGTCATACATAGTTTTTTTTTCTTTTTTTTCAAATTAGACATATTCAATAAGAATTTCATAGATTTTAATAAATTTTTGTGTTTTAAATATCTTACTAAAAATGAGCATAGTATATCAATTATTTAAATGACAAACAGTATCACCTTGACGGTTTTATGATATCCGCCGTGTGAATACGATCTGTTTCTTAATTCAAAACCTCACGGTTAAATATTATAATGTAGAAAACTATTTAAGCCGGTGCTTGTGTGCATTAACGGTTCTTTGTACTTTCAAGTACCGTCCAAAACACGCTCAATTAAACCGAGCCTGTAACACTTTCAATTTTACCGTGTAGATGTTCATCAGGATTCATTTTCTCTCTATTTTAATAATAATTTTTATTAAGATCAAATAGTCAGCAAAATGACACTAAGTTAGTGTTGCTCATAATCTTTTTAATAGTTATAAGTTACATTGTGTCGCCATTTGGACATTGAGAATATGCAAAAATGAATGTGTAAATAACGCATTTTTTCAACTTAAACAATAAAAATATAATTGATGATTTAATGAATAAATACAATTTCCTTTATTCGTCTTTAAATTAGATTAATGAAAGAAAATTCCTCTTTATACAAAATTGACAAAACATCCCAGTGGTAACATTAATCATAAACAAGCTAATATTTAATTCCTCCAAGTAGTGTATGTCAGAAAAAGGAGAGAAATTTCTTGTGTAAAATATTGTTACTTAAAAAGTAGTTACTTACAATTCTCTTTGAACATTGATCTTAATCAAACCGAGCCTGCAATTTTCAAGTTTGTTGTATTGGGCGTTCTTTAGGGAGATTTTTATTTCTCTTTTTTATTGCACATTCCAGCAAGGAGTTGCATAAACTGTACTTGCATAGCGTTCTGTTATTAGACAACCTATATCAATAATAAAAATTGAGTAACAATAAAATAATAACATTTTCGTAAATATTTCATCTGGCTCTTGTTTAAAAAGGATAAAAATGTCGGTATAAAATAATAAGGTTTGACGTAACATAAAACTAAAGTATCTAATGCTGGTAAAAAATCTCAAAAAAGTTTGATTCATTGGAAACATTAAAAACAACAAATATCATGAAAATTCTGTTTGATTAAGTCTATTTCTATGTTAAAAATCTGGACATCTGGACATAAAGTCGTTGACTTATAACCGCTCGCTTCACACCGCTGCAGGTTACAGCCGCGCAAGCGTTGTCTGTTGAGAAAGGAACTTTACGAAACGCTAAAGGTTCTACTCAGACGCCCGTTTGGACCTGACATATGTACAGAGGGGCATCTGAGGAATTGATCCGCCAGTAAAGCATGAAAGTCGGTATTTGGCCTGTACTGTGTTCGTGTGACGTAAAACACCAAACCTGAAATACCTGGTCCTTTGAATTTCGAAATATCGTGAGTCAATTGTACTTTTCCTTCGTATTTTCTGTGACAGATGTTTCATATTAAGGCACTGCTTACGATAATGATATTGCGACTGACATTTCAGGGAACATATCAAAACTCACCAATATTAGCAACTGTCAGACTTGTTAAATAGATAAGCACATGCTAAGGTTACATGCACTTCTTTGTCTATTTCTCATATTTTTTTCTATTCGATTACTGTTTTCAAAACTCTTTTGAAGGCATACTTTGAAATGTAGAGTACTTTGAAATGTCGGGTCATTAAAATAATACATCATTTGATAAGCGATGTAAGTGACTTAAACGGATTAACAGAAAATGGCCGAAATCTAGACATTAAAATGTGCCTTATTAAAAAGAAAATAATACCATAAGAATCATAAAAATTAAATATTTTCTATAAGTGAAACAAATCGACGTTTCTTTTGACATGATGGGACTGGAAATAATTTTTTCAGATTTTATGTTTTCAAGATTTTGGACCCCAGTGGAGCTCCTTTAATTGGAAATAAATATAAATATATATTATGGAATTCCATAAAATGTATAAAATAGATATCGTACTCGATCTTTTACTCATAGCCCGGATTAAGTGTTTGATTTTTTTCGTTACCTTGTAATTAAGGAAAACATTAAAACAAGAGGCAATTTCCGAATTAAAAAAAAAACTGTTAGTCTAGCATTCAATATTTTGAAACTTTCCTATTTCGAAACATTTGATAGTAAATAATGAGTATTTCACTTTGAATGGATTTTATTCTTATGTTTTTCATAAGGAAAATCTTAGTAGATATTACCAACCATAATATTTTGTATGTAACAAACCATCATTAGCAGCATAAACATATATACAAAAGTGATTTTTAATATAAATGTATAAAATAGAAAAACCTGGGTGTCTTAATTTTTTTCTTTTTCAATTTTTACAAATTGGGGTCATATATAAATTTATATTTAGTATAAAATTACGTAAATTTATTTTTCGGACCGACATTTAAAAACTTATTTATAAAAAAAATTGTAAGCAAATGATATGGACTTCTTTTTCCGTTTTTTTTTTTTGAAAAAATAATATGAAAAGATATTTGTACTTTACTAAACACAAGAGGTATAATTAGGAAACACGACTTTATAAAAGAACATGTATGTGTTTCATTGAGTCATGATTTGCGTTTCTTTATTTTGTATAATATCTATTAAAAATCAAAAATGAAAATATATACGTAAAATTGATTCCGGTAATTATGATAAACATCAACACATTCTTTTACCTTACGTTTAATATCTTCTTTCAATAGGTTCACGTAGTGCAATTTCTCTAAGAAAACATTATCACAAAGAAAACCTTAGTACACTTTTGCACCTATGCACCGACCGGACTTAAGATCAGTTTTATTGTTGTTTGTTTTACATACGAAACAAACGAAAAACATTCGAGAATCAAAGGAATCGTGTGTATTTATCTAAAACTCTAATTCATCTTAACTTTACCAAGATAACCTTTCCCATTTATAATCGGTGCAGTCTTTCTTTCTTTATATATAAAAAGAGACTGCAACAATCCTTAAGCTTTTATTGAATATTAGGCAGTTTGTCTGGTTATCTTGTTAAGTCAGAGAAGAATGTTTTTTTTTTTTGCAATTTATTTATTTTTAACTTGTCGTCCACATTTTTACTTGACTGTAGTAAAGTTTGCTTGCCGTTATACCATCGTTTTTACAGTATTTATAACTTTCATACAGTAAGCAATCTTAGTACTGTAAATAACTTTCAAATGTATAAATGCATGCTTTAAAAATTCATCAATAGATCACCAAAGTGTGATGCTCAAATAAAACGAAATGATATACAATCGGTCCACGACTGTATGAAAGACAATCAATTAATCTAGATATTTTAGGCAAAATTTCACAATACATACTATCCTTAAAAGATAGTATGAGCTAATCATTTGTTATTTTCATTACAGATTCATAAGTACTTGCACTAATTGAGAGGTAAACCTTTGCTGTCGAAGTATTCAGTCCAAGAGGTGAGTACACATAATTTTATAGAAAAGAAGGGGCTGTGAATGTTCGAGGTCAGTTCCTTTTAATAAATAACGAAATAAAAATGAATAATTATGTGATTGTGTGTAACGCAATCTAAGGAGCGATTTGTAATATATATACTACAAATCGCTCCTTAGATGTGCGTCACCTTTTCACTTCCGGTCTGAATAATAACCATGGCAACGCCCAATTTCTTCAGAAAGACAAAAAACCACATCGGCCTCTTATATCTGTACTTCCTAATGTTTTCCGTAAATTCTCTTTTTATTTTGGGGAAGATTAATAAGATTTAATATCTTTTTTTAAATCCATTTTCAAAGTGTACATATTTGAATATATGCATATAATTTGTCCAGGAAGAAAATATTTATAAACTAATGATCTGAAGAAGAATAAAATAGATCGACAGAATAAAAATATTTTTTCTTGTTTTGTGAACGCCTGGACTGCGTTTTGTAGAAGGTCCTGAGTTCATCCTAAATGTTAGGTTATTAAACACATTTTAGGACTGAGTTAAAAATGTAGTTATTGTAGAATATAGAATAATAGAATAATAAATACAAAATTGTGTTTTGGACTGATTAAAGACTGATTTCAGACTTCGGATTTTCTATGAAACGCAGCACAGGTTCATCAAATACATTGGCCTTATGAATTGCTTTATACACAATTGATGCTTTCAAATGATAATTAAACTACTCATGTACTGGATATCTTACAAATGTATCTTTGGAAAAAAATAGAATCAACATAGTCCCTGTCATTTGCTATCAAAGGTTAAATGTAATTCGTTTTGATTCAAGGTAAATAAATCAAGTATGCTATCTGCTAACCCGAGTCATAACAACATAAGAACTATCTTTGGACAGTAATGTTTATATTCAAATCGGACGTAAACTCAGTTTCTATGAATTCAAAAAAAATTAAATAAAAATAACAACAACAAAAAACAACAATAACAAAAAAAAAACAACAAATAACAAAAAAAAGAACAAAAAACAACAAAACTTTAAAGTGAACCAAAACTTATAAACTGATACATATGTATATAATTTTACAATAATGTAACAAAAGGTAAATCGAGTACGTTGTTATATATTTTTTTTCACTCAAATGTCTTTGCGTGAAACGGACATTTCGTTTTTAATCTTTAAACAATATCTGTCAATCTGACATGAACAATGTTTTGTGGTACTATTAGGTTATTGAAATTTCTGATAAGATATGCACCAAGGAAACAAAACGGCACATTAAAAAATATGTATCGCGTGTTTCGAGGAATAAATGGTTAATTTCGTTTACATGTATTTCTTTTCAGGCAGCCATTAAAGTGTAAATACACGAGTTATAAAGCGTTTTCTGTTGTTATTTATTTACGTAAAACTATTTTATTGTTAAATTTGATAAAACAATTAAATGAGCGACTGACGTTGATGACAGAAAAGAACGTGTAAGAACATTATAAAAAAAAACTATCATCAAGATAGTTCTTGTATAAAATAAGTAACAAAATGTTTGTAAATGTGTTAGTTACAAAAGGTTTATTGCTTTATAATGGAAGGTCTGTAATATAATGAATTCTAATACGTAGTTAGTATTTAGTATGAATCATAAAACAAAATATATTTTAAGTCTTAGCTCTTTACTGATTAGATAATATATGTCAACCTTATAAACTGGCAAACGATTTTATCTTCATTATTTATTCAAGACTACGGACAATAACTAGATTTCTTCATTACTAAACAACAAGAAAATGGCAGTAAATAAACACACCGTAACAAGTAAAACTCATGCCTGTCAAAGAGATACTTAAAAGCTTTCAGTAAATAACAACAAATATTCATTATCTTAAAGATATACAAATGTAGTAAAGTCTGGAAGCCCCATTTAAATACTAGACAACTTCAACTTGGTGTGCTGTCAGCATTTATTCAAGAACCAGGCTGTACAATTTGGTTCCTTTTTTCAAAAATAAAATAAAGTGTTATCAATTAAAGGCACATTATGGCTCAGAAATTCATATTTATTTTAAATGTTTATAATTTTCAAACACATGCTTAATAATGGATTTAGAGCATGTAAGATGTTTTATAAGTTAATAAAGTAGCGCTGAACATGAGGTCACGTGTCATAAAGGTAGCAAAATGTAAACAAAGTGATATTATGCCTCCCATACAAAATACTAATTCACTATAATTCACTATAATCATACAAATTGCCACGGAGCAAAGAAGGCAAAAGATAGTTCATCTATGTGACAAGTCTTTTATTGATACTGTAACAAGATACCAAAAAAAAATGAGAAATAAAAATGCATTTCTAAGGCAAAATGGGCCATTAACAAAATAAATGAATAAATAAATTTTTATTTTTATTTATTAAACATTAAAATTCAGAAACATTATATGGTTCAAAAGCTTACGTTGTAGGTAAAAGTTTATTTTATTTTCGTTTCGTTTTCATTTATGTTTTTATTTTTAGGCACAAACTGGGTTATCCCTGTTTATTGTTTGTTCATTACATGTTTCAAAACAAATACGTTTTATTTTGTTAAAGAATATATGCAAGGGATCCTATTTGATATTTGTTTAAGCAGTACTGCTTAGGGAATATTTATACATGGATAACATTTCCGACTACTTGTTTACAACTATGTTTATTTTGGTGAAAAAGGTGAGAAAACAGCATCCATTTACTAATAGCAAATCTAAGCAAGAATGTTTATATGAAAAAATGTGATGTCACATTGTTTTGCACCAGAGAATATTAGAAACAAAATATTATACTCATATATGCCTGAATATGAAAACAACTAATTTTTGAAAACATATTGACCTACTTAGATACATCAGGCTTTAATCTAGATGTACCTTTACAAGCACTTTGACTTCAGCCTAACAAACAATCTGACCTAATTAGCTTTTTAATGAACCTTTAATAAGAACCTGGATGTACCCTAACTAGCAATCTAAGTGTACCTTTATTAGCATGATAAATTTTATCTTACTAGCGATATGGATATAAATTTACCATAGCTAGGTGCCAAAGATTTCCGAATACAGTACATTCAGATGGCTAGTAAAGATGTATCCATTTTGATGGTTAGTCATCAGAACTTCTAGTAAGGATGTGTTTGGGTGAATCCATATTATGGTACGTTCTGGTTGCTACTAAGGTTACATAGATATTGCTAGTCAGGGTACATCTATAGCGCTTTTTAGGGGAAATCGAGATCGAAGTCAGGGTATCGGTATATTTGGTGAGGATATAACCATAATGCTAGCATCTTGATTGCTGGAAAAGTGCATTTAGATTGAAGGTTACAGAGCAGATTTCTGGTTAAGGTGAATTTATATAACTGCTTATGGTTTAGCCATATTACTAGAAAGCAATTTGGTTGTCACCAAACAGGCAATCCTGATGCATCGTAACTAGTATTATTAGTAATCTTAATGCACTCTGACCAGCAATCTGGATGCACCCTAAACAGCGATCAGGATTCACCCTATTTACCCCTACCAGCAATTTGGGTGCTTACCTACTCAAAATCTGGATTCATCCAGCTATTATAATAAATAGGTAAATATTGTTTTGCATACTAAATTAGATATAGAATTTCAAATTTTCTTGATACAACGTCATATTCGTAAGCGTATGTTCCCCTTTCAAAATTCCATTTTGTTTGGTTCTGCCTATTGTTTTCTCATTACGTGCACACGCTTTCTATTTCTTGGGAACTATACGACGCTTTATATGGAATGACACGTGTCACATTGAAGGTTCCATGATAAACGCCGTAAAATATCATCTGCGGATGTTCCTTACTTAAAAATTTTACCAATTTTCATGTTAAAATGTTGAAAGTTACTTAAGCCGGTGCTAGGGGTCGTAGACGGTAGATAGCACTTGACAATACCGTCCATGACCCGGTAGTTTACAATTAACAGTACCGTCCATGACCAGGCTAAATCAAACCGAGCCTGAACATTTTCAATTTTGCAGTTTAGGACTCTTAAGGCATTCTTATTTTCTCTGTTCTATATTTATTACGATTTTGCTTCATGTAGGGCCTATTGCAACTCAAATGTAACATAAAACTCGATTATGTTAACAGAAAATTAACCTTATGTGAATCATCACTTCCAGACTAAGTTGGATGGCTAGAAAAATTATATTCATTTACCGACAACTTTCAGTAACGGAGTCCGCAATTTTAAGCATAAATACCTACGCATGTTCATAAGGAAACACAGTAAAATCTTATTACTGGGCAACAATTTGATTTGTTCTCAGAAGAAATTACATAGACAATTTATATTTATTAAGTTTATATAATTTACCGCATAACTTGATACATAAATTCCGTCTGGCTGAGGATAGAGTAAGTATGTTTCCTTCCAAAAATATACCAGATGATTGAAATGATAAGATTTTGTCAGTATTGACAGACGTTTAACAGAATATGCGGACAATAAAGACATAGAGACAGCTGCAGACATATAATAATACCACTGCCTTTATTTTCCCAAGGGAAACTCAAGAATGAAATATTCACTATGTCTGTTACCAATCTAAACAAAATTTTGTCACAATAAAAAAACAACGGATATATATGTCATTGACAATTTCTGGAGATACCTTCTGTAAAAAATATCAATATTTTCATTTTCATTATCACTTTAAATGTGAAAGAATACACAGGTATTTGGTTTCTATGGAAACACTTCTATAACTTACTTTATACATGACATTATTTTGCCTGTTATTGATCACTTGTTCAATGTTTAATTTAAATCTATTATCTACAGTTATGGGTACTTTTCATCTGTAAATTGACGGCCATTTTGCCATATTAGAAGATATTGCGTTAACACATATGATTGTTTAATTACATATGTGTTGATTATAAGAGACAAATTGTTATCAATGTTTAATACATTTTTACCAATATAGATAGATTTAAAAATTCTTCTCAACTCTCATTACAACAAAGACATTTTAGACAATTGATTATATACATTTAAGTGCATAACAGTTCATTTTAATCGCAGACAAATTTCTTTACATTGTCTCATATTATTAATTTGTTAACAAATTTCGGCTTATTTCAGTTGTGGAAAAGGCGTAAAATTAAACAAACAAACAAACAAAACTTCTTTAAATGTGTATTTGATATTTTGAACATTTTTAATTGGTGCTTTCAAATATATTTTTAATCTTAATTTTGAAGCAACAGTCAAAATTGAAAATTTCAAACATAAATTTTGATTTCATTATCAATGATTAAATTATTGCATTGTTTATTGTAAGAAACGCTGAAAAAATGATTTATTACATAATTATAGAAATATTTGCATACGTCCTTTTAATTAATGATATAAAAAGGATGAAAAACTTTGTTCAAAATATTTATTATGTGTTATAAGAAGTATTATATTTTACAAATTATATACCATACAAAATTACTATACAAAAATAACTTATGTGCAAACAAAATGTTATAACAGTTTTATAACAAAACATAAATTAAATTACAATTATGATAAAATTTTATAATATATTAACGACCTACATTTTTCATTTTGTGAATACGCATGATATCAGTTAATCGATCACATATATGTAGCAAAGTTTATGGAGTGTTTAATGTTATTTATGCATAACATTTTATGATGCAGTTGCGTTTGAATGACAAATATTGCTTGAAATTTCAAGACATTTAGAAGGCACGATCATTGTACAATTTGTGTTGAAAGAAACTGAATGGAAAAACATTCGTGCCTTTAAAACAAAACATCATTTACATTAAAGAAAAAATATACAAATTATGAGCGTGTGCGATAGAATGTATGCATTAAACTATGTTTTAGTCGAGTGTAAGCATAATATACTTGGATTTAGGTTATGTGTTGTCCACTGAGTTGTGGTCTCCCTGTTTGACCTTTCTTTTTTTCATTTTTGGTTGAATATATAGTTGCAGTGTAATCTTTGGAAAGATTTTCAGACGAAAAGAAAGCTCTTCGTGGTATTTGTTACTCACAAGAAATTTTCTAAAGCGATTTCTCTCTTATATCCCAGTAAATCTAGTCCAAGCCGGCAGTAATTTTACATTTGAATGCTTTGTTACAAGACTAAAAGGTCAAATAATTGATTTATTTATAGCATATTGCCATTGTGTTTTGCACATTTATTATTAAAACAATCAAAGCATGTGATAAACAACGCTTCACCAGTTCGCTTTCGGCATTTTTATAGGAGTACTTTGACAACCCAAAATATATCTTTAAGATCTTTTCTTTGATTCCCTACATTTCCTATGTAATAGCTCAAGGTCGTAAATGGGTTTTTACATATGGGGACATGTTCTTTGTCGTGAATATCATTTTATTTCGCAAAGTATATATTTCCGTTCTTCACGTTAACTTATATTCACCACCTACTTCTTTAAATGTGTATTTGATATTTCGAACAGACCACACAAATATAAACAATACAAAATGTAAGATGACTTAAACACAAACGCATCAATTCGTAAAGGTATTCATAGTTTTGTACAAAAGATATGCATAGTTTTGTACAGAACGATTCGTCGTCCATGTTTCAGAAAAACTTAAATCTGTTTTCACAAGTTAATAAAAACATTTTATTTAATTTAGAATAGATCTTTTTTCAAAATTAAATGTATGCCACTGATCATAATATTTATCTATCTTTATATGTAAAAAACATATACACGCCATTCTTACATTACGAAAGCATTCATGATTACATGTTTGAAGTACACAATTTTATCATTTCTCAAAAGATAAATGTTTTCTTTGCTTACAATGTCTATAGTATAAAGTCGCATTATGTTTATAAACATATCTGTGTAGTTTGGATTTAACAAAGGTATGTCTTTCTTTTTTCGCCGATTTAAAATACATTTTTGTAATATGTTTTGGGCAATAACACACTTTTTTATTATGTTTTATTTTTCGTATAAACAAGCATTTCATCTGTGGTTGGATGTTCAATATCATCTTTATCACATAAACCGCAATGCAGGAGTGTAATAAAGCCATTCAATAAAAACGATCTTACACTAGTATAATAACACTTTGACGTGACGTCATTTGCATTAAAGCGCGCTAATGTTAGCGTTACACTATAGGCGCGTCAATGAAAAATGACTCTTTTTAACAGTTTACCGTTCTAGTTTTATATATGTGATAAATAGAATATTATATTCGTGAAGATTCAATACTAAATATATTGAGCTCGTTCAATAAAAACAATATTACATGTATTATGCTCGCCAGAGGCTCGCATAATATGATTTTATTCAACTCGTTCAATAACTTTAGTATTAAACCTATACGCATTCAATATCCTCTATTTATTAAACAAGCATGTTTAAGTTTTCTTCGCATTAAGTCTAATAATATACATGTACTGTTTAAAATTAGTATTTTTATGGCAGCTCTGACAATATTGAAAATTAATAACTATTATTAATTTTTTAAAACTTAACTCGAACAATCTTTTTTTGTACGGCATATCTACAATAAATTTGTTTTAAACTAGCTTAAACTATCATTGTTTTGCTACTCAATGTCTAAAATAGACATTGATAAATTGATAATAGACATTCATAGATTTATACATTGATAAATAAGGCATTTCTAAATGAATAGCTACTATAAAGTGACCTCATCTTAAAACATAACCATTTTTCTAGAACATTTTGTTTTTGCTATTAGTCAGTTTAGAAAAGATTGACATAGTGGCCTCATCTTAAAACATAACCATTTTTCTGGAACATTTGTTTTGACAATCAGTCAGTCAGTCAGTTTAGAAAAGATTGACATAGTGGTCTCATCTTAAAACATAACCATTTTTTATGAAACATTTAATCTTACAATCAGTCAGTCAGTTTAGAAAAGATCGACATATTAACTTAAACTTAAACTATTGCTAATGGGCCTCTTTGGTAAAAAATACTTTTGCAATTCATTTCTTAATAAAATGAGATTGGAATGATTTAGAATGACGTTAAGCAATCATGGTTATTCTAACATACGCAATTTTACAAATGTATATTAATTACCAAAGTTGAATACAATGCCAAAGAAATTACAAAAAAATGTATCTAGCTTTTGCCATTAACTGCAAAACTGCACTTAAAGGCAAGGTTTGTACAAAGCTTTACCCAATACCATTTAAAACAATCAAGTAGTTTATCAATAGGTTAAAATACGTCTTTAACTACACTTTATATCACAGTATATAAACAAGACTACTTTCTGCAATTGCAAGGAAGGTACTTTAAAAAAGATAAAAAGGTACAGTGTTTAGACGGACATGTGATGGTTATCGCAAATTAGGGTACAATTGAATGGAATTGGCTTGCAAGACAAAGTACAGCGATTTCCGTTTTATCCGGCTTGAATATCATTTTATAAAACATATATACTTGCATGATTAAAGGAATTGTGCTTTAATATACTTGAAGTGAACTATTCATTACTGCCATTGTTTTATCGTTTGATTTGTGTTACCCGATATCATGCCGACATCACATTACAATGTAAAGTCAATAAGAATATGATGATCTTATAATTATTTTTCTATCTTAGTCAAGATTATGTCTATCAGGGGAGATAATGCTTGCTTGAAAAACTCTAATATATAGTCTGCATGGCTAATTATAAATCACTAAAGAAATCAAACTAAAGACAACATAGCGAGCGCCTTAGAATATCTTATACGTCATATTTGTAAGAATCACGTGCAAAGATCCTCTAAATAGACATATTTCAATCTGGTTTCTTGTAATGTTTATGAGAATAAAGCTTTTGCTCAGATTCTCTACATAAATTCACTTTGTTGTATTTTCGTTTTAAATCAGTTGTTTGTTATACGATGATTGCTGTGATACTTTTATTCTTATAAATAAAAGTATTTCGATTTACTTATATTTCATGGTTTATTTTTATAGTTCACCTGTAAGTTTGCTAATAATATTTTAATGAAATTGTTGATGTCGTTGTTTTCCCACAGAATTTAAACTTTTGTTTGTGTATTAAAACAGTTTCTAGTGGGTATATGTAATACAAAATAAATATTTGATCAAACTTTATTCACATAAACGTATGCGAATTATATGTTGACCTTAAAAGCAAAAGCAACATTACCTCATGTAATAATACACATCTTTCAGTTGAAACATATTTATTTCCCGAATATATTCATTTACATATATACATATGCAATATAAATCAAACATTTTTATATTTAAGAAAAGGATCAGAACGGAAGACTGAGTTTTATACAATTCTTCTCCTTTTTCCTTACATCTTTAAAGATATGGTAAATATAAACCTAACGTCGTTCAAAGATTTTATTCGCATATTATCTATTCAATATTCATTTGATTTTAACATATTTAGGGCGCGATAACTCCTATAAAGTACATGTACGAGATTTTTTAACCTGCTTCAAATCATGACAGGTGCAATCAGATTACATGATGAAATACATAAAAACATCATGCGCCAGCACTGATTCACACCTATACATTACATTCATGAACTAAATCGTATTTGTGCACAATGTATCGTGAATGAACACATAGGGTATCTAAAAACATTTTGGCCAAATGCAATATAAAAGGGATTGATTCGAATTAAATGAGTACTTATACGATGCTATTTCATTGGTTATAAATAGTGTTTAAGATCTAGTAAAGTCAAGTTTCTTTGTGTTTTTTGTTTTATTTACTTTGTAAAGTTTTTATAACTGATATTGACACGTTACGGATTACTTCATAGTAAATGTCAATTTAACTGCTACAATACTTTGCAGTCTGCTATGAAAATAATAACGTACATGGATATGAAATTGGTTTGATGTGTCATACATACAATTAAGATTCATCTAGCTTTTAAAATAAATCAGTAAACAAATTAAATGGTACAATTGCAAGCTGTTTCTCCAATGTTTTGCGTACTAAATTACAATTTAGAAATAAGAAATTTCAAATTTTCTTTATACATCGTCATATTCGTAAGCGCATGTTCCCCTTTCTAAATCCCATTTGTTTGATTCCGGCCGTTAAGGACACACACTGTCTATTTCTTGGGGATCATATGCCGCTTGATATGGAATGACACTTACATGTCACATTGAAGGTTCCATGATAACTGCCGTATAAAAATATCTACGGATGTTCCTCAATTCAAAATTCTACCATTCCCATATTAACTTAAGCCGTAGGTAGGGGGCGTGGACGGTCGATTGCACTTGACAGTACCGTCCATTACGATTTTGCTTCATGAATTGCAACACAAATGTATCATAAAACTCGATTATGAAAACAGGAAATTGACCTTAAGTTAATCGTCATTTCCAGACTAAGTTAAATAGCTAGTAAAAATACTATTCATTTACCGACAAATGCCAGTAACGGGGTGTCAGTTAACAGTTTATCCCCCTGTCCGCAATTTCGAGCATGGGTACCTACGCATGTTCATAACCAAAGACAGAAAAAAATCATATTACTTGGAACAATTTGATTTGTCTATGTTCTCATGAGAAAGTAGATAGACAATATATATCTGTTAAGATTATATAATTTACCTCATAACTTGATACATAAATTCCGTCTGACTGAGGATATAGTATATAAATAACACATGGGTTTGTGTGTAACAGTAAAAATATCATCCCGAGGACAATACTGTGACCCGAGGCGTACAAGGGATGATATTTCTTTATTGTTACACATAAACCCATGTGTTATTTATTTTATTACCCCGAACAATTACTGTGATGATCTGAATTTGTAAACAAAATTGAACTGTATCTTAAATAAACCAAGAGTAGCCATTACTAAACTGTCCTTACCTTGCAAGTTTGAAGTGTACTGCAGGCCTACTTGAGAAGCTGTTTTTCTTTTATTCTTTAAGCAAGTGATGATATCTACCAGTCATAAACATACAATAAGCTGTGTTTTAGTTAAAAAACAAAACGCTAGCACATTTATAAGGTTATGATCTGTGAAATCTGATCCTGCTGTATCCATTCTTCGCATGGTTTATGACAGAGTGCATTTACAAAATAACGATGATATCCTACAGATGTCTCTCTGTAACGTTTCACTGATTAAAATAGTTAAATAATCCTTTGTGATAATCGTCTGCATGTTCCAGTTTGACAAAAAATTATACACATTACAATTACTTCCGTTGAAAATGGATGTTAACGTTTTGACTATTCAACAAACGGATGTTAACTTTTTGACTATTCAACAAAAAGATATTTATACCCGAGTGCAAAGAACAATTTTGTAAGGGGTCATTTCCCTTTGGTGATACTTTTTCGGGGAAAAATTTAAGGAATAAATCAAAGAAAAAAAATGGCGCCCCTTTTAATTTTTTCATTTGGGAAAATAGACCAGTAAACCAGATTTTATACTGTTAAAAAAATACTGTTAAACCTTTTGGTAACTTTCCCAAATTTTCTTAGTCAGGGTTGTACCTTGCTTAACGTAAAAATAACCCCCAGGGGGCCTAGGGGAAAATTTAACATTACAAAAAAGGGTGTGGGGTAATAAAAAAATTATGTTTTTTTCCAAAAAATTAACCAGAGGGATTAAAATTTAAAAACTTTTTTCAGTTAAACAGACTTTTTTACAAAATATGCGGACAATAAATACATAGAGACAGCTGCAGATATTCAATAATACCACTGCCTTTATTTCCACAAAGGAAATCAAAAATGAAATTTTCACTATATCTGTCTTTTGTCATTTAGGAATTATTTATTAAATTTATTCATAAAAATAGCACAACGGTTATATATGTATTTGACAATTCATGAACAAACATGTCTAGAATATACATATTTAAGCAACAATGCTTCTTTGATACTTGTGGTCCGGTAATGCTGGCATGTTTTGAGGTATGCGTTTATTGAGTGCCGCCATTCTTTGTTGATATTTGTTTTCATATTTTGTTGGTATTTTTCATCTGTAAATTCACGGCAATTTTGGCCTTTTAGTAAATATTGCGTTAACACAAATGCGTGTCCGATTACAAATATGTTGATTGTAAGAGACAAATAGTTATCAATATTAAATAAAATAAATTATTTTGCCAGTTGTTGATCACTTTTTCGATTATTAAAATGTCAATATGTTTAATTTAAATCTATTATCTACACTCTAGGGTAAGCATGGAAACAATGTTTCTGTTGCACATCTTTTAATATAAACTAAGTAATAAATTGTTTTCATAGAGACCAAATAACTGTGTATTCTTTCACATTTTGAAGGTTTTGACTTGAAACTTCCAAAAGCCCAAATACCATAGGCTGCCCTTAAAGGCATTGTGATTATATCATATTTGAAATTGCAAGAACATATCATACTAGTTTTATTCTTTTTAATTCAGGAATTGACTATCAACCAATACACACTGCTTTAGAAATTTGCATTACAAGTTATGTTAATATATACAATTCAAAACAAAGATATTATTTGTGCAACAAAGTCAACTGTCTAATAAAATTGCTTAGTAAACATAGAACTGAAGAGAAATTAATTGTCTGTTATTGATTGCATTGCATATGATGCTAAATCAGCTTATGTAGAATAAAATTAACAAAGTTAAATGAAATTGTAGCAATATTTGTGCAGGCAATGCTTATAGAAATAAGTTTTAAATGCCCGTTATTGCAAAGGCAACAAAGGAAACATTTGATACCAGTAGCTACACAATATGATTAATTAAGCATTTTATAGTCAACTTCTTGTAGTAAAGAGACTTGTGCTAACATGTAGGAATTTCATTGCTATTTTTATTCAGCAATTATGATTTATAAACACAAACATACTCTGTTGACATTTGCAGCATTTACATTTTGCATTTGATGTTGGAAGTGATTGTTTAAAATGACAATGCAATGCGTTTTTCTGCCTTATGTTTATTCAATATCTTTTAGTTTACAGTGTACATCTCGGATGAAATAGTGTAATTTGTATAAACTAAATTGTATCAATATATTCAATATTATAGTACATGATTTATTGACTATATATCCTTATGTGACGTTAGAGTTGTTTTTCTATTGTTTACGCTGTAAAACTCAGTTTTAGTCATGTAGCGCCAAGATTGGGAAGCAAAAATCATTGGGAGAAACTATTAAAAATATTATTGTAATTAAGTAGATTAATTAGATTGACATGATTTATTAATTAGATTTATGATATACCGGTATGCTGAACGAAACGTCTATAAAACTTATATAATTTTGCTATGATATTTTAAGTGCTTTATTTTGAAATAATTTGAGATTAAAACTTGTGTTTATGCCATCTTGTAAACATTAATTTTACACTTTGAAGAAGATGGACACGCATGGCATATTGTCTAATTCACGTGTAAGATTATTCTGTAAATGAAATATCTATGTAACATATTAGCTATGACATAGCTTGTCGGAAGTGTTCATCATAGATACATTTTTTTTCCAGTAAATATTGTTTATTACCAAACAGTTATTGTGATATAATATAATATGTCAATTTTATTACCCCCTCCCTTCGCTTAAATGGATATCTTGCCCTCTCAATTGTGAGGTAAAACTGTGTGTGAATGTATTGGTTGTCGATTGAAACGTTATTACGCTACATCATGATTATTATTAATATTATTATTATTATTTATTATAAAAAGTGATATTCAGGTTCTTTGAAGGCGCTTTCGAAAGATATGGCTTTGTTCTTTTGTATTTATAACTTTACTATATACGTCTATAAAATTTGTTTTATTATGTGAAATATTTTTTCTTTATTGTTGAACTAAATGTATAATTCATTTTCTTATCATTTTTTTCTTTTGAAATGATATGGGAATAAAGTATTTCAGTAAATCTATGGAAGAATTTTAAAATTGGAACAATTTTATACTGTTTATATATATATCCACTTCAGTCAATCCCTATCTCCATCTGCTTCAGATTCACAATTTTGACGTATTACCCCTAAGATAAGATATTGTTTCAGAAAATCAGGGCGTCCAGTCTTCTGAACGCACCTAGAGATAACAGAAGAATTTCATATGGAAATAATTGTAGAATTTACCGCTTTACTTGGTAAATTTGCCTCTGTCAGTCTGGGATAATGTCAAATATTCTTATCACCATTTATTCCAGACGACTGACAGTAACTAGATTTCTTTATTATTGAATGGCAAAGAAAATGGGAGTCAATAAACAGACAGTACTTCACAACCTTAGGAGAGGTATTCATAACGGCTATATGTAGACACTGTATGAATACCTAATGGGTATAATAAAAAAGGGGAAATGATAAATAACCTTGACTTTTATTTTTTTTAATGTAATTATAACCATATTTCGATAATAAAATAAAATGTAAGGTTTATATATGAACTTAACCATAAGGACTAGCGATCATATGACAAAGCACAAAACTTTGAAAACATAATGTAAGGAAAATTGTGGAAATAAATGTCAATGCAATCCACGGTTACATAATATGGGATTAAATATCACCACGAATATGTATCGATATCTTTATGCCTCACTGTTTTAGGATATGATATAAACCGAATATAAAATAATGTGTCTAATTTTGAACAAAGTAGTTGTCGTAAAAAACAGTGTTCCTTTTGCGAGTTTTAGATTGAGCATTAATGTTTCATCACCATTGAATATGTGAATTCTAATTAAATGTATTTCAATTTAACGCTTATCTTCTTCAAATATCATTTTTGAGTTCCTTGCTCAAACTTTACGTTTATTTCTTTTTGATAGATTATTTGTGAATTAAAGTGCCAAATTAAGTTTCGCTTGTAATTTTTTTCTTAAAAAATATCAATTTTAATGATTTAGTAACCGATGGGTATTGTATTCTGCACACCAACAGCATCCCCCGTTTTAGTAATTTTGAATTTATTTCGGGAAATCGTTAAACCGTATGGCATATTGCAAGGATATAAAGTTGTATTAGGCTGTCGACAATAAAAGAATGAAAAATAAAAATTGCCTGTTTATTGATAAAATCAGAACAAATACTTTTAATGAAAACAATGATGTTTTAAATTTACGATTAAGCATGTGTTACACATTATTTAAGTAATACTTTCTACACCAGCAACTTATTATGTTGTGATGAGTTCTGTCGTTTTGTGCGTTCTTTAGGGATTCCGTTTTCCTCTATTCTTACAAGAGGAGTGACAAGACATATTTTGATTAAGATTTATCAAAAAATAGCCTTCAAATATAAAAAACACGTCTTGTAGCATTCTTTTGTAATGTTACAGTACATTTGATGATTAATGACGAATTTAAGTTTATGCTTATTTTAGCTCTAAAAACTTATTTAAATCACTACTCGGTCCGCTTACTACAACCTAAAACTGGTTTAATCTGAGGAAAATGGGTCGTGACCCAAGTAACGTTCAACCCTAGATCCGTTAAGTGAAATGCAGACTTTTCAAACAACTTAGTATCGCAGACCTCCAAAAAAGCTTTACTTTTTGTGATTTTGTTAAAATTTTAGCCTATTTTTTAAAATTAAAAAAATTTTATTGCTAGTGAGTCATTGAGTTTTGATGGATTTTACCCCGGGACAAAAAAATCATTTTGACCGGGGCGTATGTCATTTTGCTGGAAAATAAAATTTCCATATTAAAATTTACTCAATAGTAAATAATTAAAAAATAAAAAAATCAGGGGAAAGCATGCAAGAACCCTTTAAATGTTTTTAACTTTAAACAGTTTCTATGACATGAAACCCAAACACATGTTTTTAAAAAATATCTGTATGAATCTACATTTTTCTATCACAGGAAGTATCTTATTAACTGTTCTGAAAGATAGCATTGTCGGTGCAAAACACTTAATTAATATTCCATATTTCTTGAGTAAATATTAATTTTCTAATACTAATTAAATATAATTTTGTTAAGATTTAAATTTGTCATAACATCAATCAAATGTCATAACAAAATTGATTTTCGTCACATAACTTAAATACAATACAATTTAACCAAAAGTAAATATTTCGACGTTAATTTAATGTAAGTGATATATTATTTGATAGAATTGATAATTCACAACTTTAAAGGGGAGTGTTTTTACTGTCAGGATCTAAGTTGAAAGAATACATATATTTATTTTGCCCTCATACTTATCTCACTCACTCGCTTATCATTCATTTTCAAAATCAATATGTATTAAAAAAGATATACAAATGTATAAGTTAAACATATCTTCAATCATGATTAGGACCGACAAAAACAATATATCGTATTATTATATGCAAGAACACATTTTTCTTCGTGTGAAAAATATTTCTTTTTTTTACTAACTGTTTGATTCTCCCCTACCCTACACACATAATGACAGGACAAACTTTATCTTTAAAGATAACAACAGTGAAAGGTAAAACATGTTGAATCGTTTTCATGAATTTAGTCCATTTAGGTTAGGATATACAAATGATTAATTAAAAATCAATATATAAAGATTAATGTCTCCTCATTCATGCAGTGATTGTTTTGGATAGAAATGATAAATTGTCACAGCTACAATTTTTTTTTAAATGCACTGACAGTCAAGATTGCCTTCCATCTACATATTTATGCAAGAAAATGGTATGTTATTACAAGTTATTACATAAGCTCCATTTTGTATAGAACATAATAAGTACTCTATAGATTTCCATGCATTTCATAAAGGGACTTCACTTAGTTTGCTTTGGCATGATGGACCTGTAATATTTTGTAAATCCTTTGAAGTAGGTCTGAAACAATAACTTGTGTTCAAATTTTCATATCATTCTCTTACGTTGTTTTCTACTTAATCATTTTTATTGTGCAAAATGACCTAAAAATGCTAAATCGTAAGAGGCGACTAATGGGTTTGAATTTCTCGAGTATATGCATCTCTTACCTCCAGCATGTGAGATGGTTTTTGACCCCTGGTGTTGCTTTAAGTTTGTATCTCCCGAGATTAGACACAAATCACCTTTCCAGTTCGGTGCCATATGACCTAAATTGTGTTTATGTGCCGTAAAATCAAACCAAACAAACGAGCAAATAAATGATTAACCTACTAGCAAGTGTATTTGTTCAACCTATAGGAGTTGCCAACAATTAGTGGGATAGTTAGTTAAAGATTATCGGACAGTAGTGAGTGAGTATATTGCTTTGCGGCGTGTTAATAGAGAAGTATTATTTTCGCATTTATTTTGCTAAAATAATAAATACTAGAAAGTGTCATGCCAGCAAAAGCACGTTTGCTAAGACTTTTTACAAAAGCAACACTTTGACGGGTAAATTTTGAACTATTATAACATTAAAATTAATTCTATTTTTGATGTTTATTGGAACTATGACAAGAACAAGTGTAACAAAATATATTTAACGTAAAGGTAAGTTGTTTTTCGTATTTTTTATTGAACAAAAATTGACTTTTTAATTTAGTGATCGTTTTGATAAGTACATTGTACTTTGAAATATTTCTTTTAATCGTAATTTTAAGTCAAAATTGAAATTTTCAAACATAAATATTTATTTCATTATCAATGATTTAATTATTACATTGTTGATTGTCAGAAACGTTAAAAAAACGCTGAAAAATGAAAGATTACAGTAATATTTGCATACGTCATTTTGATGAATGATATGAAAAGGATGAAAAACTTTGTTCAAAATATTTATGATGTGTTTACTTATAAGAAATACAATTTTATACATATTATATACAATACAAATTTACAAATATAACTTCAGTGCAAACAAACCGTTATAACAATTTTATAGCAAAACATATTTACATAAATTTAATTGCATCTGTGAACAAAAAAAGAAAGAAAGATTGCATCTATGAAAACACAATGATAATAAAATCGACTCTCCCCCGCAATGCCGTATACTCGTATTGAAATATACCCACATTTTTAGTCCGTGAATACTCATAATATCTAATATCAGTATATCGATCACATGTATGTAAGCTTTTGTAATACAAAGTTAATGGAGTGTTTAATGTTATCTGTGCATAGCATTTAATGATGCAGTTTCGTTTGACCGACAAATATTGTCCGTATTTTTAGATGGCACGATAATTGTACATTTTTTGTTGAAAGAAACACGGGGGAAAATAATTCCCTTATTTAATATACATTTCAAAAAAAAGGGATTTAAGATAAAAATATGCAAAAATTTTATGCCTCCCCCTTGATCTTCTTTTCATTTTTTTTTAAAAAATAAGTTGCTTTGTTCCCCTTTATGAAAGAAAACTTTTTGTTATTTCGGTTATTTTCACGGAAAAAAATTTTTAAAGTTATTTATCCTGATCTCAGTAAAAACGGGCTAAATCGGGGAGTTTAATTTTAAATTGAAAAGCCCTTTTTTACAAAACGTAGGTTCGAATTTTTGGGTTTAAATTTTTTGCATCATGTCATTGGTTTTTCCAAATTTTTAAAATTTAAAAATCGATTCATGTGATAAACAATGCAACAGCAGTTCGCTTTTGGCATTTTTATATGAGTACTTTGAAAAACCAAAATATATCATTAAGATCTTTTCTTTGATTTCCTACATTTGAACTGTTGTATTGTGAGCTTTTTAATGCTTATCTTTTATTATTCACCCGATTCAAAGAGACTCTGTTTTTTTAGCCCAAACGAATATTTCTTATTCCTATACAATAGATCAAAGTCGTAAATGCATGTGTTTTTACATATAGGAGACATGTTTTTGCTACCTTAACGACACATTACTGATCATCAGTTGTTAAACATACCCTTCTGTGATTATTAAACATCATTTAAAAAAAATGCTCAACATTCAAAGTTGTAGTTACTATATAAATATTGTAGCTGTATAGTTTAAATTTTCTTGCCTCTAATTGTTTGTAGTCTGTCACATTGTCTGTTTTACACTCATAGGTTTTTTTAAAAACCATTAAAAGGGTTTGGGTTTTTTTTAAAAAGATGTTGAAATTTCTTTTTTTTGTTCCCAAACCCAATTATAATATTTTAAAGGTTAAATTTTTTTTCCTCAGAAAAAAAATACATTTTTTCCCCTTTTATGAAAGGTTAACTGATTCCCAAAATGTAAAAAAAGTTTTGGGGCTTTTCAGATGCATTTTTCCCCGAAGAAAAAGCGTGAAATGAATTTTTTGTCAAAATGTTACAAAAAATTAAAATAGTAGTATTTTTAATTCCAAAAAAAAATATTAAAACATTATACATTTCTTTCTTTCCCGAAAGCGAAAAAACGATAAATTTTGCTCAGCAACCGGCCATTTTAATTTAAAGTTTTTTAAAAACCCAAAAGCAGGGGCCCCACAAAAAAAACTTTTTAAAATCTACCATAAACTTGTCAATGTAGCTTTAAGGTCTCACTTATTTACTATAAGTATTTACTGCACAGTTAACTTGATATTTGCAGCTGTGTCATATGCACTTTAGATGAAATACCTAAGTTATTGTAAACAAAAATGGTTATAAACATTGAATGAAATGTATATTTTATACAATTCAGCTATGACTTATGCATTTAAATTCAATATTAAAGATGTCGTGGTCAAGGATAAATTTTATTTAGTGATGGATATTTCACATTTGGTAGGCATTTTTCTATTCTTTAATTTATTCGACATATTTTTTAAATCAATAAATATTTAACTGTTTATAATATTTAATCTGGTTAAATTCGTAAAAATATACATGTATAAAGGGACAGCTTAATTTGCCTTAAAGGCAAACGTTTTTTGATGTACTCTTTAGTCTAGAAAGGTACTCATTGGCCACTTACCTAAACCATCTTTTTCTTCTGTTGCTTTTTGGCATTAAGTACAATTAGTGTAATTTGGTATTTTGTATGGATGTCAAAATACTATAATTTTGTTTACATTTTGCCAATGTTATGACAACCAAATATTTTTACATTCAGCAATATTTTAAGCAGGTGACAAGCATTAAACATGCTCTAAAACCATTATTCATATGCTATAAAACTAAATTTGTTTACCTTTTCTAAAAATAAAACAGATCAATCGTTTGTTAGGCATTATGTGCCTTTAAAATATTATTATGTTGCAGATGTTGTTTAATTCAACAACTGTGCAAGGATTGAAATCGGAAATCGGAATACATGTAGCAATATAAAAATATAGGAATTAATGATCCAACTCCTTAATCAATATTTCATTATTCTTTAGTAAATATAAATGTTCTAATAATAATGAAATGTAATCTAAGAGGCTTGATTATGTTATGTCATAAAATCAACCTGATGTCATGATAATATCTATTTTGTCACAAATATTAAAGATACAATCTTAATGTAAATATTTTGCAGGTATAGCAATTGTTCTTGATATTTTATCACAGTGTATCGATACTTCACAAGTGTTTACGGGGCTTGAATTGATAAAAAAAATATTTATTTTGCTCTTATAATTTTGATCCCAGCCTATCCTTTAAACTTGATATATGAAGCACGTCGCTGAATAATGTCATTCAAATATTATGCAATACTATCATATAAGATATACCGTTGTTTTGCTGCATTTATGGCAATAAAATTAAGTTTAAAGTCAATTAAAATATAATTTATTCCAGTCAGATCATAATAAATCTTAATAAAGAAGATCCATAGAGGTTAATGATAGCAAAAATCTCAGGTGAAGATGGTTTTATTTTTCATGAGGGCAGTGTTTGTTAATGGAATTAAACTTTGATTATCGTTAATTTTTACGTTGAACGCCTTTTTCGCAAAACAGGCACTGTTTTACAAAGATACATGAATGGTGATATTTCTATTTTCGATATTTGTTGGAACTAAAGCAAGAACAAGTACAACAAAATATATTGTAAAGTAAAGATAAGTTTTTCATCGAAAAAAAATATTGAACAAAAATTGAAAATTTTCAAACATAAATATTATTTTCATTACCAATGATTAAATCATTGCATTGTTTTTTTTGTTTAATGATATTATTAATGATATAAAAAGGATGAAAAACTTTGTTCAAAATATTTATGATGTGTTATAAGAAATATAATATTATACAAATTATATACAATACAAATATACAATACAAAAATAACTTATGTGCAAACAAAATGTTATAACAATTTTATAACAAAACATAAATTACATAAATTAAATTACATGTAAGAAAATACGATGACAATAAAATTAAATAATATTTATTACATGCTTTTCGGTGGTTTATAGAAATATATCAGTGAAATAAGAACTGAAAATTTCACTGTTTTAAACAGTGAAATTATCAATTTGATAATTTCACTGTTTTGAATATTTGAGCCCGTTACGTTGTTTCAGTGAAATACAAGCGTTCTCAGTACTGAAAACCAAATAAATGACGTCACGTTGTATTATTATTTGGCGCCCTTTTCATTTAGTACTAGATTAAAATGTCTTTTTAAACGTTTCTGTGCATATAATAAAAAGAAAATGTGTTTAGTTTAATGTAAGATCGAAATAGATTTCACCTCGTGAACACCAAAAGTTCATATTTCACTCGTGGCTGTGCCACTCGTGAAATATACCTTTTGGTGCTCACTCGGTGAAATATATTCCGATCTTACACTTAACAAATATCCTCAATATAAACGACTGTTCCTACATTTTTTATTCTGTGAATACGCATGATATCAGTTAATTGATCAAATATATGTAAGCTATCGTAATGCAAAGTTTATGGAGTGTTTAATGTTATCTATGATGCAGCTGCGTTTGAATGACAAATATTGCTTGAAATTTCAAGACATTTAGAATAGAAGACACGATCATTGTACAATTTATGGTGAAAGAAACTAAATGGAAAAACATTCGTGTCTTTAAAACCAAACATCATATATATTAAAGAACAAATATACAAATTATGAGCGTGTGCGATAGAATGTATGCAATAAACAATGTTTTAGTCGAGTGGGAGCATAATAAACGTTAAGTTAGATTTAGGTTATGTGTTGTCCACTAAGTTGTGGTCTCCCTTTTTGACCTTTCTTTTTTCATTTTTGGTTGAATATTTAGTTACAGTATAATCTTTGGAAAGATTTTCAGACGAAAAGAAAGCTATTCGTGGTATTTGATACTCACAAGAAATTCTAAAGCGATTTTTTTCTCTCTTTTATCCCAGTTAATCTAGTCTAAGTCGGCAGTAATTTGACATTTGAATGCTTTATTACAAGACTAAAAGGTCAAATAATTCATTTATTTATTGCATATTGCCATTGTGTTTGGCACATTTATTATTAAAACAATCGAAGCATGTGATAAACAATGCTACACCAGTTCGCTTTCGGCATTTTTATATGAGTACTTTGACAAACCAAAATAAATCATTAAGATCTTTTCTTTAATTCCCTACATTTCCTATACAATAGTTCGAAGTCGTAAATGGGTTTTAACATATGGGGACATGTTCTTCGTCGTGAATATCATTTTATTTCGCAAAGTATACATTTCCGTTCTTCACGTTAACTTATATTCACCACCTACTTCTTTAAATGTGTATTGAATGCATTCCAATTCCTAGTTTTATATAATTATTTCGACATGATTTGTCAAATAGAATAGTATATTTTGATAAATAAGTGCTCAAAATCATTTACACATGGTGCATGATCTCAGAGCATAAAGCGTTTGATAAACATTATCAGGGTTATATCATAAACATAATATCTCCTCGGAAGCCTGTTTATTCTTTACCAAGCTATACAGTGTTTCTCGCACACTTAATAGTAATCTAAAAAAAAGTCTATTAAAATTTTATATGCTAGAAATCCTTATGTTCAGACTTCAATGCATGTTTACAAGTTAACATTTGATTAAACGATTAAAGTCTTTAAATCATATTAAAAGAATTGTAATTTTTACATTTTAAATTTGAATTTTTATCTTATGAATATATTTTCTTTTGAAATTTCGAACAGACCACACAAATATAAACAATACAAAATGTTAGATGACTTAAACACAAACGCATGAATTCGTAAAGGTATGCATAGTTTTGTACAAAAGGTATTTACAGTTTTGTACAGAACGAGTGCAATGCAAGACAATAAAGTATGAAAAGATCTTAACTTTAACTGTTATACAAAGGTACTTAAATCTATAGCCTTACTGAGCATAAAACCTTGTCATCTGATGCATACAAGTCGTCGTCCATGTTTCAGAAACACTTAAATCTGTTTTCACAGCCAAGTTAATAAAAACATTATATATATTTTATTTAGATTTTTTTTTTCAAAATTAAATGTATGTCAATGATCATAATATTTATCTTTATACGTAAAAAACATATACACGCCAATCTAACATTACGTAAGTATTCATGATTAAATGTTTGAATTTTGGTACACAATTTTATCATTTCTCAAAAGATAAATGTTTCCTTTGCTTACAATGTCTATAGTATAAAGTCGCATTATGTTTATAAACATATCTGTGTAGTTTGGATTTAACAAAGGTATGTCGAGGTCTTTCTTTTTTCGCCGATTTCAAATAATATATTTTGGGCAATAACACACTTTTTATTATATCTTATATTTCGTATAAACATGCATTCATCTGTGGTTGGATGTTCAATATCATCTTTATCACATAAACCGCAATGCAGGAGTGTAATAAAGCCATTGAATAAAAACGATATTACACTAGTGTAATAACACTTTGACGTGACGTCATTTGGGGCTATATATAAACATAGCGTTAAAGCGCGTTAATGTGAGCGCTTACACTATAGGGCGTCAATGAAAAATGACTCTTTTGAACAGTTTGCCGTTCTAGTTTTATATATTTGATAAATAGAATATTATATTCGTGTAGATTCAATGCTACATGTATTGAACTCGTTCAATAAAACAATTTTTTATGCTCGCCAGAGGCTCGCATAATATAATTTTATTCAACTCGTTAAATAAATTTAGTATTAAACCTATACGCATTCAATATCCTCTATTTATTAAGCAAGCATGTTTAAATTTTCCTCCCATTAAGTCTAATAATATACATGTACTGTTTAAAATTAGTATTTTTATGGCCGCTCCGACAATATTGAAAATTAATAACTATTATTATATTTTTAAGACTTAACGCGAACAATCTTTTTTTTGTACGACATATCTACAATAAATAGCTTAAACTATTATTGTTTTGTTACTCAATGTCTAAAATAGATATTGATAATTGACATTTATAGATATATACAATGATAAATTAGGCTATTCTAGATGAATAGCTACAATAAAGTGACCTCATCTTAAAACATAACCATATTTCTGGAACATTTTGTTTTTGCTATTAGTCAGTTTCGAAAAGATCGACATAGTGGCCTCATCTTAAAACATAACCATTTTTATTGAACATTTGTTTTGACAATCAGTCAGTCAATCAGTTGAGAAAAGATCGACATATTAACTTAAAATGTTGCTGAAGGGTCTCTATGGTAAAATATACTATTGCAATTTATTTCTAAATAAAATGAGTTTGGAATGATTTACAATGACGTTTAGTAATTATGGCAATTCTAACATACGCAATTTTCAAATGTATATTAATTACCAAAGTTGAATACAATGCCGAAGAAATTACAAAAAAAAATGTATCTAGCTTTTGCCATCAACTGCGAAACTGCACTTAAAGGCAAGGTTTGTACAAAGCTTACCCCAATACCACTTAAAACAATCAAGAAGTTTATCAATAGGTTAAAATACGTCTTTAACTACACTTTATATCACAGTATATAAACAAGTCTACTTTCTGCAATCGCAAGGAATGTACTTTAAAAAAGATAAAAAGGTACAGTGTTCAGAAGAAACATGTGATGGTTATCACAAAACAGGGTACAATTGAATTATATAGGCTTGCAAAACTAAGTACAGCGATTTCGTTTATCAATAAAAACACGTATACTTGCATGATAAAAGGAATTGCGCTTGAATATACTTGAAGTGAACTATTGATTACTGCATTATTTTATCGTTTGAGTTTGGTTACCCGATACCATGCAGACATTACATTACAATGTAAAGTTAATAAGAATATGATGAGCTTATAATTATTCTTCTATCTTAGTCAAATTATGTCTATCAGGGGAAATAATGCTTGCAAAATACTCATATATAGTCTGCATGGCTAATTATAAAACACTAAAGAAATCAAACTAAAAGCAATAAAGCGACGCCTAGGATATCTTATGTCATATTTTAAAAAAGCCTCTAAAAAAAATTTTTAATCTGGTTTCTGTGATTTTTAAAAAAGCTTGTGCTCAAACTAACACGCACTGATTTTCCCACATAAATTTACTTTTTTTTTGATTTCCTTTTTTTTTTAGCTTTTTCACGTTTGCCCCTGCCTTTTCAAAAAAAAAGGGGAAAAAAAATAGGGTCTCCCTCCGTCCGTTCCGTCCCGTCTTTTCCTCAACCTTTCGTGTCCGGTCCATAAAATTTTTCATTTGAAAAAATTTTAAAAAAACTTCACAAAATTTTTTTAAAAAAGATTTCATTTGGGGCAACAACCAAACCCCCCAAACCCCCCAAGGGGCAAAGGGCGTACTTTCTCATTAAGGGCAACATTGGCCCCATTGAGGGTATTGTCGTGTCCGGGCCATAACTTTCTATCAAAAGGGAAGGGGGTTTTTTAAATACTTCCCTAAGTTTACAAAAAATAAGTGAAAAAACCAATCACCTAAACCTTCAAGGGCAAGGGCCCCACTTATTAAATAATTTTTCCAAAAGTCTGTTACAGGGGATATTTTTCGTCCCGGGCCCTAAATTTTTCATTTTTGAAAGGAAAAATCTTTGGCAAAAATTTTGTTAACAAAAAGAATTGCAAAGGGCCCAACAACCAAAACCCCTACCCCTTTAAAGGCGTACCCCCTTTATTTAAAGGTTTAAAATTTTTTTTGAGGGGAATTCCTTTCGGTTAACTTTATTTATGAAGGGGTTTTCCAAAAACTTTTCCCAAAAGGTTTACAAAAATAAGACAGGTCATTCCAAAAAACCCTCACCCACCTTCAAGGGCAAGGGCAACACTTGGGGGTCAAATAATTTAAAAATTTGTCTGTTACCCCGGGTAAAATTTTGTTTCGCCATAACTTTGGGCATTTATCAAGGGGAATTGAATAACTTGGGACAAATGTTTTAAAAAAAAAACGACTTTTTCATTTCGCCCAAAAACCAAAAAGACCTTTTTAGGGGCAAAGTCGTACTTTCTTTATTCCAAATTTTAAAAAATTTTCAAGATAAGGCCCCTTTAGTTTTAAAACTTTTCCATGAAAATTTTAAAAACTTCCAAAAGTTCCCCAAAACAATGAATTTTTGCGCAAAAAACCCTCACCCTACCCCCAAGGGCAAGGGTCACACTGGGAGGTAAAAACTTATAAAAGTCGTACAGGGTATATTTTTTTTGCCGGTCCTTTAAAACTTTTTTATAGATCAAAGGAAATTTAAAATCTTTGCACAAATAGGGCACTTTTTAAAAAGGATGTGCATGCGCAAAACCTTTTTTTCCTTTCCCCAAGGGAAGGCCAACTTTGATAAAATTAACATAGTCTGTTAAGGGGAAATTTTGGTCGAATCTAGAACTTCTTATAGTTTAAGGGGTTTTAAAATTTCTGGCACAAATACTTTACAAAAATTGAAAATTTTATTCACCTTAAAAATCTTTTTCCCTACCCCAATTTAAGGTCACACTTAAGGGGGCAAAGATTTACAAAAGTCGTTAATTTGGGGGAATTTGTTTCCAAACATAACCTTTTTTCAAACAATTGGGTTTAAAAAAAAACTTTGGGACAAAATCCAAAATAAAAGTTAAGTCCCCACAACCTGCTCCCCCACCCCCAATAAGGCACATTAGGGGGTCAAAAAAAACATGAAGAATTTTTAAAATTTCCCTTTTATTTTTTTTTAAGAAAAAAAATTTTTACAAATTTTCAAACTAGGGGGACATAATTTTTGGAAATGGAAAAGGGCCCAAAACCCTACCCCAATTTTGAAAAGCACAATTTAAGCTTTTATTTAAAAACCCCCGGGCGGGGGCTTGGGAATTTTACAAAATTTTTTGTTTCTTAAACGAAAGAAAGGGTGTTAAGAAATTTTTCCCTTTTTAATTTAAAATTTTTTTTTTATATTTATGTTTATTTTTGAAATTTTGTCGACTTTTTAAATTTAAATTTAATGAAATGATTTCCCATTTTCCCTTTCCCATCGCAATCCTTTTTTTTTTATAACCCCAGGAAATTTTTAGAACTACCCCAAAACCCCAACCGGGGACCAAAAAATTTCCCCCCCCTTTCACTTAAATTTTAAATTTCTGGTCCTTTTGGAAACATTTATACCAAAAATTTAAAATGTTGAAAATTAGTAACCCCCCTCAGCCCCTTTTCTAGGGCGGGAGGAAAGCGCAAATTTTCATTATCCCTAAGTCAGCACTCAACTAAACCGGGGTTGCCAAAAATTAGTTTTTTTGTTTATTAAGCTTCCGAAAAGGGTCAAATTTGGGTTTTCCAAAAATTCGTACCTTTACAACACGCGTTCAAGCCTGGCAGCCGAAAAAATCCCCCCCCTTACCAGTTTTTTAATTTTTTCCCCTTTGGGCATTGGGGAAAAAACCAAAAAGGGAGAAGAGACCGGTTTAACCCTCAAGGGGGGGTGAGGGAAATTTCCCCTTATTCAATTTTCCCCATGTACAACTCAAAACAAACCGATCTGGGAATTTTAAATTTTTTTTGGTTGTGAAATGCTTTGGGGGATCACCCTTTGTTCCAGAATTTTGTACTTCAAAACACAAAGGGGTTTAAGCCGGTGGCACCGGAAAAAGTTTCCCCCACCACTCAGGTTAAATTCCGGGTCCCCGGGCATTGATACCAACCCCAAAAGTTTTAAAAAGGGGTACCCCCTCAAGCCGGTGCTAGGGGCGGGGGAGGGAAATTTCACTTTTTCCCAAACCCTCATTTCAAACTCAATCAAAAAAGTCTGCAATTCTTAGTTTTAAATTTTGTTTTAAAAGCTTTCCGGGGGGAAAACAAATTTGGGTTTTTTGAATTCGTACTTTACAACAGCAGGGTCAATTCCGTTCAACCCTAAAAAATTCCCCGAACCCCTTAATTTTTTAATTTTTTGGGTCCTTTTTGGGGTATTGATACCAACACAAAATTTTAAAAATTTGGAATTGAGTTCCCCCTCAACCGGGGCTAGGGCGTAGATTTTCCAAATTTTTCATTTCCCTCATGGTTTCAGACCAATCAAACCGATCCCCCAATTTTATTTTTTTTGTTGTAATTAAGGGCCCCCGGTCACTTTTCCAGAATTTTGTACTTTACAACCAGGTCAAGGGCCCGGGGGGAGCCGTAAAAAAAGGGCCCCACTTCCTTCAGTGTTTTTAAAATTTTTGTCCTTCGGGTCATTTATACCAAACTTTTTTTGTGTTTAAATTTAGTACCGGCCAAACCAACCCGGGCAAAGGGAACCACTTAAAATTCCCCAAGACAGAAACCCAAACAAAACCGAGTCCCCCAATTTTTATTTTTTTGGGGTTTTGGGGTTTAAACTTTCCGGGGGGATAATTGTTTCCAATTTCTACTTTACAACAGGGAGGGTCAATGGGCCGGGGGAAACCAAAAAGTTGCCCCCCACTTTATCAGTGGTTTTTAAAATTTTTGGGCCCCCGGGGTTATTGGGGGACCCAAAACAAAAGTTTGGAAAAATTAGTAAACCCCTCAAGCCGGTGGGGGGCGTGGGGGGTGGGTTCAAATTTTCATTTTCCCCCATGTTTCAGACTCAACAAAAACCGTTCCCGCAATTTATGTTTTTTTTGGGGTTTTATACTTTTTCCGGGATCATTGGCCCCGAATTTGTACTTCACAACAGCAGGGCAATCCGGGTTTGGGAGGGTTAAAAAATTCCCCCCCTTCTTTACTTAAATTTTTAATTTCCGGGCCTTCGGGGTCATTGAAACCAAAAAAGTGTTTAGAATTTTTTACCGGGGGAAAACCGGGGCTAGGGGGAGGGGTTCACCCTTTTTTTATCCCCCATTTCAGACCAATCAAAAACCCGGGCGCAATTCTTAAATTTTTTTTGGTGATTAAGGGTTTCCCAGGATCATTTGTTTTCCCAAAATTTTCTCACAAAAAGCAGGTCAAGTGCCTTTGGGAGCCGTAAAAAGTTTTCCCCCTACTTCACTTTTAAATGTTTAAATTTTCTTTTCCTCGGACAAATTTAAACAACACAAATGTTGAAATTTAGTACCTCAACCGGGCCCGGGGGGGGAGGGGTTCACTTTTTAAATCCCCCCATTCAGACCCCAAATTTAAAAAAAGGGCGCAAATTTTTTTGATTTTGTTGGGGATTTAAAGCTCCGAAAGGGAAAAACTTTTTTTCCAGAAAAACCCACAAATTTTTAAAAAATTTTTTTTTGGTAAAAACTTTTTTAGTGGGGTTTTTTATACAAAAAAAAAATTAAAAAAAAAAATTAAAAAAAAAAAATTAAAAAAAATTAAAAAAAAATTAAAAAAAAACAAAAATTAAATTTTTTGTTAACCTTAAAAGCAAAAAAACAAAAATTACCCCATTTAAAAACACATCTTTTTTGAAACATTTTTTTTCCCAAATATTCATTTTCATATATAAAAATTTAAAACAAAAAAACAATTTTTTTACAGTATTTAAGAAAAGATTAAAAAGGAAAAAATTTTAAAATTTTTCCCTTCCCTTACAAATTAGTTTTTAAAAAAAAGATTTTAAAACCAACAACGTCAAAAAATTTTTCTTCCCTAAAATTTAAATATTAATTGATTTAAAAATTCATTTCCCAAAAAGCAAACGGGAAATATTTTCAAGAATCAAACATGCACAAATCATCCAGATCCATAGGGTTTCAAAAATAAAATATAGAAAAATAACAAATGAAAAAACGAATTTGGGGAAAATTATTTGGGTTTAAATAAAAATTTTTAAAAATTGGGAAAAAAAGCAATCAAAATTTTTCGAACAAGAAAATTTTTTCCAAACTAGGGAAATTTTTTTTCCCAAAAAAAAAAAGAAAAAAAAAACTTTTTAAAAAATTTCGAACTTTTTAAGGGGCCCAAAAAAATTTTCAAAATTCCCTTCCCAACAAAACACCATAAAACCCCACTGGGCTCACAAACCTTCATTTAAATTGTCATGTTTGTAAAAAAAAAGAATAACATCTATAGGAAACCAAAAAATTTTTTGGGGGAAAAGCAAATCAATTTTCAAATAAAAGAAATTGAATTAAAAGGGGGGGAAACCCCCTACACTTTTTTTCATTCTTTTTAAAAAAGTGTTTGGGAAAACTAGTAATGGGGAAAGGCTTTTGAATTCGTTTAAAACTTTCTTTTTTTAAAAAGGTTTTTAACCAAATTGGGAAAGTTTCGGGTTTCTCAAAAAAATTTAATTTAAAAATGCACAAAATTTCTTCATCGCTTAAAAAAAAAACTACATGATATAAATTTGGTGTTAACCCAAAAAAGATCAATAGCTTTAAAAAAAATATAAACAATTTAAATGGTACCAATTTCGACCCTAAACTGTTTTTTCATTTCTAAAAATTTCATTTTTGCAATTTCGCACAAATGTCCCCAAAAATTTACAAAACCAGTAGCATACGAAATATAAAAATTTAAAATTTTTTGGGGAAAAAATAGCCCCGAAATTTGGGGCGACAGTCTCTAAAAAGCCCCGAAAAATTACGATTCCTACCCGAAGGGCAAAGCGGGGGGCATCCGAATACAAAACACCCCACCGGGGGAATCCCCCGAGAAACCGGGAAAAACAAATCACCTCAAAGAATCAATTTTTAAAAGTTTTCCCCAGGAAAAAACGAAAATCCCCAAATAGGACCCGACGGCGTATTTTGAAGTACATCCTTTGACGGTTACCAAGGGTCCCTGTATTCACCTCCCGGGGTATACAAACCCCACGGCCAAAAACCCCGGCAAATTTTTTTTGCCATAGTATTGGGGCAATTTAAAAACCCCCTTAAAACTTTTAATTTTTTGGGTCTTCATATTTCTATCAAAAAAACAATCAATTTACACAAAAATTTTAATAAAAGTACGACTTTTTATTATGAATTTAAAAAACCAATTTAGATAAACGTACCGGGGAAAGCAACACTGACGGGTAAATTTTCTCAAAATTAAACCCCAAACTTTTTGCAACGGGGAAAGGGTTTTAAAAAGCAAATTTTTTACCAACAAGTACCAAAAAGGGGAACCCCCTTTTTAAATTTCGTGGGTATTTTTCAAAAAAAACAATCGAAATTTATTTTAAATTTAAAATTTATTTGTGTCAAAAATGAATTTTTAAAAGGGGAGTTATCTTTCAAACTTTTCCCAAAATCTTTTTAATTTTTGGGCCCTTTTTCCTTTAAAATTAAAAATTAACCCCAAAAGGTTTTTAAATCATATTTTAGATAACCGCTCAATGTTTTAACACCCTTTAAACAAATTTCCCTTTTTTCTTTTTATTTTAAAATCTGGACCAAGTGGGGGTAAATCTAAAAGGGCAGCTCAAGACCTTTGGAAGAATTGGGCCCTTTAAAGTTTGTTTTACTTATTTTACCTTTTTTGCAAAACCATCAAAACACTGTTATAAACAAAATTTATTTTTGGCGGGGATTCATTTTAATTTCAAACCCTTCACGTTTATAGAAAACATGTAGGGCTAAGAGTGATTTTGGTGCACTATTAACCGGTTTAAACTCCCCAGCAGTGCTTATGCTGCTGACACCGGTTCAAGGCGGCCCGCCTCTTTGTTCCTCAGATGCATTGTTTTATTATTCCATACTGTTTTGGTACACTTTTGTCGGCGCCCTTGTTGGTGTTTTCTCGTCTACGTTAAGTATTTCCCCTTTTTGCCCCTAGTTTTATTTATTTAATAAAATCATTCATTTATTTGTTTTCTTTGATTTCCTTGTCGTTTACCATTATTTCGTCTTAGGTATCATTTAACTGATAAGCCTATCCGTGCTCTACCTTGCGCCCTGTCCGTTTTTCTAGGGGGGGGGGGTCCTTTTGTGTTACTTGGTTCTTGTTGCTTGGTTGTGTTGGGGTTGCGTTCATTGAACGTTGCCTTTTCTTGTTGATCTTGTTTATCATATTTGATAAACTTTATCATACCACTCAAAGTGGGCCTGTGGGCCTCATTATGTTTTCCAAGGTGTCTTAAAAGTAGCAATGCTGCTGCCTTCTTTTTCTCGGTTGACGCATTATCAAAGCATGTAATTCTGCAGGAAATAAACTGAAAATAAAAGTTAATTGCAAATAATGGAAGCTTTTGATGTCTCTGTAGAGATGTGCAAGAGTGACAGATGAGGAAGATGGTCTAGCCGTTTATATGTCAACCATGATAAACATGCAACGCTTGAGCCACTAAAAATTGCTTTCTTCGGACTCATCGTGGTCCCATCTCGATGGCATCGTACCAAAATACGATGGCGACACGACGGTATTGTGGGGGCTTCACGTAGTCTTGTTCCATTTTTAAGACTATCGGGAATCTTCGTGTTTACTTCGTATTGTCTTCTTGAGGCTAAAAATGTCAGATTGCACCGATGATCACTCGAAGAAAAGACGAAGACTACACGATTTGACAAGATGGCTTCACGACGGCCTTACGAAGGGCAAAATTGACATACGAATTCAACACGAAAATGAACCTTCGCAATGTCTTCGGGCAATTTTTTGGCATGCCAAAGATTTTGGAACCGCTCACGAAGTTGCTGCCGGAGCTTGTAATAATCAGCCAGGGATCATACGATGGCAAAAGATGCCCTCACGAATGGCACGATGTTATTACGATCAGATCCGAATTTGAACATTTCCTTATTCGTGTGTCCATCTGATGCCAAATTCGGGACAGTGTGACGCCTGCAATAGAAATTTCAAATTTTCTTTATGCAACGTCATATTCGTAAGCGTATGTTCTCCTTTCAAAATTTCATTTGTTTGGTTCCGCCCATTGTTTTCTCGTTTAAGGCACACGCTTTCTATTTCTTGGGGACCATATGCCGCTTTATATGGAATGACACTTACATGTCACATTGAATGTTCCATGATTACTGCCGTATAAAAATATCTATGGATGTTCCTCAATTCAAAATTCTACCATTTCCATATTAGCTTAAGCCGTGGGTAGGGGGCGTGGACGGTAGATTGCACTTGACAGTACCGTCCATGAACAGGCCCAATCAAATTGAGCCTAAATTTTTTTCAATTTTGCCGTTTTGGACTTTCTTAAGATATTCTTTTTTTCTCCCATTCTTATAAAGTAAATTATGAATTTTTGGGTTAATTTAATGCAACACAAATTTTTCATAAAACCCAAAAAAAAATTATTTTGAAAAACAGGAAATTTTACCTTTAATTTAAAAGCCCTTTCCAGACAAGTTTAAAAAAAAAGACAAAAAACTTTTATAAACCGGGACAAACCCAAAAGGGGGCCCCTAAAAATTTTTCACTCGTCCGCAATTTTGACAGAATACCTTTTGCAATGTTCATTAAACAAAGACAAAAAAAAACTATCACTTGGAACAATTTTATTTCCCATGTCTCATGGGGGAAATTTGATATATTTAAAATTTTATTTTTTTAATTTATATAATTCGCAAAACTTTAAAAAAAAATAAATTTTCCCCTTTTGGGGCTTTAGGATAGAATTATGTTTCCTTCCAAATATTATCCAGATGATTGAAATAATAAGATTCTGTCAGTACTGACAGGCGTTTAACAAAATATGCGGACCATAAAGACATAGAGACAGCTGCAGATATTCAATAATACCACTGCCTTTATTTCCACAAAGGAAATAAAAAATGAAATATTCACTATATCTGTCAAAAATCTAAACAAATTTTTGTCATTTAGGAATTATTGAATAAATTTATTCACAATCATAGCACAACGGATATTTATGTCTTTGACAATTCATGAACAAACCTTGTCTAGAATATACATATTTAAGCATTAGTGCCTCTTGGATCCTTGCCGGTGGTCCGGTAATGCTGGGATTTTTGAGGTATGCGTTTATTGAGTGCCGCCATTCTTTGTTGATGTTTGTTTTATATTTTGTTTGTATTTTTCATCTGTAAATTCACGGCAATTTTGGCCTTTTAGTAAATATTGCGTTAACACAAATGCGTGTCCGATTACAAATATGTTGATTGTAAGAGACAAATAGTTATCAATATTAAATAAAATAAATTATTTTGCCAGTTGTTGATCACTTTTTCGATTATTAAAATGTCAATATGTTTAATTTAAATCTATTATCTACACTCTAGGGTAAGCATGGAAACAATGTTTCTGTTGCATCTTTTAATATAAACTAAGTAATAAATTGTTTTCATAGAGACCAAATAACTGTGTATTCTTTCACATTTTGAAGGTTTTGACTTGAAACTTCCAAAAGCCAAATACCATAGGCTGCCCTTAAAGGCATTGTGATTATATCATATTTGAAATTGCAAGAACATATCATACTAGTTTTATTCTTTTTAATTCAGGAATTGACTATCAACCAATACACACTGCTTTAGAAATTTGCATTACCAGTTATGTTAATATATACAATTCAAAACAAAGATATTATTTGTGCAACAAAGTCAACTGTCTAATAAAATTGCTTAGTAAACATAGAACTGAAGAGAAACTAATTGTCTGTTATTGATTGCATTGCATATGATGCTAAATCAGCTTATGTAGAATAAAATTGACAAAGTTAAATGAAATTGTAGCAATATTTGTGCAGGCAATGGTTATAGAAATAAGTTTTAAATGCCCGTTATTGCAAAGGCAACAAAGGAAACATTAGATACCAGAAGCTACACAATATGATTAATTAAGCATTTTTATAGTCAACTTCTTGTAGTAAAGAGACTTGTGCTAACATGTAGGAATTTCATTGCTATTTTTATTTAGCAATTATGATTTATGAACACAAACATACTCTGTTGACATTTGCAGCATTTACATTTTGCATTTGATGTTGGAAGTGATTGTCTAAAATGACAATGCAATGCGTTTTTCTGCCTTATGTTTATTCAATATCTTTTAGTTTACAGTGCACATCTCGGATGAAATAGTGTAATTTGTATAAACTAAATTGTATCAATATATTCAATATTATAGTACATGATTTATTGACTATATATCCTTATGTGACGTTAGAGTTGTTTTTCTATTGTTTACGCTGTAAAACTCAGTTTTAGTCATGTAGCGCCAAGATTGGGAAGCAAAAATCATTGGGAGAAACTATTAAAAATATTATTGTAATTAAGTAGATTAATTAGATTGACATGATTTATTAATTAGATTTATGATATACCGGTATGCTGAACGAAACGTCTATAAAACTTATATAATTTTGCTATGATATTTTAAGTGCTTTATTTTGAAATAATTTGAGTTTAAAACTTGTGTTTATGCCATCTTGTAAACATTAATTTTACACTTTTAAGAAGATGGACACGCATGGCATATTGTCTAATTCACGTGTAAGATTATTCTGTAAATGAAATATCTATGTAACATATTAGCTATGACATAGCTTGTCGGAAGTGTTCATCATAGATACATTTTTTTCCAGTAAATATTGTTTATTACCAAACAGTTATTGTGATATAATATAATATGTCAATTTTATTACCCCCTTCGCTTAAATGGATATCTTGCCCTCTCAATTGTGAGGTAAAACTGTGTGTGAATGTATTGTTTGTCGCTTGAAACGTTATTACGCTACATCATGATTATTATTATTATTATTTATTATAAAAGGTGATATTCAGGTTCTTTGAAGGCGCTTTCGAAAGATATGGCTTTGTTCTTTTTTTGTATTTATAACTTTACTATATAGGTCTATAAAATTTGTTTTATTATGTGAAATATTTTTTCTTTATTGTTGAACTAAATGTATAATTCATTTTCTTATCATTTTTTCTTTTGAAATGATATGGGAATAAAGTATTTCAGTAAATCTATGGAAGAATTTTAAAATTGGAACAATTTTATACTGTTTTTATATTTATCCACTTGAGTCAATCCCTATCTCCATCTACTTCAGATTCACAATTTTGACGTATTACCCCTAAGATAAGATATTGTTTCAGAAAATCAGGGCGTCCAGTCTTCTGAACGCACCTAGAGATAACAGAAGAATTTCATATGGAAATAATTGTAGAATTTACCGCTTTACTTGGTAAATTGCCTCTGTCAGTCTGGGATAATGTCAAATATTCTTATCACCATTTATTCCAGACGACTGACAGTAACTAGATTTCTTTATTATTGAATGGCAAGAAAATGGGAGTCAATAAACAGACAGTACTTCACAACCTTAGGAGAGGTATTCATAACGGCTATATGTAGACACTGTATGAATACCTAATGGGTATAATAAAAAAGGGGAAATGATAAATAACCTTGACTTTTATTTTTTTTAATGTAATTATAACCATATTCGATAATAAAATAAAATGTAAGGTTTATATATGAACTTAACCATAAGGACTAGCGATCATATGACAAAGCACAAACTTTGAAAACATAATGTAAGGAAAATTGTGGAAATAAATGTCAATGCAATCCACGGTTACATAATATGGGATTAAATATCACCACGGATATGTATCGATATCTTTATGCCTCACTGTTTTAGGATATGATATAAACCGAATATAAAATAATGTGTCTAATTTTGAAGAAAGTAGTTGTCGTAAAAAACAGTGTTCTTTTGCGAGTTTTAGATTGAGCATTAATGTTTCATCACCATTGAATATGTGAATTCTAATTAAATGTATTTCAATTAAACGCTTATCTTCTTCAAATATCATTTTTGAGTTCCTTGCTCAAACTTTACGTTTATTTCTTTTTGATAGATTATTTGTGAATTAAAGTGCCAAATTAAGTTTCGCTTGTAATTTTTTCTTAAAAAATATCAATTTTAATGATTTAGTAACCGATGGGTATTGTATTCTGCACACAAACAGCATCCCCCGTTTTAGTAATTTTAAATTCATTTCGGGAAATCGTTAAACCGTATGGCATATTGCAAGGATATAAAGTTGTATTAGGCTGTCGACAATAAAAGAATGAAAAATAAAAATAGCCTGTTTATTGATAAAATCAGAACAAATACTTTTAATGGAAACAATGATGTTTTAAATTTACGATTAAGCATGTTTTACACATTATTTAAGTAATACTTTCTACACCAGCAACTTATTATTTTGTGATGAGTTCTGTCGTTTTGTGCGTTCTTTAGGGATTCCGTTTTCCTCTATTCTTCAATCATGATTAAGACCGACAAAAACAAGATATCGTATTATTATATGCAAGAACAGATCTTTCTTCGTGTGAAAAATATTTCTTTTTTTACTAACTGTTTGATTCTCTCCTACCCTACACACATAATGACAGGACAAACTTTATCTTTAAAGATAACAACAGTGAAAGGTAAAGCATGTTGAATCGTTTTCATGAATTTAGTCCATTTAGGTTAGGATATACAAATGATTAATTAAAAATCAATATATAAAGATTAATGTCTCCTCATTCATGCAGTGATTGTTTTGGATAGAAATGATAAATTGTCACAGCTACAATTTTTTTAAATGCACTGACAGTCAAGATTGCCTTCGATCTACATATTTATGCAAGAAAATGGTATGTTATTACAAGTTATTACATAAGCTCCATTTTGTATAGAACATAATAAGTACTCTATAGATGTTCATGCATTTCTTAAAGGGACTTCACTTAGTTTGCTTTGGCATGATGGACCTGGAAATAATTTACCGATATTTGTAAATCTTTTGAAGTAGCCTGAAATAATAACTTGTGTTCAAATTTTCATATCATTCTCTTACGTTGTTTTCTACTTAATCATTTTATTTTGCAAAATGACCTAAAAATGCTAAATCGTAAGAGGCGACTAATGGGTTTGAATTTCTCGAGTATATGCATCTCTTACCTCCAGCATGTGAGATGGTTTTGACCCCTGGTGTTGCTTTAAGTTTGTATCTCCCGAGATTAGACAAAAATCACCTTTCCAGTTTGGTGCCATATGACCTAAATTGTGTTTATGTGCCGTAAAATCAAACCAAACAAACAAACGAGCAAATAAATGATTAACCTACAAGCAAGTGTATTTGTTCAACCTATAGGAGTTGCCAACAATTAGTGGGATAGTTAGTTAAAGATTATCGGACAGTAGTGAGTGAGTATATTGCTTTGCGGCGTGTTAATAGAGAGGTATTATTTTCGCATTTATTTTGCTAAAATAATAAATACTAGAAAGTGTCATGCCAGCAAAAGCACGTTTGCTAAGACTTTTTACAAAAGCAACACTTTGACGGGTAAATTTTGAACTATTATAACATTAAAATTATTTCTATTTTTGATGTTTATTGGAACTATGACAAGAACAAGTGTAACAAAATATATTTAACGTAAAGGTAAGTTGTTTTTCGTATTTTTATTGAACAAAAATTGACATTTTAATTTAGTGATCGTTTTGATAAGTACTTTGAAATATTTCTTTTAATCGTAATTTTAATAGTCAAAATTGAAATTTTCAAACATAAATATTTATTTCATTATCAATGATTTAATTATTGCATTGTTGATTGTCAGAAACGTTAAAAAAACGCTGAAAAATGAAAGATTACAGTAATATTTGCATACGTCATTTTGATGAATGATATGAAAAGGATGAAAAACTTTGTTCAAAATATTTATGATGTGTTTACTTATAAGAAATACAATTTTATACATATTATATACAATACAAATTTACAAATATAACTTCAGTGCAAACAAACCGTTATAACAATTTTATAGCAAAACATATTTACATAAATTTAATTGCATCTGTGAACAAAAAAAGAAAGAAAGATTGCATCTATGAAAACACAATGATAATAAAATCGACTCCCGCAATGCCGTATACTCGTATTGAAATATACCCACATTTTTAGTCCGTGAATACTCATAATATCTAATATCAGTATATCGATCACATGTATGTAAGCTTTTGTAATACAAAGTTAATGGAGTGTTTAATGTTATCTGTGCATAGCATTTAATGATGCAGTTTCGTTTGACCGACAAATATTGTCCGTATATTTAGATGGCACGACAATTATACATTTTTTGTTGAAAGAAACACGGCGGAAAGTAATCCGTTATTTAGATATACATTTCAAAGAAAGCATTATCTAACAAATAAGATAAAGAATATTCAAAGTTTCATCGTACGAGATAAAATATATGCAATAATATATGCCTCCCTTGTTGATCTGTCTTTTCATTTTTGTTTAAATATAAGTTGCTGTGTGTTTCCTTGAAAGTCATTTTCAGATGAAAAGAAAGCTATTTATAGTATTTAAGAGTTACTCACGAGAAATTCTAAAGTGATTTTTCTCTGTAATCTCAGTTAATCTGATCTAAGACGGCAGTAATTTGACAATTGAATGCTTAATTACAAGACTATTGGTTAATTGTTTGCATAATGTCATTGTGTTTTGCCAATTTATTATTATAACAATCGAATCATGTGATAAACAATGCAACAGCAGTTCGCTTTTGGCATTTTTATATGAGTACTTTGACAAACCAAAATATATCATTAAGATCTTTTCTTTGATTTCCTACATTTGAACTGTTGTATTGTGAGCATTTTTATGCTTATCTTTTATTATTCACCCGATTCAAAGAGTCTCTATTTTTTAGCTCAAACAAATAGTTTTTATTTCTATACAATAACTCAAAGTCGTAAATGCATGTGTATTTACATATGGGAGACATGTTTTTCGTCGTGAATATCAATTTACCGGTATTTCGCAAAGTATACATTTCCGTTCTTCACATTGAATTATATTCCCCAGCTACTTGTCTAAATGTGTACTGAATGGATTCAAATTCCAAGTATTATAGAATTAATTATACATGGTATGTCAAACGTAATAGTATATTTTGATAAATAAGTGCTCAAATCATTTACACATGGTGAATAATCACATAACACATTATAGTGTTTGATCAACATCGCCAGGGTTATATAATAAACATAATATCTCATCGGAAGCAAGTTTATTCTTTACCAAGCTATACAGTGTTTGTAGCTCACGAAATAGAAAATCTAAAAAAAGTCTATTAAAATTTTATATGCTAGAAAATCCTAATGTTCAGACTTCAATGCATGTTTACAAGTTAACATTCGATCAAACGATTAAAGTTTTTCAATCATATTAAAATAATTGTAATTTTACATTTTAAATTAGAATTTTTATCTTATGAATATATTTTCTTTTGATATTTCGAACAGACCACACAAATATAATCAATACAAAATGTAAGATGACTTTAACACAAACGCATAGTTTTGTACAGAACGAGTGCAATGCAAGAAAAAAAAAGACAATAAAGTATGAAATGATCTTAACTTTAACTGTTATACAAAGGTTCTTAAATATATAGCCTTACTGTGCATTAAACCTTGTCATCTAATGCATACAGGTCGTCGTCCATGTTTCAGAAACACTTAAATCTGTTTTCACAGCCAAGTTAATATAAACATTTTATTTAATGTAGAATATATCTTTTTTTTAAATTAAATGTATGTCAATTCATTATATTTATCTATATAGGTAAAAACATATACACGCCTCACATAACGTAAGTGTTCATGATTAAATGTTTGAATTTTGATCAGTTCACAATTTCAACATTTCTCAAAAGATAAATTTTTCCTTTGCTAAAAATGTATATAGCATAAAGTCGTATTGTGTTTACAAACATATCTGAGTAGTTTGGATTAAACAAAGGTACTTTCTTTCTTTTCGCCGATTAAAAATAATATATTTTGCGCAATAACACATTTTAATTATATTTTATATTTCGTATAAACATGCATTTCATCTGTGATTGGATGTTTAAAGTCATCTTTATCACATAAACTGCAACGCAGGAGTGTAATAAAGCCATTCAATAAAAACGATTTTACAATAGTGTAATAACACTTTGACGTGACGTCATTTGCGCTTTATACAAACATAGCGTTTAAGCGCGCTAATGTTAGGCAAGGTGTTCACAAAGCTTAACACAATACTACTTAAAACAATCAAGTAGTTTATCAATAGGTTAAAATACGTCTTTAACTACACTTTATATCACAGTATATAAACAAGTCTACTTTCTGCAATCGCAAGGAGGGTACTTTAAAAAAGATAAAAAGGTACAGTGTTCAGAAAAAACATGTGATGGTTATCACAAAACAGGGTACGATTGAATTATATAGGCTTGCAAGACAAAGTACAGCGATTTCGTTTATCTGCTTTGAATATCAACAAAACACGTATACTTGCATGATTAAAGGAATTGTGCTTTAATATACTTGAAGTGAACTATTCATTACTGCATTGTTTTATCGTTTGATTTGTGTTACCCGATATCATGCCGACATCACATTACAATGTAAAGTCAATAAGAATATGATGATCTTATAATTATTTTTCTATCTTAGTCAAGATTATGTCTATCAGGGGAGAAAATGTTTGCAAAACACTAATACATAGTCTGCATGGCTAATTATGAAACACTAAAGTAATCAAACTAAAAGACAATATAGCGAGCGCCTTAGAATATCTTATACGTCATATTTGTAAGAATCACGTGCAAAGATCTTCTAAATAGACATATTTTAATCTGTAATCTGGTTTCTTGTAATGTTTATGAGAATAAAGCTTTTGCTCATCTAACAGGCACCTGATTGTCTACATAAATTCACTTTGTTGTATTTTCTTTTTACTAGCTAATCAGTTGTTTCATATATGATGACTGCTGTAATACATTTATTTTTATAAATGAAAGTTATTTGACTTATTTATATTTCATGATTTATTTAAGATTGCGTCTGTTACTTTGTAAATGATATTTTAATGATCTGATTTCGTTTAACCACAGAATTTAAATCATTTTTTTGTTGATTAAAACAATTTTAAGTGGGTATATATAGTACAAATTAAATTTGTGACCAAACTTTATCCACATAAACGTATGTAAATTATATGTAAACCTTTAAAGCAAAAGCAGCATTACCTCAATTATTATACACATCTTCTAGTTTAAACATACTTATTTTCCCGAATACATACATTTACATATATACATATGCAATATAAATCAAACATTTTTATATTTAAGAAAAGGATCAGAACGGAAGACTAAGTTTTACACAATTCTTCTCCTTTTCTCCTTACATCTTTAAAGATATGGTTAACATAAACCTAACGTCGTTCAAAGATTTTATTCGCATATTATCTATTCAATATTCATTTGATTTTGACATATTTAGGTCGCGATAACTCCTATAAAGTACATGTACAAGATTTTTTAACCTGCTTCAAATCATTACTGATGCAACCAGATTACATAGAAACATTATGAGCCAGCTCTGATTCACATCTATACATTACATTCATGAACTAAATCGAGTTTGTGCACTATGAATTGTGAATGAACACCTAGGGTATCTAAAAACATTTTGGCCAAATGCAATGTAAAAAATAGTAATTCGAATTGAATGAGTACATATACGATGCTATTTCATTCGTTTTAAGTAGCGTTTAAGATCTAGTAAAGTCAATTTTCTTTGTGCATTTTGTTTCATTTACAGTTTTAAAGTTTTTAATAACTAAAATTGACATTTTATGGATTACTTCATAGTAAATGTCAATTGAATTGCTACAATACTTTGCAGTCTGCTTTCTATTGTAATAGCGTATAAGGATATGAAGTCTTACTTACAATCTCGATTCATCTTGATTCATCCAGCTTTTAAAATAAATCAGTAAACAAATCAAACGGTACTCTTGCAAGCTGTTACTACAATAAAGTTTTGCATACTAAATTAAATATAGAAATTCAAATTTTCTTTATACGTAAGCGTATGTTCCCCTTTCAAAATTCCATTGTTATCTCGTTTTGGGCACACCCTTTCTATTTCTTGTGGATCATATGCCGCTTTATATGGAATGACACGTGTCAAATTGAAGGTTCCACGATAACTGCAGTATAAAAGTATCTACGGATGTTCCTTAATTCAAAATTCTACCATTTTCATATTAAATGTTGAATTCTCCTTAAGCCGTAGCTAGGGGGAGTGGGCGGTAGTTTGTACTTTACAGTACCGTCCTATCAGGTTTAATCAGAGCGAGTCTGAACATTTTCAGTTTTGCCGTTTTGGACTTTCTTTAGGCATTCTTATTTTCTCTATCTTATGTGTATGAAGATTTTGCTTCATGTATTGCGACACAAATGTTACATGAAACTCGATTATGAAAACAGGAAATAGACCTAAAGTAAATCATCACTTCCAGACTAAGTTAAATAGCTTGAAAAAAAAATACTATTCATTTACCAACAACTGCGAGTAACGGGGTGTCAGTAAACAGTGTGTCACCCTGTCTGCAATTTTAAGCATGAATACCTACGCATGTTCATTAGCCAAGACAGAAAAAAATCATACTACTTGGAACAATTTGATTTGTCTATGTTCTCATGAGAAATTCGATATATAATATATATTTGTTAAGTTTATATAATTTACCGCATAACTTGATACATAAATTCCGTCTGACTGAGGATATAGTTAATTGCTTCCTTCCAAAAATATACCAGATGATTGAAATAATAAGATTTTGTCAGTATTGACAGACGTTTAACAAAATATGCTGATCATAAAGACATAGAGACATTTACAGTCATTCAATAATACTACTGTCTTTATTTCCACAAAGAAATCAAGATTGGAATATTCACTATATCTGCCAAAAATCTAAACACAAGTTTGTCATTAACGAATTATTGAATAAATTTATTCACAATCATAGCACAACGGATATTTATGTCTTTGACAATTCATGAACATACCTTGTCTAGAATATACATATTTAAGCATTAGTGCCTCTTGGATCCTTGCCGGTGGTCCGGTAATGCTGGGATTTTTTAGGTATGCGTTTATTGAGTGCCGCCATTCTTTTTTGGTGTTTGTTTTCATATTTTCTTGGTATTTTTCACCTGTAAATTGACGGCAATTTTGCCCTTTTAGTAGATATTGCCTAAACACATATGCGTGTCCGAAAACAAATATGTAGATTGTAAGAGACAAATAGTTATCAATATTTAATGAAATATATTTTGCCTGATGTGGATCACTTTGTCAACGTCTAAAATGTCAATATGTTTTATTTTAATCTATTGTCTACAGTTACGGGTTAGCATGGACACAATGTTTCTTTGCAATGCTTTAGATATAAATAAGTAATAAAGTGTTTTCATAGAGACTAAATACCTGTGTATTTTAGAAGGTTTTTGACTTAAAACTTCCAAAAGCAATATACCATAGTCTGCCTGCCATTAAAGTCAGTGCGATTATATCACAATTAAAATTGCGACAACGTATCATGTAAGTCATTCAAGAACTGATTATCATCCAAAACAAACACTGGCTTAGAAATTTGCATTACCACTTACGTTACTATACACACTTCAAAACAAAGATACTAATTGTGCACCAAAGACGACTGTCTAGTAGAATTGCTAAGTAAACATAAAACTGAAGTAAAATTAATTGTCTGTTTAAGTTAGTTTATTATTGATTGCATTGCAAATGATGCTCAATCAGCTTATGAAGAATTAAACTCTCTGTAGCAATATTTGTGCAGGCAATGCTCATAGAAATAAGCTTTAAATGTCCATTTTGGGAAAGAAAACAGAGGAAACTTTAGATACCATTAGCTACAATATGATTATTTTAACATTTTTATTGTCCACACAAATTATTTACTTCTTGTAGTAAAAGAGACTTGTCGGAATTTTATTGCTATTTTTATTAATCAATTATGATTGATGAACAAAAACATACTCTGTTGACATTTGCAGCATTGACATTCAGTATTTGATGTTGGATATGTTGGGAGTGATTCTCTTCTTTCTTTCTTTCTTTCTTTTTTTCTTTCTTTCTTCTTTCTTTCTTTCTTTCTTTTTGTTTCTTCTTTCTTTCTTTCTTTCTTTCTTTCTTTCTTTCTTTTTCTTTCTGTCTCTTTCTTTCTTTTCTTTCTTCCTCCCTTCCTTCTTTCTTTCTTTTTTTCATTTTTTATAGTGTAGAAGATAAGTAGTTTTACAATCCATGTATGTTTCTTACTCTAGTAAGGACCCGAGTGCAGACGGTGAATTTGTACATAGTAACAAAGTATGAGATAATATGGAAAATAAGTATTTCAGTATGTATAAGAACAAATGAAGAGAAAGTGGAAAAAATTTGAAATTGGAACAATTTTATATTATCTTCATAGATATCCACTTCAGTCAATCCATATCTCCATCTATTTCAGATTTACAAGGTTGACGTATTACCCCTACGATAAGATATTGTTTCAGAAAATCAGGGCGTCTAGTTTTCTGAACGCACCTAGAGATAACAGAAGAATTTCATATGGTAAAAATTGTATAATTTACCGCTTTACTTGGTAAATTGTCTCTGTCAGTCTGGGATAATGTCAAATATTCTTATCATCATTTATTCCAGACGAGTGACAGTAACTAGATTTCTTCATTATTGAATGGCAAGAAAATGACAGTCAATAAACAGACAGTATTTTACAACATTGGGAGAGGTGTTCATAACGGCTATACGTAGACACTGTATGAATACTTAATGGGTATAATAAAAAGGGAAAAAAGACAAAAAGACAAATAATCTTGATCTTTATTATTTTTACATTATTTTAGCCATATTCGATGATAAAATAAAATATTAGCAATGATATTTTTAAATTTCCGATTTAGCAAGTGTTACACTTTCTTTTAGTTATACTTTCTAAACAAGCAACCTATTATTTTGTGATAAACGCTTTATCAAATTTCTTAAATAAGTTCTGTCGTTTTCGGCGTTCTATTGGGTTTGCGTCTTCCGCTATTCTTACGTGAGGAGTGACAAAGACATATTTTGTTTAAAATTTGTCAAAAATTTGCCTTCAACCACGTGATGTAGCACAGTACATTTGGTTTGAAATGACAAGTTAAAGTTTTACTTATTTCAGCTCTTTAAAATTTAAATTTTAAATTTATTTAAAATCACTATTCGATCCGCTTTCCACAACTTACATAAACTGTTGTAATCTGAGGAAAATGGGTCGTGACCCAAGTAAGGTTCAACACAAGATCCGTTTAGTGAAATGCAGACTCTTTAAATACTTAATATCACATACCTCTGGAAACGTTTTACTTTTTGTGAATTTGTTTAAATCTTTGCCTATTTATATAATAGCATAATTGTTAACTAGTGAGCCATTGAGTTAGATGTATATATTCAACGGCAGAACATCATATTGTCCGAGACGATATGTCAGCTGCTGGTAAATATATCACGTCATATTCAATGGCTCACAAGACAATAATTATATAATAATGAATTAGATAGTGCGAGCGTCTTTTAATGTCTAATATTACAGATGTCATGACATGCAAAATAACACATGTGTTAAAAAATAAGTTAACTCAGTGGTAAATCTACAGACTTAAAACAACCGAATCTGCAATTTTCTATCACAGAAAGTATCTCCGCTTTTCTTTTTTTCAACTGTTTTAGTAAAAATAGCAATATCGGTGCAAAACACTTGATTAATATTCCATATTTCTTGAGTAAATATTAATTTTCTTAAACTTATTATATTGAATCATGGAAAGATACAAGATTGTCACATAATCAAACAAAATCAAAACATAGTCATAACAAAAATGATATTTGTCACATGTCATTAATAATAAGATTTATCCAAAAGTAAATATTTTGCACGCAAATTTAATGTAAGCGATATCTAATTTTATAGAATTGATAATTCACAAGTTTAAAGTGGAGTGTTTTGACTGTAAGGATCTTTATTGAAAGAACAAAAATATTTATTTTGCACTTTTAGTTATCTCACTGATTCGCTTATCATTTTCAAAATTATTAAGTATTCAAATAGATATATATATTAAACGTATCTTCAAACATGATTAGGACCGACAAAACAAGATATCGTAAATGTGTTGGCTACATGTAAGAACACATTGCATTGCATTTATAAACATATTTGTGTAGTTTGGACTTAACAAAGGTATTTTCTTTCTTTTATGCCGATTTAGAAAAAAATATATTTTTTAGTAATTATATATTAAATGTCGTGTAAACATGCATTTTCATCAGTGGTTTGGTGTTTAAAATCATCTTTATTAAGCAAGCATGTTAAACTTCTCTCCACATTAAGTCTTATATTATACTGTTTTAGATAAGTGTTTTAGTGGCAGCTTTCTACAATATTGAAAATTAATAACTTTTATGATATTTTAAAGAATTAACTCGGACAGTCTTTTTTGTACAACATGTTTACAATAAATGTTTTAAAGTAGCTTAAACTAATATTGTTTTGTTACTCAATGTCTAAAATAGACATTAATAAGACAATAATAGATAAATACATTGATAAATTGGGCTATTCTAAATGAATAGCTACTATAAAGTGACCTCATCTTAAAGCATAACCATTTTTCTGGAACATTTCTTTTTGCTATTAGTCTGTTTAGAAAAAATCGACATAGTGGCCTCATCTTAAAACATAACCATTTTTATAGAACATTTGTTTTTACAATCAGTCAGTTTAGAAAAGATCTACATATTAACTTAAAATGTTGCTTATGGATCTCTATGTAAAAATATACATGTTCAATGTATTTCTAAATAAAAATGAGAAGGGAATGATTTAGAATGACGTTTTGTAATTATAGTAATTCTAACACACGCAATTTTGTTTAAAATGGCTTTTTATAAATTTATTTATTTATTATTTTAAATTTATTACTTTTAAAGGTTGAATACAATGCCGAAGAAATTATCTAGCTTTTGCCATGTACCGCGACTGCACTTAGAAGACAAATTTGTACAAAGCTGAACCCAATACCACTTAAAACAATCAAGTAGTTTATCAATAGGTTTAAATACGTCTTTTACTTCACATTATATCACAGTATATAAACATGTCTACTTTCTGTAATCGCAGGGAGGTTACACGTTAAAAGATAAAATAAGTACAGTGTTCGGAAGAAACATGTAATGGTAATCGCTAAACAGGGTACAATTGAATTGTGTAGGCTTGCAAGACAAAGTACAGCGATTTCGTTTATCTACTTTGAATATCAATAAAACACGCATACTTACATGGAAAAAGCATTGCGCTTTATTATGCTTTAAATTAAATGTTTATTACTGCATTATTTTGTCCCTTGATTTTGGTTACCCGATATCGTGCTGACATTACATTACAATGTAAAGTTAATAAGAATATGATTACATAAATAATTCTTTTTCTATCTTGGACAAGATTATGTCTATCAGGGGAGATAATGCCTGCAAACTTCGAATCAAAAGTCTGCATGGCTAATTATAAAACCCTAAAGAAATCAAAATAAAAGTCAATTTAGCAAGCGTCTTAGAATATTTTACGTCATATTTTTAAGGATCACGTGCAAAGGTCCTCTAAATACACATATTTCAATCTTACTTTTCTTGTAAAATGTATGAAAAAAGCTTTTCTTATCAAACAGGCATCTGTTATTCTAAAACTCTTTGTCGTTTTTTTTCTTTTAAGGTCATCAGCTGTTTGTTATACGATGACTCTTGTAAAAATTTCATTCTTACAAAATAAAATATTACGATTAATTTTATATTTCACGATGATTGATATTTTATTCGTATGCTTGAAAAAGATATTTTGATAAACTTGTTGATTTCGTTTTTCCACATCAATTAAAACTATGTATGTGTATTAAACAGTTTCTAGTACGTATATGTAGTACATAATAAATTTGTGATCAAACTTTATTCATATAAACGTATGCGAATTATATGTTAACCTTAAAAGCAAAGGCAGCATAACCTCATGTATTAATACACATATTTTAGTTAAAACATATTTATTTCCCGAATATATACATTTACATATATACATATGCAATACAAGTCAAACATTTTTATATTCAAGAAAATGATAAGAACGGATAACTACGTTTTATAAAATTATTGTCCTTTTTTCCTCACATCTTTTAAAATATGGTAATCATATTCCTAACATCGTTCAAAGATTTTACTCGCACATTATCAATTCAATATTCATTTAATTTTGACATATTTAGGTCGCGATAACTCCTACAAAGTACATGTACAATATTATCAAACCTGCTTTAAATCATGACAGATGCAATCAGATTATATAATAAAAAATACATAGAAACATCAAATGAAATAACTGAATTAGGGAAAGTGATTGTTAACAAAATTATCTTAACTTAATTTAAAGAAAGCAATCAAAATTTTGTCAACATGACATTTTTGTCAATCAAACAAATTCCTTCCTCAAAAGGAAAAAGAAGAAAACTCGTTAAGAAAATTTCATCGAACGTCTTAAGCAAAAAAAAAATGTTTTTCATCATTTTCTTACAAATCGAATGCTACTCATGAGCCAACACTGATTCACATCTGTACATTACATTCATGACTTCAATCATGTTTGTGCAATATATATATATAGTGAATGAACATCTATACGGTTTATCAGAAAAACAAAATGGCCAAGTGCTACGTATATTTCAAATATAAAAATAGAGGTTCGAATTAAATGGGTACATACATACATACCTACTTTTTCATTCGTTTGACGAAGTGTGTTGAGATCTAGTTGAGATCTAGTAATGAGACGATTCTTTGTGATTTTTTTTCTATTTACTTTTTAAAAAAGTTTTTTAACCGAAATTGACACGTTCCGGATTACTTCATAGTAAATTTCAGTGGATTGCTACAATACTTTGAAGTCCGCTTTTAAAATAATAACGTACAAGGATATGAAATTGATACGTTATGTCGTGACATCATTGCTGTATGCATTCATTCACTACTAAGATATAGACATTATTGGTTACCAGTCGTCGTCCCCTGCAATTAGATAATATGTGAAGTGGTCAGAAAGTATCCATTACTTACTTTAGAAATACAATCTTATGGAAAATGAATGCATACATTTGGTATAAACGAGACGAAAATAATTCAGAAAATTTATGTTATATGGTTACTAGTCGGTGATTAGTCTTGCAAAACATGGTGATGATATTCAATAATTATTGTGTATTGATCCGTAGCATATAAATAAGAATAAATAAATAAATAACAACAAGAAGAATGCAACTGCGTAACGTGCGCCATATTGTTTTAAATTCATAAAGATGTTACCAACAACTGATTGATGCAGAGGCGATAAGCTAATGGAATATTCACTGTTTGTAATTTAGTCTCACAATTATATTGTATTATTTTTTCAGAAGTGAGAATTACAGTTTGAATCGCTCCCGAAAACGTCTTGGTAAGTGAATATATTATTTTATAATAGATGAATTTTCTAGAATATTTTAAGTATATAAAATTTGAAGTCACAAATGTTTTTCAAGCTGCATGCCTTCAGATGATTCAGATTATTTCAAGAAAATAAACCTCGAAAAAAATGTACTAGGAATTAATGACTGATTTCGTCATATTTTACTACGTGAATGACGTAGTATGGGATTTTATATATTCTTGCCTATTTTGGTAACTTTCGTAGATTTTAAGTGTTGTTTGCAATACGTTAATTACTTTATTCGTTGACTTAACAATATCAAAAATTTAAAAAGTCAGCTTGAATCTAGAGGCATGCAGCTTTAAAATCATTCACGCACACACCATAACAAACATTCCCATGCTGTAGAACAGGTAGAACATTGTATGTATATTTTAACTACTACAAGTATTTCATATATGTTATGCATTACCTTCTGTACCGTCCTTAAATACTAATGTGCAACATCTATCTATCTTTTATCAAATAATGGCTGCTACATCAAGATAAGACTTGATAATGTCGTTGTGTCACAAGTTCAACATAATGTGAAATGATAAATATTCTTTTCATCAACGGTAACCCTACGATTAAATGTACTGGTTCTTTGTTATTCACTTTCTGCCATAAGGATTTAAATTATTAAAAAATGTTTTTATTTTTCTCTGTATGGTGGTTTCAAACTTTCTTATGTTTAGTTTGTTTACGGTATGTCTGCTTTTAGTAAAAAATAATAGTTTGGTAATTAATTCCCAGAAATGCTATCGTACAAATCAATTGTCAAATACTTATTCTAAAACATTTATTTTTAGTATCTTGTTACGGTTACCACCCCCCCCCCCTTCCCCCCCAAAAAAAAAACAAAACAAAAACAACAACAAAATAAACAGCAACACAATAATTCATTTTCCATCTAAAGAAATACCGTTTGCCTCTTTTGTTCTGTTTCCAATTAGTATATTATTTATAGTGAATAACTATTTTGTATGGAAGTCAAAATACTACTTTGTTTACACTCTGCTACCTTAAAGACACATTACTGTGCTATATTGCTTCTTTCATGAGTTGTTATACGTCTAACATGCTCTTCGGGCATTATTTAACATCTTTAAAATGTGTTTTAGATTTGTTATAAGATAAAGGAAACAATTTACTGTACAATTAACTTGATATTTGCAGCTGTGTCATATGAACTTTAGGTTTAGTTAAACAAAAACGGTTGTAATGTCAGTTAGCAAGTTCATGTAGATTTTATACAATATGACTTTGACTAGTTCATTTAAATTCAATACCAAAGATGTCATGGTCAACTATTGACGGATATTTCTCATGTGGTAAGCATTTTCTGTATTCTTTAATCATTTCGATATATAGTTTAGATAAATGAATATTTACTTTTCTAAATATTTAATCCGGTAAACATCGTGAAAATATACATGTATCAAGGTGCAGCTAAATTTGCCTTAAAGGCAAACGTTTTCTTTTTATGAACTCTATAGTCTAGAAAGGTGCTCATTGGCCAATTACCTGCTCTTTTGCTTTTTAGGCAATAAGTACAGTTATAGTGATTTGGTATATTGTATGGATGTCAAAATACTATAATTTTGTTTACATTTTGCTATTTTTATGACAAAGCTATAAACGTGCTCTATAACCATTATTCAGGCTAATTTGTTTGCATTTTCTGAAAAGGGAACAAATCATTTGTGTCTGAGGCATAATGTGTCTGCCTTTAAAATATTGTTATGTTGCAGATGCTTATCAATACAACTATAACAAGGAAAACCGTAGTAAATAGCAGTATAAAAATATAAGAATTATTAATCAAAACACCCTGGATCAATTTGTCATAATTTCTGAGTAAATATAAAAGTTCTAATAATAATGAAATGTTATCTAAGAATCTTGATTATGTCATGTCATAAAATCATGATAATATTTATTTTTGTAACAATAATTTAAAATACAATCTTAATGTAAATATTTTGCAGGTATTGCATTTGTCCTTGATATCTATTCACAGTCTATCGATACTTTAACAAGTGTTTACGGGTCTTGAATTTATAAAACAATGATATTTATTTTGCTCTTATAGTTTTAATCCCAGCTGATCGGCTGAATAATGTCATTCAATTATTATGAGATACTCCCACATGATATACACCGTTGTTTCGTTGCATGTATGTTTTACGTTTATAGCGGTAAAATTAAGTTTAAAGCGAATTAAAAAATCATTTATTACATTCAGATTTTACTAAATCTTCATCAAGAAGGTCCATCGAGGGTAATGATAGCAAAGATTGTTTAATAGTTCATGAGGGAATTGTTTTACAATGGAATTAAACTATGATTATCTTTAATGTTTAAAGTGAAAGCTTTCTTCTCAAAACAGGGATTGTTTTACAATTAAACAAGAATTGTCAATTTTTCAAATAAAATTATATAAACTAGACTATTGCAATTTATTGCAACCGATATAACAATTAATGCCTTTAATGTGTCGAAGTATGAAAATATGAAAAGGTAACCGTTTTTGTTATAAAACTTGATATGAACATTTCTAATTTATTTGTCTGTTGCAAAAACAAAAGAGTGATACACCTGTAATTGAGAACAGACTTACAACTATCGAGATGCCATTATTTGTAGAATGTGTTAATTATGTAAACTGAAAAAAATGATTCTTATTGTAAAAACTGCTTATTGGTTAGAGCAGTATTGTGTTATAGTTTTTTTTAGATGATGGCGATAATTCCTTAACAGTGCATTTGTATCTTTTGCTATGTCTTTTAAATTCAACAGACGAACATTTTGAAGAACTGATATAGAAATACTATTACTTCAATGTATATAAGTTTTTTTTAAATATATTTTTCAGAAACGGATAATCATAAAACGAAATATATTATGACTTAATAAATAAGGTTTATTTAGGTTGAAGTGTCATGATGAATATGATATATTTAATAACCACCTCTTAAACAATGAAAATTAGATAACTATTTACATATTAAATGAAAAATCGTTCAGAGAACGTATGTGCGTAAAACGGCTGGCAATGTTCAATGATGATCTCACTTTAAATAATCAGTTGCGTATCTTAAAATGTATTGAAGTTGGAAATTATTAAATCTTTTCTTGATATTTAGAATGCTTCTAAAGTGTCTTTTTTTGTAATTTGAATTAATCTGATAAACCCATCACGAAGTCTTTATATCTGTCTGGATTGTGCCATGTTCTTGTCTACTTTGAAATTAAAACCTTTCAAATAGAAGTTAGGAGTCGATTAATTTGGAGTCTAGTCAATAACGGTATTGTATTCTGCACGTTTATAGAACTCGAACATGTGCCCATTTAAATAAGTCAGACATGTAGTTAACAAATCCGTACGAGTTGGAGTGGGTATATTTAGTCTGTGTGAGGTCGTCGACACAGCCTGTGACATCCATCATTGGGATATATAAAGCTAGTGTCTTTGAGAATATGAAGTTTTACTTTACCTGCATTGATGTTTTATTTGATGAAAATAAATGTTATTTTGTCTAATTACTTACTCAAAAGAATTACCTTTTCTGATAAACTATGTTCTAAAAATGCATCTAAAAATCTTTGGTTTTCAGTTTACTTATGCCAAAAATAGATAAAAAGTTATGCTATTGCATCTTAGATTGTTTCAATTTTCATTTTATTAACAAACATTTAATGTGTATAATTTAATAGATGGAGTCTGTAATGCATCAAATACAAAAAACATATAAATTTAATTGAAGCAATCATTCAATGGGTCAATGCTAATAGTTTTCTTTCTATTTATATCAATATTTGTAACTTTAATAAAATGACTAGAAGGATGTTTCCAAAAATTAAAAAATAGGGTTATTTTCGATAATTGCTTTTAGATTAATAAAGTTAAAAAACATTTTCCTCATTAATATTCAAGTATTAACAAGTACAAGTTAACGGGAATATCATGTTCATTTTTATTCAACAAATAAATACTTTTATTGCTATTGTAATTTTATTGGTAAAGGTATTTACTCGTATCTAATTAAATATACAATCGTATATGTCATTTCAAACCGTACATTCCCGTTCCTTAAGATAAACTGTTATTCCCTACCTAGCTGATTATGTTTTGAAAGCATTTGTACTCTAAGCATAGCGGTTTGTCATGCAGGCCAAAAGGTAACTATTGATATATAAATGTCGGAAATCATAGACACATGGGGAAATTCTTAAGATATATAGGCCATGAACTACAGTAAATCGCCATGATAATGTTATATTTTCCCCTGAAATCTGTCTTTTCGTACCTAACCTTCAGTTTTGATACTATATGTCATGTAACGACAATATAAGATATCTGAGAAAATTCTTTAGTTAAAATGTCGAATGTGCATAACAAGTTAATAAATTAAAATACATTTACACACAGAATTAAAGTCCCTGATGTACACAAAAACATATTGTGACCTTAACATGTTAGTTCAATATCTCTATAATCAATTTATATAGCGACGCGTACAGTGTCGAATTATGTTGGTGATATTTCACGTTACAGTTCTCATCTAAAATGTACCTTAAAACAAACCTATACGTTTAAACTATCATTCATTGACTCAGTGAAAGATATACCTAGGGAGAACATATATATTGATATCAATTCCTGTGTTTATGATTAAATACTGCTTACGACATTGCATTCAGCTGTACTATTCATCAGACATTGTATATTTTACTTTGTTTTTATTGCACGAATTTACTGTTTTCCAATAATATTTATCGTAACTCTTTTATACCTGAATAATTCATTCAGAAACCATGTTTAACCACGATTTCCAGTTAGCTGAAAGTTTTTTTAAAAAGAAAACAAGAACAAAAAGAAACACAAGCCTTCAAGCCTGATCAATAGTTGAACTGAAAACGAACTTACCTGAACCAATAAATGTGAGGTTTTATCCGACATCTCTTAAAAAGCTATATGGTGTAATTAATCATCAAAGGTATCAATACAGGGATATAAAAGTAATCTAACACTACATTATTCATGATAAACAAATTGTAATAGCATAATTTAACAATTCTATCATTGCTCAAATGATAATGGTTCCTCTGGTAAAGAAGATTGGGTTGAGCAACATAAGGATTTACTATTTTAAATGTTTTGATAGGTTTGGATGAAATAAAGGTATTTATGTATATTTATATATTTGCAATTGCCAAAATAATTAGTAATTCCTTAGGCTTTATTTTTCCAATTTACATACTTTATGATCATGCTAAATTTTATCATAAATATTGCCTTTTTAATTGTTTTCTGGAATGTATATATCTTTATTAAGCAAGCAAAGTCTGACCGAATTACCTTTGCGAACAAGTGTCCGATACTAAAAACTGAAGAAATAACCATGATCACATAATAGCAATTTTATTAGGAACATTTTTAATTATATATCATCAGTAAAGGAAAGTGAACAAATGAATAAAAATGTCGTTGATATGTCTTTATTGTACGCGATATATATGTCTCATCAGTATGAAGGTGAGGATGAACATATCAATCTTAATTATGTAAATAGATATACAGTCGTAACAATATAACAATAAATTTTTACTAATAAAAATGTGAAAAAAAATGCAGATAAACCATGCAGACAGAACTTTTCAATTGACATAACTTTGCATAAGCTGAAAATGGGGAAGTTTTGAACACCTGCGTTTTATGCTTTTTACCTTAATCATTATATTTTGTTTTTAATATTGAATACCTTTGTTTGAAAAAAAAAAACACACAATAAAACAACAACAAAAAACAACAAAAAACAACAACAACAAGAAAACACAAAACACACACACGAACGAAACATAATAAAACCAATTCGACAGCTTTGGCAATCAATTCAATTTGTAACTCATACATAATATGAGCTTTGTCAAAGATTTAAAGATAAACAAAATGTTGTTCTTCATTAGCGTTCTCTAGTTCATATGATGTTGATCAAAATGAATTGTTTCTCTGCGTTTAAGTTGATCTACCTAACCTCTACATATTAATTGAAGTTTGCTGTCAAAAGAAAAGAATGATTTATATCATTTTGATTTTAATGATATCAGTTCCTTAATTAAGTTCCGAAAGCATTATATTCTATGAATCATACATATGCAATATAAACAGGTATTGCTCAAAGCATAGTTTAAGAAAATAGATACTATGCATCACTCCGCATTCTTAAACAATATGACAAAGAAAAATGTTGAACAATATTTTGCCAAAATATCAATAGTTGTTATATGATAATCTTTTAGTACAAATTTTAAACTTTTGACACTTTGCTACAGGAATCATTCTACCACCATTTTTTTCATATGATCAGCATCCCACTTGTTCACAATCCATTAAAAATCTACGTTTGCCCTTTCTAACGGTGGCGCAAAGGTGACGTGTGTGTTTCTATTTATCACGTTCGCACGAGATACTATGTCGTGGCCACGAGATAGCTAAGTCGTGGCCACGCGATACTATGTCGTGGCCACGAGTTACTAAGACGTGGCCACGAGATAGCTAAGTCGTGACCACGAGATACTATGTCGTGGCCATTAGTTACTAAGTCGTGGCCACGAGATACTATGTCGTGGCCACGAGGTACTTAGTCGTTGGATCGAGATAACTAAGTCGTGCGAACGAAATAATTAACCAATCAGAAAACATAATATATATTATGATTTTTTAAATTTAACAACTTACTTTTACATGCAACGAGATAAATAAAAACACATACATGTCACCTTTGTGCCGCCGTACTTTCTTCTTCAAGGACAAAAATATTTCTAAAGCGAAATATACCTCTAAGTTGTCGATGTTGTAATTGTGCTTTTAAAAACGAGTGGTATTATTCAGACAGTAAAATTTGTACTAGATATATTTGTTTCATACATTTACAAGTCTTATTGTTTTCTTTGCGTGCAATTAACAATACACATCTGTGTAATGTCAATATCAAGTAATACGAGTAGATAAACTAGATAAAATATATTTTAAGACAAAGTGGTTCACATTTGCATTTTCAGATCGGAACGGAAAGCTTTTGTGAAACTAAAAAGGGAGTGAATGTATAATTCGTTAAATCAGGACAGTTGAGTTTCAGTTTACTAGTAGGTGTAAATCTCTTCTGAATTAAGAATAAGTTTGAAGATAAATTGAAGGAATTATCACAATTGGTAAGTTTTTCTCGTCTTAAAATTATGTGAGCCGCGTCACGACAAAACCAACATAATGGGTTTGCGACCAGCATGGATCCAGACCAGCCTGCGCATCCGCGCAGTCTGATCAGGATCCATGCTGTTCGCTATCAGTTTCTCTACGTGTTATAGGGTTTGTAAGCGAACAGAATGGATCGAGATCAGACTGCGCGGATGCGCAGGCTGGTCTGGATCCATGCTGGTCGCAAACCCATTATGTTGGTTTTGTCGTGACGCGGCTTATGTTATTCTTGAATCACTTGAGATATGTTGTATAACACCACAAATAAAAAAGAAATAAAATATTTGAAAGATTTTACTGATTTGCATTTATTACACGCTTTAGAATAGTTGCAATCATGTTTTGATGATTTCACAGTGAAACTATCAAAATATAATTTTGCAGTAACAAAAATTTATTTGAATGCGGGTGAAAATAATTTATCATGTATAAATGAAATTTCCTCAAAAAACATCATTGTTAGTAAAATGTACATGATTATGGTAACTCATGAATATTTGGACATATCGTGCTAAAAATGTAGCACAATTCGAGAAATTTTTAAAAATTTACTTTTCATCATTGGAACTCTGGCGAATTAAAATCGTGAAGGAAAGTACATATGTTTGTCAAAATGAAATGATAAAAAAGACTTTTAATAAGAACATTCGATTATTTTTACATGTGAGATAAAAATATATTTCACTCGTCAACATACTGCTGTTATATTTGCAGTCGTAGCTAGTTCCATTCTTGAAAATATTCAGTTCATTCTGTGAAATATATTTCAATCGTACGTGCTAAACAATCCAATTTCTTATTTTTCTCAAAAATAGAAAAAGTAAGGAATACATTAAAAGTTAAAGTGATTCTATTGGTTAATGTAATTTTATATTGCGGAAGTAATTTTAATATTTTAAGCAAATGTAAAACTAAGAAATTGCTGTAAGTGAATGAGGATATCTGTTCTTGATATTGCGGGCATTTGTAACTTGTTGAATACTCTACTTGCTATTAAACCTGATAGAATATTCTGCTCGTATACATGACTTGATACACTTTTCTCCGTGTGCAATTGATAAGAAAGAGAATTGCAATGTAAACATAAAGTAATATGAATAAGCAAACGATATAGAAGACTATAAGCTTTACATTTGCATAAATTTTGTATTATATCATTTTGCTCATGACTAAAACGTCACGTTTTATTTCACGGGTTATTATTTTTTATTAATATTCCCTTTTTTGCCTTGTATTTTATTACGTTCACTATTTGTTTTGGGTAAATAAAAAATTGGTTGAAGTTTTATTTTTTATTTTTGGGAGACACTTTGAAGTAGGTGGTCTTTTCTGTATCACTTAAAGGCACATCATGCCACAGAATTTAAACAAAAATCTAAAGGAGGGTCAAAAATATGTTTAGTAATGTCTAAGTAATTGATTTAGAGAATATAAGTTATTATTTAATGAAAGAAATTTTCACTAAATGTGTAATAATCTGTTGAAAAGGTAGCAAAATGCAAACGAAAGACTCCACAAAAGTTATATTCCAATTGCAAAAGGGCAAAATAAGCAAAATATAGTTCATCTTTAAATTTATGACCAATGAGTAACTTAAAAGTTGTAACACGATAGTAACAATGAACGTTAGCATTTCTTAGGGCTAATGTGCCTTTAGATATTAATGCATTTTAATCAAAACAATCAACATGTCGTCCATCTCGACACTAGTTAATTAAACAAAAGATATCCCAATCTATCAAATGAGAATAACAACTATAAAAATTTGGTTTCTGTTTGGTAGAGCCCTATAAATACCACATCATTTAATAACGTATGATAACATCTCATTCCTTCCCGTTATCAATACAATCTCAGAAAGAGATAATTCAACAGTTATGATTTGTGCTCTGTCACAGTCATGGTAGTCTTATCTAAAAGGCATCATTACTATTATTGTCTTAAAAGGACCAAATGAGACATAAAAATAACAATACTACATTTTTTTTTATAATCCAAAAAAAACACTAGTGAATGAAACATTTTTTTCTGAATTATCTAGATCTTATATTTTAAATTTTATTATTTCATTGTATCATGGAAAAAACACACAATTTTATTTATAAAAGAAATGAAAGATAAAAATATGAAATTGATTTTTTCGAAGTTGAAATCGTGAATTCACGAAATTGAAATCGTGAATTCGTGAAGTTGAAATCGTGAATTCTTGAAGTTGAAATCGTCAATTCGTGAAGTTGAAATCGTGAAATCTTGAAGTTGAAATCGTAAATTCGTGAAGTTGAAATCGTGAATACATGAAGCTGAAATCGTGAATTCGTGAATTCCGTATGTTGAAAACGGGAATTCACGAAGTTTAAATTGTGGATTCATGAAGATTCATGAAGATTGAAATCCGGAATTCATGAAGTTGAAATGGCCCTACCGGTCTTTCGTATATAATTAACCATAGTGTTTATATGTTAGTTACGAGCTTACTTACGTATAGTTAAACTGTATTCAAAGCTTTCAGCTGCATTTGTGTTTATAGACTGAGCTTTTTAGAGTTTTAAAATATAATATCTTAACGTTGATATCGGTAAACGTAGTTTATGATTTACAAAGAAAATTCAAACCGAACACCTGTAGGGCTAGCCATAAGTTTAGATTTCAGAGGTTTCACGATTTTAAAAGTTCTGGACTGTATGTAGTAAGTAATCGGACAACTTGTGTTTGGTTTATATCTTTTTAAAAGATTAGTAGACGAATCATTGGATACATTTTCATTTCTGAATAAAAGAGATTGTTTTGGTATGTAGTCACCTGATTTTGTGAGACTTGGTTGTCGTACTATTAAATTATAGTCTACAAACACGGAAGCAAATATTTATCTCATGGTCATATTTAGCCAAATATTTAAGCATATATCAAAATGGAAACCGCAAAGATTGCCAAACATGGCAAAATTGAAAATATTTCAGGTTCGATTCAATTCAACATTTAATTGTTGGCATTAGTGTGTGCACTCTGTCGTACATGCATTCTAGCGCCGGTGTTTGCAAAATTCATCTTTAAGACATAATATCAAAAACAGGCAAAGATGTATTCCTACGGTTTAATAGTCAATGCTACATTTCCATACCATTCCATGAACACTGAATAGGGTGTCCAAAAACGGGGAATTAAAATGATATTTGGAAGGAAGATCTTATGTTAGGGAACCTGATGAAATGTTGGAAATGACGTTTCGTGTGACTAAATAATTATACCAAAACAGCAAGTCCATTAGTCTAAGTACGAAATTCGATAAAAGGTAGTTGATAAAATATTTGTATTCTGCTGCACAGGTAGATAGAAGTAACCATGATTTTTCTCTGCCATAATTATACAATATCGTACAAAGATAAAAATATATATATGATCTGATCCCTGTGTTTTCAAAGAATTATAATAGAGAAAAGAACAAAAATTAATTAAATGTTCACAAATAAGATGTTTGATAATGTCCTCAATGTAATTTTAGGTGCCACATTGCGTGCAAAGCTTCAGTTTGATTATTTGTCTTAAAGAGTATTTTCTTCTATTTTGAACTTGAACTTTATATTATTATGGTGTTCTACCCTTTGACTCAGATAAAAAAATCTTTTCACAAGTCGGTGTCAAGTATTGTGACGTCCTTCAATTCAAATGAGTATTTAACACGGTTGGTCTGAAAACAGAACAAATCAGCTGCCATTTTGTAGCTCAAACTCGCTTTACTCAAAATACCGAGTATGTCGAAAAAGTTTTAAACCTGTCAAAATTCCTTCTGTATTTTTTAAACCTTGTGTTAACTTTTTAACGTCATATATATTTTTACAAATGAAACATAAAATATGTATTAAGTTCTTTTTTTTAAATGTTCGAGAAGGTTAAAAGCACATAACAAGTCGTGACAAAGCAAACACATAAAGACAATGTACATATAGCATTTGGTGTACGAACCCGAAGTAAAACAAAAGCATTCTCTAAATCCTCACTTAAATCTTTTTTTCTTTTTCTTTTTCATTACGATGTGAATCGAATTTCATCACATTTGGTTTTTTGTATGTCTCAATATAGACAATGTATTGTTACTGTAAATGGAAATTCCTTGTTTAAAGAACAATAATACATGTATATATAATATATATATATACATGTATTTAAAATAATAAATATCTTGACATAGTATCTTTGAGATACTACGTAAATTGTAACAAAAAGAAATTACTAAAAGTCTTACAGATGTTAACATGTTTAAAGGTTCATCTTTTCATTAAAGTTTAGATTAATTGTCAGGGATAAGCATGGCGTGTGCTTCTTCATTTTGTAATCAAGTAGTCATTGCTCGCAATCAAATAATTTGTATAACATAGTTTAATCGGAAATAATCAATCGAACAGTTTATCATATGAAACGAGAATAGGAAAGAGCTTGTCAAAGAACTAATGGTTTTCCTTTTCGTTCATTTGAATGCACAACATTGTTTTATGGTGGATTTTTATCATGATTTGATTGAAACAGTTATAGTTTAATTTACGAAAATTTATTCTGCTGAGTTTACATTTATATTGACTATTTGTTGAGCTGGTGTTATTATTATCAGGTGAATCGGGTAAAATTGTACACACAAGTGACTAACCTTTTGTTTATCGCTAAACTTTTATGATGTCGATAGTGCTCTACAGTTATACTTACTGTGTACAAATAATTTTTCTAACAAAATGAACTTCCTTTGATTTTTTTAAACTAGCAAGTTAGAAAGTATAATTTCTAGGCATTAAAGAGTATCAAAATTACTTAGTTTAAAGATACATTTGAATTTGCTTTGCCACATGATTATCTAATTAAACCTACCCCTGAATCGAATTAGAATTACTGTTTGACCCAATACAGAGGTCCTGTTTGTTTTATGCCATGATTTCATTGCCCCTGTTTGTCATTTTGTTCAATACATATTATATTGATATATTCGGACAAATGGATATAATATTGAGGTCACGATAACATGGTGCAAAATAGGTATGGTAGATATGAAAAAAAAACACAATAATTTTATTGTAATTTACTTTCGACTTGTATGTTTGAGTCAAAATGAATTATGGGACTGGAATGTTTTGGCCTAAAAATATCAATTGGATGCGACATTCTTAGACTGATACCACGATTTAAATTCCGATAACTGTCTGTCACTTCTCGCATTGTGACTTACATTTGAACATATATATCACAGTGGAACTCATTACATTTTTTTCAATGCATATCCCATGAAAGCTGTTATATGTTGTTTATTATTGCATGTTGTTTGTTATTATATCTTGTTTTATGCGTATTGAAAACTTTGAACTTTGCGAGAACACTGCTTCAATTTACTGCGTAACTTCTCTCTATTCATCAAATCAAGGCAAATGCATTTCTGAACATAAAACCATGCATCAATTCCTAGTTTATTCCGCTCTTCTTAACTCATATAAAAGCAAGTACTCAATTTAAAGTCTTGTCGATTTTCTATCACTATTTGACATTACTTTCTAAAGTAGTTTACATGTCTTTAAGTTACATGTATATAAAAAGCTATACGAGTATATCTGCTCTAAGAATTATTAGCCGGGCTTGTTTAAAAAAGAAAAAAAATAATACTTCCGAATGCCTGTATAAAAAAAACATGTTCGTAGAAAATAACATAGAATGGCACATGCGCGATGTAATTGTTAAAGCCTTTTTACAATAGCAGCATACTTATTTGGTTCGGAATATATTATTCTTTTTACATGTAATATTCATGTGTGTTAAATTTCAGAGACATTTTACGTTAAAACATTTTGTAGAATCGACAAAGATATTATAAAAACAACATTTTTTTAATGTTTATAAATTTCATATAAATATTACATAAGATATAGCTTAATACCCTTTAGAACATTTAGCTCAATATTAATATGTCACCTTTTATTCAAAAGATGTTTACATTACCTAAGTTGTATTATTTCCTTTTCATAATGTTGTCTATCTTTGAATGCTTCCTTTTTAATTTAACCAGAAACTATTTGTCGCATTATAGAAAATGCTTTTTGCCATCAATGCAATACTCTACTACATTAGTCTGGCGTGTTTGAATATGATGAATGATGTTTCTGAGTGCGTCACTAAAATATCAAAGTATATTAAGAAAGCAATCAACTTGTTTTCTACGACGATAATTTTAAATAAAAAATCTATAGATAGTTCCATCTATAAAATGAAATATCACGTATTTTACATTAAATAAAGGTTTTCTACGACAAACGTTATAACATACCCCGTACAATAACATTGATAACATATCTAACCTTCCATTGTCAAGAAAATCAACGAATAGGTGAATACTACAACAATGTTTTGTACAATTCCTGTATATGACAAAAGCATAATCTAACAAAAGCCTTATTTATATCGCTTACCCCTGCGTGATCGTCAGAGGCAATTAAATTGGTTCGAACAACTTGAGTCCATGAACCTCTTAGCTCCAGCAGGCAAGGTGACCTTGACCCCCTGGTGTGTTTTTATGTGTAACACACGAGTTTAGCCAAAATCATAGTTCCTGTTTCTGCGCCATATAACCTAAATTGTGTTGGTACGCCGTAAAAACAAACAAAACAAACATATTTTATATCACTGTTGTCTGTTAAATGTCAATGAGACATCTAAATCACAATACCTTTGTTTAAACCAATAATGAACTTGTGAATGAGGTATTTATTCTGAATTATGTAATTGTCTGCAAGCTAAATATTTATGTTATTTACAACATTGAAATGAAATACCTTTTAAAAGTAATCAAATTTAGTATTTTATAATTGACGATTCAAAGGAAATTTTCAATTTTCTTTTTTTATTTTTATTTTTCATTTGCATTTTTCAAAGGCTTTTATTTTTTAGTATTATTGAAAATTTAAAGTAAATATTCATTTACAATAAATGTTCAAACAGTCAATTAAACAAAAAAGAAAACACAATAGTCAGGATTGCAAATGGATATATTAGTTATATCAAAGAAAAACATCATTTGTCACCGTTTATCCGCATGTACCCTTTGTATTTTAATTATTTGTGTTTTACGTATATTATTGCTTCTATATTATTTCTTTTGCCGATAGCTTATTCTTTCTGTCATTGAAAATAAGTTTGCACACACTTTTATTATTTATATGTATAAAAAGTACATTAGTTCTTGCAGCAACAGGATATAAAATATTGATAATAATTATCGATGGTGTTTACAAGTCGGTGGTTAATGTTTGTAACGAGATAGATTACGTGTAGACGAGAAGTAACAATAGTATTTCATAGAGAGGAACATCTTTTCAGTTGCAGCCGTAAACAGAGAATTTACTTGATAACGGCAAAGTTGTTACCGCTTAAACTAGTAAACTGTAAAGTAACATGTAGTTCGCAGAAGGATTATAGGAATTTGATTGAATTTGGTTTAAAAATAGTAGAAATATATTAACCGAAGACATGGATGATGCTGTGCTGTTAGCTTAATTGGGATATAATATTGGTAGGTTATTAATCAAATTAGGTTCTTCTATATTGTTTTAAGCAATTAAAGAGATCTTTAAGAGTGAGCTGAACGATCGTACTGATTTGATCAATCAAAGACGTGTTAGATATGTCTCAGAAAGAACTGCACACTGGAATACGAATAGTTTTAACGGGCACGAACGTTGGATCGTTAATATGTGCTCCAATTTGATCGAATATTCTTAAATTATTTATCACAAATGATAAAAATATTTATTTTTTATGAGACACTCATTCAAATTTTATTTAAGTAAACTCTGCTTATAAAGATATTCAGGGGACCGCCAAATCTATATCGTTATATCCAAGAGGCAACCAATTTTAAAACAAGAGTCGGGACCGTGGCAACATCATTGTTATATGCGGTATATCGTTATAAGCAGTTTATAGTTATAAGTGAAGTTTACTGTTACACTAGTTTCTTACTGAAACGCATTTTTATACTAGATTATTCTATTATATTCCGCACTATTTTTAATAAAATAAAACAATTATTATGTACTTGACCTGAAAGAACTATTTTTGATTATTATTTTTAATTTTGTTAAACATGAATTACTTTTCTACTAACATAGTTCTTAGTTCAAAATAGAATGACAAACTATTTGAATATTGTTTACCTCTTTAATTCTATATTGTTAAGCAATCAGATTCAAAAGTAAGATTTTGTCTACAGATATATAATGAAACTTTCTGTTTAAAATTCCATCTAATATGTTAAAACACAAAATTTATTCTTTCTTTCTTAGTAAGTAATTGGATGCAGATTAAATACTTATAACCTCTAGTACAAATATATAAAAAATTGTAACTACTAAAATTTTGCAATTGTGAACGTTCTCTACCTTATTTTAATCACATCATTTCTATCTAATCATAAATTAGGATTGAACGGAAATCTCTTATATAAAAACTATGTTGCTAAATTATGAATTTATGATAGATAAAAATAAACAACGAAAGAAATTTAATAAAAATGTTCATATATTAGTATTGGTTGTTTGATAATGCCTTAAATGTATTTCGTCATTATAATAATACATGTATAAGGTTTTTCTTCAAAAGTATTTTGGTATAACTTTTAAAGCCCTTTCAGTCCCATCAATGATTCAACCATTAATGCTCCAAACCTGTTTCCATTTTAGTGCTGTTTTACAGTATCCCGAAAGTTACTAATTGACCATAGAACTGAAAAATATCTTGCTTTTTTTGCATTTTGGAATTTAGTATTTACATTAATAGTGATTGAGTATTTTGAATGGAAGTCAAAATACTACTTTAAATTTGTTACATATGGCATCTTTTAAGACAAAGTATTTCATATCCAGCCCTACTTTCTTAAGATGATTATCGTTAAATATATTCTAAATCCATTTTTAAAATAGAACACAATAAATGTATGTTTGTCCGTAACATGTCCTCATTTCTAAAAGTTTAAGTACCTTTAAGATATGCATATGTACTGTTTATTAGAATAACAATTATTTTTATTCCATTATCATATTGTTATGACATGAAATAGCTTAAAGTTGTATCATTGTTGTAAGGCAAAATTCGTAATATTATAGCAAAAGCAATTATCTATGCCTTTCAAGACATGTATAACCCTTTAAAGTTTCTTTTATTGGGGGGAGCATGATGTGTGTTTTTAATAATTTGAAATGATAATTAAGCTGCCATTGCTCGCAATCAAAGAATGCATAGAAACAAATTCAATCGAAAATAACCAATTGACCATTTTCATTAGCTGAATCTTGCCTTTTTTAACATCTTTTGTTTAATTAATTTGACTGATTTGCCTAATTAGGATATGATGTTGGTAAGTTATTAACCAAATAAGACTCTATATTAGAGATCTTTAACAATGGGCAGAAAGATTGTACTGATTTGATCAATCAAAGACATGTTAGATATGTCTTAGAAAGAATTGCGCACTGGAATACGAATAGTTTTAACAGGTACGAATGTTGCATCTTTATTATGTGCTCCTCGTATATTCTTAAGTTATAACAATCAAATGTATATCAGAAATGATTTTTATCTTGCTTAGTTCAAAATAGTATAACAAGCTATTCAACTATTTTTACCTCTTAAAATTGGATGTTTGATAATGCCCTAAAACTAAATTTTAAATGTAATTTGTCATTTTACTTAGTTTGTATGAAAAGTGCCTTGGTTATACTAGTAATTGAAATGTCCATTGAACGCCAAACATTGATTTAACCATAATTGTTTTAAAACTTTCACATTTTAGTGTCGTTTCCTTAAGTTACAAATATAGCCCTAGAGCTGAACAATCTTTAGCTTAAGTACGGAAGTTAAAATACCAAATTGTTACATATGGCAATTTCCAAGACACATTATTTCATATCTCCCCACTTTTTCAGGTAATGAACGTTAAACATACTCTGAATCCGGTTTTTTTAAAAAGAACTCAACAGTTTTTGTCATTTCTAAAAAGAAAACATTGCCCTCATTTCTAAAGGTTTAAGAACCTTTAAGATATGCATGTGTCCTGTTAATGAGAATAACACTTAATTGTTTTTATTCCTTTTTATATTGTTATGATATTAAATATCGTGAAGGTGTATCATTGTTGTAAGGCACAATTTATAATATTATAGCAAAAGAAAATAACTAAGCATTTCAAGACATGCATAATCTTTCTTGTTTTAGTTAGATTTCGAGGGTAAAGCATGACCTGCGAATTCGTTGTTTTGAAATGATTAAGCTGCCATTACTCGCAGTCAAAGAATGTATGTAACCTAATTTAATCGGAAATAACCAACTGACCAGTTCATCTGCTGAATCCTTTCATACTTTTGTGCATTTTGATGATTTTATGAACAACATCATTTGCATTGGGTTAAGTTTAACTTGATTAGACTTAAATAATTACGGTTTTTTTTCTCTGAAATATATCACTGCTAAAATGACAATTCAATTCTGTCAAACACAACACTTTTTTAATGTGTAATATGAGATAGAACAATGCTGTCATCAAACACAAGATCGGAATTCAAGAAAATCGGCTAAAATTGTTTTACAACTTTATGTACGAAGACATGATTTACTTTATGATGACCTACTTCCATTCTTATATCTGGTTCGATATCTGATTCTTTTATGATACGTACTGTATAAAAATATTCTCTCTTATTCGAAAAAAATATTCTTTTTTCATTTGAATTAATCATCACAATCAAGTACGCCTATTATTAGCTTTTTAAAACGTGTTAAATAAATAGATAGTCAGTAACGTGACCAAAATGTGGGTCAATTATTCCACATAATCAGCCTCTATCACTGTGCTGTAATCTTATGCGTTACTTCCTTCTAAGATAATGGAGCAAGTCATCTATTTCTTACAATTGGAAATGTCAACAAATACAAGTCACTGATGGGAGATGCATAATTCTTGTAGAAGTCAAATGTAAGAATTGACACAAACTGTCAATAGTGTAAGTTACTTTTTGGGCATAAGATCTAAATGACATTAAGTCAGGACAATCATCAATGACATCTTTTCTGAGAGACAGAATTTTGCAGTTTTGCAGCTGTCTTGAGTTACATAAAATGAATTAGCAAATGCAGCACTTGCAGCTGCCCAGGGTAAAATAAAGAGAATTTGCGCGCATTGCAGCAACAGTTTCATAATTTTAATACCAGTGATACGCAGCAATTCGTATTAGATCTCAGGATAATTCTTTTTGTAAGGACAGGCCTTAGAGGTTGATATTGATTTAATTTCCACCAGAAAAACACCTGTCGTAAGTATTTTTTTTTTATTTTAATTCAAACAAATCAAATTATTGAATAATGAGTAAAGTAATTATTTACTTACATCCGTGCAAGTGACTTATAACTTTATTCCATAATAGTACGTTTGTATTTAAATTGTTCGAAGATAGCAAAGCAAATTCCTTATTTATCACAAAATGCTGAAATGTAAAAAATGAATTAATTTAAAAATGAAATAAGTGTATTTGGTATTAACAGAAGAGGAGGGTTTAATGATTACCTTAACGTTGACAAAGTATTGAAATGAATTTTAGAAATGCATATCGTTAGCAGAAATGTGCATGCTTAAAAATATTTTTGAGCAATAATTTTATTGATCCAAATTGTTTGTGTACTGTAAGCGACATTTTGCTTTATTTCTTTCTTTCTTTAGGTTAAGTCCACTAGAATCAGCCTGTCAGTTGGTTGACGTAAGAAATATCTAACAAATTAATGCAACATTGTGCAATTCATTCTATTAAATGCATTATCGATACATATCTGACGAGATAATTCTTATAAAATGTCAATCTTCATCAATCCCTCCATTTGATGAACTATTTACATTCGACCTTGTTTTATTTCATTCTGACTTAAGATAAAGTACACTAGAATCAACTTGTCAGTTGATATAAAGCTGATGTTTGCCGCAAGAAATAACATTCATTCTATAAAGTACATTATCAGTACATATTTGCCGAGGTTATTTTAATAAAATATCATATCTTCATCTTTCCCTCAAATTAGATGAACTATTACATTTTTTTTTCATTTGCTTAAGGGTTCCGTATTTATAACTTGTCAACAGATATATTTCAAACTCGGTCCACTAAATACTTCATTTTATCTGTAATATATCTCTTATAAGTACATGTATAAGACGCGAGACAATATGCATATTGACAGTCAATCACATTTATCAGCTAGATACTAATGATTAAAATCGATTTACTAATAAACAGCATCTGTTTATTCTTCTAAAGATTTAGATATGTCATATTGGTTTAATGTGAACAATATTGGTTACACGAGGAGCATCTTTTATTAATCTGTAAAGTAAATTTTTAATTTTACAATTAATTCGTTTACTTTGCCGTGTATTGTTTTCTATTCTTAAGCTATATATCACATATATTTTTCAAAAGAAAACATTAAGAAGTAAACCGCTTGATTATTGTATTGTCTGACTTACATTGCTTTTCATTGAATGGATTGAAAGTATGTCAGTGAAGGTGGCGCGGTCAAAGCGGCTAAAAGAAACTCAATAAAAGCCAATTTTGACTGATTAATATGACAGGAGTTGGCCTTTAAAATAGAATACCTTATTTTTTTTATATATATCATGGTAGCAGTTTGAATATACACACACTTTATACGGAGTACCATTTTTAAATCATGATGAATTAAAGAGGATAGTTTTTAAGCTGACCAAAGTTAAAGATGTACTTCTTCCCAATAGGTAATGATGAAACGTTTTATTATCTTAGAAAATTTTCTTAGGAGCAGTATTATAGAAAGCGTCATACCGTAAAAACACTTCCATTTAAATGGAGCATTTACGTATCACCCAGATAAGAGTTTTTGTTTCAGCAACGCAATGTCATTTCACATCTATTTCTTCATTTGACATTTTATTAATGGAATACTATATTTGGACAAAGGAGCTTTTCTGTCAGAAAAACTATATCTATGTTTGTTAACAATTTAAAAAGGAGGAGTTCCGAAATTCTTGAATTGAATGAAACCTTCTTAGAAAATGGTATAAAGAAAATTATCTAATCTTTAAGACTTAATACTTTATAATACTTAATATCGATGGTGTTTACAAATCTGGATACAAATTTATATCGTTGTATCCGAAAAGCAACCATTTTGAATACAAGTGTTGGGGCCGCGGCAACATCATAAGCGGTGTATAATTTTAATCGATATCGTTATAATAAGAGTTAACTGTATTTTTACACTATTTTAGATATAACTAATGTTTTTGTTAATTAAAACATGACTTATTTTTCAACTAGCATAGTGCTACGGCAAATAATATAAGGTGTTTAGATAGTGTTTAAACTGGATGTTTGATAATGCCTTAAAACTAGTGTAATTTTTCATTTTACTCAATTTGTTTCAAAGTGTTTTGGTTATTACTTTAAGGCCCATGGAACGCCAAAAAATGATTCAACTATTATTGCTTTAAAACTTTCCCATTATAGTGTCGTTTCCTAAAGTAACACATTGGCCATAGAGCTGAGCAAGTTTTTGCTTCTTTTGCATATTGGAATTAAGTACAGTTATGGTGACTGTGTAATTTGTACCGAAGTCATATTACCACTTTCTTACATATGGCAATATAATTTCAAATCAATCCGTACTTTTTTCAGGTGATAATAATTGTTAAACATGCTCTTAATTCATTTAAGAATAGAAATAAAGAAATGTTTGTCATTTCTAAAGAACAAAATATATAAACCCTTTCTAAAAAATTTTTGCACCTTAATTTTTTATAAAATTTCATAAAAAAAACAACAATTTTTTATTCCCTTATTGTTGTTATTTAATTTAAAATTTTTTAAGCTGTTTCCCTTGTTGTAAGGTAAAATTGTAATTTTTCTGCAAAAAACAAAAAACTTTAGCTTTTTTAAACATGCATAAACTTCTTTTTTTCAATTAGTTTCAAGGAAAAAACATACTTTTTTTTTTATTTTTTTAAATGATAAAAAGCTCCCTTTCCTCAATCAAAAAAAAGATGTAAAAATAAATTTTTTAAAAAAAGGAATAACCCCAAATTTACAGTTTATCAGCTGAACCTTTTCACATTGTTTTGCATTTTGAAGATTTTATGAACAACAATTTTTGCAATTCGTTAAGTTTAACTTGATTTGACTGAAATAATTACGGATCATTTTTTCAGAAATTTTACACTACCGAAATTACAAATCTGTCAAACACTTCACTTCTTTTAATTTGTAACCTGAGATGGAACAATGCTGTCACCAAACGCAATATCGGAATTCAAGAAAATCGGCTAAAATCGTTATACAACTTTATGCACGAAGACATTATTTACTTTATGATGTCCTACTTCCATTGTTTAGAAATCATTCTTATATCTGGTTAGACGTCTGATTCTTTTATGATACAAACAGTATAAAAATATGGCATTTTTCGGAAATAATATTCCTTTTCCATTTGAATAAATTATCACAAACAATTCCACCTTTCATAAGCTTTTTAACCGTGTTAAATAGATAGTCATTGACGTGACCAAAATGTGGGTCAATTATTCCAGATAAACAGCCTCTGTCACTTTGCCGTAATCTATGCGATACTTCCCTCTATCTTAATGGAGCAAGTCATTTATTTCTTACAATTGGAAATGTCAACAAATACAAGATACTGGAGGGAGATGCATAATTCTTGTAGAAGTTAAAAGTAAGACTTAACACAAATTGTCAATAGTGTCGAAAAGTTAGTTGCTTATCGTGCATTAGATCTAAATGACATTGAGCAAGGATAATTATCAATGCCATCTTTTATGAGAGATAGAGTTTTGCAGCATTGCAGCTGTCTTGGGTGACATAAAATGAATTAGCACATATAGCATTGCAACTGCCCAGGGTGAAATAAAGAGAATTTGCGCGTACTGCAACTGTTTCAGAATTTAAATATCAGTGATATGCAGCAATTTTTATTAGATCTCAGGAAAATTCTCTTCAATTTTGTAAGGACATAAGCCTAAGAGGTTGATATACATTTATTATGTTCCAGAAAAACATATGTCGTAAGAATTTTCTTTTTAATCTTAATTCAAATAAATCAAATTGTTGAATAAGGATTATAGTTATAATTTACTTTTTTGATTTTACTTTTTTACTTATAAGTTTATTCCATAATACACCGTTTGTTCAAAGGGACCAAATCAAATTTTTGATTTATCACATAATGCGTGTAAAACTCAATTAAAATGAGAAAAGTGTATATGGCATTTACAGAAAATTAGGTATTTATATTATTTAAAAAAAATTAACTGATATAAAGATATACGTATCATAGACAGAAATGTTCTTGCTTACAATTATTTTTAGTAATATCTTTATTGATTCAATTGTTTTTGTACTGTAAGCGAAATTATTGCTTTATTTTTAGCTCGACTATACGAAGTACTAGTATATGGAGAGCTGTCCTATTCGCCCCGGCGTCGGCGGTGAAGTGGGCGTCCGGGTCCAGATTTCAGTTTAAAGTTTTGGTGCAATGAAATATTTTTCATTATAACTTTGTCATTTCTTAAGGTATCAGCTTCAAACTTCAAATACATGCTCCTTATCATCAACCACATCTTATGTGACAAGTTTTATAACTCTAGCGCCAATATTTTCAGATTTATCCCCCTTGAACTTAGAATTTTTCTTAAAATTACTATGTTTTTCGGATACCTCTTCGTTTTTTCTTTAGGGATAAACTTCATACTTCAAATATATGTTTTTTATCATCAACCACATCTTATGTGACAAGGTTCATAACTCTAGCATCAATATTTTCAGGTTTATCTCCCCTTGAACTTAGAAATTTCCTGAAAAAATACTTTTTTTACTGTTACTTCTTTATTTCTTAAGGGATCATTCTAATACTTCAAATATATGTACCTTATTATCATCAACATCTTATGTGACAAGATTCATAACTCTAGCACCAATATTGCAAGAATTATCTCCCCATAAACTTAGATTATTTAATAGAAAAATGTTATTTTTACTATGACTTTTGAAGTTTTAAAGGTATCTACCTCAATCTTCAAATACTTATTCCTGATCATCAGTGACATTTTATGTGACAATGTTCAAAACTTTTGAAGCAATATTTACAGATTTATCTCTCTTTGAACTTAGGATTTTCTTTACGAAACATTATAACTTCTTTACTTTTTAAGGTATCTACTTAAAACTTCAAATATATATTTCTTATCATTACACACATGTTGTGTGACAAGGTTCATAACTCTAGCGAGACTATTTCTTGAAGTATTCCCCTTGATCTTGGAATTTAATGGGTTTTAATTTAAAACATTATTCAACATAATTTCATAGTTTTGTCCAGTATTTTAGTAGTCGAGCCTCGCTGTCTCCTGTGACAGCTCTTGTTTTTCTGTTGTTTTTTTCTGGCTTTAGGTTCAGAACATGATAATTTACTTGTCATTTGACATAAAGTTGATCTATGAAGGATTAAAATCGGTACACTATTGATTTAATTTAAACAATATTAATTACGTGAGTAGCATAAGCATCCTTAAATAATATGTAAAGTAAATATTAAATTAATGTTGTTTTTTTGCCGTGTATTCTTTCCATTCTGAAATCATAAATCACATTTACGTTTCAAAAGTAAACTTTAAGAAATAAATCACATATCAATTCTTATGACTGACCTACACAGCTTTTCATTGAATTGCATTAAAGTGCCACAGTGAAGGTCTCGCGTCAAAGTCTTAGCGTAATACTAACTCAATATTAGCCAGATTTTACTGATTTCTGATACAGAAGTTGGCCTTAAAAATAGAACATTTATAAACAGTACTATTTTCAGATTAATTAAATAATAAATTACAGGGGAAATTTTTCCTAAGCTGACCAAAGTTTAAGATGTACTTTTTCCCAATATGTAATGATGAAACGTTTTTGCTATCTTAGCATATCATCTGAAAAGCGGCATTATAGAAAGCAACAAACCGTAAAAAAACACTTCTGTTTAAATGGAGCGTTAACGTATAACCCAGAAAAGAGATTTCTCTTTCATCAAAACAATATTATTAGTACTACATATATGTCAATATTGACATTTATAAATGGTGCATTTCATTTTGACAAAGAAGCATTTTTGTTAGAAGAATAATACTTAAGTGTTGTTTACACGACGGGTCCCAAAATCTTAGACTTGGGATAAAGCCTCTCTTCAAACAATGTTTTCTCTTTAACATTAATTTTCCTTTTAGTAGTCGGTATTAAGAAAACGATGTTGTTCAAATCGTTTATTTCTTAATTCTTATTGTTTTTTTTAAACAAAATCTGTTTAAAGCCTTTACTATTCGAAGTCGTTAATAAGGTCAATGCTAAAATAGAGAAAAACAAAATCCCTAAATAAAGTCCAACACGACAAAAAATAAAAATTGATTGAGCCCGTTCATGAACGATACTAGAAAGTGCAAGTTAAAACTATAAAAATGTTCGATTTATTGACAATGACCTTTCACATTCAATAGCATACGAACATGCGATACTTAACCCAATATAAAAGTGCTAACTGCATATTTTCTAAAAAAATACAATATTTTGAAAATTTTACTCTTTGAAGATAATATTGTTCATTTAATTGCCGATGTGTCACTAGAATTTCATTGTGTTTATACAATTACTATTGAAATAGATATGCGTTTAGGTAATCGAATTTTCTCATCATTTCTGACTATCATAGTTACACAAGAATTAAAGAATGAATGTCGAATATATGTTGTACAAGATATGCATATAGCTTATCGAATTATCTCATCGTTTCTTACTGCAACAATTTCAACATTAAGCCGCTTCCTAGATTTTCGTTTGAATGACCTGGAGTATAAAATCAAGGATGTGGTTTGATATCAATCACCATTTTGCTTGTGTTATTGCATGTCTTGATTAGCCAGTTCCACGTCTACAAAAAGTACAAACAAATATATATATGCTAGTTAAAGCAAAAGAGCATGTTAATCACACATGCAAATATCATTTAGATTAGCATTAAAATGACAAGCAATTGATACAAATTCTTGACATACTTATATAAAATATTACTTAACTAGAATGGATGAGGCAAAATGCACATTTTTGATTATTATTACCAAATAATGCTTCTATAAATCAGTATTTGCATGGACTTAATCCATCTATTCCACACATATTAAGCAATATTTGCACATCCATATTTATGATTTATGTATTCGTTCTTGCTTTTACAGACTTTCATTTTTGGGGGTTCAGATTAACTTTGTGATGGTTATATTTGAATAAAGCAGACACTTTAAATTGACATACTGAAGATAAATGTTAGCATTTATGTTGCTATAAAAATTAAAAAGCAATCTTTAGAATTAATACAAATACTCATTAGTATCAAAATGTAGATTTAATTGACAAGTATATGGCTTATTGCCTTTTAATTGTCAGGTTTCTATAATAGTTCAATTTGACAGAATTTATTGTTTATTCTTTGATCATTGTTCAGTATTGTACAACTTTTTTTTTCAGTCAACAATAGATAAACAAGTCATTTGTATTATTTTCTAGTAAGTTGTTGTAATTGTTTATTTATTTCATTATAACAATTAAATTACTTTCACTGAATTCATATTGTACAACAATGTGTACAAATCGTTATCATGGGACTTATCTCATGTAACTGCCAATTCCAACACTGATTCTTAGAGCTTTTATAGAATATGTTGCCCCGAATGGATTATACCGTGAGTTTTAAAAGTTTTAATATTTTTCGTAAACAAAATATGTTTCATTTAATATCTTGCTCCGTTTTGCACTAAAAATTAACTTTCAGGGGCTTCACTTTGATCATACGACAGTTTGCAACAAAATATGTTAATATTTTACGATATTTTCTTAAATATTTTTGTTTGATTATTGTAACGTGCATGTGAAAAAATAAACATATTTTAAATAATACAAAACGTATTACTTAAATTATGACTGAAAATCATGCTTGGAAAGCCAATCTAAACAATTATTTAAGAATAAGGGAATTATTTATTTACTAAATTTGTTTTTACGTCTTAATGGTTCATATAATCATAGACATGGAAAGTGAAGGTTTTAAAACGAATGACAATATAATGCCATAAGCCTAGACAGAAAATGTTGACATTAAAAAGTTAATGGATATTGAATAGGCATGCACACATTTCATCTGTCATTGATGCATTTCTGAAATGCCACGTGTTTCAGTCTCAAATATGTTTACGAGTCCCTAGACTTATGCTTATTGGTTTTCGCATCAAAATTTGTTTATTTTTCCATAAATGTATAAATATATTAACCCTTTACCACATATATACGCGAAACAACGCACTTTCGACCCCCCCCCCCCCTTTAAGGCCTCAAATAGTGAAAAAATGTCCTATTTGGACCCCAAACATAAGTTTTCGTTTGAGAAATGTTGCTTAAAAAAATGAGCACTTTTTCGGCGCCGCCCCCCATCCAAAAGATACATCAGGGTGTTGCCAGAAGGGGGATGTGACCCCTTCTGTTAGGGGGGTTTGAATGGGGGCGGAGTACCCCTCATCGCCAAGAAAATTTTGGACTTGTGAGAGGGTAAAAATGACCCAGGGCTGATCATAATGTAACGTTTAACCAACGCTGAAAAGCCTTTGACTCTATCTCAATCCCTTGAACAGTTGCAGCACTTTGAAATAAATTTTGATGGAAAAAATCGAGGCAAAATAGTGATTTTTGGCAATTTTGAGATGTCCCCTCGTTGCCATGGTAACAGGAAATTAAAGACTGAGGATGTAGTTACAAAGGCAATGGTCCAGTCAACATTTGTGCCAAGTTTGATTAGTATTGAAGCATTTTTCATAGTTTCATAGCAGTTTGAACTTGTAACAGGAGGCTTTTCAGTGAAAACGGCCATTTTTCAAACTATGCTCATGGGGGAAAGGGTTAACTAAAAAATTATAAATGTTACAAAACATCGATTTTTCACCAAAATTGGGTGAAATACGACATGTTAACATGGAAAAACTAGTTTTTAGGTGATTCCAAAGTTTTTCATCATTTTTTGTTAACCCTTTACCACATATATACGCGAAACAACGCACTTTCGACCCCCCCCCCCCTTTAAAGCCTCAAATAGTGAAAAAATGTCCTATTTGGACCCCAAACATAAGTTTTCGTTTGAGAAATGTTGCTTAAAAAAATGAGCACTTTTTCGGCGCCGCCCCCCATCCAAAAGATACATCAGGGTGTTGCCAGAAGGTGTGGCCCCCTTCTGTTAGGGGGGTTTGAAGGGGGGCGGAGTACCCCTCATCGCCAAGAAAATTTTAGACTTGTGAGAGGGTAAAAATGAAACCAGGTCGATCATAATGTAACGTTTAACCAACGCTGAAAAGCCTTTGACACTATCTCAATCCCTTGAACAGTTGCAGCACTTTGAAATAAATTTTGATGGAAAAAATCGAGGCAAAATAGTGATTTTTGGCAATTTTGAGATGTCCCCTCGTTGCCATGGTAACAGGAAATTAAAGACTGAGCATGTAGTTACAAAGGCAATGGTCCAGTCAACATTTGTGCCAAGTTTGATTAGTATTGAAGCATTTTTCATAGTTTCATAGCAGTTTGAACTTGTAACAGGAGGCTTTTCAGTGAAAACGGCCATTTTTCAAAATATGCTCATGGGGGAAAGGGTTAATATTGTTATTTTATTTTATCATTTTAACCTTAAATTCAATTTATTAGTATTGATTTGTATTTGGCAGCTTTGCATACTTGTTTTAAGCCAGGTCTTTTTTTCGCTCTATTTGACATTCATGTATGTGTGTACTTTACTCTTCAAAGCAATCAAAACTTTACAGTAAAATGAATGTTGTTATTACAAAGCTGATATTTTATTGTCTTTAAATATTTCTTTTTGTAATATTAATTGTAATAAAAAGTACTCTTGCGAGTGATACCTTTATTTGCTCTCGTAAGACCAAAAATAATGATGAAAATAATAAAGTGGAATTAAAGCTATAAAAAACGTGATTGTACAGTAAATGACTACTGCTTGAATTCTGCTGTGTTTTGTCACACTTACATTGTTAAACTTATTTTTCAATAACATTTCAAACAAAATGCAATAAACGTGATATCAGCGTTAAGCGTGTTATTGCCTGAAATGTTACAAAAGAAATTGTTTAATGTTAATATTTTTCAAAGATAAAGTTTTTTTTCTTTCTAAAATCAACCATTTGATTTATTTGATTCATTTACGGAAAGAATCTCACTGACGGTACAAACTAATGATGTACGTAATCAGACGACTACTTAAAATGAATTCGTCTTGTTTCTATGGATCTATTTCCATAATTGAGACTATAAGTTTGCACTGTGCCATATGGCATTTGTTCTTATTCATGAGAAATCTATTTCAAGGGGGTTAATCCATGCGCGCGCATCCTTAAAGTTCTGATACAGCGAACACTTCATCGGCCGGTATTTCGAAGAAAAACGAGTGGTGTGAAGAAACCAGATAAAGGTTTGAATTTAATTTGTTTTGCAAAGAAGATGTCCTAACTTCTAGTTTTTATATACAAAATGTCTTGAAGTTACTCTTACCTGTTTTGTCAGTATTTCGCGTTGAATGCGATTTTGATTCTGGATAGTGCGTACACCCGGCGTTGAATGTTACAGAAAATGAGCAAATATCGATTAAACTGGCCGTTTTAAACGGCTGGAAGTTATTCTGTTGTAGAATCCTTTTCAAAAATATATTTTCAACCTACGTTCCAATTCATTTGTACTAAAAAAGTATTTAAACGCACTATTTACAGAAAACAGAGATTATGATACTGCGAACACTCTAAAAAATCCAGATACTGCGTACACATAACTATGCAATTGATAGAAAGTACATTTTATTCGAAGCAGTCTAAGGTTATAAAATGATAAAGCGGATTGCACGGGTGTCCCATTTGAAGAATTATTTAAAATCTACATCCTAGAAAATGTTTAGAATTAACATTTATTTATGCAATTTGTTTAGGTATTTATGTAAAACCTGGTGAATAATTGTCTATCTTGATAATGTTCTTATACTCTACATTTCAAAATAAATTACTTCTTACAGTAAAATTTATATCTTAATTCAGAAAATGAATGTGTGTCGGTTTTGTGGTAAATTCTTTGCCATTGAATCTTCTCTCAGACAGCATTGGGCACGACATCGGCAAGATGGTCCCTACAAATTTGATATATGTAGTTAAGTGGCTTTTTCGGAGTACCATTACAAAACACACATGCAGCGCCATTCCTCTGAACGCAAGTACGAATGTAAATGCGGCAAATAGTTCAAGACATCTCATGATTTAAAACGCCATGAACAAAGAAAGAGCCAAACAAAGGAATTCAAATGTGATGAATGTGGCTTGGCCTTCTTTAATAATAAAGATCTTAGTGATCACAAAGATAAGCACGAGAATAGAAAACGTCATAAATGTGGAAAGTGTGGCAAAGCATTCATGTATAAATGTAATCTTTACAGACACTCCAAAATGCACGATGGAAATGAATTTACATATGAACATTGTGGGAAAAAGTTTCAAAGCAAAGCAGCTATTTCGTCCCATCTCTCATATGCAAGTAAAGATCCTCTCAAGTGCAGTATTTGTAAAAAACTATTCAGTCATATCAAAACTCTTAGGGAACACATGAAAAGGAAAGACAGTTAAAAGTTCGTGTAACATGAACGCATTCCAAAGAAATAACTTGCTGCAAGCGTTTTTACTTCAAGTTACAAATATATGCTATTTTCTTGTGCAATTTAATTTACCATGTTTTTGCCTATGAAGTGTCTGTAAAGATTGCATTTATACCTGAATGTTTTGCCACACTTTCCGCATTTATGACGTTTTCTATTACGTGCTTATCTTTGTGATCACTAAGATCTTTATTATTAAAGAAGGCCAAGCCACATTCATCACATTTGAATTCCTTTGTTTGGCTCTTTCTTTGTTCATGGCGTTTTAAATAATGAGATGTCTTGAACTATTTGCCGCATTTACATTCGTACTTGCGTTTAGAGGAATGGCGCTGCATGTGTGTTTTGTAATGGTACTCCGAAAAAGCCACTTGACTACATATATCACATTTGTAGGGGCCATCTTGCCGATGTCGTGCCTCATGCTGTCTGAGAGAAGATTCAATGGCAAAGAATTCACCACAAAATCGACACACATTCATTTTCTGAAAATAAATATAAATTTGACTGTAAGAAGTAATTTATTTTGAAATGTAGAGTATAAAAACATTATCAAGATAGACAATTATTCACCAGGTTTTACATAAATACCAAAACAAATTGCATAAATAAATGTTAATTCTAAACATTTTCTAGGATGTAGATTTTAAATAAATCTTCAAATGGGACACACATGCAATCCGTTTTATCATTTTATAAACCTTAGACTGTTTCGAATAAAATGTACTTTCTATCAATTGCATGTGTACGCAGTATCTGGATTTTTTTTAAAAGTGTACGCAATATCATAATCTCTGTTTTCTGTAAATAGTGCGTTTAAATACTTTTTAGTACAAATGAATTGGAACGAAGGTTGAAAATATATTTTTGAAAAGGATTTTACAACAGAATAACTTCCAGCCGTTTAAAACGGCCAGTTTAATCGATATTTGCTCATTTTCTGTAACATTTCAACGCCGGGTGTACGCACTATCCAGAATCAAAATCGCATTCAACGCGAAATACAGACAAAACAGGAAAGACTTACTTCAAGACATTTTGTATAATAAAAACTAGAAGTTAGGACATCTTTGCAAAACAAATTAAAGTCATACCTTTTCTGATTTCTTTACACCACTCATTTTTCTTCGAAATACCGGCCGATGAAGTGTTCGCGGTATCAGAACTTTAAGGATGCGCGCGCATGGATTAACCCCCTTGTATTTTGGAATATATTAAAATGAGCAGTTAAGAATAGATAAGTATCATAATATTGTTTAATGTTCTGGCACCATTGTGTCCTTTAACTACCTATATTTCTGCAAATTCCAATTCATATTCAATAAGTAAAAGGACAGTATCTGTCTTTTGAAAAATGATGTAGATATTAACTTGAAAATTGTATTTCTGTATGTATCTAAAGTAATTTGATGAATGTAAAATAACTACATGCAAACAAGTTTCAAAGAATCGACACGTTAAATACGGATTGTAAAGTGTGTTGTTTTGATAACTACATTGAATCCATCAATAAACAGAATTTTGAAAGCCATATTTTATGTAAAGTATATTTTTATCGAATTGATTTCAAATCGGGCAACATCGATTTTCAATTCATTTCTTTTATGTTTTCTATAGTATTTTTTTCATTTTTTCGTTTCAAGAACGTACGATTTTTCAAATGTTATACTTTATGTTTTTCGCCTTCATTGGAGTTCTTTTAAAAGGGAGGGCTAAACAAAATCTGGTATTCATATTTACATTGTCAAAGGTTAGCTACATTATTTATTCGGTATACATATTATGCCGACATGGAAAGTGTTATCTATTTTGGCTTTGACACCATAAATGGCAAGCACATCAAACCACCCGGATTTCCGACTTCTTTTGCTCTTTCTGTTACTATTACACTTACAAAAATATCATTTAGAGTTATTTTAAGTTAGCTTTTGCTCGACGGACAATGTTGGCTAGCTGGACACTATATTTCGTTATTACGACAGATAACAAGTACAAAGGTCCCAACTCTGAGTTTCCTTTTTATTAATATTTCTGGTTGACGTTCTCGACAGGTCAGACCGACTCTGCTGACTTTATATTATTGAAAACTAACACTGTTATATTTAAATGTTGTATCTAATTTCATAGAGCTGTATCATTTGCCAATAGACTAACCACAAACTGTTTACAAATATTTGATCACTGTGTAAGATATCCAAATAAATTTAAATGTAAATTGTTCTACTTGACCAGTTATGACTATCTGATAACTGAAATTATCTTACCTCTAGTAGAGCTGCAAATACCATTTTGACCTTAAGTGTGTCCCAGTGTGACTAAACAGAAAAAAACACACAAAAACAACGACAACAAAACAAAAATAAATGTTTTATCATTCTTATCAAAAGTTTTGACTGTACTTCACTTTCCTCAGTCAAATGGTTCTCTTCATGACCTCTTAATGAACAGTTTCAGATCAGATTTAGAAGAAATATGCTTTTGAAAATTGCTTTTATTCGTTGGAAGTTTTCCCAAAGATGTAAAACCCTCGTAGATTATCTGTTTATGGACGAAAATAACTTTTATTTCCCATCTTTGTTATTTTATTCAGTCATGCGATAAATAAAACTTGACATTTCTTTAACGTAAAATTTAGTACTGCAGTAATCCTTTCGTAAAATATATAATTTATTCAGCTCAACTTGACAATGAAAATAAAGTGCATTAAGTTAGTTAACTGATTTTATTTTGTACATTGTCATTGTTGTGAATGAACGTCTTATGAAGTAAACAATATTTCTAATAACCCATCGATAACAAATAATGAGAAATTTAAAAAAGCCCACCTAAGGAATAAGAATCGTGACAAAGTATATTTATATTTTGTAGAGAAAAATTCTTTTTACGAATGTTAAATCAGACAGTGCACACAAATAAAGACTACCCCATTGCTGTGTATTTTTTATAGAGGATTGTTCTATTATTTGCACATCCTCCATATCTGATTTCAGATATCAATAACAACAACGAAATGTATCATTTGGTCATTCTTTCAATATGAAATAGTTCTTAGTGTTCTGGGTGAGTTTTTCTGAACAATTATAACAACTATGACCTTTTGGCTTATTTCTTAGGTGAGCGATCAAGGGCCGTCCTGTTATTATATGTGACACATTATACTTTCATATGCGTATATAATTTTTATGGTATGAAAAAAACAATACATTTCCGACCAATTTTCATTTATCATTTATTGTGCTAAAATGCTGAGTAAAAGATCATGTAGCACTTTTTTTTTCATTGTTTTATTTCATAAATATGATGCTCACATTAAGATTTGTCAATATTTTGTAAGTTCCAGTAAGCATTATTGATAAAGATATTACCGAATTTAAAACTTCATGTAAATAAAGGGAGGTAATTAGAAATTTATTTTCTATAAGTTCTAAGTCAAATTTTCCAATAAGAAATGAATGCATATAATTTACTGATTAAATATAGTGTGAACAAAATTTTACATATTCTTTGATGTTTGAAAATTGTTTTATTTGCATAGTTATATACATATATAACTTTTGTTGCAGGTGTGGTATACACACATTAACAAAATCAATCACAATCCTACTTATTATTTACGTAGACCTACGAAGGAATACGTCATATTTTATTAATCAATGACGTAAATGATAAAAATAGCTGAAATTCAAAAGTAATATTTTCGTTATGATTGTATGTCTAATTGTGCTAGTATTTTATTTTGGCATTTATGTTCCAAATGCTACTTAATAAAATAAACGTTCTGTGTCAGTTATTGACTATTTCAAAAGAATATCAGTACTGAATCTGTCAACATTAAGTTATCTTTAAGAAGACTTTGTAGAGATATCCAATAAATAAAGAAAATCTTCCAAAATGCTCAAGACGGAAAATAAGTTTCAACGATTTTGGTATTCTCGTTTACGAAATTCATGGTCTATCAATGTTGGTAACTACAATACGTTTTTCTCAAAATTGAATGAATTATTTTCAGTAGAGGCCCCGAAAACGATATCATTGTTTTTTCTCAAAAACTTATTTCATTTTTGTATCTTGTAACAGTTTTCAAAAGATACTCATGAACTTTCTTTTACTGATTTTGTTATTTAGGCAATTGGTATATTTATAATAGTGAGTTAGTATTTTGTATGGATGACAAAATACTTCTTTGTTCATATTTCGTTACTTTTACAACACATATAACTGCACCTTCAGCTTTAGTTGCTAAACATTTTACATTCCTTACATTCTCTAAATCCAATATTAAAGTGTGTGTTTTTTGTTATCGTTTTTAATTCATTCGTTTAGTAATATTCAATTTATTTTAATCTTTAAAGTGTGCTATTCCTTAGTGTTTTTTTACAGACAAAGACATGTGAGAAAGATGTATTATAATATAGGGAATAACTTTCTATAAATATCAGTTAAACAGGAAAGTGGATTTATTTTCAGACAAGGGAGATCTTATTGAATGCATATACTCATTAGAATATGCAATCTATTTTTCAAGAAATTTCTAATAATTAAATGATAAGTACCGCAAAATGTGTCCTTTAAATGTCCTACAATGGTAAAGAAACCCGTCTACCGTTTTCAATTATGGCCTTTAATTTATTGGATGTCTCAGCGCAAACAATTTATCCGGCTCTAAATTTGAAATCAAGAAATGAGTTTAAATTGGACTTAAATTTACAAATTGATTTTATACTAAAAACAGATTAAAAAAACAAAACCAAAGAGATTGCAAAAAGCATGTTAAAGACATTGAATTAACGGAAGAACTCAGTGGCTTGCCTTTTAGGATGCATCGATCGTACTTTTGTTTATAAAATGATATTAACTTAAAGCTCGACTTGATTACATGTTACAATAATTAAAAAAGTTTTTGTTAAGAATTAAGTTGTCAGTATTATATCGATAGAATATACATGTAAATAGATGGTAATTAAATGCATGTGATTTTTAAAATAATTTGATTTATGGAAAGACTGTTTTCGGATATTGATATTCCTTTCACAGATTTAGTTCCAGACATATCTTACATTTATATGTGTATGATCGAGGGGTTAGAGACGATGACTTCAAATCCAGTTACCTCTCTAGCGAGGGCTCGATCCCCGGGAGATGCTTTGGTAGTTTAGCATGGAGGAAGGTAGCCTAGTACTGGTGTAACTATCCAGGCACAATGGTTAGGAAACTACCCGCCTACATGACTGAAATGCTGTGAAAAGGCGTAAAATGAAACAAACAAACAAATACGTGTTTTATGGACTTTCACTTTCTTGTAAACAAATCTGCTCTTGGCAGATAGGAGTTCATGAATTGTTCTATATATATTTCCATTTAATCAACAACATTATTTGTTGTGTAAGATGAATGTCGAGTTCAAAAGTATTTGTAAATGTCAGAAAATTGCCTGCTTAAGCCCATTTGTAATGTTGAGTAATCGACATTAATTGGATAAGAGCAGGTGATTTATAAAATCTGCTTTAATCACTGTTTACTCTTATTATTTATGTAAAAATTTTCCTGAAATAACGCAGATTTAAAATACATCACACAAACAATGCGTGAACACTCGACTACTTTCTATTGGAGACAAACAGTTTTTTCTCTAAGATGTTCTGACATATCAATATGCCTAACACATGCTTGTTATCATCATCTGTTATTTTAGCGAGATCAAAATGTGAATGTTTACCTTATATGAGTTTATTGCGATAAATACGGTTGTTGAAATACAGAAATTGTCACTCCGTTTCTTTTTGTTTTTATTGATCATATATTAAGTTGCTTTGGTTTAAATATGATTATGTGAGAATGTATGATAAATATTATAATGCAAATTTCGACTGCATTGAATTCTCGACATTAAAAGAAACTGACTAAAAGAATTGTTATTAATGTTTAGATATCTAATGTCTCTGGGTCGCCTTTTTGGTCCTTGGGCGAGATTTTACTCGCTGTTACTTCACCTTAGGCATTGAATTTCATAGTCTTTCTTTCTCTTATTGCTGATGTAGAAATCATATTTGATTGTTTTGTGTTACTATGTCGAGAAATATGTAATTACTGGTTTGGTTTCCAGGATAGCCGGTTAGGTATATAAACCGCCGAAATACGGCAAACATGTGTCTAATATTCGAGACAAATCTTGCTTACAGACTACTGATTTTGTGTTCTTTATATTTTAAATAATTGTAAGTATAATGCAATAAATTTGTATATTCTCTTCCTGATTTATATATGATATTATCTTTAGGTCAGATTGACTTTGTTTACTTTATGTTGTTTAACATAAACACTATTATATCACAGTGTGATATATAAAACTTGTAATGTTCGGTTATTGAGGCTAACACCCTCAAATGTTTAAACTTCAAATTGTTATGTAAATATTTGATGAGTGTGTCAACTATCCACTTAATTATAATAGAACACTGTCCTGCATGCTAAACACTGACAGTCTTATAAGTTATATTATTTTAGTAAACGTGTACATTGTAAAAATACAAATTTAGCACCTTTTAAATGATATGAAAGGACTTTACAAAAAGGGTGAAAAAGTCCATGCTTGATGTATAATTCATTTTCCTTCTTGTACAGGATATTAGAAATACAAATTTATATTCACTCTAATCTTTGACGGGGTAATGTGGGATTTTTGTGATTTAAAAAATAATCGTTTGACGTTACAAAAACAATAGAGCAATATATACAAAAGAAAAAGAAAGTTTATCGAGAAATCTGTAATTCTGAAATTTTAAATTTTGCGGGCAACCAAGCAAAGGTTACTAGTATAGCTCAAATGCAATACGTTCATGAAAGCAAATGATGTGAAGTGAAAGATCTGTACGTATTTCAATCGCTACTGTAACATAAAGAGATGAAATTATCTTTTGTATCATTAGCTTTATTTTAAACATTTGAAAACCATTCCGATTTTATGTAGCAAAAAAATCATTCATGAGATAATTAAATCGAGGACAAATTGTATTAATTGAAATTTTCCCTCTTCTTTTCCAGAAAGTGACAATTTAAACTATGTGAATGTAGAAGCTGCCCTTGGGTGAAAACCTTGTATCGGTACCTTTATAATTGGTAATTATTTCTATCATATTTAAACAGTTTTGCAGATTTAAAAGTCTTATTAATTCTTTAAACAAAACAAAATATTGAAATTATGTTTAGATTAACTAGGTCAAAAATCTGTAAACATATACGTATTTTTGAACGTCATAATTTGGAGAAAACGTTTTTTTGTTTACTATTTCTTTAGAATTAAAATTGTTTTAGATAAGGTGGGCTTTTGTTTACATGTTTTTGTCTGCCGCTAGATAAAGATCAATTCTGCGGAAATTAGCTGTCAGTTTGTGTATAGAACTGAAGAGGTTATGTTGTCAAATGTTCATTATTAGTTACATAGAAAATCTTATCTCTTTAGTTATTCACTGATGTCAAATGGTCAATTGTAGACATAGAAATGTCTCAAATTATTGTAAACAATTTAAGATGCACGCCTCCAGATGAGCCAAAATATTTCAAGGAAATCAATATATAGTAATACATTTTAATGAAATGTAAAATCTATCCAAGATCCGGGTTATATTTTACATGTTATGTGCAGTTTAAGACTGGTTTTGCAATTTGTATTACCGTATTTCCACTGCGTTGCTAACACGGTAATGGCTGTTATTCCTATGTTGACGATTTTTTGGTAATTTTCTTTGATTGTAAGTGCTGATTGTAATATGTTAATTACTTTATTTGTTCACTGCGCACCATATTTTACAATTCAATACATTTCTAAATTTTTCATGAAAATTAACATGAATCTGGAGGCATGCTGCTTTAAATGCTGCATTCCATTTAAGACATTTAACCACTTCGGTCATTTGCTCTGAAATTAAATTCTTGGAATGTCAAAAGGCAAATTACACAAAATGTCTTATTTTGCTAAGAATTGCATTACATTTAAGATATCATAAAATTCATAGAATAAGTTACATGGGAAACGTTCAGTCTAGACACGTTGTCTGCGTAAGATTTTCTTTCTTTGAAATAGAATAATACCACTTACTCTACTACTTGTAGTAGTCTATCTTACAGTCCATCTAGAAGCGCTTGTTTTGGTTTTCAAAAGCATTTTGATAATTATGTGATCGTTGTAAAATGCATTGAGAACTTGTGACTGTTGACGTTATAAAAGACAATGTGTGTTAAAACTTATTGAGACATATTGATCAAAGGGTTGTTTTCCAAATTTAATGTTAACAAAGTAAGTACCAAATATTATTTTTTCAATTAATTTATGACACTAAAACCAGCAGGATTTTCTTCCAATACTCAAACTAATAGAAATATATGCTTAAAATGCCTGGTATCTTTAGCTTTTGTTTCTATATTTGAATTCCCGACTGTACGCAGATTTTAACATAAATGTGATAATATTATAATTATTGCAATTAATTAATGACAGTGAAGCCCGCAGTTTTTTACCAACTGACAAATATGCTTAAATATGCCAGATATCTTTAGGTTTTGTTTGTTTTTTTGTTTTCATGATTTTACTCCGATTTTATCACATGTTCTTTTTGTTTATCATCCATCTAACCGCGTTGCCAAATAACTAACCAGTACTGACCAACTTCGCAAATGACCGGATACCAAATTTGCGTGATATATGAATCATATTTATCAGTGGTTAAGGACAAATGACCATTACACTCAAAGTCATATACAACTGCCAATCGTCAGAGAATCAAAACAGCTGTTCCTGGATTATTTTCCCGATGCGCTGCTTATTCAGCAAAGGGGGTGGGGAAGTTATTTATAATTTTTCGCCTTTTGTCGTATTTATGAAATTGCAAATTATTTGTTTAAACTTCTGTCATTAACTCTATTGGGTTAATAATGTTTTTGAGTATTATGCCTAATGCACTAGTAAGATTAAGTTAGTACTTAAACGAAGCTGTTAGGCATCCAGCCATTTATTTTTGTATTTGATATAGTTGAGAAAGATGATTTTTTACTTACAGTTGAATAGTAGAATCTGATGGTTAACTTATAATCTACTTTTAAATTGCTTCCAGAGAGAACTATTAATCACAAATGCAATAAATGCTAAGATAGATCGTCAATGTGAATTTGAATTTTAAATTTATCAAAATAATTTTAAAAAATTCAAAAGATTAGCTTTGCAATTGTCTTTGATATAAATTCGGTAACATATTGCTATTCTGTTTTATTTGACGAATCACAGTTATTGGACATAATGATAATGTCTTTGGTGTAGCTAATGAAATTAATTTATCTAATGATAAAATTGAATGATGTTTTAAAGATCAATTTAGTATATTTTCAATAAATCAAATTTATTTAAAATTTTGTTGATAAATCTTGATAAAATTGAAGCATTTCAAGTCTGAAATCGAAATGTCAGGACAAGATAAACCATGAACACGCGAATATTATTACATGTAATTTATCACAGTAAGTAAATTCAACCATCGCTTTGATTATTAGATTCATCTCAATAATATAACAACTTAAATATATTATAGATTTATGGCAATTGTAAATTACGGATACGGTAAGTGAAAATCATAAAACTGCCTGAAAGACACAAGATTTAAAACACGCCACCATTATCAAATTTTCTTTAATTTTCTCTGATTTCTGTAACAATGAAGTTGGTTTGAAATTGAATTTTATCACATTGCAGTCATGCAAATCATTTATTTGCATGACATATAAATATATTATAAGGTGTTGATTATTATATACGACACTGTCATCTGCAACCCTAATACTAACTTTATGGTACGTATCTATGTACATTGAAAACATATCAGTGTAACTGTTTTTGATTCTCCTGTGTCTGTTTGGTTTTTATGAAAAAAGTCTACGTTTTTCCGAACATCCTTCGTAATACATTGTAATTTAAATATATCTTTACCTTGTTTATATAAGCATATAAAAATAATTTTATTGTACCAAATCAGACAAATTGTTTTATTTACATTATATGTTTACAAGTATTTATTTTTTCAACATTAACACATTGCAAGTAGTGATATCGTAGGTAAATGGAAATTATTCATTTATCAAATCTCACAATTTGATATGTGTTTAAACTGCGACGCGTTCATGCATCGAAATGATAACATAGCCAAAAATGCAATCACACTGACAAAAATATAAATTAGCATTATAAAGACTTCTTCAGCCTTCCTTCATCTAGCTAATATTTAATAATTATTCACAATTCAGAAATGCCATTACTCACTCTGCACATCAAATGTGAAATATTGGTCATTGAAATCAAAGTAACTATCATATTTTGATCAGTTGAGAGAGTTAATATAATATTGGTTTAACTTACATCTTTAATAAATGTTCTGATAATAATATTAGTATTTCCACTAAATGGGTCAGACTAACCCCCCTTGATAAGTGACCGAATAATATATATATCTCATTTTCAGATTTCATGCCAAGTTCCATATTAGTTAGAAATTGTTATTTGAAATTATTTGTTAAGTTAAGTGTTTAATAAATCTGATAATATTATATATTATATGATATATTATATATAGATATTATATAGATTAAATATTATCAGATTAATTAAACACTTAACTTAACAAATAATTTCAAATAGAATTTATAATTATAGTACATCTGTAATACCATAAATAGTTATATTGAAATGATTAAGTATCAGACATGACAAAATAAAAACGAGAAAAAATAATATAATGATGCTGTTGGTGTGAGATATACAATCCCATAAAATATATCTATACATAGCAGATGAATATAATTAGTTTTTATTATTAAAACAAACAAAAAACGTTTTCGTAATAAAATTATTCATTATAAATCACATATAAGTCTGCCAACATTGTTTTTCAAAAATATTATTTGATGAAAACATTCAGATTTTTATCAACATTTGAAATGCTTGATGGACGACTGTAGACCAATTTACTTTAAATTAAGACAGATAAGTAAAATACAGAAGAAGATAAAACGGAATCCTTAAATAATGGCTAAAACGACAAAATTGAATATAATGCAGGCTCTGTTTGATTGAGCCTGTTCTACAGAAATGCAATTTATATTACATTATTGTTACACCGTTATGTTTTACCAGGAGAATTAACAACGTTATAAAAAATATTCATTCATTAAGATAACAACCTTGCTGAATGTCATTTTTCAATTTTAGGTTTTCATAAATAAATAATCACACGGGGGATGAGAAGTAAGCAGTTTTCAATGTAATAATGCTTATGATGTTATATCAAGTACAGACAAAATGGTTGTTCTTTCAGCTATAATATACTTTGATTTGTTGTATAATAATTGAAAATATTTCATTCAAAATATTGAACATTCCTATGACTATAACTGACGGTCAAGAAAGATTGTATGCAATGAAACTGTATCAGTCAAGTCAGATATTTCTTCCGATTCGATACATTTACATCTTGACCCTAACCACTTGGAAATGGAATGTCAATCATGAGATACTGTCTAATAGGAAAACACAGGACAAACTTTATTCTCAATGGCAATTAAAACGTTTTCATCGATACAATTAAGGATTGCTAGATTCGCTGGATAAATACAGTTTAAAATATACGGTTTTATTCTATTGAGTAAACATTTAGGTAGAAATTAGTGATTTCTAAGTCGTTTTTGTTTGCAAAATGGATGACATCACGTTATGATTTTGTTGTGACATAACACGTAAGTTGGGTTAAAACTTATTATATTTCATGTTAACATAATTATTCCATTAATTTAACACTATTTTTTGTTTTTGGTTGGCTATGTCTCTCATTAAACAACATGTTGCGTGATTAATGAAGTATGAATTTTAAGACATCCTTTGAACAAATTATATTTTTCAAGCTTGAAAAAAACCCTCAACATGATCTATTTCAGTTAATGACATCTAAAAAGACTATTAAAGGAAGAAAACCCAACGAGAATTATTATTTATCAAAATGCATTCAACTCAGATCGAATAGTGAAGTTTTCAAACACAATTAATGAACACCTAATGTTGCTGTGAAATAAGCTAATTTTTTTCAGGAATGTCATTTGTGCATTATTACATTAAGTCGGCACATGTTGAGTCACGTTAACTTCCCAGCACAAGTGAAAATGCATCATTTACGTATATACAATTCATTATTTCTGATTAACCTATGTAAGATATGTACAAATGTATCAAATTTAAAACGAGCGTGATCACCACATGAATATGAATATAAGTACAAACTATGCTCATCCATTTATTGCATCTCTGAACATAATTGATTAAATTGACTTTTTATCTGAAGAGTAAATTTATCTGATGTAAGCGTTAAGTAGGTGAGTTTATGTGTTAAGAGTTATTGGGGTTCAATAATTAGTTGTTTGTGTAAGTAATTGACCCATAGTTAAACTAATCCTTATTATGCTCAATTTGTAAAATGGTCTTGTGTTTTAGTGTAGTCCTTGTTACTTAAAGGATTGCCAATTTTAAACAGCCGTCTGTATGAAGTTTTGATGAACTGAATATATGTGTAGACATGTCTGTCATTATGCTTTTGACATATTTTAGTAATTTATTTACGCTAACATCCGAAGAGTTCATTCATCATTTGAATGATTTCATAATGTCGAGTAATGAAGACAGTTTCAGTTGATGATTTGGTAAAAATACGATGTACATACAATTTTGTATTTTTTTTTTCATACCTGTTTGTAAATACACTTATCCATTATTATTCTGTATTAGCAAATTACAGGCTATCGGTAGGGTTAAAACGGAAACCCTTGGGGACGACCAAAGCAACAATATTTAAAATGGTGCAAGATCCGTATAATTGAGCCTGTTCATTTATGTATATGCATGTATATTATAAATGCAAATTACCGCTCATGTCAAACTTGCCACAGTTTGTTTTGTTTCGTACTCTTAGTAGTATTTGCATGAAAATATTTACATAAAAGTAAATTATTGCAAATATTTTTTTGAATGATATGTGATTTTTTTATTAAAACTTGTAGATACAATTTCAATGTCAACATTAATTAAGAAATACACGTGAACATGAAAGTGCATGTGTTGATGCCATATTGTATTCAATACCAAGTATGACAGGAGAATAATTTCATAAGACACGTTGTCTTTCATTCTAATTCTTTTTTCTTTTTTAATATTTTAATTGCTTTCTGTATAGTGTAAATTGTAACATGTAAATATATTCTGAGAAAGTAACTATTTAAGTTTAAAAAAACTAATGATAGCACAAAAAGAAGGCATAAAGCTGACTTATTTGCATGGTGATCCTTAGCATTTATCATATGACAATAGAAAGGCAAATTAATTACTATTATCAAATATTGCACATAAATTATTCAATCACAAGAAGCCTTGATTGTACATATGTAATAACATCACAAATTTTATTACACATGCATTATGATAATTATGATAGAAAATGTCTGACAATGAATAGGCTCTACTAAAGTTGTACAGTGAATACAAAACAAAATAAAAAATAATGTTTATTGAAAAGAAATGTGTAAATGGTTGAAAAATTCTTACACTTATATTATACGCGCCACCTTATTATTATTTAAGTACATATCATGAATGAATTATAAACAAATATATCATTTTCACAAGCCATATTACTGTTTTATTCTTAAACTTGTGAAAAACTACATATGTTTATCTAAGTTTAAGGTAATTTCCTTAGGGACAGAGTTAGGATGCGAAATGTAAACAATAGATAAAATATATTCCATATTTTGGAACTATTGTAATAATGATCATCACCGCTTTTTGTATAGCACATTCACCGACATAAATGTAGTCCCCGATCTTTTACATGTATTAACATTAATCCGAGGGGTAGAACAAATCTGACCATCTCCTGAAACTCATTCAATTAATTTGTTCATGCCTTGTTCCATTAATATTAATATTAAATAATAGTTGATGACATATAATATTCAATTAGATCTATTTGATTTTTGTTTGACGTAAAACTGAGACTGCAAGCCAGTTATTGATTACTGTCAATTAATGTCTTTTTGGTAAGAATTGAGTTGAATGAACAGCCACATTTTCTCTAATGTTTTAAACTCCCATAAGCCATCAATAGTGGCAGACAAATTGTAATGGTATGATTCACACTATTATTCATATCATTGTAAGGAAAATTATCAGTGAATTAGCTTAGAATTGCTGTCTAAGCTCTAGGTATATTATGACTCATATATTTAATATTTGAAAAAACATATAATAATAAAAAATAAAAAAAATAAAAAGTGAACCTTAAAGAAATCATTAGATCCCTGACTTGTAAGCATTAATGATACTAAACGAATATTTTAGAAAACGAGAAGACTGACCTTTCATTAGAAAGTGCGAACGGATAACTGTAATGATTGCAGGATAAGTAAGTGGTCTTTAATTTAAAACACTTAACACACTTTTATCTAAACAAAGATAGACATTTTTGAAAATGATTATGGGCAAATTAATTATTTTTAAAAAGAATCATGTCTGTCTTGTATGGATTCTACATTTGGATATTTTATTCTTATTTAAGATTAAGACATTTTATGAACAAATTTGTAAAATTGTTACTGTTCTTTAATGTAGAGGTTTTAACAGCAGCCCCTGGCTACTAAAATGCAAAGGTATCCCTCTCTAAATTGTTTGCACACGTCGATTAAATGTAAATGCATTGACTGTGATTGTAAAACAGTAATTGATACATTATTGGCATCATATGTAGAATCAACATCAATACTTTTTTGTATTTAATATAGTGTATGTTGAAGGATAAAAATCTAGAAACAAAGTGATCACCCACAAGCATTAATCACAACAAAATCACATAAGAATTGCAGACTCGGTTTGATTAAGTCTGTACATGAGGGATAATGAATGAGTGCAACATCCCTCACGCCCCCTAGCATCGACTTAAGCAGTACTTAATTTTCAACACTTAGTATTGCTGGCATCAATGATCTTGAAGGACTAAAATATTTTAAAAACAGTGAACTTTTTACAGCAGTCACACAGCACTAGACACCTGCTTTTGTTAAGTATTAAAATCTGGAAACAAAGTGATCGCTCAGAAGCATTAATCACACCAAAATCCCATAAAAATTACAGACTCGGTTTGATTGAGTCTGTACATGAGTCTTTACAAAAACGCCTATTGGTATAGATGTTACATGAAAGAAGATAGCTTTATGTTTTCATTCAGGTATTTTCTATTTTATTGGCAAATAAAGATTAATAAGTTGTTAAAATCAAGCTGCAATCAGAAATTAAAAGCCTTCCATTTTTAATGATTTCTTATTTGAAAAACATATTTTTTTCAATTGGAATAAACAAAGGCAGTTTTAAAGGAAACTAGTTATATCCACGCATAATAGAACCTTCCCATGAGTGACACAGATTTATTCTTTAAAGCATTGTTGATTTACGTGCTTTTCGAAGTTCGTAGTTTTTTCTTTGAAGAGATATTGATTCTTGCATTGTCTGTGATTTTATAACAGTAATTGATACATTATTGGCATTACATGTAGAATCAACATCAATACTTTTTGGTATTTAATATAGTGTATGTTGAAGGATAAAAGTCTGGAAACACTTGTTTGTTTGTTTGTTTCATTTTACGCCTTTTTCAACAGTATTTCAGTCATATAGGCGGGTAGTTTCCTAACCATCGTTCCTGGAGAGTTACACCAGTACTAGACTACCTTCCTCCGCGCTAAACTACCAAAGCATCTCCCGGGGATCGAACCCACGCCAGAGAGGTAACTGGATTAGAAGTCATCGACTCTAACCCCTCGACCACGGAGGCGGTTATGTCTGGAAACACAGTGATCCCTTAGAAGCATTAATCACAACAAAATCACATAAGAATTGCAGACTCGGTTTGATTGAGTCTGTAAATGAGGGATAATAAATGCGTGCAACATCCCTCACGCCCCTAGCGGTACTCAATTCTCAACACTTAATAGTGCTGGCATCAATGATCCTGAAGGACCAGAAAAATATTACAACAGTGAATTGAAGTACGGGGCAACCTTTTACAGCTGCCACACAGCAATTGACACCTGCTATTGTTAAGTATTAAAATCTGGAAACAAAGTGATCACTCAGAAGCATTAATCACAACAAAATCACATAAGAATTGCAGACTCGGTTTGATTGAGTCTGTACATGAGTCTGTACGAAAACGCCTTTTGGTATATATGGTACATGAATGAAAGAAGCTAGCTTACTGTTTTCATTCAGGTATTTCTATTTAATTGGCAAATAAAGATTGATAAGTTGTGAAAATCATTCTGCAATCAGAAATTAAATGCCATCCATTTTTTATGATTTCTTATTTGAAAATCATATTTTTTTCCAATTGGAATAAACAAAGGCAGTTTTAAAATAAATTTATTTCGGAAACTAGTTTTATCCACGTATAATAGTACGTTCACATGAGTTACACAATTTCACTCTTAAAAGCATTGTTGATTTACGTGCATTTCTAAGTTTGAAGTTTCATTGATTTTTGCATTGTCTTTTGGAAATAGTTTGATATAAAAACTCATGCCATTGAAAAGAGCATTTTACTTCTGAATGTTGCAATACTTTTTTAACATGAGAAATTATTATTTTTTCTTATTCATTTTATTTACTGATATATTCAGTCCATAAGTACGCTTCTAGCTGAATGATTTATATATTCTGGCTCCAATTCCATAAGACTGATAAAGATCCATTAAAAAACTTTCAATTTTCATTTATTTGTGTTCCTTGTAAATATGTTATTGAAGTTCCTTTAGCCTCAGGTCGCATTGCTTGTTATCGAACCGTCTGCTAACAGGATTCATTCCTTATGAAAGACACATGAGATATGAATATATGATAGCTCTCTAAACCATTGTTTGGTAAGATACGTTTTTCTGGATAAAGTACATGTATGTTATTAAGACCTAAGTTTATAATATAAGTCAAATGATATACGCTTGATAGATATAGGCTTTTTCCAGATATTTACCCCTCGAAATTGGTTAAGCCAATAATTTTTGTGCAAATATTTGTACATGGAATCCTTTGTTGACTTAATTCTGGTCATCTTGTCCCATATTTTCATGATAACATATGATAGTAGATCAATGTGAGAATAAAAGATTTTGATATGCTTTTGAATTTAAAGGAGTTGGTTATCGTACTTTAGAATATCAAATTATTTCTTTATATGCTCTTGTAAGACTGGAAAAATGATGCAGTACAATGTTAGGTTGTACATTATTACATTTATTTACGTCTTTTTAAAATCAACCATTAAAATTATTCTTTCCAAAGGGTTTATTTAAGGAAACAATCTCATTGATGGTCCAAAATAATGATGTGCATAATCAGATGTCTACTTAAATACGTAGATCTATTTTCCGTCAATGAGACTATAAGTATGCACTGTGCCCTTTGGCATTTGTTCTCTTTTATAAGGTTGATGTTTGTTTAAAATTTATATTTTTGGAATATATTAAAATGAGCAGTAAAGAATAGACATGTATCATTTTTTTCAATGGACTGGTGTCATTGTTTTCTTACATTCCTTTTTCTAAAGTAACATTCAATAAGTAAATTGACATTATATGTCTGTTGATAAACGATGTAAATATTTAGATGTCAAATGTATTTCTGTGTTTACCTAAAATAATTTGATTAATATTAGATATGAACATCTAAAATTTATTCATATAATGACACAAATGATACGGATTGCAAAGTTGTTTAGATTATTTGTAAAGATTACTTAATCGAATCTCACTATTTGATGTTTTTATCTATTGGTTTGACTGACAATATTGGTTAGCTGAACACTTTATTTCGTAATCTTTGTACTGCAAATGGTCTCAACTTTGCGTATCTTTCTCTTTAATATTTCTGTTTGTTCTCATCAGGTCAGACCGACTTTAATGACATTATATTATTGAAGACTTAAATTGTTATATTTAGATATTGTATCTAATTTCATAGAGTCGTATCCTATGCAAATAGATTAACCACAAACTGTTTATAAATATTTGATCACTGTGTAAGTTATCCAAATAATTTTAAGTGTAAATTGTTCTACTTGACCAATTATGACTATCTGATAACTGAAATTATCTGACCTATCTTCTCTTGTAGAGCTGGAAAATAGCATTATGACCTTAATTGTGCCTGTGTGACTTTAACTTAACAGATAAAAAAACAGACGCAAAAAAAAACAAACAAAAAATAAATAAAAAAAAAAAGTTTTATAAGTTTTATCAAAAGTTTCAACAGTACTTCACTTTACTGAGGCAAATGGTACTCTTCTTGGCCTTATTAATGAACAGTTTCAGATCAGATTTGGATGAAATATGCCTTGGGAAATTGTTAATATTTGTTGGAACTTTTCCCATAACGTAAAACCTTCGAAGAGTATCTGTTTATGGACGAAAATAACTTTTAATTTCCATCTTTGTTATTTTATTCAGTCATGTGATTAATAAAACTTGACATTTCTTTACGTAAAATTTAGGACCGTGCTTAAGAACCGAGATAAGAAGTAAAAGTTCAATGAACTAATGAATTTACGACTTATGTAGTTCGATCAACTCCATTTTATTATCATATGCATGTATAATATTATTGCACATGTATAATTTAATAAATGAATAATTTCGTAAATAATATCCATTTGATTTTACCAGAAACTTTCATTTTACAAAAATTGTGGGGTAGTATTTTTATATTTTAGGCAGATTAATTTTTCATCCGAAACATTTTCAAATATTAAATGTTGGTAAATTACCAATATAACAGTCCATCTTTTAAAATATATAATTTATTCAGCTCAACTTGACAATGAAAACATGTGCATTAAGTTAACTAAATGTTTTTGTTATGTACATAGCCATTGTTGTGAATGAACGTCTTATGACGAAAACGAAAGAGACCAATACCATATTTCAAATATCCGATCGATACCAAAGAATAAGAAATTTATAAAAGTCCAACTAATGAATAAGAATCGTGACAAAGTATACTTATATTTTGTAGAGAAAAATATTTTTTACGAATGTTAAATCAGACAGTGCACTTCATTTTTGGTGAGTGAAAGAAATAATGTCAACCTCAATTTCGAATAATTGTGAAGAAGTGTTTATTAAAATGCTTTCAAGTATGCATTTTGTTCCCACGAATTATTTCTATAAACTGTAGGCATTCATTGTGTCACTATTATGTTTTCAAGCTTCGTTTTATTCATTTTGTTTAAACGATACATCGGAAAAAGGGACTCCGCAGATGGTTTGACGTGTCAGGACTGGAATCATTTTTGTACAATTTAATGCAGGTCTAGACCCAATAACGTATGTGCAAATTTTCAGGTCATTCCCATACCTCGTACTACCATAACAATCGTTTTTATTGTGTAAAATAAAAAGAACTGCAAAAAATCAGGACCTCAGTGGAATTTCGTTAATAAAATAAGTATATGGTCATATTATAACTATTGGTTAGTCAAATTGTGTCTCAATTAAAACCATAATTCTACAATAACAGTAGTTATAGTAATTTGTACCATTTAGTGAGTGCAGTGACATAATGTATTAATCGATACTAATTGTAATTATTTAAGACTTTTCATTTGGAAATCAAGAAAACAGTTTAAATTGGACTTAAATATTTTTGAAAAATGATTTTTAAAAAACAAACAAACATAAAAATATTGCACAAAAGCATGTAAAAAGCATTGAATTAAGGAAGACTTTTTCGGCTTTCCTGCTAGTATATGTTGGTCCTACTTACGCGTATTAAGTGACTCTTCACTTACAATTTGAAGCAATAATCAAAATTGTTTTTCTTTAAACTTAAGTTATGAGTATTATACTTGTAAAATTTATATCTAAATAGATGGTAATGAAATGCATGTGATTTCTTAAATAATTAGATTTATGGAATATCTGTTTTTGGATATTGATATTCCTTTCACAGATCTCTTCCAATCATATGTTATATGTACATGATGCACTTTCTCTTTCTTTTTGTTAACTATATCTTCTCTTGGCAAATAGGAGTGCATGAAGTGTTCTATAGATATTTCCATTTAATCAACAACAGTATATGTTTTTAAAATGAATGTCGAGTTCAAAAGCATTTTGTAAAATGTCTGAAAATTTCCTTGTTAAGCCCATTTGTAATGTTGAGTAATCGACATTAATTGGATAACAGCAGGTGATTTATAAAACTTGCTTTAATCACTGTTTACTCTTATGTTTTATGTAAAAACTTTCCTGAACTAACGCAGATTTAAAATACATCACACAAACAATGCATGAACACTCGACTACTTTCTATTGGAAACAAACTTTTTTTTTCTAAGATTTTCTGACATGTCACTATGCCTAACACATGCTTGTTATCATCATCTGTTATTTTAGCGAGATCAAAATGTGAATGTTTTTCTGATATGAGTTTATTGCGCTACATACGGTTGTTGTTATACAGAAATGTCACTCCGTTTTCTTTTTGTTTTTATTGATCATATATCAATTTCCTTTGGCTTAAATATGATATGTGAGAATGTATTTGATATATTACAATGCAAATTTCGACTGCATTGAATTCTCGACATCAAAAGAAACTGACTAAAAGAATTGTTATTAATGTTTAGATATCTAATGTTTCGGGGTCGTCATTTTGGTCCTTGGGCGAGATTTTACTCGGTGTTACTTCACCTTAGGTATTGAGTTTTATAGTATTTCTTTCTCTTATCGCTGATTTAGAAATCATATTGGATTGTATTGTGTTACTTTGGAGAGGAATTGGTAATTACTGGTTTAGTATCCAGGATAGCCGCTTAGGTATATCAACCGCCGATAATGGCAAAAATGTGTCTAATATTCGAGACAAATTTTGCTTACAGACTACTGATTTTGTGTTCTTTATATTTCAAATAATTGTAAGAATAATGCAATAAATTTGTATATTATCTTCCTGATTTATATATGATACTATCATTAGATCAGATTGACTTTGTTTGCTTTATGTTGTTGTATCACAGTGTGATATATAAAACCTGTAATGTTCGGTTATTGAGGCTAACACCCTAAAATTTTTCAACTTCAAATTGTTATGTAAATATTTGATGAGTGTGGGTCCAAATTATCCACTTAAATTATAACAGAACACTGTCCCTGCGGTGCTTATAAACACTGAAACAGTCTTATAAAGTTTATATTAAATTAAACGTTGGTCACATTGTAAAAATAAACAAATTTAGGCAACCTTTTAAATGAATATGAAAGGAACTTTACAAAAAAGAGTGAAGAGTCCATGCTTGTTGTATAATTTATTTTCCTTCTTGAAATACAAATTTACATTCACTCTAATCTATGACGGGGTAATGTGTTCTTTTTTGCGATTTTAAATATGATCGTTTGACGTTACACAAAAAGGCAATATATAGAAAAGACAAAGAAAGTTTATCGAGAAATCTGTAATTCTAAAATTTTAAATTTTGCGGGCAACAAAGCAAATGTTACTAGTATAACTATCTATTATTTGTGGATGACTAAAATGCAATACGTTCATGAAAGCAAATGATGTGAAGTGAAAGATCCGTACGTATTTCAATCGCTACTGTAACATAAAGAGATGAAATTATCTTTTGTATCATTGGCTTTATTTTAAACATTTCAAAATAATTTCTGTTTTTATGTAGCAAAAATCATTCATGAGATAATTAAATCGAAAACATGTTGTATTAATTGAAATTTTCCCTCTTCTTTTCCAGATAGTGACAATTTAAACTTGGTGAATGTAGAAGCTGCCCTTGGGTGAAAACATTGTATCGGTACCTTCCTAATTGGTAAATATTGTTATCATATTTAAACATTTTTGCAGATTTAAAAGTCTTATTAATTCTTTAAACAAAACAAAATATTGAAATTATGTTTATATTAGGTCAAGAATCTGTAAAAATATACGTATTTTTAACGTGAGAATTTAGAGAAAACGTTTTTGTTTACTATTTCTTTAGAATTAAAATTGTTTTAGATAAGGGGGGAATTTAGTTTCGTCTTATAGAAAATTACATGTTTTTGTCTGCCGCTAGATAAAGATCTATTCTGCGGAAATTAGCTGTCAGTTTGTGTATAGAACAGAAGAGGTTGCGTTGTCAAATGTTCATTATTAGTTACATTAGAAAATCTAATCACGTTAGTTATTCACAGAAGTAATAATATCAGAGTGTCAAATGGTACATTTGTAGACACAGAAATGTCTCAAATTATTGTAAACAATTAAAGATGCACGCCTCCAGATGAGCCAAAATATTTCAAGGAAATCAATATATAGTAATACATTTTAATGAAATGTAAAAACTATCCAAGATCCGGGTTATATTTTACATGTTATGTGCAGTTTAAGACTGGTTTTGCAATATTGTATTACCGTATTTCCACTGCGTTGCTAACGCGGTAATGGCTGTTATTCATATGTTGACGATTTTTTGGTAATTTTCTTTGATTGTAAGTGCTGATTGTAATATGTTAATTACTTTATTTGTTCACTGCGCACCATATTTTACAATTCAATACATTTCTAAATTTTTCATGAAAATTAACATGAATCTGGAGGCATGCTGCTTTAAATGCTGCATTCCATTTAAGACATTTAACCACTTCGGTCATTTGCTCTGAAATTAAATTCTTGGAATGTCAAAAGGCAAATTACACAAATTGTCTTATTTTGCTAAGAATTGCATTACATTTAAGATATCATAAAATTCATAGAATAAGTTACATGGGAAATGTTCAGTCTAGACCCGTTGTCTGCGTAAGATTTTCTTTCTTTGAAATAAAATAATACCACTTACTCTACTACTTGTAGTAGTCTATCTTACAGTCCATCTAGAATCGCTTGTTTTGGTTTTCAAAAAGCATTTTGATAATAATGTAATCGTTGTAAAATGCATTGATAAATGTGTGTTTAAACTTATTGAGACATATCGATTAAAGGGTTGTTTTCCAAATTTAATGTTAACAAAGTAAGTACCAAATATTATTTTTTCAATTAATTTATGACACTAAAACCAGCAGGATTTTCTTCCAATACTCAAACTAATAGAAATATATGCTTAAAATGCCTGGTATCTTTAGCTTTTGTTTCTATATTTGAATTCCCGACTGTACGCAGATTTTAACATAAATGTGATAATATTATAATTATTGCAATTAATTAATGACAGTGAAGCCCGCAGTTTTTTACCAACTGACAAATATGCTTAAATATGCCAGATATCTTTAGGTTTTGTTTGTTTTTTTGTTTTCATGATTTTACTCCGATTTTATCACATGTTCTTTTTGTTTATCATCCATCTAACCGCGTTGCCAAATAACTAACCAGTACTGACCAACTTCTCTGCAAATGACCGGATACCAAATTTGCGTGATATATGAATCATATTTATCAGTGGTTAAGGACAAATGACCATTAAACTCAAAGTCATATACAACTGCCAATCGTCAGAGAATCAAAACAGCTGTTCCTGGATTATTTTCCCGATGCGCTGCTTATTCAGCAAAGGGGGTGGGGAAGTTATTTATAATTTTTCGCCTTTTGTCGCATTTATGAAATTGCAAATTATTTGTTTAAACTTCTGTCATTAACTCTATTGGGTTAATAATGTTTTTGAGTATTATGCCTAATGCACTAGTAAGATTAAGTTAGTACTTAAACGAAGCTGTAAGGCATCCTGCCATTTATTTTTGTATTTGATATAGTTGAGAAAGATGATGTTTTACTTACAGTTGAATAATAGAATCTGATGGTTAACTTATAATCTACTTTTAAATTGCTTCCAAAGAGAACTATTAATCACAAATGCAATAAATGCTAAGATAGATCGGTCAATGTGAATTTGAATTTTAAATTTATCAAAATAATTTAAAAAAATTCAAAAGATTAGCT